>NC_056063.1:23976683-24582575 GCF_016772045.2 Ovis aries
ATAACTTTCCTTCCAAGGAGCAAGTGTCTTTAATTTCATGACTGCAATCATCTGCAGTGATTTTGGAGCCCAAAATAAACTGTTTCCCATCTATTCACATGAAGTGATGAGACTGATGCCATGATCTTAGTTTTCTGAATGTTGAGTTTTTTTTTTAAATTTTTATTTTTACTTTATTTTATTTGCACAATATTGTATTGGTTTTGCCATACATTGACATGAATCCACCACGGGTATACATGCTCCCAAACATGAACCCTCCCACCTCCCTCCCACAACATCCCTCTGGGTCATCCCCTGCACCCGCCCCCAAGCATGCTGTATCCTGCATCGGGACATAGATGGCGCTTCGATTCTTATACACAATGGAGTATTACTCAGCCGCTAAAAAAGAATACATTTGAATCAGTTATGATGAGATGGATGAAACTGGAGCCGATTATATAGAGTGAATGTTGAGTTTTAAGCCAACTTTTTCACTCTCCTTTTTCACTTTCATCAAGAGGCTCTTTACTTCACTTTCTGCCATAAGAGTGGTGTCATCTGCATATCTGAGGTTACTGTTATTTCTCCTGGCAATCTTGATTCCAGCTTGTGCTTCCTCCAGCCCAGCATTTCTCATGATGTACTCTGCATAGAAGTTAAATAAGCAGGGTGACAATAAACAGCCTTGACGTACTCATTTTCCTATTTGGAACCAGTTTGTTCCATGTCCAGTTCTAACTGTTTCTGACCTGCATATAGGTTTCTCAAGAGGCAGCCAGGTGGTCTGGTATTCCCATCTCTTTCAGAATTTTCCACTGAATTAGAAATTATGGGACTGAGAACCAGTCATCTGTGTTTTAATAAACCCTCTGGGTGATTCTGATGTACCCTACAATATGAAGATCACTGCTGTAATTAAAAAGTCTAAACTTCCAGAACAGTTTCTCAGTTTGGTATGAATTGCATTTGTAACTCTTTGAACCAAGAGAAATAATTTACTTCTTTATTGTTCTTTTATGTCTCCAAACACAAATGCTCAGGCTTTTGTGTGTCCTTAGTCATTCAGTCATGTCCGACTTTGTGACCACATGGACTGTAGCCCACCAGGCTCTCTCTGTGCATGGGATTTTCCAGGCAAGAATAGTGGAGTGGCTTGCCATTCCCTTCTCCAGGGCACCTTCTGGACTCAGGGATTGAACTCTGGTCTCTTGCATTGTAGGCAGATTGTTTTACCATCTGAGCCACCAGGGAAGGCCTCAGGCTTTTTACCTGTTTTAAATCTCTATTCAACTAACAGCAACAAAATAAGCCATTCTCTTCCCCTCTTTTCATTTATTAAATGTTTTACTTCCTTCGTAATTTCTGTTTTGTTTTCTCACATCTTCAGGACATTTATGGAATCTGGGCCTGAAGGTATAATGCCAAGTGTAGGCCATTTCTGTATGTAAGTGCTGAAATTCTGTTGAATATACTTCTATTTTCAGCCAATCACTGAGCAGACTTTTAAACCTATTTTAACATCAATATTTTATATAAACATAAAAATACTCAAGAAATCATGTAGCCTTCTCAGAGAAGTTGAGAGTTCTAATTCTGAATTATGAGCCCCAATTTTGGCAAAATTATTCATAATTTCTATGATTCGTCTCAAAGGAGGGCCATACCAACCACAAGATGTAAATTATTTTTTCGCTCTAGAATTGTAGACTTATTCATCCTTGGTAAACCCTCTAAATGGTATTCATTCAGTCAGTGAAACTAAATGAATCTTGACCTAAAATCTTGCATGGAATAGATGATAACATGCGTTTTACAACTGTTCTTTGGTGGCTCAGTGGTAAAGAATCTGTCTGCTAATACAGTAGATGTGGGTTTGATTTCTGGGGGAAGATCTTGAGAAGGAATGGCAACCCACTCCAGTATTCGTGCCTGGGAAACTCCATGGACAGAGGAGCCTAGTGGGCTACAGAGCATGAGATCATAGTCGGACATGATTGAGTGATTAAACAACAACAACGATGAGCTAAGGTCTTTCCTAACAAGAAAACAATTAAAACTCTAAGACTTTTCAGAAAACTCAGAAAAATAATTTTGGGGTTTTAATTCTATAGACAGACTCTGAACAGACTAATCTTTTACAATAGCAGAACTGTTAGGATTGTTTCTTCAAAGATTATTTCTAAACAATTCTGGCAAAATGATGGCAGAAATGGTCTCATGATAGATACCATCACAACTCTAAATGGTGAAAAGCAAGTCTATGTCTCATCCTCTTTTGTTCTGATGTATATGACCACATGCAGTTTGACTATGAGGAGAAACAAGAAAGCCTGAATTCCAATCCCAGTTTAGTTACTTACTAGCTATGAAGTGCGAACTATGGCAGAGACTGAAAGTTGATTCTCCATAGGGGTTCGTTCTTGTTTTCATATTAATGGGATCCCTCATTTTCAGCTACACACATGGAGCCCGGAATAAGATTCCCTAGGTCTCTTTTCAAGCAGGTGTGGTCACGTGTGATCCTGTCACCAGAAGGGGTGTATGATTTCCAGAAACTAACCTTCCTTACATTGTTTTTCCTTCTTACTAGAATGTGGTCATAATTCCGGACTTCGGCAGCCTTCTTTGACCATGAAGTGACCTTGGGTCTGAAAGCTTTATATTGTAGAGTAATAAGATAAAAGGATCTTGGTCCTGCTCCATGGATCACGATTGCAGCCCTGGACCTGAGAGAAAACATAAATGTAAAGGTTTAAGAAAGAAAGAAATTTTATCTTATTTAGGCCAACACATTTTGAGTTTCTCTTTCAGTCAATCTTAATCTCAGCTAATAAACTAGACATGATATTTAATTACTTTGAGCCCTAACAGTCTTATTTGTGATATGCAAATAACTTATTCATAGAGTGCTTTCTGGGATTTATCAAGATAATATATATAAAAGCATTCTAAAGTAATATACAAATGTAAGTTCTTATCATAAATTGCATAGCATTTCACAGTAGCAATTTGATTGTAGTAGAAATCAGAAAGCACTGATTTTTTTTTTAATGGTGATAATCTTTCTTCCTAAGTAGAAATACAAGAAGATTCTTGTCAACAATTGTTAGAGTTAATAACTATTAACACAAAATATAATAGAACCACAGTCTTTGCATTTAATTAATATTTTCCAACATTTCATGGACAGTTTACATTAATCATTATCTAAAGGTAGGTTTTGAAACATTTTATGAGCTTTATTTTTCAGATAACTGATTCAGGTATATCACAGATGTAATTCAGATATTCTTTTGTGGTCCTGTTGATTTTCTTTATCAAGGCTGTTAACTCCAACAAATACCCTTGAACATTTTGGAGCGAGAATGTTTTATGCCACAATAACAGAACTCTGGGGTTTTGATTACACAGTTCTCTGAGTGCTTCAGAAGAATCAAAGTCAATCTGGGAAGAAAATTCTGGAATTAATTAGAGCTACTCTTCTGGTCTTATCCCTACCAAAGCTGTGCGTCTGTGGTTGGACTCCATTTATCATGAAACAGAGTTTCATGGCCTGCAAGCTGCTTATGAAATAAAAGAAGCTCTTCGTAATCAACAAAATAGCAAATAGGCACTGATGGCATTCATCAGAGAAATCATCTTTGATTTGACTGCAAAAAATTTGTCCCACTCATTGAATATAAAATGTCCAGATTCATATACTGTGATTTGAATTTGCATTCATGAGATCATGGGACCATGTAGGAAGAGGAGGAAGAATTTCATTTAGTTATGATGCAAGATCAACACTCTCTTTTTATAAGGGGAAGTTATTTGATTTGTGGGTTTTTTCTTTTTATGGCTATGCCATTTTTAAAGACATTGCTTGTGTTGCTTAGTTTCTTTGTAATGGCTACAGTTTTGTCGGACTTTTGTGATACTTTGTACTGTAGCCCGCTAGGCGCCTCTGTCCATGGGATTCTCCAGGAAAGAATACTGGAGTGGGTTGCGATTTCCTTCTCCAGGGAGCTTCCAGACCCATGTCTGCTGCACCACAGGATTCTTTACCCACTGAGCCATCAGGGAAGCCCAAAGATATTACTTATTTTTTAAATCAAAGATTCATAAGAGAAATTTTTCACTAAAATAATTGCTAAAAGTTTTTTTCTCAAGATAGGGATATATACATGTACCAGTTTTATATTAAACATTGATTAAACATTTACTTTTATGAGGAAAAGGGAATTTAGCTATTCAATACTTTTCTCTATTCTTACATGCCAGAAAATTCAGAATTTAGATTTAATACTAAACTGACAACTCATTTCAGGTTTCAAATAACATCTAATTCATGGTTCCTTCAAATTAAATTGACTATCTTTTATCATTTTTTATACCTTAATTAATTTATGTACTATTTAAATGCCTTTTATAGACAGAATGTTAATTAAAATTATGCAAGTACTGAAGTAGATTGAACAAGGATGTCATATGCAGATTATTGACTTTGAAAAAACAGTAATAAGAAAAAAGCAGAGATCTTTGGGATTTAGTTTTTTTGAAACTGAAAATAAGCCTTAAAACAACAGAATTAAGTTCCTAATATAGACACATATAAGCTTGTTCTGGTTTTACAAACAAAGATAAAAATTTAAATAAAATATAAGATTCTCATGCAGGAGGAGAAAAAAAGGAACTGACAAATTCTGACATATTTTCAACTCAGTTGTGTGACCCTGGTTTGCCAGCTATCCTACTGAGAGGCAGGGCTCTCAGCTCCAAAATGAAGGGTTCGGACTAGATGATTTCTCTACTCTCCAAATTCTCCAACTCCATGACATTACAAATTTCTATAACGCCACAATATTACAAACTTCTATAATTCCATGACATAATAAAACTCTGCAACTCAGTGATGTAACAGAAGTCTATAACTCATGATATAACAAACTAAAACTTCATCACTGACTGAATAGACATGAGTTTGAGCAAATTTCTGGACATAGGAGGGACGGGGAAGCCTGCCGTGCTGCAGTTCATGGGGTCACAGAGAGCAGGCCATGACTTAGCGACTGAACGACAGCAGCAGAACTTCATGATCCAATACACTTTTATAACTCCATAAATCAACAAACCCCTGCAGCCCTATGACACAAAAATTCTGAAATCCACACAATAACAGAACTCTTTCATATAGACCCAACCAGAGCAAATTTTAATGGTTCATTCCAGGAGGGATCTACTTTTCTCCTAACAAACTGTGCAAAGTAAGTTGCTTCCCTCCTCACCAGTATTTGGGATAATTCCTGGCCGTTGCTATTGCTCATGTAATGATGAAAAGAATTTTTCACAGAGGGAAAATAAGATATGGCTATTTGCTAGTTTCATCATTACTTGGAAATATAGTTAATTAAACAGATTGTCCAAGAGAAAAACACTAGGAACAATGATTATCCTGGGTTGATTTAGTTTTTTTGCTTTTACTTCTGAAAGGTTGTATGTGTAATCTTTCTACGACAGTGGTGTAACGATTCTCTCTTTGGATACTGAAAAATGCATTCTTATTTGTAATTCAAGTACATAACTTTTTACAGAGCAGAAAGGTGAAAAGGGCAAAATAAACAAACAAAAAAAAAGATACAGAATCTAGTAGAATTAATTTCAAATATACAAGCTGAACTTTTAAATGGAGATTTAAAGATATGTTTAGGTTTACCTCTTATTATATTTTCTTTAACTGCTCTAACTCATCAGTTTTTCTCATTTGTTTAAGCTTGTTTATCTTAAGACATAATCTACAGTGTTCAGCCTCTAGTTACTCTGCAGATGTATCACAGGGGTAGTTCTGGTGCCCCTGTTTTACACATTCATTTATGTACTAGTTAATAGATATTTACTGAGTACTTGCTAGAAATTCGGAATATATATGCTAACAATACCCATTTTTCATACTCATAAGTTCATAATTGTGTAGGCTTGGCATCTTAGAGAATATTTAGTTAATATAAATAGCTTTTTATTACTTTCAATTACTTTCAGTTTAAAACAGGAATATATATAGCAGTGTCACAAAATGATTTAACAAATAAAGTGTTGCTTATTAGTAGGGATTAGTAAACTAGCTAGTAGAAGAATGAATGAATTATATAATAATTTAAAAAATCTTATTCAATGGCTTTGCAATCAATTAAAAGCAAAATATGGTATCCTATTATATATATATTTATTTAGAAATTTAGTTGCCAAATTTCCCATCCAGGAGTCCTATATTTGTATAATGTAATAAGAAATGATGTTGTAGAGCTTTGCTTCTTAGCGGTCTTTCTTGTTCCTCTACCCTCCTATTAATGAAGAAAAACAAGCTTCATTGTTGCAAACAAACCTATTTGGTAGATAAATATATTTCTACCATAACTGGTAATATGTATTTTTCTTAGATCCTGAGAACAGAGACAACATTTTTAAAAAAATCAAATAGGAGAAAGAAGAAGGAATAAAGTAATCATTTACTTATCCAGGAGAAAAAATATATTGCAGAAAATCTAATGTGTGATTCAGAGGATTTATGGGAGCACAGATGGTAAAGGAATGAAAGACATTTACATGTTTTTAAATGAGAATATAATGTCCGATTTTTTCAATTGTTTTACAAAACAATAAAAATACAATTCGTTCATCTTGTTGCAAAGAGGATGGGGCAAGGAGAGGTAATGCAGGAGAAAGAAGTAAGCTAACTTTTACTGAGTACCCTTCCAGCTACTCCCACAAGTGCTGCTTCATGCTTGGTGTCATCATTTAAAAATTTTATTTTACTTAGGAAGAAACAAAGTAACCTATGATTTGACTCCAAACCTGTCTTTCAATTCATGCAAGCATTTCTTCTCCATATAAGGATCTAGGAAGACATCTCCAGCCTAACAAGTGACATTGACCTGGTAGCAAGGATTGTTTTCCAAGTTTTAAAGGCAGCTGCGTCATAATTGGCCAAAAATAAAACGTATAATCAAAATAGAGACAATCAAAATAGAGACAACTTGGCTCAACTGGACTCAGTAAAATTGTAAAGGGAAATCAATATTTAGAATGAAGACTCTTCTTTACAGAAGAAAATTGATTTTATTTATCTATAAAATGCATGTGCAAATAATGTAAAATCAAGATAAAGCAATTCATAATATGCACAAAGCTGATAAACATTATGACAATGCCCTTTAGTAAAAAGATAAAGCCATCACAATCTGTCCATAAAATCTGTAAGAAAAGATTCACAGCCATGCCATTTTTAACTGCTTTTATCAAGCACACCTGAATAAAAATGTGCCTTACTACAAAAGCTCAGACAATCAGATGTTCTCTCCTTTCATTGTGAATCACTATAGAGATTAACTTTCCACTTTTCTAACTGTTTGCTGATTAGTTCCAGGATATGGAATTTGATGTGAAGGGTTTATTTGGAAATTCAATGTACAAAGAGAATACATAGGTAAAACTATTCAAAGACTTCTAATGTCTTGATAGGCAGACATATATTTCCATGATTTATAGGTATGGGAAGAAACACAAGTTGGAATCAGGATTGCTGGGAGAAATATCAATAACCTCAGATATGCAGATGACACCACCCTTATGGCACAAAGTGAAGAGGAACTAAAAGCTTCTTGATGAAAGTGAAAGTGGAGAGTGAAAAGTTGGCTTAAAGCTCAACATTCAGAAAACGAAGGTCATGGCATCTGGTCCCATCACTTCATGGCAAATAGATGGGAAAACAGTGGAAACAGTGTCAGACTTTATTTTGGGGGCTCCAAAATCACTGCAGATGGTGACTGCAGCCATGAAATTAAAAGACGCTTACTCCTGGGAAGAAAAGTTATGACCAACCTAGATAGCATATTCAAAAGCAGAGACATTACTTTGCCGACTAAGGTCTGTCTAGTCAAGGCTATGGTTTTTCCTGTGATCATGTATGGATGTGAGAGGTGGACTGTGAAGAAGGCTGAGCGCCGAAGAATTGATGCTTTTGAAGTGTGGTGTTGGAGAAGACTCTTGAGAGTCCCTTGATTGCAAGGAGATCCAACCAGTCCATTCTGAAGGAGATCAGCCCTGGGATTTCTTTGGAAGGAATGATGCTGAAGCTGAAACTCCAGTACTTTAGCCAGCTCATGCGAAGAGTTGACTCATTGGGAAAGACTCTGATGCTGGGAGGGGATTGGGGGGGCAGAAGGGGACGACAGAGGATGAGATGGCTGGATGGCATCACTGACTTGATGGATGTAAGTCTGAGTGAACTCCAGGAGTTGTTGATGGACAGGGAGGTCTGGCGTGCTGCGATTCATGGGGTTGCAAAGAGTCGGACCTGACTGAGCAACTGAAATCCACTGAACTGAACTGAACTGATACATATATATAGGCTTCCCGTGGCTCAGCCGGAAAGAATCTGCCGCAATACAGGAGACCCAGTTTGATCCCTGGGTTGGGAAGACCCCTGGAGAAAGGAACAGCAGTAGAACTGTGAAATTCTGGAGAATTCCATAGACAGAAGAACCTGGCAGGCTACAGTCCATGGGGTCACAAAGAGTCAAACAGGACTGAGCAACTTCTCTATACATACATATGGGGCTTCCCAGGTGGCTCAGTAGTAAAGAATCTTCTGCCAGTGCAGAAGATGCAGGTATCATCCTGGGTGGGAAGATCCCCTGGAAGAGGAAATGGCAACCCACTTCAGTCTTCTTGCCTGGAGAATCCCGTGGACAGAGGAGTCTGGTGGGCTACAGTCTATGGGATTGCAAAGAGATGGGACACAACTAACTGACTGAGTATGCACGCATACATCCGCAAGTATAAATATCTGATAAAATTTCCTGATCATGGACTTACTGGTACTCAAAGCTGTCTCCTGTCTGAAACCTAATAACATTCTTGGCAGCATGAGCCCATTTCAAAGGTCAAGATACAGAGCTTGATTCTTCACTTAAGCTAAGAAAAATGTTTATAGACAGAGCCTTTTTAACACCATACATGCTCAACCAATTTTCTTGAAGTTTGGTCCAGATCAAAATGAAGATTTTATTTCTGATTGTTGTTCTGGGAACAACTAGCATAAGAAATATTTTCCTTAGACATTACAGAGAAGAGTCTCATCTGTAGGGCCATAGCTAGAGATACATAAGAATTAAAAAGATTTTAAAAATACATCTAGAAGTAGGTTCTGACATAGTAAAAAAAAATTACTAGCTGATGTGGTACTCAGCAAGCAACGGAAGCATTAGAAACTGTGCAAGAAAGTAGAAGAAAAGAGATTGCCTCTGGCACTTTCCTCCTGAAATTTAAAGATAATATACTAAATATTTAGGATCTCCAAAATCTTGACATAGTCTCAATAACATATTCTTTTAGTATTGAATGAGAGATAACAATAACTGTTAAAACTTAAAGTTTAAATAATATTAAAAATTAAAATCACCTAACCATTGTTAGAATATAAGCATGTCTATAATATTCAGTGTATATATGTATATATACACACACACAATCTTATACCCTATTTTTACTTAGTTTAGTATAATATTTAATTTAATATACAAAATATAATTTTAATTAAATATTACACAGAAATATCACTAATTTTCCAAATGGCATTACTATATTTTACATAATATACTTTATACCTAAATCTCTATTATTTAACACTGAGGTTATTTCTTTTTGTTTTTTGCTTTATAAATAATGCTATGATGAATATTCTTGTGCAGAAACCTTTGTTCACATCTCTGATTACTTGCATTGAATAATTCCCTACATGGAGATCACCAGGTAAAATGATCTATTTAACACTTGAGAATATTAGGAGTGGTCCTCCAGAAGGATCAAATGACTTTACATTTATAACCCCTCTGTATAAGAAAGTCTATGTCTTGCATCTTTTGTCAACTCAGATATCATCTATTAATTTTAATCCATGATATTTTGATGGATGAAATAACATCTTATACTACCCTATATATATATATATATATATATATATATATATATATATATATATATTATTTGGCTCTTTGATTTCTACTGAGTTTGAAAATGTTTAAAACACATAAGCCATTTGAATTCCTGTTTTATGAATTTTTATTCCTCAATGAGTACTTTTTCTCTCACTGAATTGCAAAGACTCATACATATTGACACTAAACTTACCATACTCATTAAAAGCAACTTTTTCCCTGCTTGACAGAAATTTCTGGGGCTCATACTAAGATGAGAAGCAACTGCTCCAAGTTAATTACCAAAATTTGGGTTGATTTGATCACAAGCAATTCAACAAAATTTTATCTCTTTCAATGTGCCAAGAACCACACTGGGTATAGAGTGCAAACACAAGGACCCTGTACCCTTGTCATATGCTAGACAAAGGGAGATGCCAGTCTGTAAACAGCTAATTAAGAAATGTTGTTAAGGCCTGAGATACTTACATACTATGAGGCTTCTGGGGAAGTGAGGGCAACTGGTGTTGTAACTGAATTCCCTTCAAACCTTATTTTGCTCAGAAGATAGACTCATATACATATTATACAGACATCACACAGATAGACATACCATACATACACATACACACACACACACACACACACACACACACACACACACACACACACAACCTCCCTTCATATATATTTTTACAGATGTTGCAGAAAAGGCAGCATGGTCAGTGACGATGGAAACAGGACAAGACTGGTCTGTTAGAGTCATTATTTCCTTCCTGCAGCCCCTTTGGGATTCATGTTCCAGAGACACGGTTCATGCAGATACAGCTCTTTGCTTCCAAAGCTCTCTCTGGCCTCCTGCCATGCTAATCACAGAGGAACACAGGCCAGGCTCAGCTGTAAGATAATCATTCCATGTCCCACTGACTTCAGCAGAATTTCCAAAGAAGTGAACCAAGGGCACAGCATGGCTCATTGGCAGATTAAAAATAATAACAATGAAACTTGTTTGTCACAAAATGATAAAATGGAGGTGTCTGTGTCAAAATAAGAAACACAAATATTTTCTAGGATTATAATAAAATAACAATTCAGTGTTCAGAGGATAAGTAACATTTGTCCCTGGCAAAGGGATAAGACACTTTTCTAACATTTTCTGGCCTTTTCAAGGGTATCCTCATTTACCCAGGAAAAGAGAATATACTCATAGAGGTTAAGTGAGACAGGTGGTCAAAAGCAACACTGGAGCTGAATCTGAATATTACGAACCTTGGCTTAGTGCTCATCTTCATGCACCATGTTGCTTCCCATTGAAGTACATGAAGTGTAGGCTTGATTTGCAATCCATCTACCCATGAAAAGGTATATGGGCCATGGGGATATACTAGGATGATGCTGGTGAGTGAAAGAAGGGGAATTCAGTGTAGCCTGGGGGATAGTCCACAATAGGACATGTAAGGTAGAGATAGTGGAGGACAGGGAAGTCTTGTGTACTGCAGTCCACTGGGTCGTGGAGTCGGACATGACTTGGCAACTGAACAACAACAGCAAGGTAGAGATATCCATGTTCAGCCAGACCTCTGTCACCATCACCACCATCACCACCACCATCACTACCACCATCACCACCATCATCACCACCACCATCACCACCACCATCACCATCATCACCACCACCATCACCATCACTACCACCACCATCACCACCATCACCACCCACCATCACCACCATCACTATTACCACCACAATCACCATCGTCACCACCATCACCAGCATCATCACCACCATCATCAGTATCACCATGACCATCACCACCATCATCATCATCACACCTGCACTGCCATAGCCTCCCAACCACTGCCAGTGTTATAAACTTTCTCTCCTTGGATCATCCTCACTTGGATTCCAAGATGCCATTTGTAAAACTCTTACTTGACTGGGTCACCCACTGCTTGAAACTTACTACCTACAAGGTTAAGCTTAAGCTAACTGACATGGCTCTTCTGTGAGCTGTCTCTGCCTACTCTCTACCCTGCTTTTCCATTGACCCTGGCTTGAACTTGATGCTCCAGGTTTACCTCATCCTTTTAGGAGGCCTCCCTTTTCCCCTTTAACTGGGTCAAGTGCCCATCTTTAGATCTCCTGTATGTTTCTCCATTATTACAGTTAACCAGTTTTATTAATATTTTCTAAAAATTAAAGTCTTATTTTGTGTTTGGTTTATAGTAGGTTTTTTTTTAAATCTTTAATTCTTACATGTTCCTAAACATGAACCCTCTCACCTCCCTCCCCATAACATCTTCTGGGTCATCCCATGCACCAGCCCCAAGCATGCTGCATCCTGCGTCAGACATAGACTGGCGATTCAATTCTTACATGATAGTATACTTGTTAGAATCAGGACATGTTTGTTAGGAAGGTCAACTGAATTTGGTAGTAAGAGCATCAGACTCTGAAGCCAGACTCTCTGGGTTTGAACTGCTGGCTTAACTGTGTGACTTTGTATGAGTTACTTAACCTCTCTGTTCTTCTGTTTTTCTGCCTATAAAATGGGAATGATAATATTCTATAGTGTTTGGGGAGAATTAAATGAGTTTATATATACATATATATATATATATATATATATATATGAGTTTATATATATATATGACCTGGCTGGCATATCCATGCTACATAAGCTATAGAAATATTTGCTATTGTGATTGCAATTAAAGGGACATATGACATGAACCTGACCTCAACGATCATTCAAAGAACTACCAGAAACACAAAGAATATATGTAACAAGAAAGGACAACTCATAATTGAGGTCAAACTACATTAGCACTAAACATTCAGACTAATAGACAAGAAATCTTTCTGCATTCTAGAAAAGGGAAAGACCATTTTGGGTCCAAGGATGCAGAATGTTAAAAAGTTCATTAAGGTGATGGGGCTGGAGGGATAAGCAAGATTCACGATCTGTGCTCTCAGTGGGGTTCGATGGGCACTTGGCACAGAGCAGTCCTCTGTCCTCTGTCGTGCAGCCACCACACATCAGGGCATGGCAGACTGCTGTTAACCCAAGCCACCAGGCGCTTACTGCCAGTAGCGCCCCTTTGATAAGCATGAAAGCGGTACACGTTTCCAAATATCTAGGAGAGTGGTACTGTACCTGGTTAAGAACCTTGCGGTCAGAGAAGAGTAGAAACGGACATTCCAGGCAACAGCATGACCAAAAGGATGACGGGTTACCCAAGAAGGGTTACAGAAAAGGGTGGAGGGCGAAGTACAGCAGAGATACAATTCTGATAAAGACACCGGGGCCAGAATGTGAAGAAACTTGATGGATTGAGGAATTAGACTGATGTGCTGCTGTGCACATTCTCTAGTCAAGTCTCAGTGTCTGGAACTGAGTGGAAGGAATATGAGCTTTAGAATCAAACCACCATGGGTTTGAGTTCTGTCCTACTGTTTACTTGGTAAATAAGTCACTTTCACCTCTCTCATGATCCATAAAAGAAATGTATAAATGGATCAATGTGCAGGATGAAGAGGTATGTTTGTTACAGTGCTCAGCAAAGTGTCTGAATCACGTAATGTGCACCAAAAATGTGAGCTTGCTTTTGAAGTTCCTCTCTGCCTGCCATCACCCCAGGTTAATAACTTGCACCTGGATAACTTTCCACTTCATTTTAACTATAACTAAACACACTTAATTATCAAGTTTAGACATTGGGAAAGCATGCATTCTTCTCAGAGTGTCTGCAACAAATTATAGTTTCAAGGCTCAATGGTACATTCCTAGGGGGTGCTGCTCTTAAGGGGACGCTTGAGAGTGGTTTATTTAGAACACTCATAACAAAGCATCATGAAGAGGCAATTATTCTGTGCCTTGAATCTGGTAAGAGGAGGAAAACGATTACTTTGGCAGGCAGAATTTTCATATACGGCCTATCACATTTTTTTCCCAATTTCACTGAAAAGAAAACTTTAGAGGCAGATTTTTAAACTTTCTATTTTGAAGGCTCTTCACCAAGCAGAAATGTACCTATAATTGGCTCTGTGGCTTCCATTTCCCATTTAATATGAAGCCTCCACCTTTACTGCTTCTCCCTGTTTGTTCTCCGATTGGATGCCCTGGGCGCCACACTGTTTTGTATCAGATGGATAGTTGAATGATGGATTGTTGTTGCTGCTTAGTCGCTAAGCCGTGTCTGACTTTTTGTGACCCCATGGACTGTAGCCAACCAGGCTCCTCTCTCCATTGGATTTCCCAGGCAAGAATACTGGAGTGGATTGCCATTTCCTTCTCCAGGGATCTTCCTGAACCAGGGGCAAACCAGCATCTCCTGCAATGGCAGGTGGATTCTTTACCGCTGAGCCACCTCGGAAGCCCAACCTATACTATATTCAACCTGATTAAGCATCTTTCTGATGTGATTCTTTAGTTCCCCAGGAAACTTTGAACAAATGTGTTCTTAACTTCAGAATTTCTCCTGCTTCTTGCCTGGGACAGTAGTTGTGTCAAATTAAATTTCACATTTCTTAACAACTGTCTGAGACATACCTACACCAATTCACTCATCTTTCTCTTGCCAAATCATACCCCCAAATGCCCACTGTGTCATGACCTTTTATTACCAGTGTGACTCCTGATGCCTGCCCAGTTTAGGATTTCAAATTTCATCTTAGTTCCTGAACTCTAAGCCCTACCTACTTTAGCCCCCAACCTTTGATTACTACCTTGCCTTTGGCTTTACGTGTGTTAGGTCACTCAGTCATGTCTGACTCTCTGTGACCCCATGGATTGTAGCCCATCAGGCTCTTCTGTCCATGAGACTTCCCAGGCAAGAATACTGGAGTGGGTTGCTATTTCTTCCTCCAGGGATCTTCCTGACCCAGGGACCACTCTTGCTTGGTAGGTGGATTCTTTACCCTCTGAGCCACCAGGAAAGCCCCTCTGCTTTAAAACATGGCTTACTTTTTCTCTAGATTCATTGACCTTGCCTGGCCTCAGTTATCTTCAACTCTTTAGTAAATACCACTTGTGTTTTATTTTCCACGTAGACCACTCATTCAAGTCTTTATTGAATTTGTTATAATATTGCTTCTGTTTAATGCTTTGTGCTTCTGGCTGTGAGCTACGTGGTACCCTAGCTCCCTGACCACAGATGGAATTACACCCCCTGCATTGAAAGGCAAAGTCTTAACCACAGGACCACCAGGAAGTCCCAGTAAACACCATTTACATTACCAATGTAGGCTAACTGTGAAGAGGAAGCAGTGATGGGTGAGGGGTGGGCGTGGGGGTCAGGCTTTAAAGAAATTGAGAACATCCAATGCGACCTACAAAAAATGGTGGGATAGTTAGAAACTGCAGCCAACACACCTGCTCCCCAAGCCTCAGAGCATGGACCTTAACTCTGAAAAACAGTGAATTGGTCTAATTCATCTTTGTATCCTTGGTAAGTAAATGCCTGAATAAAGGAATGGAAGAATGTCAGAGATAGATGTGAAGCATGGATGCACCTATAGTCTTCTATTCATATGACCCTCCTTTCTTACTGGTTTTAAGCTACATGGAAGGGTTAGAGATAGGTCAGGATGAATAATGAAGAAGAAAGTGGAGGGAGGCCAAAGAAGGTGGCATTAGGGCAGTTATCAGCTTTCTGGGTTTTGAACTAGATGAACTCGCCAGGACCCCAATCAGCTGTGTCCTGTCCTGGGGCTTCCTGGCAAGAGTTTGTGTTACATATACCTTTGCTGCTTATTTGTTGTGTAACCTTGGGAAAATTACCAAATCTATTTGAACATTCCAGCTTCTTAATCTCAAGTTTGTGAAAAATAGTCTTGAAACTCATAGACTATATGAGGGTCAAATAAGAATGTAAAACACAGAAGTGCCTTAACACAAAGCTGCTGCTACTGCTAAGTCACCTCAGTCATGTCCAACTCTGTGTGACCCCCATAGATGGCAGCCCACCAGGCTCCCCGTCTCCTTGGGATTCTCAGGCAAGAACACTGGAGTGGGTTGCCATTTCCTTCTCCAATGCACGAAAGTGACAAGTGAAAGTGAAGTTGCTCAGCTAAAGCTCAGTAAATATTAGTTGTCCATGTGTGCTATCTTTTCAGGAAGAAGTTAATAGTGATGATTCCTTTTTAAGACTTCAGGTTTAAGGCTCAAAGTGCCAGTGTATCTCTCCCACATACCATAAAAAAAACACACAATAATAATTGATTTATTCAACAAAATTTTAAGCATCTTCTAATGCTATGCCAGAACTGAAAACGTTGAATAAAATAATCTAGCAGGTAATATGGATTTATAGCAAAGGTCGGAAAGGATAAAGACCTCTATGACTTACTCATTTAGTCATTGTCTCTTATGTGTTTCTACAAAATGTGCACACCTAAGGATAATTTATAAAAGCCATAATTTGTCCAATACTTATTTAGTAAAATCACAGAAGCTAGCATCTCCACTTAAAACGTCAAAATGTTTGTGGCATTCACAACAAACATCACACAGAATTTTTTTTCTTTAACAGCTCATCAGTTATAAATTGTGCATTTAAGAATTAATTTATTAAATCCACAGTGTTACTCAGCCAAACAAATATTGACAGGATGTATCATCACAATATGCTCAATAACAGCTTTTTCATTGCTAAAGAGTTTGTCAGAAAATCAGAGATTTATGCCAAAAACTGGCTCTCTGTGTATGTCTGCCAACCTTGGCCAGTGATTTGCATCCAGACAGAATTTCCACATACCTTTGATATAGCAAAGCAGGTTATTACAGGGCCACAAACCTACTTTTCCAATGTTCACAATCTCATTGTAGTTATCAGTGTACATATATTTACTAAAAGTCTTCAATGTGTCTGTAGATTATTGCATGTTCAATTTTTCAAGCAAACTGAGATCACAGAAATGTTCAATAGCAAGCTATGAGATCCTCCCCAGTTCAGTTCAGTTGCTCAGTTGTGTCTGACTCTTTGCAACCCCGTGGACCTCAACATGCCAGGCTTCCCTGTCCATTACCAACTCCCAGAGCTTACTCAAACTCATGTCCATCGAGTCCATGATGCCATCCAAACATCCCATCCTCTGTAGTCCCTTTCTGCCTCGCCTCCAATCTTTCTCAGCATCAGGTCTTTTCCAATGAGTCAGTTCTTCACATTAGGTGGCCAAAGTATTGGCGTTTCAGCTTCAACATCAGTCCTTCCAATGAATATTCAGGACTGATTTCCTTTAGAATGGACTGGTTGGATCTCCTTGCAGTCCAGGGACTCAAGAGTCTTCTCCAACACTACAGTTAAAAGCATCAATTCCTGTTCAAAAGCATCAACCAGAGACCCTTCCCAGATATATCCTTTTTCTTTTGGGAAAAATATTTCAGTATAATTCTAGGAAAGATCAAAGTTCATGAGCAAAAATATGCCTAGAAGTCAATCTTATTTTAACTTTGACCAGATTAACTTAAATCTTGGCTCCCTAACAGTAAAGAAATGAATGTGGTCAAAGAGAGTAAGGATTAACTGAGATAAATGTATGTATATTTTCTACCTGTGTTCAGTCCATTAAAAAGATTCTGATACATATCCCCACTTCCATGTATTACTTCAGTAGATATTGCTGGATTTGAAATGCTTTTGGGAGAGCCCAAGAAAAAGGAATGAATCTTAATCACATCTCATCTATCAGTTCAGTTCAGTTCAGTCACTCAGCCGTGTCCGACTCTTTGTGACCCCATGAATCACAGCACGCCTGACCCCATGTCCATCACCAACTCCCGGAGTTCACTCAAATTCATATCCAGCAAGTTGGTGATGCCATCCAGCCATCTCATCCTCTGTCGTCCACTTCTCCTCCTGCCCCCAATCCCTCCTGGCATAAGGGTCTTTTCCAATGAGTCAATTCTTCATGAGGTGGCCAAAGTATTGGATTTCAGCCTCAACATCAGGCCTTTCAATGAACACCCAGGACTGATCTCCTTAGGATGGACTGGTTGGATCTCCTTGCAGTCCAAGGGACTCTAAGAGACTTCTCTCCAACACCAGAGCTCAAAAGCATCAATTCTTCAGCACTAGCTTTCTCCAGAGTCCAACTCTCACATCCATACATGACCACAGGAAAAACCATAGCCTTGACTAGATGGACCTTTGTTGGCAAAGTAACGTCTCTGCTTTTGAATATGCTATCTCGGTTGGTCATAGCTTTCATTCCAAGGAGTAAGCATCTTTTAATTTCATGGCTGCAATCACCATCTGCAGTGATTTGGGAGCCCAAAAAAATAGAGTCTGACACTGTTTTCACTGTTTCCCCATCTATTTCCCATGAAGTGAAGGGACCAGATGCCATGATCTTCGTTTTCTGAATGTTGAGCTTTAAGCCAACTTTTTCACTCTCCACTTTCACTTTCATCACGAGGCTTTTCAGTTCCTTTTCACTTTCTGCCGGTGGTGTCATCTGCATATCTGAGGTTATTGATCTTTCTCCTGGCAATCTTGATTTCAGCTTGTGCTTCTTCCAGTCCAGCATTTCTCATGATGTACTCTACATGCAAGTTAAATAAGCAGGGTGACAATATACAGCCTTGGCATATTCCTTTTCCTATTTGGAACCAGTCTGTTGTCCCATGTCCAGTTCTAACTATTGCTTCCTGACCTGCATATAGGTTTCTCAAGAAGCAGGTCAGGTGGTCTGGTATTCCCATCTCTTTCAGAATTTTCCACAGTTTATTATGATCCACACAGTCAAAGGCTTTGGCATAGGCAATAAAGCAGGAATAGCTGTATTGCTGGAACTCTCTTGCTTTTTTGATGATCCAGCGGATGTTGACAGTTTGATCTCTGGTTCCTCTGCCTTTTCTAAAACCAGCTTGAACATCAGGAAGTTCACGGTTCACATATTGCTGAAGCCTGGCTTGGAGAATTTTGAGCATTATTTTACTAGCATGGGAGATGAGTGCAATTGTGCAGTAGTTTGAGCATTCTTTGGCATTGCCTTTCTTTGGGATTGGAATGAAAACGGACATTTTCCAGTCCTGTGGCCACTGCTCAGTTTTCCAAATTTGCTGGCATATCGAGTGCAGCACTTTCACAGCATCATCTTTCAGGATTTGAAATAGCTCAACTGGAATTCCATCACCTCCACTAGCTTTGTTCGTAGTGATGCTTTCTAAGGCCCACTTCACATTCCAAGATGTCTGGCTCTAGGTAAGTGATCACACAATCGTGATTATCTTGGTCATGAAGATCTTTTTTGTACAGTCCTTCCATGTATTCTTGCCACCTCTTCTTAATATCTTCTACTTCTGTTAGGTCCATACCATTTCTGTCCTTTATTGAGCCCACCTTTGCATGAAATATTCCCTTGGTATCTCTAATTTTCTTGAAGAGATCTCTAGTCTTTCCCATTCTTTCTTTTCCTCTATTTCTTTGCATTGATCACTAAGGAAGGCTTATCTCTTCCTGCTATTCTTTGGAACTCTGCATTCAGATGCTTATATCTTTCCTTTTCTCCTTGGGTTTTCGCTTCTCTTCTTTTCACAGCTATTTGTAAGGCCTCCTCAGACAGCCATTTTGCTTTTTGTTTTTCTTGGGGATGGTCTTGGTCCCTGTCTCCTGTAGAATGTCACAAACCTCTGTCCATAGTTCATCAGGCACTCTATCAGATCTACGCTCTTAAATCTATTTCTCACTTCCACTGTATAATCATAAGGGATTTGATTTAGGTCATACCTGAATGGTTTAGCAGTTTTCCCTACTTTCTTCAATTTAAGTCTGACTTTGGCAATAAGGAGTTCATGATCTGAGCCACAGTCAGCTACTGGTCTTGTTTTTGTTGACTGTATAGAGCTTCTCCATCTTTGGCTGCAAAGAATATAATCAATCTGATTTTGGTGTTGGGTGATGTCCATGTGTAGAGTCTTCTCTTGTGTTGTTGGAAGAGGGTGTTTGCTATGACGAGTGTGTTCTCTTGGCAAAACTCTATTACTTTGCCCTGCTTCATTCCGTATTCCAAGGCCAAATTTGCCTGTTACTCTAGGTGTTTCTTGACTTCCTACTTTTGCATTCCAGTCCCCTATAATGAAAAGGACATCTTTTTTGGGTGTTAGTTCTAAAAGGTCTTGTAGGTCTTCATAGAACCGTTCAACTTCAGCTTCTTCCAGCGTTACTGATTGGGGCATAGACTTGGGTTTCTGTGATATTGAATGGCTTGCCTTGGAAAGTAACAAGATCATTCTGTCATTTTGAGATTGCATCTAAGTACTGCATTTTGGTCTCTTTTGTTGACCTTGATGGCTACTCCATTTCTTCTAAGGGATTCTTGCCCAGAGTAGATATAATGGTCATCTTGAGTTAAATTCACCCATTCCAGTCCATTTAGTTCGCCGATCCCTAGAATGTCGACGTTCACTCTTGCCATCTCGTTTGACCACTTCCAATTAACCTTGATTCATGGACCTGACATTCCAGGTTCCTATGCAATATTGCTCTTTACAGCATCGAACCTTGCTTCTATCACCAGTCACATCCACAGCTGGGTTTTATTTTTGCTTTAGCTCCATCCCTTCATTATTTCTGGGGTTATTTCTCCACTGATCTCCAGTAGCATATTGGGCACCTACTGACCTGGGGAGTTCCTCTTTCCGTAACCTATCATTTTGCCTTTTCATACTGTTCATGGGGTTCTCACGGCAAGAATACTGAAGTGGTTTGCCATTCCCTTCTCCAGTGGACCACATTCTGTCAGACCTCCACCACGACCCACCTGTCTTAGTTGGACCCACAGGGATGGCTTAGTTTCATTGAGTTAGACAAGGCTGTGGTCCTAGTGTGATTAGATTGACTAGTTTTCTGTGATTATGGTTTCAGTGTGTCTGCCCTCTGATGCCCTCTTGCAACACCTACCTTCTTACTTGAGTTTTCCTTACCTTGGATGTAGGGTATCTCTTCATGGCTGCTCCAGCAAAGCGCAGCTGCTTCTCCTTACCTTGTATGAGGGGTATCTCCTCACTGCCGCCCTGACAGCTAAAATACCTAACTCTACTTGGAGGAGTGAGGAAAGGCTTCACATCTTTCAAACTTGATGAACGAGTCCCAAGTTTGAGGCAGATAAATGGAGAAAGCAAAGGCGCATCAAAGATACTGAATATTATTGGTAGTTCAGTGTAGATGCAGTGTGAATTGGAGAAAGACACTGTAAGAGACAGCAGCAGTAACAGATGACTCTGAACAAAGACCAGCTCATGAAGGGCTGCATATGTCACGAAGAGCATAGATTTTTGTTCAGTGTGATTTTGACTAGTGGAACTACATGATCACGTTTCCATGTCACATATCTGATGATAACTATGTGGAAAAAGGAAATGGAGGCTCAATGCTTCTATAAGAGGATATATGAGATGATGGGGGCTTTGGATGGTGGAGATGGTTATGAGCTGTATTCTGTAAACAGAAGCAATGTGATTGTCAGTTTTGTGATTGGTTTGCTAAGTCAAGAATCTAATGAGTTTCAACTACTTGGTTTAGGTAATTAGGATATGGCTAATAGACTGGACAGATCGAGTTAAGAATGTTTAATTAATGGTTTAATTAGTGTGGTTTAAATAGTGATTTATCTATCTCTGGCACTATCGGAGTGTAATTCCAGAATTCCTATATTGGAGGGGCTTATACACAACAGTCTGGTTGGAGGAGCAGATTACTAGGAATTTATCTTGTAGCTGTATCATCAAGACACATAGGTTAAAAAAAACATAATTGTCTGTACCACCTTCTAGAACAGTACCAGACTCAAAGTTATCTTTCACTGGCTTTTACTTAATGTCCTACAATCTTACCATATTTACATCATATTTTAATAAGTTAGTGATTCAGTTGCATCTTTTTGACCTCATGGACTGTAGCCCGCCGGCTCCTCTGTCCATGGAAGCATTGTTGTGAAGAATGAGACATGTGAAAGTATCTATCAAAATGTTTTGATGTTCAATATATTGAAAATGGGTATTCATGTTCATATTCAATATATATGTACATTTCTTTCAGATAAGTTACATGTATAATTTATGTGTATATATATCCACTAATTCTATAAATACATTAAAAATATACATGTATATGTGTGCGCCAAGTCACTTCAGTTGTGTCTGACTCTTTGTGTCCTCATGAATTGCAGCCCTCCAGGCTTCTCTGTCCATGGGATTTTCCAAGCAATACTGGAGTGGGTTGCTGTGCCCTTCTCCAAGGGATCTTTCCAATCCAGGATTGAACCCATTTCTCTTATGTCTCCTGCACTAGCAGGCAGGTTCTTACTACTGGTGCCATCTGGAAACCCAAGGGAGTGTTAGCTGCTCAGTTGTGTTGCTCAGACTCTTTGCGACCTCACGGATTATAGTCCGCAGGCTCCTAAGTATACACACGATTTACCTACATAATATGCAGTTTTATTAATAGCCTTGGGAACACCAATATATAGTCAGTTATCTTACAAATGCTCCATTTCAGTATATAAATGCTTCCAAGTTATAAATATTTCTAGGTCTTTGAGTAGAGACATGGTAGATATCCTTAGTATCTTAATTTGGGTACTAGGGGCTTAAATTGGACTGAATTTCTTTCCATTGGCTTTTCTTTCAAATAACTGTTACTAAAAGACTTTTTAAAATCCAAAGGGCGGGGGGGGGGGGGGGCGTGGGGGAACCGGACTTGGAACACTTTAAAAGGAGGCTTAATTCCCAGTGAGTCTCAAGAGACTGTTACAGCATCTCTGCACTTAGCTACTGGAGAAGGGGGCAGTAGGAATACAAGATCCTAGAACATGTTCTACTCACTCTGACCCCTCAGACTTCATTTTATTCATCTACAAAATTAAAGTGTTTCCCAGATGGCTCAGTGGTAAAGAATCTGCCTGCCAGTGCAGGAGACACATGAGATGTGGGTTCCATCTCTGAGTCAGGAAGATCCCCTGGAGGAAATGGCAACTCACGCCAGTATTCTTACCTGAGAAATCCCATGGAGAGAGGAGCCTAGTGCCTACACTCCATGGAGCTGCAAATTGTCGGGACAGGACTGAACGATTAAGCACACACACACAAAGTGAAAAGTTATAAATTCTCAAGCTAAGCTGAAAAGCAGAAATCATTAGGATTGCTTTTATATACAGAAATGCTTGCACATCATTCCACATTTAAAGAGTAAGAACTTTAGGGTAGTTTCTAGAAGTCTGTATTCATAATTTTCTAGGTCACTTTGATAATCACACAGGTTCAGGACCTACCAGCCTAAACACTTACTACAGACACTTAACTACACTTTCAATTTTATCTGAAAATGGACTGGCGTTTGGAAGTATACGCTCATTTCTAAGACCTATAGCCATTAATCATCTTTGTCCCTATCCCTTTTTTGGGCTACAATTGTTATATACTGCCTCAACAGATGTGTTAATTAAGCACTTTAATAATAAAATAAGAGTAGACAATATGGTTTATGGGTGTAAGAAAATGTATTTTCACAAGATATGAATCATGTACCAATAAAGCACTTTAAACTAAATACACCACATTGAAACATTCTGCACAAAGAAGTTACAGATCATATTTAATAACATGTCTAGTTCTATACAAGAAAATATTTTTAAGACCTTACTGCAATAAAAATTTTCAACAAAGAACAAAAATATTAAATAATTTATGAGACATCATAAAACCTATCTGTGACAAATCAGGAAGAATTCTGTGCTAGAAACAGAATGAGGGAAAATCTAAATAAGACAAAAATTCAGAAAATAGGCATTCATAAATTTCTCGTTAATGGAGGTTTAATGTTGTTAAAGACCAGGAGTCTTTAGGCATCAGAAAATAAAAATTTGCTTATAAAAATAAAAATTCCACAAACATCAGTAACATACATTTCCAGCTCAGCACAAAGGTCTTTGCCCTTTACAATTCAGAAGACTGCTAGTCATTGCCAAATATCTGAACCATGTCTTAGTCTTAACCAATATCATCTTTCGGATACTGATTCTGCTGCATAATTTTTTTTCCCCAATGAACCTACGGCCTATGCACATTTCAATAAAAACTGGCTTTAGAAATACTTTATTCATGAATAATTCAACACCTGTATCTTGAAGCTTACATTTTCCAGGCGTCCAAAGTGCAAAACAGATACCAACCAACCAGGCCTGCCTCCAGAGACCTCAGCATTTAGAATACAGCAGGTCAAGTGCTGGTTCTTAATCACTATGAGCCTGCACCTTTCAAGATATGCATAGATACTGATGCCCTCACTAAGGGCAAACGTAATCTTCCTCATGTATATCTTTTCTTTAAACTAAGGAGAATTCTGAAACCATATGTTGACAATGCCCATGTTATGCTTTCTCTGATCATCTTCAGCTCCTTGTAACAATGTCAAGTGTTTTGTTTTCCCTTCAGTTCCTTCCATAGCCTCTGTGGTTTTGTTTACCCAGTTTGGCCTTTTCTGTGACACTCTTGTTACACGTTTCTGCTTGCCTTCCTTTTGATTCTTTTCTTCTTGCTAGAAGCCTAGTCATCTGGGCTTCCCCATTTTCCTTTCCTAGCTTCTTATTCACCCCACAACTATAATCTTAACGCTTCCTTATATGTTGGGTCTTCATTATGTATAATTAACCAGAATTTAAATTACCATTTCTACGAGATCTGTTGTGAACTTTCAGATGTTCTTCTTTACACTTTCTCCCTGAAGGCTATTTAGAATTATCCTCAAAAGACGATGGTTTCTTGAGGATTCCTATTTTAAAGGTTGTTTTAAAAGAGATCACTAAAGGAATGCATAGTTCAGCAACTGATGCTTCTACTTTATTCTTAATTCTCATCATTACAAGTACTGGAGTCTGCAAGATCATCTCAAACTCCTCGGTGTGGGATACCTACCAATTTTACCCATAAGGGCTAGATGGAAAATGCAATTTTGGGCTCTCTGATGGCATTACAATTTATTAAGAATTCAATAAGTCTGAAACTTTAAAACAAACTAAATGATAAGAGTTATTCATTGATATGATTCTTTATCATAAATGATATATAAGGAGGAATGCAACTATGTTTGTATCTGTGAGTCAGATGCTATCAACCCAACCTTCATGTGTGGATCCATAATCTTTTTACATTTTTAATTCAGGGACAAGGAGGAAGATTCAGTAAATTTTAAGTTTCCAGATGTGCTCAGAAAGAATGACCAGAAGCATCCTCTGGTTGTTAAGACACAGACGGTTGATCCATTCACCCCTGATGAACTACCTGTGTGTGCAGCGAGGCAGCAATGAAAGACTGATCCTCTGTGGTCATGGGGCCCTAGGCCTCGTCGTTCTCTCCTCACGTGAAGTGTGAATAAGCATGGACAGACAGTCACCTTTCATTATGTCATCAATTACTGGTATTTTCATAGGATTTCAAATGCCTGATTCCAATTTTACAGTAATAACGATACCACTATTTACTCTGGAGGGGTTTTATGTTCCAAGCGGTGGATATTAACAATGTCCAACACGATCTCTAGGAATTATTCAGTTCTGAACCGTGCTTTAGAAAACATTTCCTACACAAACAGACAGAACAAAACGTTAGGCATTTAAAAATGACATGCTCTCATTAACAATTCAACAATTAATATACAGAAGAAACAAAGGAGTGTCAAGTAGGTGCAAAGCTCAAAAATATTAGAACCCAAGTCTAGGCTCCTTAGGTCTTGCTCTTACGCTTCTCACATCCTCAAACCCAAAGTTGAGGCTTCTTATGTCTTGTTCTTACTGCTCTCACATCCTCAAACCCAACAAACGTCTGAAAATTTGAAATAAAAACACTACCCAGAAAAATAAAAAAGAAAGGACACTACCCAAAGAAATACCACCAAACACAATCATCAATATTTGCTTTAATATATAATAAAATACTTGGGAGCAGGAAAAATAAGTGTAAATTACTACAAGTGACAAAAGTTTAGCAATCTTGACCTATTTTGGGTCTGGCCTGCCTACTGAGATTTTCTTCACACTTTATGATGCCCACAATTCAACTTTAAAGGGAATCCAACAGGCAACATGTCAGAGTAAGAAGGAATTCAAATTAATATAAACTACTGGACATTTATAGAGTAAGAAAACACAAAATCTTTAAACCCAAGTTTAAAAGTATCTACACAACAATTATATGGCTAAATTTACATTTCAATCCCAGGGTTTATGAGGACAATATAATTTTGTAGAAGTACTTAAAAAATAACAGTTTAAAATAACTACTTCTCAAGACTGCATTTATATTAAATCATGCTTAATTTAAAAATATTTTAACTGAACTATAAGCTAAGGAAGGTACATCTCAAATACATAACTGTCAGTTAAAAAGTTTAAGACTACTTTTACCCTTCCTGCTTGTTAGGGTATCAATATGTAGTGCTACACAATGTTAACACCTTGAAATTCGCAGTGCAGGCTAAGTCCCATGAAATTAAAATGATTGTACTTCTTTAAAATAATAAATCAGTACTTACTGAATGTTTATTATGAATAACACAAACTTCTAAGCACTTACATGTACAACCTCACAACTATTTAATGAGATAGTTATTACAGAACATTATTCCCATTAGCGCACAATCTTACCTTAAGATTTTTTGTTACATGTATTAGTTAAAAAACTTTAATGCTCATTAGTCAGATTTTCCCTTTCTTGTAGCCAAAAGCATATAACTGATACACAGAATATAACAAATTATTTACATGCTTAGGTAAAGACTGCCACACAATCTCTGAAAATCAGCCATTATCTTGGTAAAATCCTATCAAGTCTAATTAGAATGAATTACATATTCATTATCAATTGATGTAGACAGCCTCACCGCGCTGCCATGGACTGCAGATACTCACCAGCAGTCTGCGCAGGGTTTATTCCTATTCCATCTAGAAAATAAGTTGTAAATGACCTAAGTTATTTCTGAAGCTAAAAGGCTTTAACAGTAAGAAGAAGAAATGTGTCAAAATAATGTTGCTGTGGATACAGGCGTAAGCCGAACAGTTATGCCAAGAACATGAAGGTTATCTGTTGAAATCTCTCACTATTATGCCTTTACACATATCGCTGGACTAGACAATGTCTGTCAGTGAAACGACCCCAGTAAGTTCAACAGAGGATAGTTTTTCATACTGTTTTGCCAAATCTAGTGAAAAATAAAGCCAAAATACCTTAAGTATGCCATTCATCATTTAACATTGCTCTAAGGCATCAAATCTTAAGGCTGAAGAGCCAGAGTAATGTAAGTTCCACCGACACTTGATAAGTTTACAAAGCACTCTCCCAGGAGCTATTCATTTATGAATCTAAATCTTTCCAGAAAAGGAAGGATAGCTTTCTTCCAAATACAGACACATTTCAATGTGGCAGCATGCACAATTTTTCAGAATGAGAAATTCCATCATTATCTAAACCATATCATACTACTTACTGCTCATTAAAGCCACCTTCTCTTAGTCTAAATTTCTTAACTATACATGAACTACTCACCAGTATCTGGGACCATGACTTTGTATTCTTAATAGTTAAGCTTTTCCTGCCATCTTTGTTCCTTATCTTATTTCAGTATTTTCTCTTTGGGCTGGTTTCATTAATTATTTGTAGTATCCAAAGATAGTCAGAATTTAATTTATATTATCTAACTGGATAAAATCCTCATTATTGCAAGCCTGTAAGAACTGTTTTCTATCAGAAAGCAATAGCAAGGGACAGCAAAGGTACATTCCTGCTTAGCTTCCTATATTCTAAAACCATTTATGATACAGTAGAAAACACTTTGTTAAATGACAAGTTACTTTCAGCAATAATTTGGCATAAGGACATATGATATTATAATGTGCTGTGCTTAGTCGCTTGGTCATGTCTGATTCGGCAACCCCATGGACTATGGCCTGCCAGGCTCCTCTGTACATGGGATTTTCCAGGCAGGAATACTGGAATGGGTTCACAGCCATCTCCAGGGAATCTTCCTGACCGAGAGATCGAACCCAGGTCCCCTGCACTGCAGGCGGATTCTTTAGCATCTGAGCCACCAGGGAAGCCCATAAACTACTGTACTACGTAACAAAAGCACAGAAAAACGGAAGACACAATTATGAACAATAACTTCGACTTAGTGTTTACAATTATGTATATCATTTATGTTGATATAAGGTTTAGGGTTTTTGTATTTTAAGTCAATTTTAACTAATTTGGTTTCTTTTAAACAGCTAATAGCTCTGTTAATAAACAGGTTTAAGACAAATTCTTACCATTGGTAATAATTGCACTTGTTGCTGCAGGAACTTTAAACTAAAAAGGAAGAAAAGAAAATACATATAGCATATAAAATGCTAAGTATAAAAGATAGTTAGCAATGATAGGGTACATATAATCAATTCTATAATTTTAAATGTAATTTATCTTTTAGGATACGTAACATCATCAAAGAAAGTATTACAATCTACTTTATCTTTAAAGAATAATGTGCTGTGCAAAGTCGCTTCATTTGTGTGCAACTCTTTGCAGCTCCACGGACTGTACCACCTGGGCTCCTCTGTCTGTGTGGTTTCCCAGGCTAGAACCCTGGATTGGGTTGCCATTTCCTTCTCCAGGGGAATCTTCCCGACCCAGGGATTGAACCCGCGTCTCCTGCATTGCAGGCAGGCTCTTACCACTAGGGCCACCTGTTTTCTAAAAACTGCATTTCATTGTATTTAGGACACCAGAGACTGTAAAATGTATCTCGTTTTATGCACCATAAAAAGGAAAAACACTGTCAATGAATCTATAACCCAGTGTTTGATCTTTCAGACTTATACACGATTTACTTTGGTCATATATAACGCTCAGGCACAAGTGAAAATAAAAGCTAAGTAACTGCTTAGAATAGTCCTAAAAGTTCTTGGTAGAACTAGTCAGTTCAAACAAATGCCCTCTTGTATAATATGGGATTGCAATAGTCCAATTAATGCCACCAAGAAATACCTCTAAGTACAAGTAGGGGTGCAGGTGATGTCAGTTGGACAATTATGTGACTGTTACATGGTCAACCATGACAGACAGCCTCCACTCATCTTTATTCAGAGATGTAAGTACCTTATGAGTCAATGAAATGTGGTATGGAGCTTATTGGTAGCTTAAAGGTAGAATTATTCTCTTAATGCTCTCATTTGTCAAAGTGTGTTCATAGCTCATTCATTTTTCCAATAATTTAATAAGCACTTCTATGCTACAGATTAGTTTTATAAATATTATAGTTTTATGATTGAGTAAGTTTGGAAAACACTAAGTTATGCAGATGACACCACCCTTATGGCAGAAAGTGAAGAAGATCTAAAGAGCCTCTTGATGAAAGTGAAAGAGCAGAGTGAAAAAGTTGGCTTAAAGCTCAACATTCAGAAAACAAAGATCACAGTATCTGGTCCCGTCACTTCATGGGAAATAAATGGGGAAACAGGTCAAACAGTGGCTGACTTTATTTTCCCAGGCTCCAAAATCACTGCAGATGGTGACTGCAGCCATGAAATTAAAAGACGCTTACTCCTTGGAAGGAAAGTTATGACCAAACTAGACAGCAAAGGAGATCAGTCCTGGGTGTTCACTGGAAGGACTGATGTTGAAGCTGTAACTCCAACACTTTGGCCACCTAATGAGAAGAGCTGACTCACTGGAAAAGACCCTGATGCTGGGAAAGATAGAGGGCAAGAAGAGAAGGGATGACAGAGGATGAGATGGCTGGATGGCATCACTGACTCAATGGACATGGGTTTGGTGGACTCCGGGAGTTGGTGATGGACAGGGAGGCCTGGCATGCTGTGGTTCATGGGGTCGCAAAGAGTTGGACAGGACTGAGCAACTGAACTGAACTGAAGTTAAACTGGGAATCTTTGCAAAATCCTTTAGTATGCTGCTAATATAGTTTATTTGACTCCAGGAAAATACAAAAAATAGTCAATACGCCCCATACTTTTGGACCACTGATCCCAATCTCAGTTTTTAATGGTTATTTTATTTTTTTTGTGGTTCTAGTGGTCTGGGAAAACATTCTTTCTGGGAAATACTGCTCTCAGTATTTACAATAATCACACACCATAGTTGAGAAAAAACTAAGAGCTCATTTAAATTTATGAATTTAACAATCAAGTTTTAAAATAAGAACTTAACTACACATGAGAACAATTACTTGTTACAGGCCTATGTACTTGAAAAAAGAACAATTTTATTGTCCATATGGCACATTCTTAATTGTAAATATCCTTTATGTTTTAAAAATTTTAAATAAACTTAAAGTAACTTCAAAATATACTTTAATAAATTTTAAACTAGTTAAGTTTTTATAGAGGTTGTAATACTTTTTAAATAAAACTCCTAAATTATAGGCAATCTCAGATTTCTAAAACTTGAATATGACAAAGTTTCTAGTTGTTATTCTTAGTTATGTCCACTTTAAGTTACATATTTTCTTTAGTGGTAACTATTACATGACAATAAAAACCAAAAGCAACTACAGACACAATGTTTCCTTTTTCCAACCTATAGTAACAATGCTGTTTAACTGAAATTTGGGAAGCTTTACTACTGAAGTACATACAGAAACTACCACTTCTTTCTACAGTACTGACACGTTTTTTCCTAGATGCGAAGTTCTCAGTTTTCATTTATTTCTACTTCAGATCCCACTGTGTTTACAATTTAGGATGCTAAGAAGTTCCTCTCAGGCTTTGAAAACTCATTATTTAAATTAATTTCTAGTCCTATATTGGGGATTTTATTTTTTATTAAGAGAATTATATTAGGGTTCTATATCCACGGACAACTCAAGTCAACTCTTACTGAAAGATTCCAAAACATTAAAATAAATGCTATTATATTTTTACTCAAAATCATGTAATTGGGCAGGAAGGATAAGATTTCCATTTTACAGATTAAGAAATTTCAGGAAGAGAGAAACTGTCATGTCAAACAAATAATTAATGACACAGTTAAAAGAGGAACCCTAAGTCTCCCAAGCCATAAGCTTCTCTTCTAACTGTCAGGTGCAAATAGTTACTTTATAGATGCCTCTGATGAAAATCTTTGGAAAAATTTTATTTCTTAAAAACAAATTCAATCATATTTTCAAAAACAATAGATTTTACTAACACTGCAAATGCTTATAGAGAAAAGTTGAAAAACGTGATATATAATAAAATTATACTTCCAGAATCAAAGTTAGTAAAAATACAAGCATACAGTGTGAAGTTTTAAAAAATTGACATATCACTATCTTTTCAATTTCAATAAGGATTCTCCTTATAATTCAAGTTACATTAAATAAATGTGTCAATTTGTGTAACCCATTCTTGTATCTGAGGTCTCAACTCACTCTTCTTTTACCTTTAAGTGAGGTTTAACTTTGACACCATAAACCTAGCATGTAGATTTTTGAGACACATTTTGAGACACAAATTGTATTCTCTACAGGCTGTTCCAATTTCTATACTTACTTCTTCTGCTGCAAACTTTAAGACTGCTGTGAAAGGTGTACTTTCAGGAACACTAAGTCTGCAAGAATTAAAAAGAATATTTTGAAAGGCTGATTTTTAAGTCCTTTGTTACTTATTTCAGCTATTGTAGCAGACCTTGGCAAAGCTGTCTTTTGAGTCTGAGGTTGGCTATTCTGATTGTACACTATGTGCATTAACTCTAAAAAAGAAAGCAAATAATTAGCCTTATAGCTGACATGGTGCCCTCAGGTCCACTTGAAAATGCATAACCTATACAGGTGTGGATTTGTACATGTTTAATACTTTGATAGAAATAGGTCAAGCATGTAGGTTGCTTCTTGTTCCCAAAATGGATTTCAAAAAGTGGAATCTCTCCTCAATCTTAAGTACACTTTGCCACCTACAGTTTATCCTATGCAGGAACGAGATCGTTTTCATTAAAAGAGCAGGTTACCTGGGGAGCATCATCTTTTCATGAACTTTTCTGTGTACTTTCCATCACCAAGTCAAAAATAATAGTCCAAATTGGTAAAAATGAGTATGTTTACTATGGCAAAATGCAAAGCGATTTCCCACCTTTACAACATATGAAAAAGGCTCATACAACACAATCTGAAATAACATTCTGAAGAGTGATGTGTGGTTTTGACTTGAACTGTGGCAAGTATATTCAAGATCACTGATAAACAATCCGATAAACAAACAATCAACTGTTCAACTTAACCATAAAAAGAATTGACATTATACCTTAAGAAATCAGAGAAACAGGTTAAAAATAAGCTATGTAAGATTTAACGTAAAACAAACTACAGTGAGTAAAGACAGAAACACAGGAATCTCTTTCCAAGCAAAGAAAGTTAACATTTCTCTTGAAACTTCTCTATTGTCACCACTGTACTGTTCTCTAATGATTTAATACCAACTACTATATGTAACATTCTCAGGTATATATACCACCTCCTCACTCAGTCTATAGATTGAATGCTGAGTACAAAAATCATTACATCTGATGCTGCACATTACAATGATTTTCAATAAGTAAAGTGTGAATGGATTTCTTGGCTGCCATATTCCACTCCCCCAAAATACTGCTAAAGAGTGAAAACAGAACATGTTTTTTTTCCCTTCCTTTTTCATATGGAATAAAAAGAGACAAACAAAATTATAAAGAATAGCCATTTATTTTAAAAATACCTAATAAACTGGTAATGTAAAAATTTACAAAGCCAGGAATAGTACTTTGCAAGTATTTCCATAGTTTACTTACAGTTCAGAACCTGAGAATCACTGTCCTAAAACTCTTGCCTGTAGAGAACTTCTAAAACTTTGGGGTTTCAATTCGCTTTTGCACTAGAGACAGGAAATGTCCTTGTACCATATAATTAAATGTTATGCTGACACTCATTAACAAAAGTTTCTCTCCACAGATTAAATTGGTGCGACTATCCAAAAAAAATCCAATAAAACATAAAAGCATATTATAGTGAATGTTCTGACAGAAAATTGCACGGGGACTGGGAGTTACTTTCACTCCAGAGACTTTATCTAGATCTGACGCCCTTGAGTTTGCCAGTCACATCACTTACTCTTACATTACACTGGTATTTTGAAAAGATGCCAACCATCCTGTATACTGAGGCGACCTTTTAAAGTAAACTACTGGCATTTTTTTAAAATAAAAAGTCTCACATAAACAGAAGTATGGCATAACTTGACCAGTGTTATAAAGAATGAAGCTTGTATAGGACACTTAGAGAAGGGTGACATGAACTTTCTATACCATCACAGAAACTGTCATGGAGGTGAAATTTTAATCATTAAAGGATGTTAGCAGGTAAGTGGTACTCACAAAACTACATTCCAAGCACAGAAGAGAATGTGTGCCAGAGCAGGCAGATCTCAAAAGATTTGCTGTCAATATGCAACTAGGATGGCTGAAACTTTAAATGATGGTGGTAGTGAGGGGGCTGGGGAGGTGAGGCAGGAGTTAAGACTGGAAAGACTGGAATTAGACTGCAAGTCAGAGTGAAAGGCACTCAGTCCTGTCCACTCTTTGTGATGCTATGGGCTGTAGCCCGCCAGGCTCCTCTGTCCCTGGAATTCTCCAGGCAAGAATACTGGAGAAAGTAGCCGTTCCCTTTCCAGGGGATCTTCCCAACCCAGGGATGGAACCCAGGTCTCCTGCACTGCCGGCAGATTCTTTACCATTTGAGCTGAAAGAGTCTAAGGTGTTTCTAATGCATCCTGTACATGACAGAATGTTTGATTTCAACATTTCTATAATCAAGTAGCAACATCAACAAGGAATCAATTAACAAGCAAAACTAACCATAAAATCTGGGACATTCCCCAGAATAAATCTACAACTGCAACATCCTTTCTAGAATGCAACCATTAGCAACTCAAAAGATGCTTCTCTGCTACAGTACATATCTACCTGCCTGACAAGTGAAAAGTGGCCTTAAAAGTTAAAGCATGTTTTCCCACAAATCTCAGAGCTGCTTTTACTTACATACTCTTAAAAGATGATGCTGTGAAACATGCCAGACAATATGTGTGATATATTGCTGCACTCAATATGCCAGCAAATTTGGAAAACTCAGCAGTGGCCACAGGACTGGAAAATGTGTTTTCATTCCAATCCCAAAAAAGGCAATGCCAAAGAATGTTCAAACTACCACACAACTGCACTTATCTCACATGCTAGCAAAGTAATGCTCAAAATTCTCCAAGACAGGGTTCAACAGTATGTGAACCGTGAATTTCCAGATGTTCAAGCTGGATTCAGAAAAGGCAGAGGAACCAGAGATCAAACTGCCAACATCTGCTGAATCACGAAAAAGCAAGAGAGTTCAGAAAAACATCTACTTCTACTTTACTGGCTATGCCAAAGCCTTTGACTGTGTGGATCCCAACAAACTGGGAAATTCTTCAAGAGGTGGGACTACCAGACCACCTGACCTGGCTGAAAGTGAAAGAGGAGGGGGAAAAATTGGCTTAAAACTCAACATTCAGAAAACCAAGATCATGGCATCTGGTCCCATCACTTCATGGAAATAGATGGGAAACAGTGGAAATAGTGACAGACTTTTTATTTTGGGGGCTTCAAAATCACTGCAGATGGTGACTGCAGCCATGAAATTAAAAGATGCTTGCTCCTTCGAAGAAAAGTTATGAACAACCTAGCCAGCATATTAAAAACAGAGACATAAAGTAGCCAACAAAGGTCTGTCTAGTCAAAGCTATCGTTTTCCAGTAGTCATGTAGGGATGTGAGAGTGGACTATAAAGAAAGCTGAGCACTGAAGAATTGATGCTTTTGAACTGTGGTGTTGGAGAAGACTCTTGAGAGTCCCTTGGACTGCAAGGAGATCCAACCAGTCCATCCTAAAGGAAATCAATTCTGGATATTCATTGGAAGGACTGCTGTTAAAGCTGAAACTCCAATACTCTGGCCACCTGATGTGAAGAACTGACTCACTGGAAAAGATCCTGATGCTGGGAAAGCCTGAAGGCGGGAGGAGTAGGGGATGACAGAGGATGAGATGGTTGGATTGCATCACCACTCATTGGATATGAGTCTGAGTAAACTCTGGGAGTTGGTGTTGGACAGGAGGACCTGGTGTGCTGCAGTCTATGAGGTCACAAGGAGTCGGACACGACTGAGCGACTGAACTGAAAACATACATGTTATATACCTTTATATACACATATCCATATACAAACTATACATACAACTACACACACACACTAAACTAGAGGCCTGCCAGCACACTCATTCAGTCAACATGTATTAAGCGAACTGGTACCACTTTCAGGCACTCTTATATATTATATAGTTACTGATGCTGCCTTACCCTCCTTCCCTCCCTCCTCATTCTTTTCCAGAGCCAGTTGACATACTGATGAGAATACTCCGGTGTAAAGGCAGAAATCAGAGATGATGAGAAGAGAGAGTTAAGGGCTCTACTTTGTTAAGCCCAACTATCGAGTCACATCAATGGGAATCAAGCGCCTGACGTTCTGGTCATTTCGGAACCTGGGCTGGGAGGCCTTGCCTTACTTCCCCGAACAGCTGGTCAGAGCGGTGAAAGGCCTGTCCTGTTATAAGCAGATTCCAGACTGTATTAAGGATCCCAGCAAATCACCAGGGCCCGGTCCACACGTGCCCTACTCCACCACCCCCAAAACGAGTTCCGAAGAGAGCTCGAAACCAACAACGACGTTCCCATCACACACACCCGCACAGCCTCGTGCCCGGGCAAGCTGATATACTTCCACGATAACCCGGTTCAGGTGAGTGGGGCGGGCTCGGGAGAGGAGAGGAACGCGCACTGCTGAGGTGGCGGCCGCTGGGATGGCTCGAGCCGCCTTCCCCCAACTCTACAGCCCCTCCACCTCTACCGCGGCCGAGCTACTCACACTTTGTATGGCAGCCGCGGGTCCGACGTCAGTGTGATCTTAAAAGAAACTTTCGACCTGAGGAAGAGACAGAGGAGATTAAGGTCGGGCAGCGGGACCGCGGAATGGGGCGGCTGGAAAGCCAACACTTACATGGTGCCGCCGTTCGGGACCGAAACCTCGCAGCAAACCCGTGCGGAAGCTCCCACTTCCACCCCGGCGTCTTTCCCAGCTCAGGTCCACGTCTTCTTCCGCAAGCTGGGGTCCTCCGAAGATGCGGCTGTCCAAAGCACTGCCTGAAAATTGGACCCAGAGGCTCAAGTTGGGCGGAGCTTACAAGATCAAATAGCGAATGCTTTTGTGTGTATATTTCTGGAACACAGTTTCGGGTCGTATGGAAAGAATACTTTTACTTGAAGTGATTTTTCTTCCGTATTTTTAGTTAGGCAGCACAGAGACAGTGAGACTCAAGGTCCCAGTTTGTAAGTCGGACGGAAGTATGGGTCCCGGGAGGCGGTGGAAGAGCTGAGCGAGGGGGAGGATTGTGGGCCGGGCCGGAGGCGGGCGCGCTCCTACGTTGCCGAGGCAACATGAGCGCGGAGATGCTCCAGTGATGCTCAAGAAGCGGGAATCCTCACCCAGTGTTAATATTAGTATTTTCTACCTGCCCAGCTACCTAATCATGTTGTAGGTTTCTCATAATTTAGCTCTAAAGTTTTGATTTCCACAGATAAGACACTTAACAAGTTGGTGGGAAAGACAAGATCCCTGCACTTGAGGAACCTGAAGTCTAGTTGAGAAGAGAAATCCCACAAACCGATTTCAATGGTTTGTGATCTAATAGGATTAAAGCAGGGAATAAGGTTGCCTATTATCAGTTACATTTGTTCAGCTTAATAGCAAATTTTAATCCTTTCTATGTGTCAGGCACTAAAGCTAAATTCTGAGTATGCTGGTGTGAATAAGGTAGGTAGGTCCAACCTTCTGGAGTTCTTTGTATAACGAGAGAAGACTGTATTTCCTCTAATTTTTATTACAAATCCAAGCTTCTATGTCTGGATGACAAAACATCCTCTTATGATGTCTGTAAGGACCTTTTAAAAGGAACATTGCAATGAATAGACAAAATGGGAAGAGACTAATATAAACGAATAGACTAATATAATGGAGAAAATGGTTAATATTTAGTATATTATGTTACATTCTTAACGAGAGGAAACTAAGAGAGGAATAGGAGCAACTGTAGTGGCAGTGCTGAAAACAAATTTCATCTTTGCCTTAATTTCGTAGATTACTACTTTTCTGTATTGGTATCTATCCATGCATGATTCCGACTGTAGGAAAAAAAGACTTTGATATTCTCAAGACAGTCACTGTCTTCTACACTTTAAAAATATATGTCTTGCCATATATGTAGTAGCATAGAAGCAAATGTCTACTGATAGATTTGGGGATCAACAGTTATAGCATTAGCTCAATATTACTCTTTCTTTTAATTTGCTAAGACATCTAGCAAAATTTAGCAAATATAACAAAAGAAGGATCTTCTTATTTATTGAAAAGTTGATATGTCAAAATATATTTAATAAGTCTAAACTTGAAGCAAACTGGATTTTAGGAGGTTATTGGAAAATGTAACATTTTAGGACAACAAACAGCATAAGTGGACTAATGTGTTTTGGAAGGGGTCCAATTAGCATCATGCAGAGGCAGAAATGGTTGTGGAACTGCACGGTGTGATCATATTAGAACTCATTAAATATCATCGAGACATCCCAATATTCTTTTTCAAAAGCATATACAGCTCTCATTATTAGAAATGGGAGAGATATTAAATTTACTTAAGGATGAAAAGAATATGCTGACAGAGTCATAAAATTCTTCTTACCAGTTATTTCTGTAGCCAGATTTAAATGAAGTAGAAAACATGTCAGATTTAGATGCCAACTTATTTTTATCTTTCTCTTTCACCCTAATTTGACTGTATTTGGAATTATGACTAAAATCACCTGATAGTCAAGTTTTTTTAATCCTGGATGGTTTGTGCTTGGGTAAATCTTAGGGTCTTCTACTCCAAACATTTTATATTACAGGAAACAAAATATATACCAATGCTTTAGCAATAAATAGATTGTTTTATAGAGGTTTAATTTGGTCAAGCTGGTTTTAGAAAAGGCAGAGGAACCAGAGATAAAATTACCAACATCAGCTGGATCGTGGAAAAGCAAGAGAGTTCCAGAAAAACATCTATTTCTGCTTTATTGACTATGCCAAAGCCTTTGACTGTGTGGATCACAATAAACTGTGGAATATTCTGAAAGAGATGGGAATACCAGACCACCTGACCTGCTTCTTGAGAAACGTGTATGCAGGTCAGGAAGCAACAGTTAGAACTGGACATGGACAACAGACTGGTTCCAAATAGGAAAAGGAGTACGTCAAGGCTGTATATTGTCACCCTGCTTATTTAACTTACATGCAGAGTACATCATGAGAAACGCTGGACTGGAAGAAACACAAGCTGGAATCAAGATTGCTGGGAGAAATATCAATAACCTCAGATATGCAGATGACACCACCCTTATGGCAGAGAGTGAAGAGGAGCTAAAAAGCCTCTTGATGAAAGTGAAAGTGGAGAGTGAAAAGGTTGGCTTAAAGCTCAACATTCAGAAAGCTAAGATCATGGCATCTGGTCCCATCACTTCATGGGAAATAGATGGGAAACAGTGGAAACAGTGTCAGACTTTATTTTTTTGGGCTCCAAAATCACTGCAGATGGTGACTGCAGGCATGAAATTAAAAGACGCTTACTCCTTGGAAGGAGAGTTATGACCAACCTAGATAGCATATTGAAAAACAGAGATATTACTTTGCCAACAAAGGTCTGTCTGGTCAAGGCTATGATTTTTCCAGTGGTCATGTATGGATGTGAGAGTTAGACTGTGAAGAAAGCTGAGCACAGAAGAATTGATGCTTTTGAACTGTGGTGTTGGAGAAGACTCTTGAGAGTCCCTTGGACTGCAAGGAGATCCAACCAGTCCATCCTAAAGGAGATCAGTCTTGGGTGTTCATTGGAAGGACTGATGCTAGCCGAAACTCTAATACTTTGGCCACCTCATGCAAAGAGTTGACTCATTGGAAAAGACCCTTATGCTGAGAGATTAGGGGCAGGAGAAGAAGTGGACGACAGAGGATGAGATGGCTGGATGGCATCACTGACTTGATGGACATGAGTTTGAGTGAACTCCAGGAGTTGGTGATGGACAGCGAGGCCTGATGTGCTGTGATTCATGGGGTTGCAAAGAGTTGGACACAACTGAGCAACCGAACTGAACTGAACTGAATTTGGTCATATTCCCCAACCCCAATCCTCTAGCAATCCTTTGTATAACTGGCACAATGAATAATGGCTCAAAATCTATCAAGATTTTTGTGCTAGGTATTATGTTAAGCATTTAGTGTAAGTGGAATCACAAAATATAGACTTTAAACTTTAATTGACCTTAGCTATAGTAATTCAATGACAAGTTGTCTTATTCAAAGAGAACAATCTGGTAGACAAAAGTATGGGAAAATATGTAGATACTATGTTGATCCTTGTAAGTACTATACAGTTAGAGACTGCCTTACATTCTTGTAAACCTGAGAACAATGAAATATAGCTGAGATTAGAGTTTAGCAAGACCAGGCAACAGCCTTAGAGGAGATTACGCCTGAAATGTGCTGCCACTGATTACTATGGTAACATACATTTCCCAATTATTTCCTGAAATTTAATGAAGGAAAATAAAATAAACAAGAGTTGACCTTATAAATGTGAGACTTAATCACAAAATTTGCAGTATTTTAACTACTGAAATTATCACCTTTATTACCAAAAGCATTTAAATTGTATAAAGGAGGAATTTACTAGTCTTGCATAATTAAAGTTTTCTCTGTAAATACTACATGAATTATCTGTCTAATGGAAATACACTTATTGGAAAAATTAGAGTCCTCTCTCACAAATCTACTCCAAACACAGGATGTGTTTACATACCAGTAGCTCTATGAGGTCAGTACTAGTTATTTTCTATTTTCAGGAGAGGAGAGTAGCCCATGGAAATTAAATAACTTATCCTAAATATAAGTAAGTGACTGAAATGAGATTGAACTCAGATATCTGGTATTAAAAACTGAGTTTTAACAGTACAAGAGGTTAAGGATTTAAGTCATATCCTTAACTAGTAGCAACCAAGTCTTCAAGGTAGGAAATATTTTTATCCTTATTTCACAAGTAGGGAAGTTAAGACACAAAATGCTAAGTAATTTTTTCGAGGTCACACCACTGATGACCATTAAAATATTAATATTATTGATATTGCTGGTCTTAAATATATTTTAAACTATTTACGACTCTCCATCATACCTAAACAGAGCAAGAAATGGTCATTGATAATATTCTCTTATATTTATACAACATTTTGTTCTGTTTGAAAAGTTTTGCATTCACTGTCTTATTTGTTGTCTAAAATAAAACATACAAAGCACTTGTGATGTGTACTATTATCTTTTTTAAAAATGAGGAAATGGACAAAAGAGGCTTTGAACAGGTCTAGGGTAACACACATGATTTGTGAGGAAATAGTGACAAAGCATAGTTATTGATGTTTCTTTACAAAATTTGATCATATGCAAAGTTTATTTTTAGTAGTAAAATACAAATAATTGAATGGTAAATTCATTTGATGAGCTTGTCAAGGAATTCTTACTCAGTTTTTATGTCACATCAGTATCTAGCATATAGCAGGTACTCAATCAATATTTGTTGAATTAATTAATGTTACTTTAAAAACTGTTGTAGATGCTTCCTAATTATAGTAATGTTTTACAGTCCATTAACTGCAGTCATCAATGTTCTTAATGCAGTAGACTGTACACTTCGATTCTTGCTTTGTTCTTATTTTAAGGCTTATCTATTCAAAGGACAGACTCCTCACTCAATTTATGGCTACTGGTGACAGCAGAGGTTAGAAAAAGCTAATTAAAGATTCTTATCAGATATTATCAAATAAAGAAGCCATTTAAATAAAACATTCCATGAATATCCTCACATTTTCCCACATCATTACTTTATGTGACATGTTTGTACTGAATCAGAGACCTTGCACTGGAAATCTCATTATTGGTTCTCTTAGGATTATATACTTCTTAGAGATGAGGAATTGCTCAGTGATATTAGCAATTGCTTTGCTAATATTGATATTAGCACTGAAGGAAAGTTGCAAGGCTCAAGGTAGCCTGGAGTTAAAACTCCCTCCAGTCCTCCCCACCATTCTATGCCAAACAAAGAACTCTCTCACTTGAAGAAAAAAATGGACATTAAGGTTGATTACGCCCAGCTCCCAGCTGGTCCAGCCTCTGGCCGATCTCCAAAATTCCTTGCCCCGGCCGTTTAAGAGATAACTACTCTGAACAACCTTGGAGAAAACAGGCCCCTTAAGACAGTAACTTTCCACATATATGCCTATATATACTTACTCTTTTCTTGGGTAAGTGCAGTAGCTCGCTAATCTGACTGCTGCCCCTTCTTGTCTCGTTAAAGGTCATCTGTTCCTGTAAAGTGCTGGTCTCATTCTTTTTTTGAACGTTGCCTTCTCTAACTCCTTACCTTACAAGCACCACCTTTCTTGTATGGTGGTGGTGGGGAAAACAGGGTTGAGCTGGTAACAATGGCCCAGGGGCAGTTTGGTGTTTGGCCTGTACAGTGTGGCTAAGTGAGTATTACCATTTGGTGCAGATATAAATGGCTCAGCACCTGTCGTCCTAATCACACTTTCATGTTTTCTATTGATCCCCTGCAGTCATTTGAGCTTCTGAACCTTAGTGTGAATGATAGGATTTAGGGACATCAACCCAGGTGCCAGGCAGCTAGAGACCACTCCATAACCCAAAGGTTACCAGAACTATTCAAGCTAGCCAGTCCTAAGCTGTTTACCTGCCCCTGCCTTGCCTTTTCTGCAGAAATTCCCATGGTCTAGGCGTTTCTTCCTCACTCCTTCCTGCTTATGCCTCTTGACCAAAACCTGGTGATTTTCATTTGGCCCTGTGTGGCTGGTGTGCCCCTTCTCTCGGGAAATGCGAATTGAAAATTTTTAATGGCATCAACCTCTTTGTGTCATCATTCAGTCATCTCTATAAATGAAAATCCCATGGGTATGAAGAAGGAATTCATAGGGCCTGGACTCCATCTTAGGCCTGTTCATGCTGATCATGCTCGGCCACCTTCCAATGGACTCGAACTCTGTGTTTAGTGCCTATGAAAACAACAACAGAAGGATAAGACCCCCTCCAGACAGGGGAACCTTGAAGATTGTATCTAGGTTACTCATCGCCTAAGAGAAAACATTCACTAATCACCCCTTCCTCCAGACAGGCCATACATTTCTCTGTATCAATCGGAGTGTAACCTCGGGTTTATTGATTATGGGCTAATTGTTTGACTGTTTGAGCACATGAGCATGCAGCATGAAAGATGGGGTTATTGGGATTGTATTTTCCTTGGTTTATGTAAGTCTCAAGGAATTTGGAGTGGTGGGTTCAGACACATACACATGGGGTATAAAAGATTTTCAAAAAGCTGGTCAGGGTCCTTGGCTAAGAGGAGACTGTGTTGGGCCACTGGTGTAATAAACTGCACTCCACCATCTGCATTGTCCTTCTGAGTGAGTTTGTTTCCGGAACTCGTGGCTACAATAGGTACAATAATTGGGACATTATTTGATAAATGAGTGAATTTACATTGTCTTTAGTAAAGGAATAACAATTCATTATCTTGTAAAATTACCAAAATACATTTCTGGTTTAATAAAGTCTTATGCCAATTATCTGTAAGACAGCCTTTCTAAATTTCCTTTGAAAACACTGATGAAAGCATTAAAGAAAACCTGAGCAATGACTTTGTAGCAAAAGAATAAACAAACTTAGTCTCCCAGGAATTTGAAGGATTAGTTTAAACCAAAATATCATTTTAATCTTAAAAAGATAACAGATTATGAAAACAGGAAATTTTGTAATAGAAAAGATAAATTCTGAAAATAAAGATATACAGATTAAACAGAAATTTTAAAAAGTGTGAAAAATAGAAATAAATGAGTTGAAATTTTATTACTAAGCTAAAACTTCTGAGCATAATAGGACAACAGAGCCTGATCGACTCCCCTGCAATTACACGACTAGAAAACTAAATAAAATGTATGAGACAATTATTTCCTATAGACTATAGAACTATTTTCTATAGACTATAGAAAAACAAGCAAGGTGAGTCCTTTGAATATGGGAGCTGCTTATGAACCATGACACGTGGAGAGGAAGGCAAGCAGAGTCCAGTGCTCTCAGGAGACCAGAAATTAGAATTTTAGGAGTCATAGATGTACAGAATTTTCAGGGCAGAAATCAGAGAGGGAGAGTTGCAAAGAGAAAGTCTAAGATCAGAGGGTCTTTCATTGAGTGTTTATTTGCATATGCATATGACGAAATTCCTTTAGGCTAGGGATACAGGCAGAGGCGATTGAAACTGAAAAGCAGTAAGCCTAACAACCACCAGTGCACAAAGAAGTGGAAACAATGTGTGTTTCCACTTACCAAGTGAAAGACCTTATACACAAGCCATTAATTAGAATCTTCTAGAGGGCTATCCCTTAGTAGTAGTTCTATGTTAACTATAGGCTCAGTGGTGTACTTGACTCACACAAACAAGCTTCAACAGCCAGGCCTCAAAAGGTTCAAACTGATTCAAAGTAATTTGATTATATGTTATAACATCACTCTGTTCTTTTTAAAGGACTACAACACAATGTAGCACCCAGAAGGTTCAGCATCCAATAAAAACCCTAGAAGGAGTTCAAAGAAGTGGAGACAAATCAGCCATTAAAAAGACCCACGTGACAACAGAAAAGGATTTGGCAGATGATGATCTTCAACAGTTGTTATAATTATCTCTGTGAGTACAAGAAGATAGAGGAAAATTGAACATGATGAGAAGAGAAATGGAATACATAAAAAGATCCAGATGCAACATCTGGATGAAAATGACACTCTAAAGTGAAAATCTTACCAATAATACTTAACTGATTAGACACTGCAGAAAATGAGCAATAAAAGCTATGCAAAATGAAATACAGAAAAAATGAATTAAATTTCAAGGACCTATGGGAAATATCAAATATATTTTATATATTAGAGAAAGGGTGGTATGCAGAAGTTTATGGGTACAAAAATATCTGAAATCATAGCTGAAAATATTCTAAATATGATGAAAATTTTAGAGACAGAAATTCAAGAAGTTTATGGGTACAAAAATATCTGAAATCATAGCTGAAAATGTTCCAAATATGATGAAAATTTTAGGGACAGAAATTCAAGAAGTTCAATCAACTTAAGTAGGAGAAACATTTAAAAAATTCAACAAGGTACATAAAAATAAAATTGCTGAAAACTGCTAATACAGGGAAAAAAAATCTTAAAAGCAATTAAGGGGAAAAACACTGGAACAAAACTAAGAAAAACAGCCCACTTTTGCCAAAGAGTTTGCAAGCCAGAAGATGATAGAGTGACATCTTTAATGTACTGGAAGAAAAACTGTCAATCTAGAATTCTATAACTGCAAAAACATTTTTCAAAATGACAAAAAAATAAAGATTTTATTCAGATAAACAAAAGAGCTTTCAAGGCCAACAATCCTGCATTACAAGAAATACTAAAGGAAGTTCTTATTGGCAGAAGTCAAAAATACCAGATGCTAGAATGAAACGTTAATCTACACAAGAGGATAAAATGTGCCAGCAATGGTGATTATGTAAATAAAAATACAAGAGAGTTTGTCTAATTTTAAAAGCTCTTTAAAATATGATCATTCAAAGCAAAAATAATAAAAATGTCTCGCAGTTCTATAACAAATGCAGAAAGTGTGTATGACATCACTAGCACAATGAACATTAATTAAGTAGGTGGGGAGTAGAAGTGTAACATTGTTATCTCTTTCAGTATAAGCAAATGATACAATTTTATTTGGAAGTAGACTATAAGTAAAAGATATATATTGCAAACACTAGCATAGCCACTATAACATAAAATAATTTAAATAATAAGCCAATAACTGGTGTAAATAAAATCATAAAAATTCAATCAGTCTCCAAGGAAGTAGGAATAAAGAAAATAAGAAAAAGTGACAAATGGAAAATAACAAGATGATAGGTTTACCCATTTTACCATGTTGATAATGAAATTGAATGTAAGTGTTTTAAACACATCAATAACAATGCAGTGATTAAGACAAATCTACCTCAAAGAGAAGAAAATGGAAAAGTTTCAGATAAGTGTACAGAAACTTGCCTAAGAGAATATATATTTCTTCATACAAGGGATTGCTAAATTCATGTGTAAGACCGTATAGAACTAATAGAATGCTCTTTAGTTCCTGACTATGCTTTAAGCTTTTGTTTGAGAGGAATTTACACAAAAGTTAGGGAATGAGATCTGAAAATTTGGAAGGAGTGCAGCTGTTTTGTTTTCTTATGATTTTCAGCATCATATTCTTTTAAGAATTGGATGGCTATCGTTTTTATAATTTTAGATTTTGCCTGTAGCTAAGCAGGAGAAAAAAGAAATAGTTCATCTGTTCCATTGTTGGGATACTTTCCAGATATGTTGTATACCCGAGGCAAGGCTGTTGATTGAGAATAGTTTCTAAAATTGAAATTTTCTGTACTACCAAGCATTTCTTTTTCTTTTCTTTCTTTCTTTTTTTTTTTTTTTACTGAGTATTTCTTGACCAGCTGCTTGGCAGCTAATGGGTGAGATATTCAAAGATTTAAAGATTTTCTGAAAGACTTTTTTTTCTTTGTAGTGAAGTAAACAGATTTAAACATTTGGTTTAATAGTATAATTTAGAATGAATATATATGACACAAAATGAATTTTAATTGATTTTTTTATTCTAGGAGCTATGGAAGTATGGTCTAGCAGTTTGAGATTAGAAATGCAAGCCAAAAATCATTGAAATTCTTTGGCTATAAACATTAATTACTTTGCTTCCACTTTCTTACTTTCTTTTTTTAGAATTTTCGTCTTTTCCTGAATGTTACAAAATTTAATTTCTAAGTAATTCATCCACACTGAAAAATTTTAATATGTACTTAATCATAATTCCAAGTATTTTTCTCAAAAATTTAATAAAGTTTTCTTAATTTTGACTTGTAAAATGGCTCACAATTTTCAGAGGATCATGAGACTACAATTCTTGACTAGTTCATAAGCTTTTAACAGGTTGTTTCCTACTTTTACTAAGAAGAGCCATATTTACCTTTTAAATATATATATTTTTTATCTCCTATCATTTGCCAGCTGTTACAAAGGCTGGTAACTACATATCAAAAAAGTGTGGTTTTGCCACATTCGATATCAGTTCAGGTCAGCTCAGTCATGTCCGACACTTTGGACCCCATGGACTGCAGCACACCAGGCCTCCTGTCAATTACCAACTCCCAGAGTTCACTCAAACTCATGTCCATTGAGTTGGTGATGCCATCCAACCATCTCATCCTCAGTTGTCCCCCTCCTCCTGCCTTCAATTTTTCCCACCATCAGGGTCTTTTCCAATGAGTCAATTCTTTGCATCAGGTGGTGAAAGGATTGGAGTTTCAGCTTCAGCATCAGTCCTTCCAGTGAATATTGAGGGACTTTCAAGAGTCTTCTCCAACACCACAGTTCAAAATCATCAATTCTTCAGCGTTCCAGCTTTCTCTATAGTCCACTCTTGCATCCGTATATGACTACTGGAAAACCATAGCTTTGACTAGATGGACCTTTGTTGGCAAAGTAATTTCTCTGCTTTTTAATGTACTGTCTAAGTTGGTCAGAATTTTTCTTCCAAGGAGCGAGCATCTTTTAATTTCATGGCTGCAGTCTCCATCTGTAGTCATATTGGAGCCCCAAAATATAAAGTCTGTCAATTTTTCCAGTTTCCCATCTACTTGCCATGAAGTAATGGAACCAGATGCCATGATCTTAGTTTTCTGAGTGTTGAGTTTTAAGCCAACTTTTTCTCTCTTCTCTTTCATTTTCATCAAGAGGCTCTTAGTTGTTCTTTGCTTTCTTCCATGAGGGTGGTATCATCTGCATATCTGAGGTTATTGATATTTTTCCCAGCAATCTTGATTCCAGCTTGTGTTTCATCCAGCCTGGCATTTTGCATGATGTACTTTGCATATAATTTAAATAAGCAGGGTGACAATGTACAACCTTGATGTATTCCTTTCCCAATTTGGAATCAGTTGTTGTTCTATGTCCAGTTCTAACTGTTGTTTGCTGACCTGCATACAGATTTCTCAAGAGATAGGTTAAGTGGTCTGGTATTCCCATCGCCTTAAGAATTTTCCACAGTTTGATGTGATCCACCCAGTCAAAGGCTTTGGCATAGTCAATAAAGCAGAAGTAGATGTTTTCCTGGAACTCTTGCTTTTTTGATGATCCAACAGATGTTGGCAATTTGATCTCTGGTTCTCTGCCTTTTCTAAATCCAGCTTGAACTTCTGGAAGTTCATGGTTCATGTACTGTTGAAGCCTGGCTTGGAGAATTTTGAGCATTACTTTGCTAGTGTGTGAGATGAGTGCAATTGTGCAGTAGTATGAGCATTCTTTGGCATTGCCTTTCTTTGGGATTGAAATGAAAACTGACCTTTTCCAGTTCTGTGGCCACTGCTGAGTTTTCCAAATTTGCTGGCATATTGAGTGCAGCACTTTCACAGCATCATCTTTCAGGATTTGAAATAGCTCAACTGGAATTCCATCATATCCACCGGCTTTGTTTGTAGTGATGCTTCCTAAAGCCTGCTTGACTTTGCATTCCAAGATGTCTGGTTCTAGGTGAGTGATCACACCATCACGGTTATCTGGGTCATTAATACTTTTTGGGTATTGTTCTTCTGTGTATTCTTGCCACCTCTTCTTAATATCTTCTGCTTCTGTTAGGTCCATACCATTTCTGTCTTTTGTTGTGCTCATCTTTACATGAAATGTGCCCTTGGTATCTCTAATTTTCTTGAAGATGTCTCTAGTCTTTCCCATTCTATTGTTTTCTTCTTCTTCTTTTTTTTTTTTTTTACAGTGATCATTGAGGAAGGCTTTCTTATCTCACCTTGCTATTCTTTGGAACTCTGCATTCAAATGGGTATATCTTTCCTTTTCTCTTTGCCTTTATCTTCTCTTCTATCAGCTATTTGTAAGACCTCTTCAGACAACCATTTTGCCCTTTGCATTTCTTTTTTCTTGTGGATGGCCTTAATCCCTGCCTCCTGTACAATGTCAGTAACCTCTATCCATAGTTCTTCAGGCACTCTGTCTATCAGATTTAATCCCTTGAATCTATTTCTCACTTCCACTGCATCGCAAGGGATTTGATTTAGGTCATGCCTGAATGGTCTCATGATGGTCTTCCTACTTTCTTCAATTTCAGCCTAAATTTGGCAATAATGAGTTCATGATCTGAGCCACAGTCAGCTCCCCAGTCTTGTTTTTGCTGATTGTATAGAGCTTCTCCATCTTTGGCTGCAAAGAATATAATCAATCTGATTTTGGTGTTGACCATCTGGTGATGTCCATGTGTAGAGTCTTCTCTTGTGTTGTTGGAAGAGGGTGTTTGCTATGACCAGTGCATTTTCTTGGCAAAACTCTATTAGTCTTTGCCCTGCTTCATCCCACATTCCAAGGCCAAATTTGCTTGTTACTCCAGGTGTTTCTTGACTTCCTACTTTTGCATTCCAGTCCCCTACAATGAAAAGGACATCTTTTTAGGTGTTATTCTAGAAGGTCTTGTAGGTCTTCATAGAACCGTTCAACTTCAGCTTTTTCAGTGTTATTGGTCAGGGCATAGACTTGGATTACTGTGATATTGAATGGTTTGCCTTGGAAATTAACAGAGATCATTCTGTCGTTTTTGAGATTGCATCCAAATACTGCATTTTGGACTCTTTTATTGACTATGGTGGCTACTCCATTTCTTCTAAGGATTCTTGCCCAGAGTAGTAGATATAATGGTCATCTGAGTTAAATTCACCCATTTCAGTCCATTTTACTTCACTGATTCCTAGAATGTCGACGTTCACTCTTGCCATCTCCTGTTTGACCACTTCCAATTAACCTTGATTCATGGACCTAACATTCCAGGTTCCTATGCATTATTGCTGTTTACAGCATCAGACTTTACCTCACCAGTCACATCCACAACTGGGTATTGGTTTTGCTTTGGCTCTGTCTCTTCATTCTTTCTGGAGTTATTTCTCCACCTATCTCCAGTAGCATATTGGGCACCTACTGACCTGGGGAGTTCAATATAATACTCCACTAACACTTTTAGGCCAGCACACCAGGCATAATGAGCTTTGCACATTTTAAAATAAATGTTTTGAGTCTTTTTTAAGTGAAAATTTGTGTAAACTTATTATGTCTTTAACCATGTTTCTAATTTTAAGAAAATCTACCATGCTTTTATTAATGCTTGAGTTTATTGGAATAAGAATGTAATGAGTTAATTACCACAAGGTTTGGGGTAAATTTATCTATAGAAACACACTAACAACATGCTCAATTGCTCAGTCATGTCCAAGTCTTTGCAACCCCATGCTCTGCAGCGCATCAGGCTGCTCTGTCCATGGAGTTTTATAGGCAAGAATACAGGAGTAGGGTGCTGTTTCCTCCTCCAGGGATCTACCACACCCAGAGATTGAACACACATCTCCTGCATTGGCAGGCAGATTCTTTACCACTGAGCACCTGGTAAGCCCTTCTGCAACAAATATTCTAAGAAATGATTTCCAATAAATTTTTTAGTAATAAAATTCAATTAACAATTATTGGAATTTTCATTAAAATGTATTACAGTAAAAACTTTGGCTTTTTGGTAAGCAGACATAGACATATGGACTTGACATATATATCTATATGTGTACATCATATATAGACACATTTATTACTTTGTGAAGAGAAAATTTTAAAAATAATTCTGTAAGTCAGTCTCAGTTTTCATAACCTTGATTAAAAGAAAACTAAAAATGAATTAATGGGATTCCCAGATGCTTCAATGTTAAAGAATGTGCCTGCCAAGCAGGAGACACCGATTTGATCCCTGGGTTGGGAAGATCCCTGGAGAAGGAATTGTAACCCACTCTAGTTTCTTGCCTGGAAAATCCCATGGACAGAGGGGCCTAATGGGCTACCGTCCATAGGGTCACATAAGAGTTGGACATAACTTAGCAACTAAACAACAACAACAACAAAGTTGAAATAACTTTGATAGCTGATCATCATCTATCAAGTTGCAAAATATAAGTAAATTTAAGTACATCTTTATCCAATAATGCAACTGACATCTTTCCTTTCTCTGTGAATTCTTTTCATTTAGTGCAAAGTGATAACAATGTAAGATGACACTTTTATTATTAAAACACTTTCACTAACTAGGTGCTTTGAGGCACCTGATAAGCAACTTTTCAGTATTTAATTTTGAGCAAACTGCTTGGAAAATAAAACATAAAAAAGGAAATAGTCACAGGTCATAAAATGTGATTGTTTTCACTCATATTGTAACTGATACTATCAGTGTAGTTCTTATTTTTGTTTTTCAAGAAAGTATAAGATCCTAGGACACTTTATTGTAGATGTCTCGTGATTTTTTTCTCCTTCTCTTTTGGAAATTTAAATACGGTACTTCTGATAAATTCAGATTAGACAAGGAAAGAAGAATAAATAGAAAGACAGAAAGCCATCACTGAAGATACAAAATATAAATAGGTTTAAATGTGTGATGACTAACATTATTATTCACCAAACTTTTCCAGCCAAAGATTGAGAAGCTTCAGTCATAAAAAAAAAAAAAAAAAAAAGAGGCCGGGAGCTGACTGTGTCTTAGATCACGAACTCCTTACTGCAAAGTTCAGACTTAAATAAAGAAAGTAGGGAAAACCACCATGAGACCATTCAGGTATGACCTAAATCAAATCCCTTATGATTATACAGTGGAAGTGAGAAATAGATTCAAGGGATTAAATCTGATAGACAGAGTGCCTGAACAACTATGGGCATAGGTTCATGACATTGTACAGGAGGCAGGGATCAAGACCATCCCCAAGAAAAAGAAATGCAAAAGGGCAAAATGGTTGTCTGAGGAGGTCTTACAAATAGCTGATAAAAGAAGAGAAGATAAAGGCAAAAGAGAAAAGGAAAGATATACCCATTTGAATGCAGAGTTCCAAAGAATAGCAAAGAGAGATAAGAAAAGCCTTCCTCAGTGATCAGTGCAAAGAAACAGGAAAACAATAGAATAGGAAAGACTAGAGATCTCTTCAAGAAAATCAGAGATATGAAGGGCACATTTCATACAAAGATGGGCACAACAAAGGACAGAAATGGTATGGACCTAACAGAAGCAGAAGATATTAAGAAGAGGTGGCAAGAATACACAGAACTATACAAAAAAGTTCTTCATGACTCAGATAACCATGATGGTGTGATCACCCACCTAGAGGCAGACATCCTAGAATGCAAAGTCAAGTGGGCTTTAGGAAGCATCACTATGAACAAAGCCAGTGAAGGTGATAGAATTCCAGTCAAGCTATTTTAAATCCTGAAAGATGATGCTGTGAAAGTGCTGCACTCAATATGCCAGCACACTTGGAAAACCCAGCACAAGACTGGAGAAGGTCAGTTTTCGTTCCAATCTCAAAGAAGGGCAAAGTAATTCTCAACATTCTCCAAGACAGGTCAACAATATGTGATCTGTGAACTGCCAGATGTTCAAGCTGCATTTAGAAAAGGCAGAGGAACCAGAGATCAAATTGCCAACATTCGTTGGATCATCGAAAAAGCAAGAGAGTTCCGGGAAAATATCTACTTCTGCTTTATTGACTGTGCCAAAGCCTTTGACTGTGTGGATCACATCAAACTGTGGAAAATTCTTAAAAAGATGGGAATACCAGACCACCTGACCTGCCCCCTGAGAAATCGGTATGCAGGTCAAGGAGCAACAGTTAGAACTGGACATGGAACAACAGACTGGTTCCAAATAGGAAAAGGAGTACATCAAGGCTGTATATTGTCACCCTGCTTATTTAACTTCTATGCAGAGTACATCATGAGAAACTCTGGGCTGGAAGAAGCACAAGCTGAAATCAAGATTGCCGGGGGAAATATCAATAACCTCAGATATGCAGATGACACCACCCTTATGGCAGAAAGTGAAAAGAAACTAAAGAGCCTCTTGATGAAAATGAAAAAAGAGAGTGAAAAGGTTGGCTTAAAGCTCAACATTCAGAAAACGAAGATCATGGCATCTGGTCCCATCACTTCATGGCAGATAGATGGGGAAACAAGGGAAACTAGTGAGAGACAACAAAATCACTGCAGATAGTGACTTCAGCCATGAAATTAAAAGATGCTTGCTCCTTGGAAGTTAAGTTATGACCAACGTAGGCAGCATATTAAAAAGCAGAGAAATTACTCTGCCAACAATGCTATGGTTTTTCCAGTAGTCATGTATGGATGTGAGAGCTCGACTAAAAAGAAAGCTGAGTGCATAAGAATTGATGCTTTTGAACTGTGGTGTGGAGAAGACTCTTGAGAGTCTCTTGGATTGCAAGGAGATCCAACCAGTCCATCGTAAGCGAAATCATTCTTGAATATTTATTGGAAGGACTGATGCTGAAGCTGAAACTCAAATACTTTGGCCACCTGATGAGAACTGATTCTTTGGAAAAGACCCTGATGCTGGGAAAGATTGAAGGCCAGAGGAGAAGAGGACACCTGAGGATGAGATGGTTGGATGGCATCACCAACTCGATGGACATGAGTTTGAGTAAGCTCTGGAGTTGGTGATGGATAGAGCCTTGCGTGCTGCAGTCCATGGGGTCACAAATTGTTGGACAAGACTGAGCAACTGAACGGAACTGAATCTTTTCCTAACTGCTAACAAAGTTTATATGTAGTGAGTGTTTGTCTTCTAAAAACTTTATTTCTTAGTAAATGGAGAATTCTTGCTTGAAGATTTTGGCTTCTGTTAAATGTCTAGTGATGACTGAATTAAAGAACATAAAGTTGGTAAATTTCTCTCCATCCTACACTGAGTATTTCTATAGCCTCTGGAGCCAGGCAACTAATTTTCAAGTTCCATCTCTAGTGCAGGGGTTTTGGAAACATTACTTGCAGGTACATGAAACTTATCTAAGAAAAATGTTGTGAGAATTATGTTGAATACATTTAAATATATATAAGGTAAAGTTAATTTTATTTAATTTGTTGATTCATAATTTACCTATGAAATGCACAGTTGTAAAGTTTTTAAGTGTACAATTCAATGAGCTTTGGTAAATATATGCGTTCACTAAACCACCACTTAAAGATAGAGAAAGTTTTCATGACTCCAGAAACTTCCCTTGTGTTCTTTTCCAGTCAGTTCCTCTCATCCAGGGTGACTGTTAACGTTTTGTGCTTATCATCACAGTTTAGCCTTTGCTGTTGTAAAATTCATATAGTTGTGTAATATAGTATATAATCTTCTGTGTCTGCTTTCTTTTGTTTGATATAATGATTAACCCACTTTATCAGCATGTTGCTGACTTGTACCATTGTTTGTATATATGCTGTTTATTCTTTTGTTCATTTGGTTGCTTCCAGTTTTTTGACTATTGTAAATCAGGCTGCTATGAATATTTTCTATAAGTCACTTTGGTTATATATATATATATATATATATATATATATTATACATCCTGAAGAGGAATGGCTGGGTAGCTGTAGGTTTAGCTTTAAAATAAATTGCCTAAGAGATTTCCAAAGTGATATTACCATTTACAATTCCTTCAGCTACATATGAATTTCCAACTGTTCCTTTCTCTCATGAATACTTGGCATTGTCATTAAAGAAAAATTAGCCAGTCTAGTGATTGTGTAGTGGTAACTTATGAGTGGTTTTAATTTGTAGTTTTAGGATGACTTATGATGCTGAGAATTTTTCATGTGCTTATGTTGCAATTACATATCCACATGAGGGGAATATCTTTCAAATCTTTTGCCTATTACTTTGTTGGGCTATTAAAGTACATTTTTTCTCATTGTTAGCACTTTTTATGTGGTATAAGAAGTAATTGCCATACAATATTTCTCCTTCTCTGTCTGTTTTACTTCACTCAGGGTGATATCCCTTATATGCACAATCTAAAAAGGAATGATACAAATGAACTTACAAAAAAGAGACTCAAAGATTTAGAGAACGAACTTATGGTTGCCAGGCAGAAGAGTGGTGGAAGTGATAGTTACAGAGTTTGGGATGGACATGTACACACTGCTGTATTTAACAACAAGGACCTACTGTATAGCAGGGAACTCTGCTTAATGTTATGTGGCAGCCTGGATGGAAGCGGAGTTTGGAGGAGAATGGATACATGTACGTGTATGGCTGAGTCCCTTCACTGTCCACCAGAAACTATCACAATGTTGTTAATATCCCAACAGAAAATCAAAAGTAGGCCCATAATCTGTCTCAAAGCCATTTTTGTGAGTGGTTTAAGGCCACAGTCAAGGTTAAATGTTTTGTTTTGTTTTCTTAGAAGTATCAAATTATTCTAGCACCATTTGCTGAGAACAATACAAATGGAAAGAAAAAGTAAGCAACCTTCCCCCCTCTGTATTCCCTTGGCAACATGGCCGAAGATCAATTGATTTTGTCTGTGGAGGTCTACTTGTGGACTCTGTCCTGTTCTTTTGTTTTATGCATCTGCCCTTAGGCCAGTGCCACACTGTCTTAATTACTATAGCTTCAGAGTATTCCAAAACCAGATGGCCTAAGTACTTCAGCTCTCTTTTTTATTTTCAAAATTCTCTTGTCTGTTCTAAATGCTATGGATATCAATTGTTGAATTAGCTTGGATATTTCAACAAATGTCCCACTGGAATTTTGATTGGGATTGTGTAGTTGCTATTTAGTTTTTGTTTCAGGATATCTTAAAATATTATTCCCAATTACTCGCCCCCATCCTCTGGGACATTGCTAGCCTTCATTTCACCTATCTTTATACCATTTTCTAGAGTAGGAAATGGCAACCCACTCCAGTATTCTTGCCTGGAAAATTCCATGGACAGAGGAGCCTGATGGGCTACACAGTCCATGGAGTTGCAAAGAGTTGGACATGACTATGACTGAGCACACACACATGCAGTGGAACAGTATGCCATAATTGCCTAATTATCTTTTTATTATTATTTTGCACAGTTATTGAAGAATAATAAAAATACAGATGCTATTTTTACTTTTGCCTTTCCAATGTGCTTCCTTTCTGTACAGAGATCCACATTTCTGACCAAGTTTTCCTTCTGCCTGAAGAATTTCTTTTAACATATTTTGTGGTGCAGGTTCATGAGCAATGAATGAACGCTCTCAGTTTTGCTTTTCCAAGAAAGTCTTTATATCTTCTTCATTTTGGAAGAGCAATTTCACCAGTTATAGAATTCTAGATTATTGATCTTTTTCTTTCAATGTTTTAAATATTTCATTCAGAAAAAATTAAAAAATATTTCATTCATTTTCCTCCTGATGGTATGGTTTCTGATGAGAAAGTGAAAGTGAAGTTGCTCTGTCATGTCCAACTCTTTGTGACCCCGTGGACTGTAGCCTACCAGGCTTCTCCGTCCATGGGATTCTCCAGGCAAGAATACTGGAGTACACGATTTCCTTCTCCAGGGGATCTTAATGAGAAGTTCACTGTAATTTTTAATTCCTGTTCTTCTACAGATAAAGTGTTTTTCTCTTTGTGTTTCTTTCAAGATTTTATCTCACCTCTGATTTTCTGCAGTTTGAATACGATATGTATAGGTGCTATAATGATGTTTTTGGTTTCATATTTTGTATTTCCCTTGATTAATGTTTTCTGAATTTCTTAGATCTGGGGTTTAGTGTTTGTCATTAATTTTGATACATTCTCAGCCATTATTACTTCAACTGTTTCTTCCACATTGTTCTTTCTTCCTTCTCCTGGTATTCTGGTATTCCAATTGCATCAATGGTATGTACACATTTTGAAAATGTCCCACAGATCTTGGATGGTCTGTTCTGATTTTTTAATTTTTTTTTTAATTTTTAATTTTTTTTATTTTTCATATTATTTCTACATTTTATTTTTATTTTTATTTTTTTTTTAGTTTTTTATTTTTTAAATTTTACAATCTTTAATTCTTGCATGCATTCCCAAACATGAAACCCCCTCCCACCTCCCTCCCCATAACATCTTTCTGGGTCATCCCCATGCACCAGCCCCAAGCATGCTGCATCCTGCGTCAGACATAGACTGGCGATTCAATTCATGATAGTATACATGTTAGAATGTCATTCTCCCAAATCATCCCACCCTCTCCTCTCCCTCTGAGTCCAAAAGTCCGTTATACACATCTGTGTCTCTTTCCCTGTCTTGCATACAGGGCTCATTGCCATCTTCCTAAATTCCATATATATGTGTTAGTATACTGTATTGGTGTTTTTCTTTCTGGCTTACTTCACTCTGTATAATCGGCTCCAGTTTCATCCATCTCATCAGAACTGATTCAAATGAATTCTTTTTAACGGCTGAGTAATACTCCATTGTGTATATGTACCACAGCTTTCTTATCCATTCATCTGCTGATGGACATCTAGGTTGTTTCCATGTCCTGGCTATTATAAACAGTGCTGCGATGAACATTGGGGTACATGTGTCTCTTTCAATTCTGGTTTCCTCGGTGTGTATGCCCAGAAGTGGGATTGCTGGGTCATAAGGGAGTTCTATTTGCAATTTTTTAAGGAATCTCCACACTGTTTTCCATAGTGGCTGTACTAGTTTGCATTCCCACCAACAGTGTAGGAGGGTTCCCTTTCTCCACACCCCCGCCAGCATTTATTGCTTGCAGATTTTTGGATCGCAGCCATTCTGACTGGTGTGAAGTGGTACCTCATTGTGGTTTTGATTTGCATTTCTCTAATAATGAGTGATGTTGAGCATCTTTTCATGTGTTTGTTAGCCATCCGTATGTCTTCTTTGGAGAAATGTCTATTTAGATCTTTGGCCCATTTTTTGATTGGGTCGTTTATTTTTCTGGAGTTGAGCTGCAGAAGTTGCTTGTATATTTTTGAGATTAGTTGTTTGTCAGTTGCTTCATTTGCTATTATTTTCTCCCATTCAGAAGGCTGTCTTTTCACCTTGCTTATATTTTCCTTTGTTGTGCAGAAGCTTTTAATTTTAATTAGATCCCATTTGTTTATTTTTGCTTTTATTTCCAGCATTCTGGGAGGTGGATCATAGAGGATCCTGCTGTGATTTATGTCTGAGAGTGTTTTGCCTATGTTCTCCTCTAGGAGTTTTATAGTTTCTGATCTTACATTTAGATCTTTAATCCATTTTGAGTTTATTTTTGTGTGCGTTAGAAAGTGATCTAGTTTCATTCTTTTAAAAGTGGTTGACCAGTTTTCCCAGCACCACTTGTTAAAGAGATTGTCTTTACTCCATTGTATATTCTTGCCTCCTTTGTCAAAGATAAGGTGTCCATATGTGTGTGGATTTATCTCTGGGTTTTCTATTTTGTTCCATTGATCTATATGTCTGTCTTTGTGCCAGTACCATACTGTCTTGATGACTGTGGCTTTGTAGTAGAGCCTGAAGTCAGGCAAGTTGATTCCTCCAGTTCCATTCTTCTTTCTCAAGATTGCTTTGGCTATTCGAGGTTTTTTGTATTTCCATACAAATCTTGAAATTATTTGTTCTAGTTCTGTGAAAAATGTGGCTGGTAGCTTGATAGGGATTGCATTGAATTTGTACATTGCTTTGGGTAGTATACTCATTTTCACTATATTGATTCTTCCAATCCATGAACATGGTATATTTCTCCATCTATTAGTGTCCTCTTTGGTTTCTTTCATCAGTGTTTTATAGTTTTCTATATATAGGTCTTTAGTTTCTTTAGGTAGATATATTCCTAAGTATTTTATTCTTTTTGTTGCAATGGTGAATGGAATTTTTTCCTTAATTTCTTTTTCTACTTTCTCATTATTCGTGTATAGGAATGCAAGGGATTTCTGTGTGTTGATTTTATATCCTGCAACTTTACTATATTCATTGATTAGCTCTAGTAATTTTCTGGTGGAGTCTTTAGGGTTTTCCATGTAGAGGATCATGTCATCTGCAAACAGTGAGAGTTTTACTTCTTCTTTTCCAATTTGGATTCCTTTTATTTCTTTTCTGCTCTGATTGCTGTGGCCAAAACTTCCAGAACTATGTTGAATAGTAGCGGTGAAAGTGGACACCCTTGTCTTGTTCCTGACTTTAGGGAAATGCTTTCAATTTTTCACCATTGAGGATAATGTTTGCTGTGGGTTTGTCATAGATAGCTTTTATTATGTTGAGGTATGTTCCTTCTATTCCTGCTTTCTGGAGAGTTTTTATCATAAATGGATGTTGAATTTTGTCAAAGGCCTTCTCTGCATCTATTGAGATAATCATATGGTTTTTATTTTTCAATTTGTTAATGTGGTGAATTACATTGATTGATTTGCGGATATTGAAGAATCCTTGCATCCCTGGGATAAAGCCCACTTGGTCATGGTGTATGATCTTTTAATGTGTTGTTGGATTCTGATTGCTAGAATTTTGTTGAGGATTTTTGCATCTATGTTCATCAGAGATATTGGCCTGTAGTTTTCTTTTTTGTGACATCTTTGTCAGGTTTTGGTATTAGGGTGATGGTGGCCTCATAGAATGTGTTTGGAAGTTTACCTTCCTCTGCAATTTTCTGGAAGAGTTTGAGTAGGATAGGTGTTAGCTCTTCTCGAAATTTTTGGTAGAATTCAGCTGTGAAGCCATCTGGACCTGGGCTTTTGTTTGCTGGAAGATTTCTGATTACAGTATCAATTTCCGTGCTTGTGATGGGTCTGTTAAGATTTTCGATTTCTTCCTGGTTCAGTTTTGGAAGATTGTACTTTCTAAGAATTTGTCCATTTCTTCCACGTTGTCCATTTTATTGGCATACAACTGCTGATAGTAGTCTCTTATGATCCTTTGTATTTCTGTGTTGTCTGTTGTGATCTCTCCATTTCATTTCTAATTTTATTGATTTGATTTTTCTCTCTTTGCTTCTTGATGAGTCTGGCTAATGGTTTGTCAATTTTATTTATCCTTTCAAAGAACCAGCTTTTGGCTTTGTTGATTTTTGCTATGGTCTCTTTTGTTTCTTTTGCATTTATTTCTGCCCTAATTTTTAAGATTTCTTTCCTTCACTCACTCTGGGGTTCTCCAACTCTTCCTTTTCTAGTTGCTTTAGTTGTAGAGTTAGGTTATTTATTTGACTTTTTCTTGTTTCTTGAGGTATGCCTGTATTGCTATGAACTTTCCTCTTAGCACTGCTTTTATAGTGTCCCACAGGTTTTGGGTTGTTGTGTTTTCATTTTCATTAGTTTCTATGCATATTTTGATTTCTTTTTGATTTCTTCTGTGATTTGTTGGTTATTCAGAAGTGTGTTGTTCAACCTCCATATGTTGGAATTTTTAATAGTTTTTCTCCTGTAATTGAGATCTAATCTTAATGCATTATGGTCAGAAAAGATGCTTGGAATGATTTCGATTTTTTGAATTTATCAAGTTTAGATTTATGGCCCAGGATGTGATCTATCCTGGAGAAGGTTCCATGAGCACTTGAAAAAAGGTGAAATTCGTTGTTTTGGGGTGAAATGTCCTATAGATATCAATTAGGTCTAACTGATCTAATGTATCATTTAAAGTTTGCGTTTCTTTGTTAATTTTCTGTTTAGTTGATCTGTCCATAGGTGTGAGTGGGGTATTAAAGTCTCCCACTATTATTGTGTTATTGTTGATTTCCCCTTTCATACTTGTTAGCATTTGTCTTACATATTGTGGTGCTCCTATATTGGGTGCATATATATTTATAATTGTTATATCTTCTTCTTGGATTGTTCCTTTGATCATTATGTAGTGGCCTTCTTTGTCTCTTTTCACAGACTTTGTTTTAAAGTCTATTTTATCGGATATGAGTATTGCCACTCCTGCTTTCTTTGGTCTCTATTCGCGTGGTATATCTTTTTCCAGCCCTTCACTTTCAGTCTGTATGTGTCCCTTGTTTTGAGGTGGGTCTCTTGTAAGCAGCATATAGAGGGGTCTTGTTTTTGTATCCATTCGGCCAGTCTTTGTCTTTTGGTTGGGGCGTTCAACCCATTTACGTTTAAGGTAATTATTGATAAGTATGATCCCGTTGCCATTTACTTTATTGTTTTGGGTTCGGGTTTATACACCCTTTCGTGTTTCCTGTCTAGAGGATATCCTTTAGAATTTGTTGGAGAGCTGGTTTGGTGGTGCTGAATTCTCTCAGCTTTTGCTTGTCTGTAAAGCTTTTGATTTCTCCTTCGTATTTGAATGAGATCCTTGCTGGGTACAGTAATCTGGGCTGTAGGTTATTGTCTTTCATCACTTTAAGTATGTCCTGCCATTCCCTCCTGGCCTGAAGAGTTTCTATTGACAGATCAGCTGTTATCCTTATGGGAATCCCCTTGTGTTATTTGTTGTTTTTCCCTTGCTGCCTTTAATATTTGTTCTTTGTGTTTGATCTTTGTTAATTTGATTAATATGTGTCTTGGGGTGTTTCGCCTTGGGTTTATCCTATTTGGGACTCTGTGTTTCTTGGACTTGGGTGATTATTTCCTTCCCATTTTAGGGAAGTTTTCAACTATTATCTCCTCAAGGATTTTCTCATGATCTTTCTTTCTGTCTTCTTCTTCTGGGACTCCTATAATTCGAATGTTGGAGCGTTTCATATTGTCCTGGAGGTCTCTGAGATTGTCCTCGTTTCTTTTAATTCGTTTTTCTTGTTTCCTCTCTGATTCATTTATTTCTACCATTCTATCTTCTATTTCACTAATCCTATCTTCTGCCTCTGTTATTCTGCTATTTGTTGCCTCCAGAGTGTTTCTGATCTCATTTATTGTGTTATTCATTATATTTTGACTCTTTTTATTTCTTCTAGGTCCTTGTTAAACCTTTCTTGCATCTTCTCAATCCTTGTCTCTAGGCTATTTATCTGTGTTTCCATTTTGATTTCAAGATTTTGGATCATTTTCACTATCAATATTCGGAATTCCTTCTCCGGTAGATTCCTACTTCTTCCTCTTTGTTTGATTTGGTGGGCAACTCTCCTGTTCCTTTACCTGCTGAGTATTCCTCTGTCTCTTCATCTTGGTTATATTGCTGCGTTTGGGGTGGCCTTTTTATATTCTGATAACTTGTGGAGTTCTCTTTATTATGGAGCTTCCTCACTTTGGGTGGGGTTCTATCAGTGGCTTGTCAAGGTTTCCTGGTTAGGGAGGCTTGTGTTGGAGTTTTGGTGGGTGGAGCTGGGTTTCTTCTCTCTGGAGTGCAGTGGAGTGACCCATAATGGGTTATGAGACATCAAAGGTATTGGGATAATTTTGAGCTGCCTGTATATTGAGGCTCAGGGGGTGTTCCTGTGTTGCTGGAGAATTTGCGTGGTATGTCTTGTTTTGGAACTTGTTGGCCCTTGGGTGGAGCTTGGTTTCAGTGTAGGTATGAAGGCTTTTGATGAGCTCCTATTGCTTAATGTTCCCTGAATTCAAGAGTTCTCTAATGTTTTCAGGCTTTGGGTTTAAGCTTCCTGCTTCTGGTTTTCAGTTTTATTTTCACAGTAGCCTCTAGACTTCTCCATCTATACAGCACCGATGATAAAACATCTAGGTTAAAGATGAAAAGTTTCTCCACCTTGAGGGACACTCAGAGAGGTTCACTGAGTTACAAGGAGAAGAGAAGATGGAGGGGGTAGTTAGAGGTAACTGGAATGAGATGTGAGATCAAGAGAGGAGAGAGCAAGCTAGCCAGTAGTCACTTCCTTATGTGCGCTCTATAGTCTGGACCGCTCAGAGGTATTTACAGAGTTATACGGGGAAGAGGAGAGGGAGGAAGTAGACAGAGGTGACCTGGAGGATAAGAGAGAGGAATGAGTAGGAGAGAGACAAATCCTGCCAGTAACCAGTTCCTTAGGTGTTCTCTACCGTCTGGAACACACAGAGATTCACAGAGTTGGATAGAGAAGAGATGGGGGAGAAAAGAGACAGAGGCCACCTGGTGGAGAAAAAGGAGAGGCCAGAGGAGGAGAGAGTGGACAAGCCAGTAATCTCGCTCAGGTAAACTTGGGTAGTGAAGTTTGGGTTTTAAATGTACAAAATTGACAACAAAGATTAAAAATCTGGAGTAGAGGTTGGATTTTCAAAGATACAATATTAAAGAAAAGCAGAAGGAAAAAGGAAGAAAGAAAAAAAGAATTATTAAAAACAAACAAACAAAAAACAAAAAACCAAAACAAAACACCAACAACCATCCAAAGAGTATATATGGTGTTTGCCTTAAAAAAAAAAAAAAAGTCTTTTTTTTTTTTAAAATAGTAATACTAGGTTATAGAAATAAAAATTAGAGGAGAAATAGAAGATTTAACAATTAAAAAAAAGCTCGGAAAAAAAAGAAAAAAATGCAAAAGGCAAAAAAAAAAAGAATGATTTTAAAAATATTAAAAATTAAAAATATATCTGGCTCTTCTCTGATGTTATGGGCCGTGGGCTCACTTCCAAGGTGGTTCCTCTGTTTAACTTCTTCTGTTTGCTGGTTTTTAGGCTCAGTAGTTCAGTCGCGCTGTGGGGAGGGGGGATGCTGCAAACAAATAGCACTGTCGTGTGTACACAGTATCTCTGCCCCGCTTGACCTGTCCTTTCTCGCGGCGCACAAACCGCTCCGGCTCTACGATGCTCAGCCGGGAGCCGTCTGGGGCCGGCCCTAGGCTGCGTGCACTTCCCCGGTCCAAGCCGCTCAGGTTCGGCCCTCAGGCAGCCCTCAGAGGCACAAATGCAGCTGGGACTGCGCTTTGTGCCCTTCCCAGGTCCGAGTAGCTCAGGAGTTTGGCGAGCGCAATTGCCGCGGCTTGTCACCTTTTCCGCTGCCACTCAGCTCTCTGGTTGGACCGCTGGCGCACCCCGTGAGGCAGACTGTGACTGTCCAGCACCCCCAGAAGTCTTAGCAAAGGAGCCTGCTTGCAGTTAGGTAAGTAAAGTCTCTCCGGGTCTGCAATTGCCCCTTTCCAGTCCTTACGGCTCTGGCTGCCTGTCCCCGGCGGGAATGGTCTGCAGCCGGCTTTTCCGTTCCGTCCTTTGTTCTGTGCTGGGTCCTGGCGGTGTCTTATGTTCGAGCTGGGTGGTAGCTATCCCACAGTCTGGTTTGCTAGCCCAAGTTAGATCGTTCTGGTGGAGCGTGGGGCGTTCGTGCCCGATTCTTACAAGCTCTGCAGCCCGCGCCTCCCGCGCGTCCCTGCCCTGCCCCCACTTCCCAATGGCGGATGCAGGCGTCTGTGCTGCTTTTCCGCTGGGGGAGTTACTGGTGGGCTTGTAATCTCTTGGTTTTAATTATTTATCTATTTTTCCTTCCTGTTACGTTGCCTCTGTGTTTCCAAGGCTCGCCACAGACTCGGCAGGAGAGTGTTTCCTGGTGTTTGGAAACCTCTCTTCTTAAAATTCCCTTCCCGCGACGGGCTTCCCTTCCCGGGACGGAGCTCCCTCCCACCTCCTTTGTCTCCTTTTTCGTCTTTTATATTTTTTCCTACCTGATTTTGAAGACAATGGTCTGCTTTTCTGGTTGCCTGATGTCCTCTGCCAGCCTACAGAAGTTGTTTTGCGGAGTTTGCTCGGCGTTGAAATGTTCTTTTGAGGAATTTGTGAGGGAGAACGTGATCTTCCCGTCCTATTCCTCCGCCATCTTTCCTGGGATTTCTGATTTTTTATAATATAAAATTAAATACTGATACAATAGCAAATGAAGTATAGTACTATCTCATGGAAAAATGTGTAACTATAGAAGGCTTATGAGCTAATTCTTGACACCGTACACAAACTGATGAGTCTTGCTTTTATTCATTGAACAACAGATAAAATGTGCTAGTAATGAACTTCTTCAATAGAAGAAATAATATTGGTTTCTATTTCAGAGGAAATATTTCCTAAATCGCAAGGTGCCATTCATGTGAGTTGAATTACATTGAAGAATTTTTGATGAGGTCCCTTAAGCTTAATAGTGCGGGCAGCTGCAACTGCGCACGTAGCACGGGTGGCAGCGACAGGGCACATAGCACGGCCGAGAGGAGCTACCCCACGTCCGAGGTCAGGGGCAGAAGCTGGGAGGACCCATGCCCAAGGGGCGGCAGCCAAGAGGAGTTACCCCATGTCCGAGGTCAGGGGCGGCAGCTGAAAGGAGCTATCGCATGTGTGAGGCCAGGGGCAGCGGCCTGGAGGAGCAACTGCATGTCCAAAGAGCGGTGGCTGCGCGGGCGCAGAAGGGCCTAGAGGAGCTATTCCACGTTCAAGGTCAGGAGGGGCGGCTATGAGGAGATACCCCGCGTCCAAGGTAAGGAGCAGCGGCTGTGCTTTGCTGGAGCAGCCATGAAGAGATACCCCATGTCCAAGGTAAGAGAGAAATCCAAGTAAGACAGTAGGTGTTGCAAGAGGGCATCAGAGGGCAGAGACACTGAAACCATAATCACAGAAAACTAGTCAATCTAATCACACTAGGACCACAGCCTTGTCTAACTCAATGAAACTAAGCCATGCCCATGGGGCCACCCAAGATGGGTGGGTCTTGATAGAGACGTCTGACAGAATGTGGTCCACCGGAGAAGGGAATGGCAAACCACTTCAGTATTCTTGCCTTGAGAACCCCATGAACAGTATGAAAAGGCAAAAAGATAGGATACGGAAAGAGGAACTCCCCAGGTCAGTAGGTGCTCAATATGCTACTGGAGATCAGTGGAGAAATAACTCCAGAAAGAATGCAGGGATGGAGCCAAAGCAAAAACAATACCCAGTTGTGGATGTGACTGGTGATAGAAGCAAGGTCTGACGCTGTAAAGAGCAATATTGCATAGGAACCTGGAATGTCAGGTCCATGAATCAAGGCAAATTGGAAGTGGTCAAACAAGAGATGGCAAGAGTGAACGTTGACATTCTAGGAATCAGTGAACTAAAATGGACTGGAATGGGTGAATTTAACTCAGATGACCATTATATCTACTACTGCAGACAGGAATCCCTCAGAAGAAATGGAGTAGCCATCATGGTCAACAAAAGAGTCCAAAATGTAGAACTTGGATGCAGTCTCAAAAATGACAGAATGATCTCTGTTCGTTTCCAAGGCAAACTATTCAATATCACAGTAATCCAAGTCTATGCCCCAACAAGTAACGCTGAAGAAGCTGAACTTGAATAGTTTTATGAAGACCTACAAGACCTTTTAGAACTGACACCCAAAAAGACGTCCTTTTCATTATGGGGGCCTGGAATGCAAAAGTAGGAAGTCAAGAAACACCTGGAGTAACAGGCAAATTTGGCCTTGGAATGCTGAATGAGGCAAAGACTAATAGAGTTTTGCCAAGAGAACACACTCGTCATAGCAAACGAGAAGACAACAACACAAGAGAAGACTCTACACATGGACATCACCAGATGGTCAACACCGAAATCAGATTGATTATATTCTTTGCAGCCAAAGATAGAGAAGCTCTATACAGTCAGCAAAAACAAGACTGAGAGCTGACTGTGACTCAGATCATGAACTCCTTATTACCAAATTCAGACTGAAATTGAAGAAAGTAGGGAAAACCACTAGACCATTCAGGTATGACCTGTATCAAATCCCTTATGATTATACAGTGGAAGTGAGAAATAGAATTTAGGGCCTAGATCTGATAGACAGAGTACATGATGAACTATGGAATGAGGTTCGTGACATTGTACAGGAGACAGGGATCAAGACCATCCCCATGGGAAAGAAATGCAAAAAAGCAAAATGGCTGTCTGGGGAGGCCTTACAAATAGCTGTGAAAAGAAGAGAGGTGAAAAGCAAGGAGAAAAGGAAAGATATAAGCATCTGAATGCAGAGTTCCAAAGAATAGCAAGAAGAGATAAGAAAGCCTTCTTCAGCGATCAGTGCAAAGAAATAGAGGAAAAGAACAGAATGGGAAAGACTAGAGATCTCTTCAAGAAAAGAGATACCAAGGAGCATTTCATGTAAAGATGGGCTCGATAAAGGACAGAAATGGTATGGACCTAACAGAAGCAGAAGATATTAAGAAGTGGCAAGAATACACAGAAGAACTGTACAAAAAGATCTTCATGACCCAGATAATCACGATGGTGTGATCACTCACCTAGAGCCAGACATCCTAGAATGTGAAGTCAAGTGGGCCTTAGAAAGCATCACTATGAACAAAGCTAGTGGAGGTGATGGAATCCCAGTTGAGCTATTTCAAATCTTGAAAGACGACGCTGAAAGTGCTGCATTCAATATGCCAGCAAATTTGGAAAACTCAGCAGTGGCCACAGGATTGGAAAAGTCAGTTTTCATTCCAATCCCAAAGAAAGGCAATGCCAAAGAATTACTCACATGCTAGTAAAGTAATGCTCAAAATTCTCCAAGCCAGGCTTCAGCAATACGTGAACTGTGAACTTCCAGATGTTCAAGCTGGTTTTAGAAAAGGCAGAGGAACCAGAGATCAAATTGCCAACATCCGCTGGATCATGGAAAAAGCAAGAGAGTTACAGAAAAACATTTATTTCTGCTTTATGATTATGCCAAAGCCTTTGACTGTGTAGATCAGAATAAACTGTGGAATATTCTGAAAGAGACGGAATACCAGACCACCTGACCTGCCTCTTGAGAAACTTATATGCAGGTCAGGAAGCAACAGTTAGAACTGGACACGGAACAACAGACTGATCCCAAATAGGAAAAGGAGTACATCAAGGCTGTATATTGTCACCCTGCTTATTTAACTTATATGCAGAATACATCATGAGAAACGCTGGAAGAAACACAAGCTGGAATCAGGATTTTTGGAAGAAATATCAATAACCTCAAGATAGATGACACCACCCTTATGGCAGAAAGTGAAGAGAAACTAAAAGCCTCTTGATGAAAGTGAAAGAGGAGAGCGAAAAAGTTGGCTTCAAGTTCAACATTCAGAAAACGAAGATCATGGCATCTGGTCCCATCACTTCATGGGAAATAGATGGGGAAACAGCGGAAACAGTGTCAGACTTTATTTTGCGGGGCTCCAAAATCACTGCAGATGGTGGTTGCAGCCATTAAATTAAAAGACGCTTACTCCTTGGAAGAAAAGTTATGACCAGCCTAGATAGCATATTCCAAAGCAGAGACATTACTTTGCCCTCAAAGATTCATCTAGTCAAGGCTTTGACTTTTCCAGTGGTCATGTATGGATGTGAGAGTTGGACTGTGAAGAAAGCTGAGTGCCGAAGAATTGATGCTTTTGAACTATGGTGTTGGAGAAGATTCTTGAGAGTCCCCTGGACTGCAAAGAGATCCAACCAGTCCATTCTGAAGGAGATCAACCCTGGGATTTCTTTGGAAGGAATGATGCTAAAGCTGAAACTCCAGTACTTTGGCCACCTCATGACAAGAGTTGACTAACTGGAAAAGACTCTGATGCTGGGAGGTACTGGGGGCAGGAGGAGAAGGGTACGACAGAGGATGAGATGGCTGGATGGCATCACTGACTTGATGGACATGAGTCTGAGTGAACTCCGAGAGTTGGTGATGGACAGGGAGGCCTGGTATGCTGGAATTCATGGGGTTGCAAAGAGTCGGACACGACTGAGTGACTGAACTGAACTGAACCAAAGCTTAATTTAGTTATATCATAAACTTATAAGAAATCATACATAATTTTAGGTTAAGAAATCATCTCTTGTATATTTACATTTATTCCTAGATTGTACAGATGAGATAATAAAACTCAGAGAAATTTGATGACTTGCCAAAGTTTCAGAGGGAATGAGGAAACCTAGATATCTTTTATAAATGGGTAGTGAATGAGTGAAAATGCTGAGTCATATCCAACTCTTTGAGACCTCCTGCCAGGCTCCTCTATCCATGGGATTTTCAAGGCAAGGATACTGGAGTGGGTTGTCATTTCCTTCTCCAAAACTGAACTACACAATGATCATGAAGCGACCTGAACCGTTAGTCTTCTGACCTGGAATCAGATGCCTTATCCATTAGGCCTTGCAGCCCTGCTATAAATGGGTGGACTGACATTGACAATTTTTTACTGAGATATAATTGTCACATAATTTTGTGTAAGTTTAAGTGTGCAGTGTGTTGATTTAATACATGTTGAGTGTCTAACACACATACACACATATATTTGGAGTGATTACCACCATAGCATTAGCTAACACCCTATCACTTCACATAATTGTTCTTTTTTTGTGTGTGTGGTGAGAACAATTAAGATCTAGTTTCTTAGCAACTTTGAAGTTTATAATATTGTTGTCTATAGTCACCATGTTGGGCAGTGGAGCTCCAGGACTTATTTGTATACAAGTCAGAAGCTTTTACCCTTAAACAACATCTACCCTACCATCCCCACCCCTTCACCCCAACTCCCTGCCCTTGGTAACCACCATTCTACACTCTGTATTTCTAGGTTTGGCTTTTTTCAATATTCTACATGTAAGTAATATCACATAGTATTTGTCTTTCTCTATCTGACTTATTTCACTTAACATAATGACCTCAAGCTTATCCAAGTTGTTGCAAACAGCAGCATTCCCTTTATCATGGCTGAACAATATTTCATTATACACATATACTTCATTTTTTGTATACCTTCTCATGTTTATCATAGCATTATTCACAATAGTTAAGATATGGAAACAACTTGGATGTTTTATCTTTTAGTGCAGAGCATAGACATGCAAAAGCAACTTGCTACAGTAGAAAAGGCATATTTTGGAGCCTGGTAGTATGAATGAAAATATTCTAGTTCTTTTATTGGTAACTGTGAGGTCTTGAGCAAGTAAGCTCAATTTCCTTGCCTTTAAAATGGTGAAAATTCATGCTTAATTTTAGGACCTTTAGGGAAGCTGGGAGGTGATTCATATTTGACATACAGAGAGTGGTCAATAAAGTATAGCTCCAATGATTAGAATCAAAGAAGCTACATAAAACCAGATTAAATATCTTCCTGGTTGCCTGAAAGAATGATTTATAGCTTTAGTTAAGGATTCTTTGCTTCAAATAAGAATGTCCAGGGAATTCCCTGGCAGTTCAGTGGTTAAGACTTCACCTTCCAATGCAGGAGGTATGGGTTTGACCCTGATTGGGGTGCAATGATCCCACATGCCTTATGGCCAAAAACAAAAACATAAAAAATAGAAGTAATGTTGTAAAAATTAAAGGCTTTAAAGATGGTTCACATAAAAATCTTAAAAGAAAACAATATCATCAAATTGCCCAAGAAAAATAAATGTTTAAAACATTTTAAAAGATTCTAGGATGTCTTTTGAAATATGATGATTATATCAGGGTAAGGATTTTGCTGTTTTTTTTTCCTGGCTATGTCCCCAGTGCCTCAGGTAGTATTTGGCAAGTACAGAGTGTGCCATAATTATTGTTAAGTAAAGGGATGAAGGGCTACAGCAGTGTTTCTCAACTTTTGTTCATTACTACCCTCCTAAGGAGCCTTTTCAGATATTCTGTTCTAATCATTATCATCCCTATGAAATTAAATATTAAGGAGTAAGATTTTAAACCCACAGAGATATGAGGTAAATAAATAGCTGTTGTTTTAAACCACTACATTTTAGAGTTTGCTTTTTCAGCAAAAGCTAACTGATGTAACTTCCTTTGGGAGGGCTTTCTAGATTATAGTGCTATGGTTATCCATTTTGGTGGCCTCTGGGCATATATCATAAACTAGTTCAGTGTGTTTTCTAGATATGGAAGTTCTGCATGCAACTTAACAACATCATCTTTGTAGAATTTGGAGATTTGGTTGATAGTTGGATTTGCCATTCCATTGTTATCATTTTTCTTCTAGGATCTAGCTGCCTGAAGTTTTTTCATCCACATGGCTATCTAATTTCTTTTTCATTTAAAAACATTTTTATTATAGTTGATTTGAAATGTTGTGTTTAGTTTCTGCTGCGCAACAAAGTGAATCAGTTATACATATACATATATCCATTCTTTTTTAGATCTTTTCCCATATAGTTCATATCAGAGTAGTTCCCTGTGCTATGTAGTAGGTCTTATTAGTTATCTGTTTCATATATAGTAGTGTGTATATGTCAGGTAACCAATTAATACTACAGTACCATGCAGTATCCACATCATGATGAAGTAATTACACTCTCTTCATCATTAAGACCTCACCAGGTTGAGAAAGGTGTTTCCCTGGTGGTTCAGTGGCAAAGAATCTGCCTGCAATGCGGGAGATGCTGGCTAGATCCCTGGGTTAGAAAGATCCCCTGGAGAAGGAAATAGCAACCCACTCCAGTATTCTCACCTGGGAAATCCCATGGACAGATGAGCCTAGTAGGCTAGAGCCCGTAGGGTTGCAAAGAGTTGGACACAACTTAGTGACTGAGAACACATGCAGGCAGGTTGAGAAAGGTGAGCAGACCAGAAGTTTTTGAGGATGTGGGCTGGAGAATGTTGCTGTGAGATGTCACTTCTAGATTTATTTTAAAACTATATGGAAGGGACAAGAAGAATCTATGAATAGGATAAAAGTCTTTGGCAGCAAATGCTTACACACAGAACATAATATATCATTCAAACAAGAACCAAACATATCTACATAACTGCTGCCTGAAATAGACTTTCTGTGTTGGCAGTCACCTGCTTCATGCAACGAATTTACCCATATTCATTCTGTTTCCTTTTCCTCTATTGTGACTTCCTAGTAGAGATATTCCCAGTTGACATTTGTCCTCTGATTTGTAGTAATGGAATTCCCTCTCCCAGCTCCTAACTTTTCTAGGTCATGGCTTTGACCTAGAAAGCTCCATGTTTATCTCTCACATTGGATTTAAACCACTGCTAGTACATTTGACATATGATATGTATCTAATGCCCTAACTATAAATGACTGATTAAATCCCAATAAGCAGGCATTTCTTGTTCTAGGTCCAGTATCCTAAATGCCTATTCTGTGACACTGAGCCATTCTTCATAAACTCTTCTGCCTAGAGCTTCCTTTGTAACTCTGTTCTTTCTTATGCCTGATGGCCAGAGCTGTCTGTCAGTTCTCAGAGTGTATTTAAAATTCCTGATGTAATTTTCTCTGGTAATCAGTCCTTTTAGGTGGACCCTATCACAAAGTGTCAGACAAAACTGAGCGACTAAGCACAGCACACATCCTTATAAGAAGACTGCCCTGGCGGCTCAGGAGTAAGAAATTTGCCGGCCAACACAGGAGATGTGGGTTCAGTCCTTGGGTTGGGAAGATTCCCTGGAGGAGGAAATGACAACCTAGTCCAGTATTCTTGCCCAGAGAATCCCATGGACAGAGGAGCCTGGCTGACTACAGTCCATGGGGTCACAGAGTCAGACACGATTTAGCAACTAAACAACAACAAATCCTTATAATAAGCTCCATCAATCTGCTTCCCTGGTTACATTACCCCTAATGGTTTCCCAAGGTTATTGTCCAACCAAGATAGATTTCCTGAATCAGGACAAGGATAATTATTTGACTACAAAATTATTGATTCTGCTCATATGTTCTTGCTGCTGTGACCAAAACTGATAAAACTATGATCAAATTTCCTTAGAAATTGATAGAAACCTAAGGTTATTCTTCTACTTTCTCTCCAGATGTTATACTTTAGACAGCTACCCCTTCCCTTTTCCTTGGCAATATCCTTGACATGTATCACAGATGTACGTGGTTGGACTTGAAGTCTAAAGTAGGTACATGAACATTTTCATCTGAGACAGTATAACTATGTTAAACTGAAACTTACTTTATTCTCTAGCTTCTGATTTGGTCTGATTTTATTTTGCATGACTTGTTACCAAGGCTTAATTTTCATTAGTTTCTATTCATTTCCTTTTCAAATTTTATAATAGTACTTCAGCAGACTCTGTGGTGAAATTCATTTTGTTTGGTTTTATGTTTTTAACAAGATAAATGTTTTTAAATGCTTTTGTTGATGATAAAGTCAAATGAGTCATGAAAACCACTTAGTGGTAGTTATTTACAGGCTACAAAAGTTACAACATTTTTAAAAAGTATGTTTTCCTTTTCTTCTTAGGTATAAACCACTAAAAAGAAATAAACAACGTTTTGGACCCTGTGTCTAGCTTAGAAAATATATTCATTAAGAAAAAAGTAAAGATTTTGATGACAAACTTTTCTCTGAACTTTGAGATTTTTTTCTACATAAATAGCAACGAAATAACCACTTGAAATGTGCCAAAGTAAGAAAACTGATTTTTAAAAGAAAATATAACTGTTTCTGAATAAAACCCTAAATCTGGATAGACTTAAGGGTATACCCTTGTTGAAAGAGTCATCTTTTTTGCCTCTCTTGAATCCTCAATGCAGTATTGAATCATGATAAAGTAATTCCTCTCTCTGGTTGGTCTTATATCTAATCATAGGCCCACTCCTGAACCCCCTTCACAGTGCAGTGGGTCCCCTGCTTAGATGCTGTATTGCGTGGAATTCTATTCCCATGTATCAGGCACTCAATAAGACTCTGGATAGTAATGCTTGCTGTCTATGGTCATACCTGTCAGAGGTTTCTCTTCCTGTTTTAATGAACCACTGGCCCTTCCAATATGAAAAGGATGTAATATTGTCAACTCATCTTTAAGTAGCTGGTTGTGTTGTCTTCTTTTCTATCCCCATCAGGAAAGAGAAATAATTTGCTTTAACATGAAATTAACAGTGATATTCATTTACTCTACATGTGTAACTGTGTGGTCCTCTGTCAAAACACAATCTAGAGAGATCTTGGGGGTCTCAACAGCCCAAAGAACATCACATTGACCCATTACATCCATGGGTCATCCTTTGTCATCTGAGGATGACATCCTTTGTCATTTGATACATCCTTTATCATCTGAGCCACCAGGGAAGCCGGGCTTGGATGGGGGAAGAGTGATTAGTTTTCAGAGGATAGGTGGACATCTGAACACAGGCCAGTCTTAAAGTAGAACAAGAGAGTAATGGATACTGAAAAGATAAACATGAACATATAATCTGCTCTCTGTCCTTTAGGGGCTTCCCTGGTGGCTCAGACAGTAAAGAATCTGCCTGCAATGCAGGAGACCTGGGTTCAGTCCCTGGGTTGGGAAGATCCCCTGGAGAAGGGCATGGCTACCCACTCCAGTATTCTTGCCTGGAGAATTCCATGGACAGAGGAGCCTGGCGTCCTGTACTTCATGGGATTGCAAAGAGTTAGATATGACTGAGCAACTAACACTTTCATTTTCTGTCCTTTATGTACATACACAGGAATGATAGCAAAGGCTATATCTGGGTAGTAATACTTAGAATTTTTTCTATGTACATTGCAAAATGTTTGAATTTATTATAATATACTCATACAGAAAAACAGTGTCTTATTTGAACATATTGTTAAGAACACAGCTTTTTGTATACCTGAAATTCCAGAAAGCATTAAAGCCACATGATGAAAACAACAGTTGAATAAGCTATTTTCTACCCTTTACTTCTAGACCAGTTTAACCTCCAGATTCAGAGGACCCAGAAGTCAGCGGGGAATTGAGGGTAGAGATGCCTCACATAAGGGGACTAGAGAAAAGTTTACCATATGCTTCTTCCCAATGCAGATTTCCAACTAAAATAAGATCTGAGGAGAAAGAAGGAAGAGTTTCAATTTGTTGAAATGTCTTATGTGACTATCTCATGAGACTTAGTATACAGTTACCAAAATGAACTCTTATGGGATTAAATGATTGAAGTTTTAGCTGAAAGTGGCCAAATAGCTATGCCATCTATCTGAGACTTCAACCAAAGAGTTTGGAAGAAATATCAGATTTGACTGGATCCTGGAGGAAAAAGAATAGAGTTTGTTTTCCATCACACTAAGTCTTAGCATAATAGCTAGACTTGTGGAAGAGCAAGAATCACAAATGAGCATAGAAGAGGATGTAATTCACAAAAAGACTATAGAAAAATCAGGTTTGAAGAAGAAAAGATAGTTTACTTCTGAATATGTTAAGTTGGAGATAACTGTAAAACATTTAAGTAAAGGTATCATAGTTAGTGTTAGTCGTATCTGACTCTTTGAGACCCCATGGACTATAGGCTGCCAGCCTTCTCTGTTCACAGAATTTCTAGGCAAGAATACTGGAGTGGGTTGCCATACCCTTTCCAGAGGATCTTCCAGACCCAAGGATTAAACCCAGGTCTTGCATTGCAGGCAGATTCTTTACTGTCTGAGCCACTGGGAAAGCCCCAAAGGGCAAGTAATTGCATGGGGTTAGAGCTTAGAAGGGGTTCTCTGGTAGCTCAGCTGGTAAAGAATCCACCTGCAATACAAGAGACCCCAGTTCAATACCTGGGTCAGGAAGATTCCCTGGAGAAGGGATAAGCTACCCACTCCAGTATTCTTGGGTTTCCCTGGTAGCTCAGACAGTAAAGAATGTGCCAGCATGAGAGAGACCTGAGTTTGATCCCTGGGTTGGACCTCTGGGTGGGGAAGATCCCCTGAGAAGGGTATGGCAACCCACTCCAGTATTCTTGCCTGGAGAATCCCATGGACAGAGGATCCTGGTGGTGGGGGTAGGGGGTGGGGGGCAGGGGTGGTCTACAGTCCATGAGATTGCAGAATCAGACAAGACTTAGCAACTAAGCATGGAGGAGGAGCTAGTAAAAGGACAATTAGAGATCTAAATTTAGAAGTTGATATGAATAACATTAAAATCAAGGAGGTGAGTAAGTTCCATTAGGACAAGAAAGACGAACAGAACTTGGAACAAAGCGATGCAACCTCTCACATTTCGAGATCAGAGAGAGAAGCAGCTACCTTCAGGTACTGAGCGGAGAGATTCAGAGAGATGGTGGGAGAATGACCACATATGAGTGCCACAGACGTCAAGGCAGGACCATATTGATAAATATGTCCTTTGATGCTGAAACATCAAGAGAGATTTGTAAATGGTTCACTGAATGGCAATATAAAGATAGCTGGTGAAGCTAACAAGGAGGTTCAAGTGAAATGGGTGATCAGTATTCATGTGAGAAAGCTGATGAGCAAGTGAGATGCGAGAAAAGGAAGGAAAAACAATTTAACTCCGCTGCCAACTTAAAAAAGTTCTCTTGGAATGAATACATATATACGTATGGCCAATCCCTTTGCTGTCCACATAAAACTATCACAACATTATTAATTGGCTATACTCTAATATAAAATAAAAAGATTAGTTTGGTGGTGGTGGTGTTGTTTTATAGAAAATTCTCCTGTGAAGGGAGTAGAAAGATATGAAAATAGTGAGCAATGAATATGGGCTCATGAATTTTGTTTAAGGAAGGGAAGTATGAAGTCATATTTGACTTTTTGGTGGGGGGCGGTTTGTGGTGAATGTATACGAATGGATTGCTTTTTAGTAGGTTGATCTTCTATTTACCAGTCTTGCTGAACTCAACATTTCTGTTTTGGTCATACCCTGCAGCATGTGAGATTTTAGTTCTCTAACCAGGGATTGAAACTCCTACCCCTGCATTGGAAGAAGAAGTCTTACCCACTGAACCACCAGATCCTGAGACCATATTTGTATGATGATAGAAGGGCTTTAGTAAAGAGGAATAATTTAAAGCAGCAAGAGATTTTGTAGATTGTGTAGCTCTTAGTGGATTTTGAAAGGGTATGAGATTATGGAACCAAAGATGCATGTGGAGAGATTTTTCTTTTGATAGAAAGAATACTCATAAAACATCATAATTAATTGAACAGAAGTAACCACAGTTTGCAGGGTCCAGTACATTCCTAAAATAGTTTAGAGTTATATTCCTTAAGGAAGGAAGTTGGAGGGGATTAAATTGTTGTAAGGAAGCCAATAAGAAAGAAATGAAGAGCTGTGCTCCTGAACTAGAAATCAAGAAATCTAAAATTCATTATTACATCGAGACTTCAACATTGTATGTTTTGACTTCTTCATCTAAACCCCAGGAGTCCTTTAGCATTTTCTGAGCCTCTGCTCTATGCCCAGTCTTGGGTTATGGCTAGATATTTATCTTGGTTTACTTATAGCTTATGGCAGCCATAAAGCAGAGCTATTGATCTCATGATTTTATAGGTAAATAAAATGAGATGAAGAGACAATAAATTACCCAAGGTTGTACAGCTAAAAGGAGGACAAGATGAACTAAAAATGTATGTTTGGATGATTCAAGTTCAGCTTCTATGTTACAGGAGTGTTGGAAAATATAAATATATCATAATCAGTAAAGCGCTTTATACTCTTTTCAGAAGAAAGTCCCATTATGTGCTTAGGATAATTTTTAAAAATATGGTAATAGCATCACTATTATCTCGTTCACGTATAATTTGAAAATTTATGTAACTGGAGACAGGAGTAGAAAAAAGTCATCTGCAAATATTCAGTATTTCTCGCACAATTTGCATTGACTCTATTTTCCAGAGCCATCCCTCCTCCTAGTCACAGCCATCTGGTTTCCTTCTACCTCCTGCTCTTTCACTAAAGCTACAGGAACAAACGGAGCTGCCTGGAGCAAATCAATTTCCCATTATCCTTAATGTGTGAAGACTAGACTTCTGATAGCGATCGCAGTCTTTGTCTACTGATATGGTTGAAAAGTCATGTTTACATAACAGAAAATGTTTTCATGTAGAAGGGATGGCATGGGTGTGCGCGGTGGTGGGATGCTGTGTCGTAATATGAGAACTGATTCCTCGCAACATGTAAACGTAGCATTTCTCTGCAGAGGGCTCGGAGGTCTCTTCCTGAAAATGCAGAGGGATTTGAAAGTCGTGTGTATTTATCAAATTCCTTGGAGTGCTTGAGAGAATCTGTCCAGCAGAATTTAGAGAAGAGAAAATAAAGGGGGTCGGGGGGATACCCAAAGAGCCCTTCATCCTTCCCTTCTTTCTTCCTTCTGTCTTTCCATCAGTATCCACTATGCCAGGCACTGTACAAGATACTGCTATTGACCAGTGGGAAAAAAAAGATAAGGCTCCTATGCTCAGAGAACATACATTCTAGTGGAAGAAGACATAAGAATACAAACACACTCCCAGACTGAGAAGATGCCAGCAGTAAGGACCATGCGGAGAGGTAAAATAAGTTCCCGTGTTTGAATGTGGCTAGGTGACTGCATTATTTTGGTGGTTAAGAAAGGCTTCTCTGAGGAGGTGACATTTAAGTGAAGAATGCACTTACAGGAATAACTCAGCTGTGCACAAATTAGGTAGAAGTGTGTTTGGGGCAGAGAAAAGAACCAGCGCAACATTCTGAGCAAATTTTGGAGCCAAGGGTGACAGAGCAGGTAAGTGAAGGAGCCCATGGCTTGTGGCCAGTGGGGAAATAGGATGAGAGGAAATTAAAAAGGTTGGCAAGGGCCTGATCTTAGAGAACTCTGTAGGACAGAATAAGATGTCTACCTTTTATTCTATGTGCATAACAAATCTATTGGGCAGTTTTAAGTAGAGAAAGGTAATAATCTGATTTATTCTGGAAGATATATGAAGAATGAGTTCTTGAGAAGCACAAATAAAAACAAAAGAAATACAACCTCTAGAAATCTTCACACTTACCTGTTATATACTGGAATTGTATGCAAATTTTTACATACAAAGTTTTGAAAAGATTATGCTGCTAAAGAAAAAGTGGTTGAAAAATCACAATTCTGGTCTATAGAGACATTATAAAAATGAAAAACATCTATCAACCCACCCCAATATATCATCCTATGCAATTCCATAGGTGTCTAAGTTGTTTTCTGGATCAGATATGTGAATACTTGCCACGTTAGTTCACAACACTCACACTCTTGTCGTTATTGCTCGGAAAGTCTCCAATTCACTGTATTTCTTAGATGCATTATAAATTTCCATTTGTTCCCTTGCCCCAGGCTGTTAATATTTTAGCAACATAATTTTAAGAATGTCACTGTGCAGTACACACTGCACAGCCTCAGAAATTGGGCCCAGCTGTAAAAGGTGTAGGCTATTACATTTTTGTAATTCTTAGTGAGACTTTTCCATTTTACACGAATGCCTACCGAGACAAGTCTTTGTTTAAGACACATGGACACCTGGAGTCTGAACAAATATGACAAATTGGAAACTAGAACCAGAAAAAATATGTTTTGGATATTGTCAAAGTTATATAATAATTGTAAGAGACACAAAATATTTTAAGGCTTTTCTTTTATATTTATCCTTGACAATCAGCAAACATTTAATCATTGCCAACTATAATAATAAAGCAAACATTTACTGAATGCTCACTGTGTACCAGTCACTGGTTTTTATAATCATTGTCTTGTTTAATTTTCCTAACATGGTGCTTCTAACCATCATTCTAATAAATGTGCCAGACACATGATTTATGCTTTAGGATATCGAGAATGTATGAAGTTGTCCCTCTTAATGAGCTCATATGTTGTAAAATGGACAGATAATTACTTTGCATTCTGAAAATACACTAATAGCTCTCTATAGCAAGGATCTGGGTTTCAGTTTAGTATATTCCATGGCTGGTTCATGAATGTTTGGAAAATTGGGGAAAACAGAAGAAACCCGACAGAAGATAATAGGCAGGAGAGATTTTGGGTTTTGACCTGGGGGAACAGAAATATTTATTCACGGATGCCGATAGGAAAGAATAGAGTAACAGAATGCGATGATGGAGTGTGTTGTTAGCCTGATAAGTTAGATATGAGTCTTACCCGGAGACAAGGTGTATGGAGAAGGAAAAAAATCTCTACATTAACAATGGATTTAATGACACATGGGAACCAAGAAGGGAAACTTTGGAGGTAAAATGACAAAGACAACTGAATACATAAAGGCAGTTGATGTGTGTGTGTGGGAGAGAGTGTGTGTGTGTGTGTGCATGCTCAGTCCTGTCTGACTCTTCGTGACCCCGCCAGAAGAAGTCGCAAAGGGTGTGACTGCAGCTCAACTTAACCATCTTAAATCAGGTAGAGTGACAGTACCCCTCCCCTGCTTCAATCCCCAGGGACTATAGCCCTCCAGGCTTCTCTGCCCAAGGAATTTTCCAGGCAAGAGTACTGGAGAGAGTTGACATTTCCTACTTCAGGGGATCTGCCTGACACAGGTTTTGAACCCACATCTCTTGCATTTCCTGTACTGGCAGGCAGATTCTTTACTGCTAAAAACTGCTACTAAGAATCAGGGATACAATTCTTCTTAGTTTGAGGCAATGGCACTATGCCTGTTCTTTATTAGAAAGCTCCCCCCCCCCACCGCCCCTCCCATTCCTTATTAGAAAATTGGTGAAGGCAGGAAGGGAAGCCTGTGAGCCATCTATTGGCTTTATGGGGAAAGCAATGTGTGTGGTTTCAGTTCAGTTCAGTCGCTCAGTTGTGCCCAACTCTTTGCAACCCCATGAATCGCAGCACACCAGGCCTCCCTGTCCAACACCAACTCCCGGGGTTCACTCAGACTCACGTCCATCGAGTCCATGATGCCATCCAGCCATCTCATCCTCTGTTGTCCCCTTCTCCTCCTGCCCCCAATCCCTCCCAGTGTCAGAGTCTTTTCCAATGAGTCAACTCTTCACATGAGGTGGCCAAAGTACTGGAGTTTCAGCTTCAGCATCATTCCTTCCAAAGAAAACCCAGGGCTGATCTCCTTCTGAATGGATTGGTTGGATCTCCTTGCAGTCCAAGGGACTCTCAAGAATCTTCTCTAACACCACAGTTCAAAAGTATCAATTCTTCGGCACTCAGCCTTCTTCACAGTCCAACTCTCACATCCATACATGACCACAGGAAAAACCATAGCCTTGACTAGATGGACCTTAGTCGGCAAAGTAATGTCTCTGCTTTTGAATATGCTATCTAGGTTGGTCATAACTCTACATATAAGTTAAATAAGCAGGGTGACAATATACAGTGTTGATGTACTCCTTTCCTATTTGGAACCAGTCTGTTGTTCTGTGTCCATTTCTAACTGTTGCTTCCTGACCTGCATACAGATTTCTCAAGAAATAGGTCAGGTGGTCAAATTTTCTCTTCTCTCCTCACAGGAAGGGAAAAAGAAAGGGATATTTTTCTCCATTATAGCAATCCTCATCTTCTTCTCAAGCCAAGTGAACTCAGGAAGCTTCAGACAATCATTTATGTCAGTCATATGATTTATGCTTTAGGATATCGAGAATGTATGAAGCTGTCCCTCTTAATGAGCTCATATGTTGTAAAATGGATAGATAACTACTTTGCATTCTGAAAATACATTAATAGCTCTCTATAGCAAGGATCTGGGTTTCAGTTTAGTATATTCCATGGCTGGTTCATGAATGTTTGGAAAATTGGGGAAAACAGAAGAAACCTGACAGAAGTTAATAGGCAGGAGAGATTTTGGATTTTGACCTGGGGAAACAGAAATATTTAAAACCTGCAGGTCTACTCTGGACCAGAGCATGCTTATTGGAGTGACAACTAACCTAGACAGAGGATAGACATGAGCAAAGGTAATTCGATAAGATGAAACTGGACAACAGGATACCCAAGCTCACCTTTAAACATGAGACGGTGTCCAGGGAACATCCCGGGTAGTCCAATGGTTGGGACTTCGCCTTTCAGTGCAGAGGCTGTGGGTTTGATTCCTGGTCTGAGAACTAAGATCCCACATGCCTCACAGCCAAAAAAAACAAAACAAAACAAACAAACAAAAAAACACCTCAAAACATAAAACAGAAGCAGTATTGTAACAAATTCAATAAAGACTTTAAAAATGGGCCACATCAAAAAAAAAAAGGAAGAAGTTGTCCATGTATGGAAGAAGGAGCCAATTCCAGCAGGGAAAGTCGGCCAAGGCAGTGGAATTATCAAGGAAGTTACTTTCTAGGAGCATAACACAGTTCAGAAGAGAAAGGAGGATGAGTGGCAAGTCAGAGCATGGAGAATGGAGAGCATTCACATCATGATAGACCTTACATGCTGGGCTGAAGATTTTGCAAGAAGATTCCCTGGAAAAGGAAATGGCAACCCACTTCAGTATTCTCACCTGGGAAATCCCATGGACAGAGGAGCCAGGTGGTATGTAGTCCATGGGGTAGCAAAAATCAGATGCAACTGAGCAACTAATAGCACAACATGAGCATATGTCCGTTTTGGTAGAGAAAGTATTCTTTACTCTGGAGAAAGAGTTCTATGCTTCCAATAAAGGTCAAGACTCACTGGCTTATGGGAAATACCTTGAGAATTAAGGAGATAATTTAGGTGGCTGCCACTGTAACAGAAGAAATAAGTGATTAGAGTGTAAACTAAGCAACTGCAAAAGGAAGCACATTTGAGGGGAGAGAGACATGAGAAGGAAGCAGGTTAAGATTATTAATTTTGACACAACTGAATTTGAGATTCTGGTGAGAATATTCAGTAGCACTTGGATATATCCGTCTGAGTCTTTTAGAGAGAGCTAGATTGGGAAAATATATTTTGGATTCATCAGAGTACACACTGCAAATGAGCCTATGAAGTCCAGCTTGCAAAACATAAGTGATAACAATCCATCTCATATTATATCCTGAGGTGCTTTTCTAACCAAATGTGTTGTTTTCTTCTCCTTTGCTCTTAGTTGGTCATATTCCAGAGCTGTATTTTTGCCTTCTTCTTCCCTGCCCTGAAGATTTTTACTTTTGTTTTAGGTCCCAATTTAACACTTATTTTCTTTATTGATATTCCTTTCTCTCCAAGCCTGAAGAAAATGGATTTTATTTTCTAGAGTGCCTTGGGATTTATTTATTAACTTCTTTGACAACGGTGTTAAGATTCTCACTTGTTTTTAGAGCTGACATGTGAAACTGAGGATGAACTTCTCTAAATACCTGCTCTTTAGAGATGTGGGAGATTGTATGGTTTCCCCAGAGAGCTAATCTGTAGAAAATTGTTTACCACATCTATGAATAAGTTTGGTGAGCACACATAATACAGATTTATTATTTATTACTTTTGTTCATTATTGCACACTGAAGGCATCAAACTCTTACAAGCATAAATTTTTAAAAGGGCATGAAGGAAGAAGGCATGTACATGTTTCCTTAGAATTTTGAAACAGCAGTTTCAAAACACCATGTTGTGGTTTAGTCGCTCAGTCGTGTCTGACTCTTTGCAACCCCCTGAACTGCAGCCCATCAGGCTTCTTTGTCCATGGGAAATCCCAGGCAAAAATAGTGGATTGCGTTGATATTTCCTTCTCCAGGGCCTCTTCCCAACCCAGGGGTTGAACCCATGTCTCTTGTGTTGCATTACATTTCAAGTGGATTCTTTACTGCTGAACCACTGGGAAAGAAACAATAAATATAGATAATTTAGAAATTTGAATGTAATGACTTTTGAAAAATATTCTCCAAATTTAAAAATATATATGGACTTCCCTGGTGGCTCAGACGGTAAAGGCGTCTGTCTACAATGTGGGAGACCAGGGTTCGAGCCCTGGGTTGGGAAGATCCCCTGGAGAAGGAAATGGCAATCCACTCCAGTACTATCGCAGAGGAGTACTGGACAGAGGAGCCTGGTAGGCCCCAGGCTATGGGGTTGCAAAGAGTCGGACACGACTGAGCGACTTGACTTGACTTCACTTCACTTCATAAGTGATTTTTACCACCCCTTTGTGTCTTGGTAATAAAATTGGGTGGTATATAAAATGTTTGGTTGGGGTCATAAATTGAAGCATTGCTCTTTAAATCTCATTTTTCTCCCTTGGGGTCACATCCTACCCAGATATCATTGACGCTAGATAATCAATAACAGTGCTTATTGGAGGTCTTCATAAGGGTGATAAAACATGAGTTAGAAGATCCAGGCTGTCTCTTTCTGACCCCAAGCCATTAGAAAAAGTCACTTGTCCTTTTTTCCCTTATTTCTTATAGTTTTTATTTGTACTTTTCTTCATGTTTTTATATTTATATAGATGATACAAGTTCAGTATATTTTTGCATGAAAGAGAGTAAAGGGAGTCCCAGATACAATCCATAATTAAGATAAGTGATATCTTCACTTTTAATCTCAATTATGCTGAGCAGCAAAGCTGCTAAATATGTTTGGAATTGCTAAGTGTTGGGAATAGCAGAAGAGATATGTCACTACAGCACAGGGGTTCAGGAAAGAATATGGATTATCTTCCTGTTTTATTTGATATTTTGGATTTGGGTGTCTTCTGATTTTAGGGATGATGATAAAAGGTCCATAGGATATGAAGTGATGCATCAGCTCTCCTAAAAGACTACACAGTGGGACAATTAAGTCCTCTCATAGAGATTTGGATTGCTTGCTAAGGGTAGGAAGAAGGAATGTGTTATGTTCAAATTCAGGAGGCAGAGGACCTTTGGAGGTTTACAAATCATATAATACCTAAGTTTCCCCTCTCCTTAGGTCCAAATTTGTCTCCTTGGGGAAATGTTGCCTTCTTGGAGCATGTGTGATCTAGAAGAATGTTTGATATATGCTTGGTGTATGTAATATATATATATATAGCACATATTATATATATAATGGATATCTATATTATATATAATACATATCTGCCTATTACATATATAAATTTATATGTACTATATATATATAATCTGTTTTAGTTAATTAAAAAAATTCATGTAACAGAAGAAAGCCCTCATTTCAAAAGCTAAACAGAGGATTATTCATTAAAGATTGTTGAAAAATTATACTGTATAAAGTACTGAGGAGAGGTAGCAGAAATGAAAATAGTGAGGCAGAAATTTTGTGAAAGAAAGGACTGTACAAACCGCTAAGTGAAATACAAGAAGTGGATAAAGTAAGGTACACGATAGAGGCTGAACCCTCTGGTGGCTCAGTCAGTAAAGAATCCACCTGTGGTGCAGGTTTGATTGCTGGGTAAGATCCCCTGGAGTAGGAAATGACAACCCACTCCAGTATTCTTACCTGGAAAATCCCTCGGGCAGAGGAGCCTGGCAGGCTACAGTCCATGGGGTTGCAAAGAGTAAGACATGACTGAGTGACTAAAACACCAAGCACCCACAGAGGCTGAAACAGATCTGAGGGACAAAATGATTGACTCAGAAGAACAAGGAATACCCAGTGGAAGAAAGGGAAGATGAGGATTTCAATAGAGTAGAAAATGGACTTTGCCTAGATAAGAAAGAGTTTTGAGGTCCTTGATTCAGGCTTGAGAAACTCTGCACCAGTAAATGATGGAAAAGAGAATGGAGGATTTAGAATCGGCAAGGATCTTTTTTTTTTTTTTGCTTTTATTCTGTTGGCACTACTAAGTCTTTGAAAGTTAAACTATACAGATTCAAAAAATCTAAAGAGAAATTATCACTCTAGCTTTTATAGCCTCTTTTAGAATGAGAAAATCTGTTGCTGTTTAGCATTTCATATTTAGGCTTCCACACTGCCACCAGCTTAATTGACCTAAAATGCACATCCAACCACAGCAGGTCTCTGTTTCAAAGGGTTCAGTGACTTCACAGCACATGCCGGATAAAGTGTCAGTTCCTGAGCTGAGAAGAGCTTCCCTGATGACTCAGAGGGTAAAGAATCCGCCTGCATTATGAGAGACCTGGGTTTGATTCCTGGGTGGGGAAGATCCCCTGGAGAAGGGAATGGCAACCTACTCCAGTATTCTTGCCTGGAGAATTCCGTGGACAGAGAAGCCTGGCAGGCTACAGTCTCTGGAGTCACTAAGAGCTCACATGACTGAGTAGCTTTCACTTTCACTTTTTCTTTACCATCTTAGCCAACCAGGAAAGTCCAAGAAGAGGTTCTTGCTCTCCATAATCAGGCCCTTTCTTATCTGTTGAATCTTATCATCTCTGCCTCAAACTCTATTCATTAGGAAATACTAATCTCTTATTGTTTGCCGCATTGAAGCTTGTTAATTCTCATCTAATTTTTAGCTCTGATTAAAATCTATGGAAAATCAATATTTCCTTCTGGTTAAAACTTCAATCCAGTACTTCTCTAAATAGTAACTTTGGTAGCAAGAAGACCTTTTATAATGGTATCGTAGAATTGGAATAACTTTGAAAGGCATTCAAAATTTCCTTTCATATACAACTAAGATGTGGTTTTTACTTTGAAAATGTATCAAGTAAAGCTATTTTTGTAGAAGACTGTTCACTTTCTTAACATTGTTTTTGACTGTGAAATATACCATACTTGTGAAAAAGTAAATAGATCTTGAGCACTTTAAAGGACAATTAGAATGCTACTAAAACCATTACCAAGGCTGATAACTGACATAATACTAGTACTTTTGAGCACACCAAGTCTTTCTCCTTGACCAGTCTTAGATTTTGCAATATTTCATTTAATTTTCTTTAAAATTTTGGTTCCAGTGTATGAACATGTGAACATCCAGTGTTCAGTTTTGCTGGATTTTGCAGTGCATATATGTAGTCATGTAATAAGTGAACTCGGAGTTGGTGATGGACAAGGAGGCCTGGCGTGCTGCGATTCATGGGGTCGCAAAGAGTCGGACATGACTGAGTGACTGACCTGAACTGACCTGAATAAGTATCATGATGGGTTCTCCTTGTTCAGTATCATGTTTATAAATCCTGTTACATGTTCATGCTGCTTCATGTAACTAGATTTATTCATCCTCAATGCTCAGTAGTATTCCACTACATGAATAATGTATTTATGCATACTACTGTTGACAGATCTGGGGCTTATTTCTAGTTTTTAGCTATGATAAATAGTGTGGTAATGGACACTTGTTCTTACCTGTGTAATGTAAAGTCGCATTTTGCTTGGTATTTATTTTGGAGTGGAATTTTCTGGATCACAGGCATGCACATGCTTGGCCTCAATAGGTGCTGTCAAACAACTTTCCAAAGCTGTTGAACTAATTCCAGTACTCCATAAGCTCAAAATTAGATACTCTTTTCTGCATTTTCTATTTTAGTCATTCTAATCAGTGGGTAGTTTTATCACATTGTGGTTTTAATTGAATTTCACTCTTGTCTAAAGAAGTTGAGCAACTCTTCATGTTTCTGGGTTCATCTTTTGCGACATTTCAGTTCAAGTCTTTTGCCATTTTTCGTATTGAGTATATGTCTTATTCTTTCCTCTATTGTATGCTTGTTTTTATTTGTGTTAATTTGCTTTGCTATTCTCCATACTATGTCCTTGGTTTAAGTTTCTTTGCGTTGAATTTGCTATGCTTTCACCATGTTTCATAACATGGAAACTTATATCACTGGCTTTTGATATTTCATCTTTTAGTACATATCCATTTATTATTTTTGAGTACTCCTTGCACAATGTTTCCTTTGTTATATTCTTGTTATCATGCAATTCCCATATTTCTTTTATCCACAGAGATTACTCTTTTGGTCTATTAATTATTTAGATTATTTAGAAATGTATTAGCTAACTTACAAATATTTAGGGATTTTTCTAGTTGTATTTCTGTTCTTTACTTCTGGATTAATTGTATTATAGTCAGAAATTTCAATTATTTGAAATTTATTGAGTCCTGTTTTATTGCCCAGCTTGTGGGCTCTCTTACTCTATGCCTCAAGTACACTTGAAACTCTGTGCACTTGTGATCATTGCTTCTTCTTCTTCTTCTTTTTTAATCATTGCTTCTTTAAAGGTAAAATGTCTTTTTCCTCTGGTCATAAAAAAGATTTTCTCTCTGTCTTTGGGGCTAAGTGGTTTCCTCTGGTGAGTCTTATTGTTGTGTTCTTTCAATCCACTGACAGGTTGAATCCATTCATAGAAAAACAGTAGTCCCTGCCTCTCCCATCAGGAAAGTTATGACCTTTGGATATTTTAAGTTAGCTTTTAAGACACTCACATGTGTTGATGCAAAATGTAACAAAAATCTTGAGGGAGAGAACTCGGTTGCAATTCCCTCCGGTGTGACTTTCTCAGTTACATGTTCAGGCTTTCCAGGGGACTTGGTTTGACCGTAATACCTGTAGTATTTCATGCTATTAGAGAGATCTGTGGCAGATAAAGAAAAAGTGTTGAATCTCTGGAAATATTTAGAGGACAATTCAGTACAGACACCTAGAATCCTGCTGAGGGGTTCTGCCTCAAGACTGTGAGAGATTTCGCTTTACATTTTAGGCTCAGCTTCCCAGTGTCCTCTGCCACCTCGGACTCAGTAAATGTCTTAGTTGATAATATAAGTGATATATTTGACCATCCACTAGATTCAGCCATCAAAATCTCCATTGGTCTGTCTTCTTTTAGAGCATCTTTTTGTCTAAAAAAGTTTGCTCACATCTCATGTCTAGGATACCCAATTTGCTGAAGAAGTAAAACAGCCAAGGACTTATCTGGTAGTCCTGTGGCTAACACTCTGCATGTGCAATGCAGAGGAACTGAGTTCGATTCCTAATCAGGGAGTTAAGTCCACATGCTACTATTGAAAAAAACAACAACCCTAAATTGTTATGAAGATCAAAGATTCTACATGCCACAACTAAGACCTGGTGCAGTCAAATAAATATTCAAAAATAAAAGGGCCAGCTGTTGGCAGCTCATTCCCTGTCTTGTTTGGTATTTGAGGTCATCTAGCACTTTTTGAGTTAGACAAGGCTGTGGTCCTAGAGTGATTAGATTGACTAGTTTTCTCTGAGTATGGTTTCAGTGTGTCTGCCTTCTGATGCCCTCTTGCAACACCTACCATCTTACTTGAGTTTCTCTTACTTTGGGCTTGGGGTATCTTTTCACGGCTGCTCCAGCAAAGCACAGCTGCTGCTCCTTACCTTGGACGAGGGGTATCTCCTTACCCCCGCCGTTGCTGACCTTCAATGTGGGATAGCTCCTCTAGGCCCTCCTGTGCCTGCGCAGCCACCGCTCCTCGGGTTGCTCCTCCCGCCGCCTGCCCTGGCCTCGGGCGTGGGTGACTCCTCAAGGTCACCGTGCCTGGCCTCGGCGCGAGGTGGCTTCTCTCGCTGCCCCTGACCTCGGATGCGGGTAGCTCCTCTCGGCCGTTCCTGCGCGGTCGCAGCCTGGCACTCTAGTCTGCTGCCCCTGAACTCGGAGGTAGGGTAGCTCCTCTCAGCTGCACTTAGTGCACCGGCTCTGCAGCCACCTGTGCTTAGTGAAACCAAGCTATGCCTGCTGGGCAACCCAAGATGGGCGGGTCATGGTGGAGAGGTCTGACAGAATGTGGTCCACTGGAGAAGGGAATGGCAAACCACTTCAGTATTCTTGCCTTGAGAACCCCATGAACAGTATGAAAAGGCAAAATGATAGGATACCAAAAGAGGAACTCCCCAGGTCAATAGGTGCCCAATATGCTACTGGAGATCAGTGGAGAAATAACTCCAGAAAGAATGCAGGGATGGAGCCAAAGCAAAAACAATACCCAGTTGTGGATGTGACTGGTGATAGAAGCAAGATCCGATGCTGTAAAGAGCAATATTGCATAGGAACCTGGAATGTCAGGTCCATGAATCAAGGCAAATTGGAAGTGGTCAAACAGCAGATGGCAAGAGTGAACGTCGACATTCTAGGAATCAGTGAACTAAAATGAACTGGAATGGGTGAATTTAACTCAGATGACCATTATATCTACTACTGCGGGCAAGAATCCCTCAGAAGAAATGGAGTAGCCATCATGGTCAACAAAAGAGTCTGAAATGCAGTACTTGGATGCTGTCTCAAAAACGACACAATGATCTCTGTTCGTCTCCAAGGCAAACTATTCAATATCACAGTAATCCAAGTCTATGTCCCAACCAGTAATGCTGAAGAAGCTGAAGTTGAATGGTTTTATGAAGACCTACAAGACCTTTTAGAACTAACACCCAAAAAAGACGTCCTTTTCATTATAGGGGATTGGAATGCAAAAGTAGGAAGTCAAGAAACACCTGGAGTAACAGGCAAATTTGGCCTTGGAATGCGGAATGAAGCAGGGCAAAGACTAATAGAGTTTTGACAAGAGAACACACTCGTCATAGCAAACAGCCTCTTCCAACAACACAAGAGAAGACTCTACACATGGACATCACCAGATGGTCAACACCGAAATCAGATTGATTATATTCTTTGCAGCCAAAGATGGAGAAGCTCTATACAGTCAACAAAAATAAGACCAGTAGCTGACTGTGGCTCAGATCATGAACTCCTTATTACCAATTCAGACTGAAATTGAAGAAAGTAGGGAAAACCACTAGACCATTCAGGTATGACCTGTATCAAATCCCTTATGATTATACAGTGGAAGTGAGAAATAGATTTAAGAGCCTAAATCTGATAGATAGAGTGCCTGATGAACTATGGAATGAGGTTCATGACATTGTACAGGAGACAGGGATCAAGACCATCCCCATGGAAAAGAAATGCAAAAAAGCAAAATGGCTGTCTGGGGAGGTATTACAAATAGCTGTGAAAAGAAGAGAGGTGAAAAGCAAAGGAGAAAAGGAAAGATATAAGCATCTGAATGCAAAGTTCCAGAGAATAGCAAGAAGAGATAAGAAAGCCTTCTTCAGCAATCAATGCAAGGAAATAGCGAAAAACAACAGAATGGGAAAGACTAGAGATCTCTTCAAGAAAATTAGAGATACCAAGGGAACATTTCATGTAAAGATGGGCGCGATAAAGGACAGAAATGGTATGGACCTAACAGAAGCAGAAGATATTAAGAATAGGTGGCAAGAATACACAGAAGAACTGTGCAAAAAAAGATCTTCATGACCCAGATAATCACGATGGTGTGATCACTCATCTAGAGCCAGACATCCTGGAATGTGAAGTCAAGTGGGCCTTAGAAAGCATCACTATGAACAAAGCTAGTGGAGGTGATGGAATCCCAGCTGAGCTATTTCAAATCCTGAAAGATGATGCTATGAAAGTGCTGCACTCAATATGCCAGCAAATTTGGAAAACTCAGCAGTGGCCACAGGACTGGAAAAGGTCAGTTTTCATTCCAATCCCAAAGAAAGGCAATGCCAAAGAATGCTCAAACTACTGCACAATTGCACTCATCTCACATGCTAGTAAAGTAATGCTCAAAATTCTCCAAGGCAGGCTTCAGCAATATGTGAACCGTGAACTTCCTGATGTTCAAGCTGGTTTTAGAAAAGGCGGAGGAACCAGAGATCAAATTGCCAATATCCACTGGATCATGGAAAAAGCAAGAGAGTTCCAGAAAAACATCTATTTCTGCTTTATTGATTATGCCACAGCCTTTGACTGTGTGGATCACAATAAACTGTGGAAAATTCTGAAAGAGATGGGAATACCAGACCACCTAACCTGCCTCTTGAGAAATCTGTATGCAGGTCAGGAAGCAACAGTTAGAACTGGACATGGAACAACAGACTGGTTCCAAATAGGAAAAGGAGTACGTCAAGGCTGTATATTGTCACCCTGCTTATTTAACTTATATGCAGAGTACATCATGAGAAACGCTGGACTGGAAGAAACACAAGCTGGAATCAAGATTGCTGGGAGAAATATCAATCACCTCAGATATGCAGATGACACCACCCTTATGGCAGAAAGTGAAGAGGAACTAAAAGCTTCTTGATGAAAGTGAAAGAGGAGAGTGAAAAAGTTGGCTTCAAGCTCAACATTCAGAAAACGAAGATCATGGCATCTGGTCCCATCATTTCATGGGAAATAGATGGGGAAACAGTAGAAACAGTGTCAGACTTTATATTTTGGGGCTCCAAAATCACTGCAGATGGTGACTGCAGCCATGAAATTAAAAGACGCTTACTCCTTGGAAGAAAAGTTATGACCAACCTAGATAGCATATTCAAAAGCAGAGACATTACTTTGCTGATTAAGGTCTGTCTAGTCAAGGCTATGATTTTTCCTGTGGTCATGTATGGATGTACAAGTTGGAATGTGAAGAAGACTGAACGCCGAAAAATTGATTCTTTTGAACTGTGGTGTTGGAGAAGACTCTTGAGAGTCCCTTGGACTGCAAGGAGATCCAACCAGTCCATTCTGAAGGAGATCAACCCTGGGATTTCTTTGGAAGGAATGATGCTAAAGCTGAAACTCCAGTACTTTGGCCACCTCATGTGAAGAGTAGACTCATTGGAAAAGACTCTGGTGCTGGGAGGGATTGGGGGCAGGAGGAGAAGGGGACAACAGAGGATGAGATGGCTGGATGGCATCACAGACTCGATGGACGTGAGTCTGAGTGAACTCCAGGAGTTGGTGATGGACAGGGAGGCCTAGTGTGCTGCAATTCATGGGGTTGCAAAGAGTCGGACATGACCAAGTGACTGAACTGAAGTAAACTGAGTGCTTTTTGATTTCACAACTCTATGACAACTGTAAGAAGTCATTTTTAAATGCCATTGTCAAATACATTCTACCAAGAAAGAGAAATTCCAGACCATTTACATTTATTGTTTTTCATTTAAAATAATTTTAGACTGACAAATAGCTGAAAATGGTGTCCATGGTTGCCTTATCCTTCACCCAGATTTATCTGATGATAACATCTTACATGACCACAATAAAATGATCTGTACCAGGAAATTAATGTTAGCACAATATTACTAACTATTCTATGCATTTTCTTTAAATTTTGCAAGTTGACCTGAAACCTTTAGTCACTCAGTCGTGTCCAACTCTTTGCTACCCCATGGACACATAGCCTACCAGGCTCCTCTGTCCATGGGATTTTCCAGGCAAGAGTACTGGAGTGGGTTGCCATTTCCTTCTCCAGAGGATCTTCCTGACCCAGGGATTGAACCCAGGTCTCCCACATTGTAGGCAGAGGCTTTACCATCTGAGCCACCAGGGAAGTCCTACTAATATCTTTTCTTGTCCAGCATTTGCAACTTTAAAGTTCACTTACTTGTCAGATCTTCTAGCCTCTTCAAGACTGTGACAATTCTTGAGTTTCTCCCTCATGGTTTTGATATTTTGATGAGTACTGGCCAGTTACTTTGTAAGATTCCCATTAATTTGTCATGTTTTCTTCATTAGATTGAGGTAACACAGTTGGAAGAAAGCTATAGATGTGATGTTGTGCTAAAAAGAGCATCATGCCAAGAAGTGCATGATTTTAAAATAAAGGTTTTTCATTATTTTAATCAGGTTTATAGAAGTATAAGTCACACAAAGTAAACTTCACTCTCTTTAATAGTGTAGAATTCTATGAACTTTGATGAATGTCTACTGTTGGACAACCAGCACAACTATCCAGATATGGAGCAGGTGTGTTCTTTTTTTTCTTTTTAAAGATTGAAATATAATTGATTTACAATGCTATTTTCAGATGTACATCAAAGTTATTCATATATACAGATATGGAGCAATTATATCATGTCTCAAAAATTCTCTCTGTCCCTTTTTCATCAAGTGCTCTACCTCACTCCCTATTCCCTAGCCAACACTGATGTCTTTTCTGTCCTGGTCTTGCCTTTTCTAGAATGTAATATAAATGGAATCATATACCACACAGTCTTTTGAGTTTTGCTTCTTCAACATTGCAGATTGTATTGTAGATTCATCCATGTTGTGTATATCACTAGTTTGCTCTTTTTTCTTGCTGAATGCTGTTCCATTAGGTAGCTGTACTATAGTGTGTTCCTTGGAAGGACTGATGCTGAAGCTCCATTACTTTGGCCACCTGATGTGAAGAACTGACTCATTGGAAAAGACCCTGATTCTGGGCAAGACTGAAGGCAGGAGGAGAAGGGGACGACAGAGGATGAGATGGTTGGATGGCATCGCTGACTCGGTGGACATGAGTTTGAGCAAGCTCCGGGAGTTGGTGATGGGCAAGCCTGGAGTGCTTCAGTCCATGGGGTCTTAAGGAGTTGGACATGACTGAGCGACTCAACTGCTGTTGACTGTTTTTTAAAAATTGGACTTATTTATTTGGCTGTGCTGGGTTTGTGTTGCTGTATGAGCTTTTCTCTAGTTGTGGTAAGCAGGGGCCACTCTCTAGTTGTGGTGCGCAGGCTTCTCATTGTGGTATCTTTTCTTGTTGTGGAGCACAAGCTCTAGGGCATTTGAGCTTCCCTAGTTGTGGCTTGTGGGGTCAGTAGTTGCAGCGCCCAGGCTCTAGAGCGCAGGCTCAGGAGCTGTGGTGCACAGGCTTAGTTGCTCCATGTGGGATCTTCCAGGAACAGGGATCACACCCATGTCTCCTGAAGTGGCAGGCAGATTCTTTACCACTAAGCCACCAGGGAAACCCTATTTATTGACTAGTTTTGACTAGTTGAAAACCTTTGAGTTGTTTCCAGTTTTTGTTGGTTATAAATAAGCAAAGCTACTGTAAACTTTTGCATGTATCAGATTTAACTGTAAAATATAAATATTTCCATTTTCTTATTTTGACTTATTCTATGTAAGTTTTTTGTAGTTTCTATAAAGGAAGTTTTCTATAGAACACTTAGAGATCTAACTGATGAGTGTATGGCAAGTGGCAAGTCGCTCAGTCGTGTCCGACTCTTTGCGACCCCATGGACTGTAGCCTACCAGGCTCCTCTGTCCATGGGATTTTCCAGGCAATAGTACTGGAGTGAGTTGCCATTTCCTTCTCCAGGGGATCTTCCCAATCCAGGGATCGAACCTGGGTCTCCCGCATTGTAGACAGACGCTTTACCATCTGCGCTGATGAGTGTATAACAGATGATAAAATGAATGTTAGTCGCTCAGTCGGGTCCAATCCTTTGAGACCCCATGGACTGTAGTCCGCCAACCTCCTCTGTCCATGGAATTCTCCAGGCAAAAGTACTGGAGTGGGTAGCTATTCCCTTCTTCAGGGAATCTTCCCAAACCAGGGATCGAATCGGGGTCTCCTGCATTGCAGGTGGATTCTTTACTGCCTAAGCCACCAGGAAAGTCCTATAACAGGGATAATAGATGATATACTTCTGTTATATAGATCTGTGTAGTCATGCAGTTGAAATCAACTTAGAGTATAGTCTGCTAATCACATCCATAACTTGTAACAAAGTGCCCATTAAATGATTTTGCTGGGATTGAAGACATAGAAAGTGAATTTTTCACGCTTCAATGTGTGTGATAATGTTGCTCTCAGGGACCCCTTTGAATAATCTGAGAACCTCTGCCAGAGAAAGAAAAGTGAAAAATAAGACTAAAGTCAATGAACTAAAAATTGGCAATTTAAAGAGCTATTTATTGGTTCACTGGAACTAGACTGATATCCAGAAGGTGACATTTAAATTGTGCTCTGACTATTCTTGTTAGGAAAAGTGTATGTCTACTCTTTTGTAAAGTGGATAAGTACTTCATCCTAAATTAAGAAAAATCCATTCTTTGGGTAATTTACATTCATAAAACTGTTTGTAATTGAAGACTAGAAACTAGAATCATGGATGAAAATAACACATTGTATCAAATCTCTGAACTAGACATTGTGCTTGAAATAAAAGGTGTCCGATGTGGCAAAATACTTAAACCTGTGCTGCTCAAATTTAAGTTTGTTTATATTATCACCATTAATGCTACTTTACTAATTTTAAATTGTGATTTCACGTTCTTCTAAATATAAGCTAGAATTTAGGATGCCTCACCAGAACTATTCTTTTCAAAACATTGCTTATGGAATGAAGTTGTGTTTCTTTTGTCTGTTAAAACCAAAACCCCGACTCCATCAATTCTTGACATTATCAGCTCATCTGCTCCTCTAAATTTCATTAGCCCTTCACTTTGGTTAGAGTAAACATATTTATTACCATGTGAAGATGTTTCACATAGAGTCTATCAATCTCTGACCATAAGATCATCAGGTTTTTCACTTTCCAGCTCCTTCCCTCTTCTCTTGAAGTCTTCTAACTTCTTAGGTTGGCTTTATCATGCTCTCTGCCAAGTTTTCAGTTTTTGAGATCTCAATTGATTTCACATGTAGCGTATAATATAATCAACATTAGTTGGCAATGATTGTAGTTCAGTTTGACACATTAAAATATCAGAATTGCTTATTCCCTGATGTTATAATGTTCTACACCTGGATCATCTGTCCTCTGCTTTGCCTGCTTGTTCTTTCTTAGCTATAAACCCAATCCAAAGTCAGAGGAGTACCTTGTTGTTGCTCAGTCACTCAGTCATGTCTGACTCTTTGCAACCCCATGGACTGTAGCCCACCAGGCTTCCCTGTTCATGGAATTCTCCAGGCACGAATAGTGGAGTGGATTGTCATGCCCTTCTCCAGGGGATCTTCCCCACCCAGGGATTGAACCTGGGTCTCCTGCATTGCAAGCAGATTCTTTACCATCTGAGCCACCAGGACCAGGGGACACCCCTCCCCCAATTATACTATCCTTACTGCTGAAGCCAAGCTGGATACAATATATATATAAACAGTGGTTTGAGGGCAAAGGAAAGCGAGAAACACAAATAGGATCTGAGTGATTAGAATCCTAGAGTGAAGGACAGTGTACCCTGTCATCTCTTTCTTAGCTTGTTTGCTTCAGGAAATTTCTAGTTTGCCCATTTGGGAAAAGAAACACAGAGCAGCACCCAGCAGCCCTACTTAGCCAAGAACAAAGAGATTGAAGTCTGAGTCTTCCAGACTTGTTAAAATCAAAGCAATAGGATTCTGGAGAGAAGGGGATTGCAGAGAAATGAAATCCCTCTATATAAATTGTTTTTAAGATAACTGTCGATCCTCAGCTGTGCACACACAGAGAAAAAAACCTTAGGAAGCTCAGCAGAGAAAAACAGATGGGCGGCTAAAGAGTTGGACCAAAATTTTAGGAGCTGTGTGGTCCAACTTGACCTTTAGACAGAGGAGTCAAAGTAAGTACCACGGTCTGAAATTAAGTATGACAGCCTAGAAGTGAATTTTATAAACCTGATGTAAATGTAACAGCTAAAAGCCCAAACTGATGCTTGAAAATATTAAGATGATTCATTGTTTAACTGCCTACCAAGAGAAAATTTTAGTTCTTTGGAAGTAGATAACATCACCCAGAATCTCTTCAGTATTGTACATAAAATGTTCATCCTTTTAACCAAAACTATGAAGCATGATTAAAGTAAAAGAAACTCACATGTAGGCTCACAGACTGAAAATGAAGAGAAAGCAAGTGAAAGAAACTAACCAACTAGTGACTGAAATTTTGGGTTACTAAAGAGAAACATAAAGAATCTGCCTGCAACGTGGGTTCAATCCTTGGGTCGGGAAGATCCCCTGGAGTAGGAAACGACAACCCACTCCAGTATTCTTGCCTGGAAAGTCCCATGGACAGAGGAGCCTGGTAGGCTATAGTCCCTGGGAGTCACAAGGAATCAGACACAACTTAGCAACTATCACAGAGATACTAAAAAAATTTGATTAATATGTACAATGTCATACGCAAAATTATGGATGGGTTTAGCAGAGACACAAAATTCATACACCTGTACACACACAAAGAGTAAATTAGAAGAAGCCAAAAAATTAATAACCAGAGTTAAGAGTTCAAAAGTTGCAATGGAAGATTAAAACCATCAGAAGACAGGATCAGTGATCTGGAAGGTAGGTCAATAAAAAAAAATACCAAGATGATGCCAAGAGAATAAAATAAAATACACAAAAGATCATAAAAGATACAAGGTCATGATGAAAAGTTTTGACATAAGAGCAATGAGTCCTAGAAGAAGGAAAAAGGAAAACTGAATAGAAATCGTAGGTGGAAAGGTAGGGCAAACTATGAGCACACATTTAAGAAGCTTTGTGATTGCATATTTAGAATATCTGAAAGAGTTTACAAATAAATTACTAGCATTTTTAAGTGAATTAAGTAGAGTTATTGGACCTAGGTAAACACACAGAAGGCAATGGCACCCCACTCCAGTACTCTTGCCTGGAAAATCCCACGGACGGAGGAGCCTGGTAGGCTGCAGTCCATGGGGTCGCTAAGAGTCAGATATGACTGAGTGACTTGACTTCACTTTTCTCTATGCATTGGGGGAAGGAAATGGCAACCCACTCCAGTGTTCTTGCCTGGAGAATCCCAGGGATGGGGGAGCCTGGTGGGCTGTGGTCTATGGAGTCGCACAGAGTCGGACACGACTGAAGCGACTTAGCAGCAGCAGCGGCAGCAAACACACAGAAACTGTCTTTCTCGATGTCCTATTAAGGAATGGTATTTATACCTAAGTGATTTTCCTAAAGTCTTGTTTGACTTCCACCTTTCTAACACCTACCTTCTGATCCCTGTTCTCCCCCTTTTCCTCCCTTCCTCTCTTTCCCTCCATGTCTTTCTTCCTATCCTTCTTCCTTTCTCAACTTTCATCATTTGAAATAGATTGAAAATGCTAATGCTCTATGTATGCATTTATTTAGTCACATCTTATTACTGATTGGATAATTGCTTAGCTATCATCTGAAATGAACTCTGTCACTCTTAACTTTACAGATTATTTTTAATTTTACTTAATTCTTACAAGAGTTCATTGAAAGAATCTTCTATAACTTTAAATGAACTCTATTTATAACAATGTATTTAGTGATCCGTTAGAATCCTGGGGACATGATCCCTTTCACTGTTTCTAAATAAGGTGAATTCTGAGACTAAACACACCCAGATCAAGTGGGTGGCACCAATAGGTCTGTGTATATCCCCAAACACTTTCTTAAACACTAATTTGGAACTAATAAATCAAAGATGAGTCAGAACTGTCCAGTTTTTTTAAAACCCACTCAGCCGCTAAGGAACATTGCTTGTTTTCCTAACAAGGTTAAATTATACATTTCTCTTTTGCTCATCTTTCTTTTCAATTCTCACAATTCTTGTGCCACAAAAATTCAGACCATCTATGGATTGCTAGCCACTTTGTGTATATAAATGTTTTGCATAAATTGGTATTAGAAAAACTGTAGGAAGTCTGAACAACAATGGGTGTGGTAAAATGCTGCCATATCAGAATTTTAATTTTGCAAATGTTAATGACTATGCCATTAAAAAATACTGGGAGTCCTAGTCCTGAGTTCCATATGTTGTTAGAAGTTTTCCAGATGTCTGAGAAATATAATACCATTCATTTGAATCTCTCTATAGTTAAGCCATCTGGTACAGTGAAGTACCAGAAGCTTTACAATTATTCATGATTCTGTTACATAGAATGCCATTTTTTTTTGCTATTGGAGAATGAGCTGATACCACAAATATGCTATTAGTAAACATGAAAAAGTTCCCCCATTATGGAGATAGATGTTGATGTTTCCATTAAGAGGTTGTATCAGTTATTACTATTCACATTCATCAACACATAAATGTTATAAATGAGATGATACTTTAAACACCTGCAGTTTCATTGAAACCTGGATTCCACATATTTTGTAATATAGTCATCATATTGTAGTACAACATACACATTTATATACTTTTGTGGAAATCCTAAGTTTATGTGTAACCCATGATGTTGTTAACAGAAAAAGATTCAAGAGTTGAGTGGGTCCTTAAAAACTTTGATGAGTTTTTCATTCTAATAGCTTCAGCAATTGGGAAGGGATAAAAGTATCAGAAAAATTCACAACAGCTGGTATAAATGATAGACATGTAACACTGGCAAGAGGGTATATTATATATGATACTAATTCTTCTTCACTTCTGAAATTATCACGGTCAGAATAGGATTTAAAATCCATCTAGTAAATCTTCATTGAACATGTGTAATGTGCCGAAAACATTTTTAGCCATGGTGCCAGTTACAAAGTCAAATAAAGCATTTGTTTTTGTTGTTCAGTTGCTCAGTTGTGTCCGACTCTTTTTGACTCCACAGACTGCAGCACGCCAGTCTTCCCTGTCCATCACTATCTCCCAGAGTTTGCTCAAACGCATGTCCATTTGAGTTGGTGATGCCATCCAACCATTTCGTCCTCTGTCGCCCCCTTCTCCTCCTGCCCTCAATCTTTCCCAGCATCAGGGTCTTTTCCAATGAGTCAGCTCTTCACATCAGGTGGCCAAGGTATTGGAGCTTAAGCTTCAACCTCAGTCCTTCCAACGAATATTCAGGGTTGATTTCCATTAGGGTTGACTAGTTTGATCTCCTTGCAGACCAAGAGACTCTCAAGAGTCGTCTCCAACACCACAGCACAAAAGCATCAATTCTTTGATTCCACCTTAAGAAGCTTGCTTCCAGTCTCACTTTTGTTACTGATCTCATCATTTGTTGGCTCTACGTACTTATGTTACAGATGCCTCAGGAAATAAATCCCCAGAATCAGGTGGTAGAAGTTTCAAACATCCATATGTTCTTGCAGTACACATTTAATAAACATTTATGGAACATTTTTAAAGTACAAGTTTGCCAGCATTAAAAATAAAATAAAAAAGGAAAATATCCTTAACAAATGGTTGCCTGCATGCCTGCTCCATCGTGTCTGACTCTTTGCCACCCCATGGACTATAGTCCACCAGGCTGCTCTGTCATGGGATTTCCCAGGCAAGAGTTACTGGAGTGAACTGCCATTTTCTCTTCCAGGGAATCTTCCTGGCTCAGGGATTGAACTTGAGTCTCCTGCATTGGCAGGTGGATACTTTACTACCGAGCCACCTGGGAAGCCTGTAAGAAATGGTTAGGCTAGTGAAAATTTTGGAAATGTAAACAAACTATAAAGGACAATAGAAGGAAGTGTCATAGAACAGAGATGGGTAGCTTGCATTTTGGGAAGACAATGGAAGGAAAAACTAATTCTGAAATGGTTTGGTGATTATTTTCTAGAGAAAGGAATGTTTGAGCCAGTTCTGGAAAAGTGACTTCATACCTGTTCTCAGCTGAGATAAGAATCATTTCTATATTGGTGTTTTTCTTTCTGGCTTACTTCACTCTGTATAATTGGGGCATTCTAACATGTATACTATCATGTAAGAATTGAATCGCCAGTCTATGTCTGACACAGGATACAGCATGCTTGGGGCTGGTGCATGGGGATGACCCACAGAGATGTTATGGGGAGGGAGGTGGAGGGGGTTCATGTTTGGGAACACATGTAAGAATTAAAGATTTTAAAATTAAAAAAATAAAAAAAATAAAATAAATAAATAAATGAAAAAAAAAAAAGAATCATTTCTGTGAGTCCAGAAAAACAGAAGTCCTTCAACCTGTCTGCTCAGGACCAGATCTATGCTCTTTGTTAACGTATAATGATGACATCCAATCAAAATACTTCTTTCAGGGAAAAGTTATTGCCTTTAATGGGAGTTTGCAGTAGAAGATTTTTTATTTTTAATCCAAAAGAGTGATATTAACTGTAGATATGCAAAATCTGGAGCTGATTTTGAATTTCTATCATGATGTCTATTTGCTTTTGTGAAGTAAACTCTGGTGGGGGAATTATTTCATATGGAGGAATTGTGTGACAGGAAGAGAACAGAACAATAAATCTCAGAAAAGGACAAATAATACTAGGAAATACTAACATGCTAACAATGCACAGTGAGTTTCTATAACAGTCCCTTTCCTTTGTTTTCACAAAATTAAAAGGTTGAAAATACTGTATTTTAGAAAGAATTTAATTGAAGGAAAAAAGTAAGGAAAGACTGAATAAAAGTGCCATAAAATAAGTGATTATGGAAGAAGAAAGAAAAGCAAATACACAAAATAATTTTGTTTCAGAATGAATAAGGTGGAAAATAAAAACATGTGGCCTGTCAAAAGGGCAATGTAGGCTTTAATGAAGCTAAACACCCTTAGCTTAGTTGTGGCTCAGATGGTAAAGAATCTGCCAGCAATAAGGGAGACCCAAGTTTGATCCTTGGGTCAGGAAGATCCCCTGGAGAAGGGAATGGCTGCCCAGTAGTCTTGCCTGGAGAATTCCATGAACTGGAGGACTACAGTCCCTGGTGTCACAAAAAGTCAGACATGACTGAGTGCACACACACACACACACACACACACACACACACACACATCTTTGTATAAATAGGTAATAACGGGTTCTTTTAAAGTTGATGCCCTGTCACAGAGACCTGGACTCTTATGCTAACTCTAAAATTATCGGTATGTACCCTTGGGCAAGTTATATAATCTTTTGCACTTATAATTTTCTAACTGTATAACAATGATTATAAAACCTAATCCTGGGGTATTTGGTGAGGATTAACAATAATAAATTCATTCCAGGCAACATTTTATCACTGGCAGAACAAAAATATTTATTTAAACACATCCATCAATATAAAACCAGTTGTACACTTAAGTAATACACATAATCTTTTCATTGCTAAATTAAAATCATGCTAATCTTTTTATAAAACACATATGGAACCCTAAAAAACCATAAATAACATAGTATGAAGCCTCAAATACCATTATATAACTACTATCATTTGTTTTATTTATTTCATTTTTATTTATTCTGTTTATTATTTATTCTCCTTTTGCTTATAAACTTGATTATAGTTCTATACTATGGACTCATCCCTGAGGTGGGAGAGGATGTTGGGAGAAAGGTCAAAATTAAATGGGATTATGGGGATCAGAGAAAGAGAATGTTACATATATCTTAACATTTGTAGAGCTATGTATTAGCAATTACTCTATCACTGTTTTCTAGCTCTTAACAATTACTACCTTATATTACTGCTAATCTTGACAGGTGAATATTCTGTGCTCGCTAATAGATATAAGTAACTTCCTGACCCAGAAATTGAACCGGGATCTCCCACATTGCAGGTAGATTCTTTACCAGCTGAATTACTAGGGAAGCACCCATGTTTGCTAATAGACATACGGAAGGAGCTTAGGTTGGCTGTTAAAACTGGGTTTGAATCCTGACTCTTACAAAGTATGTAAAATCTGATTGTTTAAATAACATATAAATTCAAATGAGAACATTTTCTAAATATGCAAAATAACTGAGACTCTATTTGTGAAAGCAGCTCTGTACCACAGAGTCTGATACATAGAATGTGCCCATAAACATTATTTTATTTTCTCTTTGAGGATTGAGCATTATACTTCTTTGATTCTTCACTGTCCCTAAGAGTCCCTAAAAAATTCTGAAAGTTTTTTGCAGTTGAAAATTACAAAATGCTAATATAAATCAAAGAAATCCATGAAATTTGCCTCAAGATTAAGAAAGAAGTAATGGAAAGTCTATATTCTGTCCACTTTTGATTATTATACATTTGCGGTCAGAAATATTTTGAAATTCTGATATATTGTATTTTTTTAATCAAAATGTAATTTAAGGCAGGGAATTTGGCCTGGGAAATAGTGTTTAGGAAATATGTTTTTTCATTTAATTTTTAAAAGAAATTGTATAGAATAAATACTTGATACAACATAGCTTTAAATAAATAAGCAGGGATATCATGGCATTTAATTTCAAAACATGATTCAAGGTTGCCTTATAACTGGTTTCTACCTCTAGATACTCCCCAATCTAAACTACCTGTCTGGGTTAAAAAGATCTTTTCTGTTAACCTTTCCATGTTAAAAAAAATCTCAAATGACTTCCCATCACCCATTGAGTTAAAACCAAACTTCTCTGCTTACCCCTCAGCATGCTTTGCATTTAGATCCCAGTTCACCTTTGTAGCCATGTGTACTTCTGTTCTGCTATGAGATGTATACACTCTAACGTGCTGGGTGCAGCAACCGCATGGCCTCTTCTCTTCCCCTGATTCAGAAAAGTTCTGCCTCTATGACATTTGAGAGGTAGTTCTCCCTAGGAAAAGACTTTACCTCTTTTCTTCCTTAGAATCAATACGTTCATGAAAAATTACAAGTTCCATTTCTTCCCTGAAGTCTTTCCTGACTGTTTTGAGATAAAATTTACACACCCTCTGTGGTTCCCTAAAGTCTGTACTTTTATCTTGTAGATATTATAGTCTGCCTTATGTTACAGGTTGTTTGTAACTTTATCTCATCACTCCTACTCCACTGGGCATTCCCTTGAAACAACTGAAGTGAAGAATTTGCCTTTGTCTCTTTTCTAGGACACAGTGTAGCCTTTTGATCATAGTTTGAGTCTGATAATTCATTTAAAGACATAATAAATATTTTTAAACGTTCACTATACGATAAATTTAAAAGTGCGTGTTAGGCTAGGAGGATTAATGAAAATTTTTACTTCTGTCTAGATCTCTTTCCTCAGATCAGACTGTTTATCCCCCATTGCCATAGTGATGGCTGGTAAGGACTCCCAGTCCCTCTTGAGAATTGCCCTGTGTGAACAAGAGTGTCCAGGCTGTGCAGCTCACAGGCTGTGGCTGACTGGCTTGGATGCCAGTGGCTCAAAGTGAGGCCAGTTTTGTGGTGCAATTTATACTCCTCAGGATGACGTCAGGTTGAGATGACATCCTGGCTTAGCTGTTTCCTCTATCCTGTCTTACGTTCTTCATATCCTTTCTTCTGAGAGTGTTTCTTTGGTCAGTCATGAGCAATGTAGGAGCTACAGGAGACGTGGGTTTGATCCCTGGGTTTGGAAGATCCCCTGGAGGAGGAGCAAATGGCACCCCATTCCAGTGTTCCTGCCTGTGAAATCCCATGGACAGAGGAACCTGGCTCGCTACAGGCAGTCCAGGGGGTCGCAATTGAGCACTCACATGTATATGCAGAACTCTCAGAAATGAAGTCAGGGAAATACTGAAAAGTTAAAAAGAGGACAATTGCTTTCCCCCTTTCTCACTAGCTGATAGAATTCTATTAATATCGTAGCCTCTCCTTACAAACCAGCACCTTCTATGAAGCTTTCAGTCTTTCACACAGATAGTATTAACCATCCCTTTATTGATGTCCTATACCTATACCTCAGTGTTTATGACTCTATAATAGGATGTTCCTTGATGTATGGTAACTTTTGGATCTGTACCAGTGTTTATGAAACTATTTGTGCCTGGAATCAATGTTTATGACTTGATTACAATGATCTGTGTTGTGTATCTGTCTCTTCCACCAGACTGTGCTTTGCTGGTGGGCAAGAGACAAGCAATGTAGCATTACTGATTCTGGTATCTTTGTGTTCAACACAATTCAGAACAGTTCAGTCGCTCAGTCCTGTCCGACTCTTTGCGACCCCATGAATAACAGCACACCAGGCCTCCCTGTTCATCACCAACTCCTGGAGTTCACTCAGACTCACGTCCATCGAGTCAGCGATGCCATCCAGCCATCTCATCCTCTGTCGTCCCCTTCTCCTCCTGCCCCCAATCCCTCCCAACATCAGAGTCTTTTCCAATGAGTCAACTCTTCTCATGAGGTGGCCAAAGTACTGGAGTTTCAGCTTTAGCATCATTCCTTCCAAAGAAATCCCAGGGCTGATCTCCTTCAGAATGGACTGGTTGGATCTCCTTGCAGTCCAAGGGACTCTCAAGAGTCTTCTCCAACACCACACTTCAAAAGCATCAATTCTTCTGTGCTCAGCCTTCTTCACAGCCCAACTCTCACATCCATACATGATCACAGGAAAAACCATAGCCTTGTCTAGACGGACCTTAGTCGGCAAAGTAATGTCTCTGCTTTTGAATATGCTACCTAGGTTGGTCATAATTTTTCTTCCAAGGAGTAAGCGTCTTTTAATTTCATGGCTGCAGTCACCATCTGCAGTGATTTTGGAACCCCCCAAAATAAAGTCTGACACTGTTTCCCCATCTATTTCCCATGAAGTGATGGGACCAGATGCCATGATCTTCGTTTTCTGAATGTTGAGTTTTCAGCCAACTTTTTTACTCTCCTCTTTCACTTTCATCAAGAGGCTCTTTAGTTCCTCTTCACTTTCTGCCATAAGGGCTTCCCTGGTGGCTCAGAAGTTAAAGCGTCTGCCTCCGATGCGGGGGAGCTGGGTTCAATCCCTGGGTCGGGAAGATCCTCTGGAGAAGGAAATGGTAATCCACTCCAGTATTCCTGCCTAGAGAATCCCATGGACAGAGAAGCCTGGTAGGCTACAGTCCACGGGGTTACAAAGAGTCAGACACGACTGAATGACTTCACTTCACTCACTTCTGCCATAAGGGTGGTATCATCTGCATATCTGAGGTTATTGATATTTTTCCCAGCAATCTTGATTCCAGCTTGTGCTTCTTCCAGCCCAGCGTTTCTCATGATGTACTCTGCATAGAAGTTAAATAAGCAGGGTGACAATATACAGCCTTGACGTACTCCTTTTCCTATTTGGAACCTGTCTGTTGTTCTAGGTCCAGTTCTAACTGTTGCTTCCTGACCTACATACAGATTTCTCAAGAGGCAGATCAGGTGGTCTGGTATTGCCATCTGTTTCAGAATTTTCCACAGTTTATTGTGATCCACACAGTCAAAGGCTGTGGCATAATCAATAAAGCAGAAATAGATGTTTTCTGGAACTCTCTTGCTTTTTCCATGATCCAGCGGATGTTGGCAATTTGATCTCTGGTTCCTCTGCCTTTTCTAAAACCAGCTTGAACATCAAGGAGTTCACAGTTCACGTATTGCTGAAGCCTGGCTTGGAGAATTTAGAGCATTACTTTACTAGCATGTGAGTAATTCTTTGGCATTGCCTTTCTTTGGAATTGGAATGAAAACTGACCTTTTCCAGTCCTATGGCCAATGCTGAGTTTTCCAAATTTGCTGGCATATTGAGTGCAGCACTTTCACAGCATCATCTTTCAGGATTTGAAATAGCTCAACTGGAATTCCATCACCTCCACTAGCTTTGTTCATAGTGACGCTTTCTAAGGCCCACTTGACTTCACATTCCAGGATGTCTGGCTCTAGATGAGTGATCACACCATCATGATTATCTGGGTCGTGAAGATCTTTTTTGTACAGTTCTTCTGTGTATTCTTGCCACCTCTTCTTAATATCTTCTACTTCTGTTAGGTCCATACCATTTCTGTCCTTTATCGAGCCCATCTTTGCATGAAATGTTCCCTTGGTACCTCTAATTTTCTTGAAGAGATCTCTAGTCTTTCCCATTCTGTTGTTTTCCTCTATCTCTTTGCACTGATCGCTGAAGAAGGCTTTCTTATCTCTTCTTGCTATTCTCTGGAACTCTGCATTCAGATGCTTACATCTTTCCTTTCTCCTTTGCTTTTCACCTCTCTTCTTTTCACAGCTATTTGTAAGGCCTCCCCAGACAGCCATTTTGCTTTTTTGCACTTCTTTTTCCATGAGGATGGTCTTGATGCCTGTCTCCTGTACAATGTCACGAACCTTATTCCATAGTTCATCAGGAACTCTATCTATCAGATCTAGGCCCTTAAATCTATTTCTCACTTCCACTGTATAATCATAAGGGATTTGATTTAGGTCGTAACTGAATGGTCTAGCAGTTTTCCTTATTTTCTTCAATTTGAGTCTGAATTTGTTAATAAGGAGTTCATGATCTGAGCCACAGTCAGCCCCTGGTCTTGTTTTTGTTGACTGTATAGAGCTTCTCCATCTTTGGCTGCAAAGAGTATAATCAATCTGATTTCGGTTTTGACCATCTGGTGATGTCCATGTGTAGAGTCTTCTTTTGTGTTGTTGGAAGAGGGTGTTTGCTATGACCAGTGCATTTTCTTGGCAAAACTCTATTAGTCTCTGCCCTGCTTCTTTCTGCATTCCAAGACCAAATTTGCCTGTTATTCCAGGTGTTTCTTGACTTCCTACTTTTGCATTCCAGGCCCCTATAATGAAATGGACATCTTTTTTGGTTGTTAGTCTAAAAGGTCTTGTAGGTCTTCATAGAACCATTCAACTTCAGCTTCTTCAGCGTTACTGGTTGGGGCATAGACTTGGATTACCGCGATATTGAATGGTTTGCCTTGGAAATTAACAGAGATCATTCTGTCATTTTTGAGATTGCATCCAAGGACTGCATTTCAGACTATTTTGTTGACCATGATGGCTACTCCATTTCTTCTAAGGGATTCCTGCCTGCAGTAGTAGATATAATGGTAACATCTGAGTTAAATTCATCCATTCCAGTCCATTTTAGTTCGCTGATTCCTAGAATGTTGACGTTCACTCTTGCCATCTCTTGTTTGACCACTTCCAATTTGCCTTGATTCATGGACCTGACATTCAAGGTTCCTATACAATATTGCTCTTTACAGCATCGGACCTTGCTTCTCTCACCAGTCACATCCACAGCTGGATATTGTTTTGCTTTGGCTCCATCCCTTCATTCTTTCTGGAGTTACTTCACTGATCTCTAGTAGCATATTGGACACCTACTGACCTGGGGAGTTTCTCTTTCCGTATCCTATCATTTTGCCTTTTCATACTGTTCATGGGGTTCTCAAGGCAAGAATACCGAAGTGGTTTGCCATTCCCTTTTCCAGTGGACCACATTCTGTCAGACCTCTCCACTATGACCTGCCCATCTTGGGTGGTCCCACGGGCATGGCTTAGTTTCATTGAGTTAGACAAGGCTGTGGTCCTAGTGTGATTAGATTGACTAGTTTTCTGTGATTATGGTTTCAGTGTGTCTGCCCTCTGATGCCCTCTTGCAACACTTACCATCTTACTTGGGTTTCTCACAGGCACGTGATAAACACTCTTAAAGAGATGATATGCCATTCATTTTTAAATACTATTGATTGAAAAATTATTGATGCTCAGATTTTCTACAGAATAAATTCTGGTATTCAAGGCATTTAAAATATTCAATCATTCTAGAGTCAGAGGTGTGGTTCTCTAAGTTTCAGCTAACATTTTAGAAATAATATTAATACAGCCCCACAAAGACTCTTTTCCTGTGATAAACACCATGCTCTAGCAAGTCTAGCTTTCTCTGTGTCCTAAATACAACATATCTGCCAGTACCTCAGATGAATTGTTTTATCATCACCTTTTCACATTCCACAGAACTTATTAATCAGAGTACATCTAATATATTTTGTTCAATTATTATTATATATATTTCTATAGATGATAAATATGTGTAAGTCTCTGAAAATAACTTATACTCTGATGTTAACTCTTTCAAACTAAATGTGACAAGAGTAATTACTTAATAGGAGAAATGAGGTATTTGATATTAATTTTAATCACAACTCTTCTTCATAATTGATGAATGCCTAATAATAAGCTAATTACTTAATCTAAGACTCAGTTTTCTTATCTGGAAAATGGTGATAATACCTACCTTTCAAGAGTTGCAGGAAGATAAAGGATAATACATGTAACAAGGGGGCTTCCCTGGTGGCTCAGCAGTAAAGAATCTGCCTGCAATGTAAGAGACACAGGTTCAGTCCTTGGGTTGGGAAGATCCCCTGGAGGAAGTCACTGCAATCCATGCTGGTATTCTTGCCTGGAGAATCCCATGAACAGAGGAGCTTGGCAGGCTACAGTCCATAGTGTTGCAGTCCATAGTGTTGCAAAGAGTCGGACACGACTGAAATGACTTAGCATGCATAATCATATATACAGATATACACATATTTATATTTCAAGTGAGAGATAAATAACTAGAATCCAAAATATTACTGTTGTTATCTCTACATTATGGGATTAATTGTGATTTTAAATTTTTTTCTTTTTGTGTATTTTTATTACCTGAGTTTTATGTGACAAACATTTATTCGTATGTAATAAAATTATTAAACTAGGCAGTTCTGTTTAAAAGTGAAATGAAAAATTTGAAATGCACAAAAAGTATAATTTTTGAACTATATCAAAATATCAGTGGTTTAGATCTGATTAATTTCATTTTTATGTTTATCTTTTAATATTTCTATATAGCATCAAATACTATAGTATGATGTAATGGAAAATATTTTTAAAATTAGCACTTCTAGAAATATAGCATTTATTCAGCATCTTTAAATATATATATATCTTTATGTATATATAGCCAAAGAATCAAGGGAAACATGGAAAATATTGAAGGAACTCTGCTGTGAATTATGGATTATTTTTTAAATATGTGTTTTCAAAACTTTCTTAGAATGTTACATTATTGCAATAAAAGTGACCATTATTCAAACACAGTAAACTACTACTGACCTGAGTAATATCCTTCTTGTATCATTTCCATTTTGTTTTTCCCATGATATGTTAAATGATAAGGTAGGCTAGTTTTTAAGACATTTATTATCATATAGATACTTAGATTTAAATTCTCCACCAATCCTTACATTATCTGTACAATTATATCAGTAAGGGTATTCTGACTGTAGCTAATTCCTTTCAAGTAAAAATCATAAAATGCATCTTTCATGAACAATTTTGTAATATAAGTCTTTGGAGACTTTTGGCATTGCTCTTCTAAAATACAAGTATTCAAAGAGCACTAGAACAATGATCTCATTAATTTCCCTCAGAGCCCTGAGAAGTAAATGGCAAGTCTATGAGATGGATTAGTGAGAGTTTTCATTAAGTTCATAGCAGACATTGAGGGAGGTGGCCAGCACTTAACCAGATGGAATTAAAAATTAAAAGACACTTTGCAGAAGTGGCTAGATGCTATAGAATGGAACTTTAGAGAGACTTCTTCTGTGCAGTAATAAGACTGAATGTGTACTGCAAATTGGAAACAAAAAAGCAAAATGAGAATTGGAAATTATAAGTGGAAGAGAAAAAAAAAGCCGTACACTATATTTTTTTTAATTAGACAGATCCACATTTTCATAAGGCAAAAATTTAGCTTCCACAATGTGTTTAGTATTTGATGCAGTCTCTCTGAAATGTATTTTCTAGTTGTTCTCCAACCTGAGAGAAACCAGGAAAAGTTCAAGCACAGATATTTCTGATACATGAAAAGATTCAAGTACAAGATGTTTAAGAAGTGATTAAAACACTTGTGCTGACTTTTGAATGAGAAAGAGTCATTTGTAATACACTTTAAGTATGAGAAGGGTTATAAGAAGGTGGAGACTATAATTTCATCTTCTACAAAGGTCAAACAAATGTAAATAACTAAAGGGCACCCTCAGTTATTTAAGACAGAAGGGAGAGCTTTTAGTAAGTGAATGATGCTGGAAAGGTTCAGAAGAGTTGGGGGCTGGGTTTTTGTGTGTTTGTGTTTTGTTTTTTATATTTTTTCTATGGCATTAAAATTTACATAACATGACATTTACCATCTTAAACAATTCTTTAATATTAATTATATTCACAATCTTATATAATCATCACCACTATTCAGTTTATTCTAAACTTTTTCTTTGTCTTAACAGAAACTCTATATCAATTAAGCAGTAATTCCCTACTACCATTCCCCTAAGTCCCTGTTAATGCCTACTCTACATTGAAATTGTTCATTTTAGGTAACACATACAAGCAAAATAACATAGTATTCATCATTTATGCCTGGATTATTTCACCTAGCCTGGTCTTTAAAGTTCTTTCATGTGATAGCACGTATCAGAACTTCAATATTTTTTATGGCTGAATAGTATTTCATCATATGTATATACCACATATTGTTTATCCATTCAATTGTTCATGGACATGTGGGTTATACCATCTTTTGGCTATTGTGAATAATGCTGCTATTAACACTGGCATGTAATTTTCTGTTTGAGGCCTTGAATTTATATAACTTGTCCTCATTTTAGCTTCTTAGATGTATACATTATTGGGTTTTAAAAATCAAATTTGGAAAGTTTTTAACTATCTGCTGTTGACCGCTGCTTGTGGATTTTCATTCCAAGTATTGCATTTTTCAACTTCAGGATTGATACTTGATCTTTTAAATATTGATTTATCTTTATTGACATTGTCTACTTGGTGAGACATCATTATTACACTTTTTCTTTAATTTTTTAAGATATTGTTTCCCTTATTTAATAGCTTATTTAAAGTCTTTATAAGTCTGGGCCTCTAGGGATGCTTTCTTTTGACTACTTTTTTAATTCATGTCCTTGGACAGCTCTTTTTTTTTTTTTTGCTTGTCTCATATTTTTGTTGTTATTGAAAATTGGGCATTTTAGATAATATAGTGTGAAAATTCTGGAAATCAGATTTTCCTTCATCCCCAGAGTTTTGTTGATGATGAGACTTTCTCAGATTGATTACATAATGCTTATATTCCTTGTAGAGTGTGGCTGCTTATGTGGGTGCTCACTTAGTGAGTGATCACCTATTGTTTTGTGAGAGGTTCCATTTAATTCCTGGAAGCCTTAAGCTTTTGTTGATGGGCTCTTTGTGATGGGACACGCCTTCAGGTCTTTCTTCTTTTTAAGAAACTATTCTTCTTTGCATGTTTTCATTGTGGTGGGTTTCCACTGTGGCGTGTTGGCTTTTCGCTATGGTGTTTGGGCCTCTGTAGTTATGGGCACATGGGTCTGAGTTGTACCGTAGTAGGTGGGATCTTGATTTCTAGACCAGGGATTGAACCCATAGCCCCTGCCTTTGGTAGGTGTACTCTCCACCACTGGACCACCAGAGATGTTCCTACCTTCTCTTCTTCAGTTCAGTTCCGTTCACTTCAGTTCAGTCATTCAGTTGTGTTGGACTCTTTGTGACCACATGAACCGCAGCACGCCAGGTCTCCCTGTCCATCACCAACTCCCAGAGTCCACCCAAACCCATGTCCATTGAGTAGGTACAATGCCATCCAACCATCTCATCCTCTGCCATCCCCTTCTCTTCCTGCCTTCAATCTTTCCTAGCATCAGGGTCTTTTCCAAGGAGTCAGTTCTTTGTATCAGGTGGCCAAAGTTTTGGAGCTTGAGATTCAACATCAGTCCTTCCAATGAATATTCAGGACTGATTTCCTTTAGGATATCTGTTCTTAGGCAATTAATAGCACTGATGTAATCTTTTCTTTCTGCTAAAGCAGGACAGCAAGTTCAGCCAGCAGAGGTCGATTCAGATTCTCTGTTCCTGACTTGTGTGCAGTCCTGCACGTATGAACTGTCTTCTAGATCACGAGGAATATGTCAGAGATTTTCAAAGCTCCCTGTGGATTATCTTGTTTCACAGATCTTCCTTGTGTATTTTGGCCAACCTCTTATTTGTTCCCACTCATATTTACAGCCTTAGAGAGCTGTGTGTTGAACTACTGCTTTTGATTTTTTTTTTTTTAATGAATTTCCTGGAGATGGGGCTTTCTCATGAAACAAGTCCCAAAATTAGATCAAATAAAAACATCTTGCAAATGGAGATTTTCCAAAAAGCTGTGAGACTGGTTAAATACTGATGATACTCTGGGAAAAGCTTTATTAGGGACTTCAAACTTCTCTGCTCCCTCAGGTGTCTGCAACACTGCTGGTTTACTGATTAGTGGTTGCAAAGCTACCAGTTTGGCTTTGATTTACTTATTTATTTATTTGGCTGTGCTGGGCCTTAGTTGCAGCACTGGGGATCTTGACCTTTGTTGAGGTGGCTCTAGTGGTAAAGAGCCCGCCTGCCAATGCAGGAGATGTAAGAGACTTGGGATCAATCCCTGGGTCGGGACGATCCCCTCAAGGAGGGCATGGCAACCCACTCCAGTATTCTTGCCTGGAGAATCCCATGAACAGAGGAGCCTGGTGGGCTGCAGTCCATAGGGTTGCAAAGAGTCTGACACAACTGAAGCGGCTTAGCACAGCAGGGCAGTGTGGTTTCTTCAGGTGCAGCATGTGGGATCTAATTCCCTGACCAGGGATGGAACCTGGGCCCCTGCGTTGGGAGCTCAGAATCTTGGCCACTGGACCACCAGATAAATCCTGGCTACCAGTTTTCAAGGCAACTATAAGTTGGGGAGTTGGAGATAAGAATAGATCAAATTAAAATGACACAAATTTCCATTCTCACCTAGGTTCAGCAGTTTTTATTGAATAAATGCTCCTGAGATTGTTAGAAGCCATTAGTTAATGGACAGAGTTCCAAAGAGTTGATTTTAACAATTTTTTGCCAGTGTTTTTGTTGCCTTTATTTGCAGAGGTGCCCACTCTGCCTTTTCTGAAAGTAAACCATGTGTTTTTTACAGTTTTTTAAAGGCCCATTAAAACTTGACAACCTGTTAAACACATATCCCCATGGCTTGGAGAAGGAAAAAAAATCACATGAATTTTTTCAGTTAGATAGTATAGTTGCAGAATTAGTTTTGCTCAGAATTGTTTCTCTTTATGAATTTACAATATTTTGAAGTATTATAACAACTAACTCTTTTCCAGTAACTAAAGAAAAGTCTTTGATATTTCCCATGAAGTCTACTTGAGGTTCCAGGAAGCCTAACTTCTTGATTATATGAAAGGCAGCATTTGTAGCTGTCAAGAACATGAATTCTGGATTTCAACTGTTTAGATTCAAGTCTTGGCTCTGCCACTTGTTAGCTGTGTGATCTTACCTAACATGCTTAGTTTCTCTGTTGTTGTCCAGTCTCTCAGCCATGTCTGACTGTTTGCAACCCCATGGACTGCAGCACACCAGGCTCTACTGTCCTTCACCATCTCCCAGAGTTTGCTCAAATTCATATCCATTGAGCCAGTGATGACATCCAACCATCTCCTTCTCTGTCATCCCCTTTTCCTCCAGCCTTCAATCTTTCCCAGCATTAGGGTCTTTTCTGATGAGTCAGCTCTTTGCATCAGGGGGCCAAAATATTGGAGCTTCAGCATCAGTCCTTCCAATAAATATTCAGGATTGATTTTCTTTAAGATCGAGTGGTTTGATCTCCTTGCAGTCCGAGGGACTCTGAGGAGTGTTCTCCAACACCACAGTTTGAAATTTCTCTGTACCTGAGTTTTACTAATGTGTAAACATCTAATAATAATCATATGTACATTATGGTGTTTTTAGAAGGATTAAATGAGTGAATATTTTCAATGTGTCTAGGATATTGCCTGGCATATATAAAAACTGCATAAGCATCTTGAAGCCAAACTTAAATATGAAATAGTAAATTGAATAAATAAATGGAATAATGCTATGCAGGATTCTTAACTCTGCACATGGATCTCCATATAGCTTTCCAAAATCAGAAAAAAAAAAAAATCTTTGGTCTACTTTTCATTCTTCTAATTCCAATGACCGTGAGAATGGGAGGACCTCACTCTTTTCCAACTGTGCCGGTCTATTTAATTTTAATCACTTGACCTAAATGAAGAATTAGGAGTAGAATCATTATCTCTTTACTGTGAGACAGAAAGAAGGGACTGAAGTCTCTGTTTTGTTTGGCATGATCCTGGAGTCTGAGCTCTCTTTGTATGCTTGGGGTTAAAGCTTTAAAAGACTTATCAAACAACTTCACCTAAGCAAGGATCTTGCTGTCTTCTTCACTGCTGGATATCAGCACTTAAATACTACCTGAAAGTATATTCTTGTCAATGAAAATACATTTCAAATGAATTAATAAATTAATCAATAAAGTGATTCATTAAATCAGTTAGTCGACATGGTTGCACTTGGCAGTTCAGTAGTTAGAGTTATAGTATTATATGATTGTAAGCATGTTTGACTCATCAAGGCAACAGAGAAATAGAGAAGTTCATTCTTTCACAAGTTTATAAGAAACAATAGAAGAAACCCAAACTTATTGTAGACAGAATAAAAATCAGGTATTCAAAATTTGGCTATAAAGTTTCATAACTTTAATTTCAAGAAAGTTTAATTCCTGTAGATTCTTCTGTTATAGTAAAATGTAAAGCATAGGAAATTTAGTGAAGGGTACAAAATCCTTGAGTAACTTCCATTCTGTTTATTTATTGCATTTTTAATTGTAGGGATTTTTGCAGATGTTAAGCCAGATGGGTCTTGTATTTTTAAAAAATGGTATAGAAAAGTATATAATTAGTTTGTGAGCAGAGTTTTCTCTCAATTATTCTTTTTCCGTTACAAGAGCAAAAGCTGGGTTACATTTTTAGTTTTACTGTGTCAAGCATACTCTGTTTAGGAAGAAAGATTTATTTTCTTACTTATAGACAACTGCCTTATATTCCCCATTATTTTTAAGGAACAGACCAATTTTGTCAAAAATACGCTAGTCTAGAGTATAATTTATCTTGGACAAGTTTATGTTACCTATTGTTTTGAATAAAAATAGTTATTAAACTATTTAAACATACTAGAAACTTTGCATATATAATCTACTTTATAATAACATCAAAATTAAGTTTTGAATAAGAATTTTGAGATATATTATTGCCACAGTAGTAATTCAGTTTTGATGCTTAGTTGAATTTTTAAAGAAAAATTTAAAACAGAATTAGTAAACAAATTCCAAACAATTTCTTATTTTATGACTAAGATCTGTGGAGGTTAAGGAATCCTCTGACACTGTTAGTAGCTTTACAAAAAGTATTTTCAAAGTAACTAATTAGTTTTGTCATTATTTCATATCTATATTTTTTCATTTCAAATCAAAGTTGAGCAATGAATATCAGTTTTATGGATGATCAATACAATAACTTCACTTTGATTGCTCTTTTGTTATGGAGACTAGAGAGAGGTCTAATTCAAAAGTATAATTGAATGAAGAAAGAAAAAGTTGATTCACAATAGTTCTGTAACACAGCCTGTAACATTTTTCAAAAAAGTGTTACAGTGTCTTTGTTTTCCATGGAGATACAGACAACATTCTTTTGTGATCTGTGCTTTTAAAATTTGAATCAAGAAAAATCTTTCCTAACCATACACAAACTGGTTTATATTTTCTGCCTAAATATGTTAAAGATTTGTTTTTAAACCTAATAGCTCTATATACTGGAGTGGACTTTTGTAAATAATGTAACCTAAGATATCTATTTCTATGTGAATCACAAACCTCCAGTGTTCCATTGATTGGATAGGGATAATAATACTTTATGGAGACAATGGGATGATAAAACATAATTAAAATTTAAAGAGAATGTAAAGTGTTAAGACTCAGCCTAACATTTGAGAGATTCTCATTAAATGGAAGCTACAGTGATAATGTTAATTGTGATGATGTAGCTGATGCTACTCACTGCTGCTGCAGCTGGTTATTTAGTTGCTACTGTCTTGTTATTTTAGAGTCAAATTCCTGACTTAAAGTTCCCAAAGGATTTATCCCAACAGAAAGGAAGATATAAGATTTAGTTTGTTCTTGATTTTGTGTTGGTATGAATAAGATCCACAGTTCTTCACAGTCTAAATATTTTTCTCCTTTCTGCAGCAGTTTACAGTAAGAAAAAAATAATATTTTGGATAAAATGGGGGTTGTTTTGGGTAGGACTTCTGTGGCAAATAGTTTTCTGCCTTGTATCTCTGATCCTGTACTATGTGTGACTCTAGGATGTATTCTGAAATCTTTTCTTGCTTGAGAATTTGAAAGGGTTACCAACTATTCTACAAGAGGTGCTAGTGCATAAAGGCCATCACCATAATGCTTATGTTTATAAACCATCAAAGAAATGGCAGGATTTTATAATGTATAGCCTTCTAGAAGGCACAAATTCACTCATAGTAAGTAAATAAAAATATAAATATATAAATAAGATTATGTGCTTAACGAACACCTGCTTGACATAAACAACAACAAATGCATGTAGACACAAGGATTTGTATTCACAGAACAGATTTATTCATTTAACTGAATTGTTAACTGGGGAAAAAAACTGCATCTAAATATCACTTAATTACCCTGGTGGCTTAGTGGCAAAGAATGCTCCTGCAGTGCAGGAGACACGGGTTCTATCCCTGGGTCCAGAAGATGCCTTGGAGAAAGAAATGGCAACCCACTCTAGTATTCTTGCCTGGACAGAGAAGCCTGGTGGACTACAGTCCATAGGGTCGCAACTAGTCTGACATGACTGAAGCAACTGAACATGGGATGCAAGCAATTCTGTAATGATTATTGAGCCCTGATTCCAATATTTTTCTAGACCAATGTTCATTCTGTGGAAGGAATCAAACTTACACTTATTGTTTCTTGATACAGAAAGAATTTTCAGAACGACAGCTAATGTTTGAGAAAAGTGCCACACAGCTAGGGCACTGAGCTACTGCCCACCACTTAGATCAAAGTCAGTATATTCTTATAAGATGTTATGTTTGGGAATGACTTCAAAGAGTTATTTGGAAACAAAATTCATCAGTTAATCTCCAGAGTCTTTATGAAATTAGATTCCCAAGATGTATGTATTCTTATCTGACTTTGAAATGTTGGGAAGATTCAGTATCCCATCTCTAATTCATTCAATTTCTCTAGCTACACTTTTTCCTGGAGATCTGAACCAGTCTCTTTCCTAAATCTTACTATCTATATAGACTTTATGTGTTGATTGATGACTTTCAAATTCATTTGAGTAGTTCAGGCCACTGCACCAAGTATCAGATTATCCAACTACTTACCCTACATAGGATTATAAAGTGTCTCAAAATTGTTAGTGTCTCACAGTAAGTATCTCACTATCAGTAGTGTCGACTCATTGAAAAAGACCCTGATCCTGGGAAAGACTGAAGGCAGGAGGAGAAGGGGACGACAGGATGAGATGGCATTACTGACTCAATGACATGAGTTTGAGCAAACTCTGGGAGATTCTGAAGGACAAGGAAGCCTGGCGTGCTGCAGTCCATGGGGTCACACAGAGTTGGACACGACTTAATGACTAAACAAGAACAAGTCTATTGGATTAATGTGTCTCACAATTAATATCTTCACTTTCTCCATCTCATTCAACACACATCCAAAAAGAGCATCTCTTCTCTAAAGAGCAGTCTGAGTGATATTTCAAAACAGAAATTCTTTGTTTCTACACAAACACCTCATTAGCTACAACAGTGGTAAAGAAAGCAGCCAGTATATGATCTTTAAGTCCACAAAGCAGATTTGTTCTACTTTCAAGGTGATCAGGAACTTCCTCGGCACTCCAGTGGTTAAGACTCCCCCTTTCAATACAGGGGGTTGTGGGTTTGATAACTGGTTAGAGAGAGGCATTAGGATAGCTTATGTTAAGATCCCACATGCCTCATGGTCCAAAAGCCAAAACATAAAGCAGGAATAGTATTGTAACAGATTCAATAAAGACTTTAAAAATGGTCCACATCAAAAAATCTTTAAAAAATTAAGCAATCAATTTATTTCTTTAACAGCCACACAGACCTGGAAATTGAGAGAGGAAAATGGGAGAGCTTTCTCTCATTCATTTACCCAATTACGCTTTCACAAAATTGCTAGTTTCCATTTTTATAGCTTTGAGGTCTGCTGATTTGGGGCCCTCATTGCCAAGGGAGGAATATATCTGCCAAGGGGGACAAACAATAGTTGAACTGGAAGCTGAATTGGAAGCTGGCAGTGCCACCTGGCCATTTTGTTCTACTCAGGACACCTAACCAGTATGTAAAGAGGGATATTCTCACTGGTTGCGGTGATGGATTTTAACTACCAATGGTAAATTGGGCCATTGTTAAACAGGGAGACCAGAGGTCCTCCGTGTTCTCTGAGGTGGTGACTTTTATTACTTTCATGTTCTCTGACAATCATAAAAGGGCCGTAGAGTCACACTATTGAAAACTGAAGGTTTACATCTGTCCACGAGATAAAGAATTTTTATCTGGGATTTTTCCAGGCAAGAATACTGGAGTGGGTTGCCATTTCCCACTTCAGGGATCTTCTCAACCCAGGGATGGAACCTGCATCTCCCGTTTCTCTTGCATTGGCAGGAGAATTCTTTTTTTCCTATTAATTAATTTATTTTAATTGGAGGATAATTATTTACAATATTGTGGTCGTTTTTGCCATACATCAGCATGAATTAGCCACAGGTATACCTGTGATCCTCAAATCCTGAACCTGCCTCCCACCTCCCTCTCCACCCAATCCCTCTGGGGTTGTCCCAGACCACCGTACCGGTTTTGGGTGCTCTGCTCCATGCATTGAACTTGCAGTGGTCATTTATTTTACATATGGTAATGTACCTATTTCAGTGTTATTCTCGCAAATCATCCCACCCTCACCTTATCCCAGTGAGTTCAAAAATGTGTCTCCTTTGCTGCCAGCAGAATTCTTTACCACTGCTGCTAAGTCGCTTCAGTCGTGTCTGACTCTGTGCGACCCCATAGACGGCAGCCCACCTGGCTCCCTGTCCCTGAGATTCTCCAGGCAAGATTACTGGAGTGGGTTGCCATTTCCTTCTCCATTCTTTACCATTGCGCCACCTTAAATATGGTTAAAGATCATGTTTTCTGTTATATGACTTTTTATTACCACAAACATTTAAAAAAATAAATGAAAATGAAAAACTGATCAGATAATTCAAAACAATGTTTTCCAGACAGTGAAAAAGAGGTCACACAAAATTAGTCATTTGGTGGCGTTAGTGGTAAAGAGCCGTGGTCCTTGTTAGTATAGTGGTGAGGATCCCCATCTGTTACGCGGGAGACCGGGGTTCGATTCCCTGACGGGGAGGCAACACACCCTTTGGGCTTCCCTGGTGGCTCAGAGGTCAAAGCATCTGCCTGCAATGCGGGAGACTGGGTTTCGATTCCAGGGTGGGGAAGCTCCCCTGCAGAAGGAAATAGAAACCCACTCCAGTATTCTTTCCTGGAGAATCCCATGGAAGGAGGAACCTGGTGGGCTACAGTCTATGGGGTCACAAAGAGTCGGACATGACCGAGTGACTTGACGACTTGACCTGAGTGGTAAAGAATCTGCCTGCCAATACTTAAGAGACATGGGTTCCATCCATGGGTCAGGAAGATCCCCTGGAGAAAGCAATGACAACTCATGGCAGTATTCTTGCCTGGAGAATCCCATGGACAGAGGAGCCTGGCAGGCTACAGTCCATGGGGTTGCAAAGAGTCAGACACGACTGAACAACTAGGCACAGCATACAAGAGAAACATTAATCCTTCAAAAGTCACAGAAATGATGCAAATGATAAAAATACTAAGGAGAATTATTCTAGCAAAATTAAGACAGTTTAAACTAAGAGAAAAAATTTACTTAATTATTTTAGAAGTATCTACACCTCTTAAATGTGATGTACCTTGTTTGTCATTAAAGGAAGTCTCAGCAAATATTTTCTCCCAATCTGTAACTTGTCTTCTACTTAACCTGACATATTTCAAAGAGCAGAGGTTTTTCATTTTAATGAAGTCCAGGTTATCAATTATTCCTTTCATGAACTCTGTCTTTTGTCTTGTACTAGAAAGGTATCACCATACCCAAGGTTATCTTTGCTAACTTCTAGAAATTACAGTTTTATGTTTTACGTTTTAGGGCTTCCCTGGTGGCTGAGACAGTAAAGAATCTGCTTGCAATATGGGAAACCTGAATTTGATCCCTGGGTCGGGAACCTGATCCCCTGGAGAAAGGACTGTCTACCCACTTCAGTATTCTTGCCTGGAGAATTCCATGGACAAGAGGAGCCTGTGGGCTACAGTCTATGGCATTGCAAAGTGTCAGACACGACTGAGAGACTAACACGTTCACTTTCACTGGCAGTAGACTACACTCAGAGATTCAAGCTGTGCCTTGGTTAAGGCTAATTGCTAGCTTTATGGTATGAAGCTAAGAAGTGTAAAATTTTTCAATCTAGCTGCTAGCAATTGCTAATTCTAAAAATATTCTAAGATATTTCAGGAAAGATGTAAAGCTATTAGAAAACTTTAATACAAATTACATGCAGAAGAATTATATACAGATTCAAGTTAGTGGACATCCCAAATTAAGAAAATCCTTGGACAATTTAAATCATTTTATCCACCTTTGTTTAAAGAAAGCTGTATTACCTGTTCTTAATTTTTTAAAAATCTCATTCTAAAATGTAATGAAGCATAATACCAAGTTTATGCGAGGCTTGCGCTAACTTTCTCTTAAAAGCCTAATTATTTTTAATTAATTTAATTTTAACTTCACATTTCTTTCTATAGCACCTTGGTGGTCAGCTATGTTATTACTTTCAGTAAATGTAGCATGTGACATTAATTACCTCTAATCTTTCAAATTGCTGGCATATTGAGTGCAGCACTTTCACAGCATCATCTTTCAGGATTTGAAATAGCTCAACTGGAATTCCATCACCTCCACTAGCTTTGTTCGTAGTGATGCTTTCTAAGACCCACTTGACTTCACATTCCAGGATGTCTGGCTCTAGATGAGTGATCACACCATCGTGATTATCTGGGTCATGAGGATCTTTTTTGTACAGTTCTTCTGTGTATTCTTGCCACCTCTTCTTAATATCTTCTACTTCTGTTAGGTCCATACCACTGCTGTCCTTTTTTGAGCCCATCTTTACATGAAATATTCCCTTGGTATCTCTAATTTTCTTGAGGACATCTCTAGTCTTTCCAATTCTGTTGTTTTTCTCTATTTCTTTGCATTGATCAATGAAGAAGGCTTTCTTATCTCTTCTTGCTATTCTTTGGAACTCTGCATTCAAATGCTTATATCTTTCCTTCTCTCCTTTGCTTTTCACTTCTCTGCTTTTCACAGCTATTTGTAAGGCCTCCCCAGACAGCCATTTTGCCCTTTTGCATTTATTTTCCTTGGGGATGGTCTTGATCCCTGTCTCCTTACAATATCACGAACCTCATTCCATAGTTCATCAGGCACTCTATCTATCAGATCTAGTCCCCTAAATCTATTTCTCACTTCCACGGTATAATCATAAGGGATTTGATTTAGGTCATACCTGAATGGTCTAGTGGTTTTCCCTACTTTCTTCAATTTGAGTCTGAATTTGGTAATAAGGAGTTCATGATCTGAGCCACAGTCAGCTCCTGGTCTTGTCTTTGTTGACTGTATAGAGCTTCTCCATCTTTGGCTGCAAAGAATATAATAAATCTAATTTCAGTGTTGACCATCTGGTGATGTCCATGTGTAGAGTCTTCTCTTGTGTTGTTGGAAGAGGGTGTTTGCTATGACCGGTGCATTTTCTTGGCAAAACTCTATTAGTCTTTGCCCTGCTTCATTCTGCATTCCAAGGCCAAATTTGCCTGTTACTCCAGGTGTTTCTTGACTTCCTACTTTTGCATTCCAGTCCCATGTAATGAAAAGGACATCTTTTTTAGTTCCAAAAGGTCTTGTAGGTCTTCATAGAACCATTCAAGTTCAGCTTCTTCAGCGTTACTGGTTGGGGCATAGACTTGGATTAGTGTGATATTGAATGGTTTGCCTTGGAAACGAACAAAGATCATTCTGTTGTTTTTGAGATGGCATCCAAGGACTGCATTTCGGACTCTTTTGTTGACCATGATGGCTACTCCATTTCTTCTCAGGGATACCTGCCCACAGTAGTAGATATAATGGTCATCTGAGTTAAATTCACCCACTCCAGTCCATTTAGTTCGCTGATTCCTAGAATGTCGACGTTTACTCTTGCCATCTCTTGTTTGACCACTTCCAATTTACCTTGATTCATGGATCTGACATCCCAGGTTCCTATACAATATTGCTCTTTACAGCATAGGGCCTTGCTTCTATCACCAGTCACATCCACAACTGGGTATTGTCTTTGCTTTGGCTCCGTCCCTTCATTCTTTCTGGAGTTATTTCTCCACTGATCTCCAGTAGCATATTGGGCACTGACTGGCCTGGGGAGTTCCTCTTTCCATATCCTATCATTTTGCCTTTTCATACTGTTCATGGGGTTCTCAAGGCAAGAATACTGAAGTGGTTTGCCATTCCCTTCTCCAGTGGACCACATTCTGTCAGACCTCTCCACCATGACCCGCCCATCTTGGGTGGTCCCATGGGCATGGCTTAGTTTCATTGAGTTAGACAAGGCTGTGGTCCTAGTGTGATTAGATTGACTAGTTTTCTGTGATTATGGTTTCAGTGTGTCTGCCTTCTGATGCCCTCTTGTAACACCTATTATCTTACTTGGGTTTCTCTTACCTTGGGCATGGGGTATCTCTTCACGGCTGCTCCAGCAAAGCACAGCCACTGCTCCTTACCTTGGACGAGGGGTATCTCCTCACCACCACCCTTCCTGACCTTCAACGTGGGATAGCTCCTCTAGGCCCTCCTGTGCCTGGGCAGCCACCGCTCCTTGGACGTGGGGTTGCTCTCCTGGCAGCTGCCCCTGACCTCGGGTGTGGGGTAGGTCAATTGCACTCATCTCACATGCTAGTAAAGTAACGCTCAAAATTTTCCAAGCCAGGCTTCAGCAATACGTGAACCGTGAATTTCCTGATGTTCATGCTGGTTTTAGAAAAGGCAGAGGAACCAGAGATCAAATTGCCAACATCCGCTGGATCATGGAAAAAGCAAGAGAGTTCCAGAAAAACATCTAGTTCTGCTTTATTGACTATGCCAAAGCCTTTGACTGTGTGGATCACAATAAACTGGAAAATTCTGAAAGAGATGGGAATACCAGACCACCTAACCTGCCCCTTGAGAAATCTGTATGCAGGTCTGGAAGCAACAGTTAGAACTGGACATGGAACAACAGACTGGTTCCAAATAGGAAAAGGAGTACGTCAAGGCTGTATATTGTCACCCTGCTTATTTAACTTCTATGCAGAGTACATCATGAGAAACGCTGGGCTGGAAGAAACACAAGCTGGAATCAAGATTGCTGGGAGAAATATCAATAACCTCAGATATGCACATGACATCACCCTTATGGCAGAAAGTGAAGAGGAACTAAAAGCCTCTTGATGAAAGTGAAAGAGGAGAGTGAAAGAGATGGCTTAACGCTCAACATTCAGAAAATGAAGATCATGGCATCTGGTCCCATCACTTCATGGGAAATAGATGGGGAAAGAGTAGAAACAGTGTCAGACTTTATTTTTTGGGGCTCCAAAATCACTGCAGATGGTGACTGCAGCCATGAAATTAAAAGACGCTTACTCCTTGGAAGAAAAGTTAAGACCAACCTAGATAGCATATTCAAAAGTAGAGACATTACTTTGCCGACTAAGGTCCGTCTAGTCAAGGCTATGGTTTTTCCCGTGGTCCTGTATGGATGTGAGAGTTGGACTGTGAAGAAGGCTGAGCGCCGAAGAATTGATGCTTTTGAACTGTGGTGTTGGAGAAGACTCTTGAGAGTCCCTTGGACTGCAAGGAGATCCAACCAGTCCATTCTGAAGGAGATCAGCCATGGGATTTGTTTGGAAGGAATGATGCTAAAGCTGAAACTCCAGTACTTTGGCCACCTCACGCGAAGAGTAGACTCATTGGAAAAGACTGTGATGCTGGGAGGGATTGGGGGTAGGAGGAGAAGGGGAAGACAGAGGATGAGATGGCTGGATGGCATCACTGACTCAATGGACGTGAGTTTGAGTGAACTCTGGGAGTTGGTGATGGACAGGGAGGCCTGGCGTGCTGCAATTCATGGTGTCGCAAAGAGTTGGACACAACTGAGGGACTGAACTGAAGTGACTGAATCTTTCAAAATTAATTAGGAATATGAGAAATTAATTTTGTTGTCATCATTAAAGGGCAACACAGTTTCAGTTACTTTGTAAATGTGAAAATCATACAATAAAGAAAAGCTATATGCTTCCTTCCAAAGATAATTAGTAATTAAATTGGATTAATTTTATAATTTTAATGTATTTCATTATTAACCTAACTAATTTGCAAATGAATTCCCCTGGAGATTGGCAAGTATGTTTTCTACTAACACTGCCTCAAGATTTCATATACATAAAATATCACAATCTATGACATGCTAAGAAGGAGATTTTTATCCATTTTTCTCTCTGGCGTTTTTTTCTGGATCCATTGCATGAATTGCAGAATCTTAGTTCCTCTACCAGCGATTGAACCTGAGCCTTCATCAGTAAGAGCATGCAGTTCTAACCACTGGATCACCAGGAGAATCTGTCACTTTCACTGTATACTATTTTATGTGGTCTTTGTTTGGAATATCTTTTGCTTTGTCTGTAATCCTTAAACCATAGATCATAATTACGCAAACCAGAATCAATCTTTTGAATGGTATGATGCTTTGATTGATCTAATTTCATTGTAAGAATAATCTGATGAACCAGAGCTTCCAAATTTATAAAGCAATGAAATAAAACTCTCAGAATAATTTCACTTGCGCTCCATGGTGTACTGACTTTAAGATGACCTTCGTTATCCCCACCTTCTTCATATCCATGCTTTTATGTAATTTCCTCCACTTACGTGTAGGTGGGACTGATGCTGTGTTTATAATCAACAGCTTGAAGGAAAGGTGATAGGCTTTGTGCATCCGTGAACATAGTGTAGTGCTTATCTTGCTAAAATTTCTTTGTGTATGTTTGTGTCTGTGTGTTTTCCTTGCTGGTTTTGAAGAAGCAAGATCCCATAAATCCCAGAGCCACAGAGACATAAATTCTGCCAACAACCTGGGGGAGCTTGTGATAAAATCCCAGCCTGGCTGACTTACTGATTCCAGATTTATTAAATCATAAGCAGTATCTGCATTCCTGACCCACAGAAACTGTGAGATATTAAACATGAGTTGCTTTAACCCACTAAGTCTGTGGTAATAGAGAAAACAAATATAAGCACATCCCTGTAGAACCCACTTCAGGGGAAAGCATTATGTAGATAATCTTAGTAGATCAACACTGGTAACTTCCTGTAAGCTTGTAAAATCCTCAGGGGAATTTACCCATAATGGCTCTAGGTAAGTACTTTTTGCAATAGGTTAAACTTAGAGAATTGGAATGGTAACAACTGATTAAGACAAAACCGCTTGGGAAGATGGTGCTAAGTGCTGCTAAGTTGCTTCAGTAGTGTTGGACTCTTAGTGATCCCACATACTGTAGCCCGCCAGTCTCCTCTGTCCATGGAATTCTCCAGGCAAGAATACTAGAGTCGGTTGCCACTTCCTTCTCCAGGGGATCTTCCCAACCCAGGGATTGAACCTACATCTCTTGCATTGACAGGTAGATTCTTTACCACTGAGCCACCAGGAAAGCCCTTAAAGGCCTATTATGTGTGTTAGATTTAAAGACACATCTTATTTAATTAGGCATAAAGGCCTGCTATTATGAAGCAGGTGTTGTATTTCAAGTGTGGAAACAAAGATGATTACTCTTGGTTAGTAGCACAATGATAGTAGAGTCACCTCTTGGAAGTAATCAGTTCAGTTCAGTCGCTCAGTTGTGTCTGACTCTTTGCAACCCCAAGGATTTCAGCACACCAGGCTTCCCTGTCCATCACCAACTCCCAGAGCTTTCTCAAACTCATGTGCATTGAGTCTGTGATGCCATCTAACCATCTCATCCTCTGTCATCCCCTTCTCCTCCTGCCCTCAATCTTTCCCAGCATCAGGGTCTTTTCCAAGGAGTCAGTTCTTCACTTCAGGTGGCCAAAGTACTGGAGTTTCAGCTTTAGCATCAGTCCTTCCAATGAATATTCAGGACTGATCTCCTTTAGGATGGACTGGTTGGATCTCCTTGCAATCCAAGGGACTCTCAAGAGTCTTCAAAACCACAGTTCTAAAGCATCAATTCTTTGATGCTCAGCTTTCTTTGTAGTCCAACTCTCACATCCATACATGACTACTAGAAAACCCATAGCTTTGACTAGATGGACATTTGTTGGCAAAGTAGTCTCTGCTTTTTAATATGCTGTCTAGATTGGTCATAGCTTTTCTTCCAAAGAGCAAGTGTCTTAATTTCCTGGCTGCAGTCACCATCTGCAGTGATTTTGGAGCCCCGCCCCCCCCCCCCCCCAATAAAGTGTCTCACTGTTTGCATTGTTTCCCATCTATTTGCCATGAAGTAATGGAACCAGATACCATGATCTTAGTTTACTTCTTGGAAGTAGTAGAGGATGTCATTTTCAGGGGTGAGTTTTGTGGACTGAGAGAATGAGATATAGTCCCACGTTACTGTTACAGCAGACAGAACCTTAAAGGCATACATTTCCTGCGCTTGTTTCCTAACTTCAGAGTTTGTTGCATTAATAAAAACTGGTAAAGCAAATTTTTGAAATGTTTTCAGCCATAGAGAAAGCACCATGTGTTCTTTAAACTTATCTCCAGGTGACAGTATATATCCTTGCCTCAATATTTGTCAACAATGTATGGCATTAGATTCATTAATGGTACAAAGAGGAAGTTCGAATGTATTTACTAACATTTTCTGATAGGCCTAAGTAAATATACCAAAATATTCAAAATAAGGGTCCAATTTCGGAGATTCACAAAACAGCTGTCATTTAAAGTTATTTGACTTAACGTTTTATCTGGAAAATTTCCCTTAGCATTAGAGACTTTAGTTATAAGGAATAAAATCATTGGCTATTTAAATCTTGCTTTCAATCCTGTTTGCTATTGTGTTGTGAAAATAAAGCTGGAGTCTAAATTTCACTGCCAGTAAAAATTTTGGTAAGCTTTTTACTGAGTCACACATACCATGTATTTATTGACATAAAATTCTAATGAAAATGACCAAAAAATAGGGAATGGAGGAAAAAAAAGTAGTTGCACATTTGAGAACATTGTGATAGCTACAGAGAGGTGTGTCTGCTTAGCCAGCATTTTTCTCTTTACTTTTTAAATTTCTTTTTGATAAATGCCTTTATTTACTGACCCTCCTTTGACACATTTGGCACCTCTGGGCTAATTGGCTATGTAATAGGCTGTGAAGCTTGGTTTGGTTCCTTTGATTAACATCCAAATTCAACATGCTTATCATGTCCTCAACTATGTTACTCATCATTTCTGATTGCTTTCATCTCTATATGTTAGAGACTATTAGGGAGGTGTTTTTGTTTTTAATTTTTACTAGAAGAGAAGATTTTAAATTGAAAAGGAATGGCAAGTATCATGAAAAATTACACATGTCATCTGACCTCTACTCTGATGTTCCATGAACCCCTATAATCATCTGCATTCTAATGGAGGTGGGATAACTTGTGCAAAATATTTCATTAACCTGAGGCAAAAATCAAAAGTAGTTCCCTGTGTTCTGAACAAAGTCGTTGCATAACAACAAAAAAATACTTGTCTTCTTACATATATACAAAAAGCTATATAATCTCCTTAATGAGGAAAAGGCTGGAGAATATAGTGTTATCATAATTGAAAAACAGATGGGTTCCTAAAGTAAGCAAAGTAATGGCCCCTCAGAGATGTACCTGTCCTAATCTCCAGAACCTGTGAATATGGTAGGTGCAAGTGGACTTTGAAGATGAGATCAGATTAAGGATTTTAAGATGAGGAGATTATCCTGAACTATCCAAGTAGGCCCAATGTTATCAGAAAGGTCTTAATAGGCAGAAAGGTCAGAATTAGAGAAAGAGAGGAGATGATGGAAGCAGAAGTTGAGTGATGTAGCCAGGAGTGCAGGGATGTGGGAAGTCTCTGGAAGTTGGAAAAGTTAAGAGATCAATGGATTCTCCCCAGGTGTCTCCAAAGAAAACTAGTTCTGCCATCACCTTGATTTTTAGCCCACTGAGACTGAGTTTGTATTTCTCACCTCCAGAAATGCAAGAAAATACATCAATGTTTCTTTTATTTTTTTGATTGTGGTAAAATATCCATCAACAGAGGAATGGCTAAAGAAGACGTGGTGCACATATACAATGGAATATTACTCAGCCGTAAAAAGGAACAGAATTGTACCATTTGCAGAGACATGGGTGGACCTAGAGATGGTCACACAGAGTGAAGTAAATCAGAAAAAGAAAAACAAATTTATGTTGTTTTAAGTCACTGGGCATGTGGTAATTTTGCCAATGTCTGAAAGTATGGTGCAAACCAAGCATCATCAATTTTTATCAACTAGGTGCATAGCATATTTCTTCTCTGTGTTTCCACCTGCCCTTGTATAGAGCGTACATAGACTTCTAAGACCATCTTCCATATCTTCCATAGCTCTTTTGTTTCTCCCTGTGTTTTAGGAGGTATATTTTAAGACCATGTTTTTATTGTTTCTTCCGCCTGTGATTCCGGTGATAGGAGCATATTGGTGAGCACAGGAACTGTAATGATAAAATGGAAAATAAAACAGTCTTACCATGTTCTAGTGGCCTTGGGAGCTCTGTGAGATATCAAAAATGTGCTCCATGAAGTTCCTTTAGCTGTGTTCCATGACGTTTCTGAAGAATAAGGAAACCCTCTTATCTTTTATTGTAACATTGGGGTATTCCCCAAAGTGAACAAACACAGTGTGTTTCATGGTGGGATTCTGACTCTTAGTCATCACCAGTCAGAACAACCTTGCCTTCTTGCAAACTTCTGGAAAAGTTATATTAAGGTCAGTGACTTATTGCCGCTGTGGAAGGCCAAATAACACGACGGAAAGCAACTTTGGCTAGGAACGATGGGTCCTGAGTTCTAACTTTGGTTCAGAAAAGAATTTTTGAGGGTTTGATATTGAAACTCCAATTACAAATCTTAATTTATCTACTTAAAAATAATTGCAACACATAGTGGAACTATATGTAACTTTGTTCTGTATTTTTAAATGCATTTCTTGATGCCAGTAATTTTTTATACCACTCTTCATCTAGATAATTTGAGGTTGTACAGACAGGGCTACAGTGGACATATTGATAAGCATGTCTCCTTTTCCTTAATCTTGTTGGAAATTTTAGGCTTTTTTTTCTTTTTTAATGTTTTGCCTTTGCAAAGTATGCCTTACAGGTTTGCAGGTGATTATTTTTACATTCGAAAAGCCCCTGATGCTGAGAAAGATTGAGGGCAAGAGGAGAAGGGGGTGACAGAGGATGAGATAGTTAGATGGCATCACTGACTCAATGAATATGAGTTTGAGCAAACTCAGGGAGACAGTGAAAGATAGGGAAGCCTGGCGTGCTACAGTTCATGGGATCACAAAGGGTCAGACATGACTTAGTGTCTGAACAACAACAACAATCTTAACTTTGTTGTTCTTTCTTAACAAGTCTGTTTCTTTGCGACAGTCTCTGTTCCACTTTTAAATGTACAATCTAAACTCACCTAAATACTTTCTAGGGGACAATGTGTACAGAGCAGTGGTGGGCTCTCCAGTTTGTGTATTACCGATTCTCTTCTTCTAAGTATATCATTTTCTAGAAGATGCTTATTGTATGTGGTTAGTATCAGATAATACCATTTCCTTGCATGAGTCTCTAACCATCTCCTCCATTTTTCTTGACATGTTAAACTATTTGCATAGAGACTAGACTAGTGTGTTTACCCAGGGTATTTTTTCCCATCTGTCTACCAATTCAGTTTAAATCCCTCATTATCAAGGCATCTATCTCTGGAATAATACTTTTCCCATACCAATGACTTAACTTATTGGCAAGACATAAAATGTATCAATCTGTTATCTTGAGTCATATTTTGGAAATGCACATTTTTAAAAATTCCATTTTCATCCCCAATGTCTTTATTCCTATGTATTTCTCTTCCGAAGTTCCAACTGCCAGTGTGAACAATGACTAAAACACCACCTGTGAGTTCTTGTCTGTATTAATTGCCAAAGAGTTCATAATCTCTAAAAAATTATTTTATCTTATTTTTTACTTAAATCATACGGATGGAAAAGCAATTGATGGAATATAAATATTTCAAAAAAGATTCTTTCTCAAATCTAAACACCTATAAAGAAAATTCTCATCTCTGTTAATTGCCAAAGAGTTCATAAGCTCCAAAACATTTTGCGTTACATTTTACTCACATCATAAGGATGGAAAGCAGTTGATGGAATATGTATATCTCAAAAAAAAAGGTTATCTCTCAAACTTAAACATCTAGAAGGACAATGTGCCTATGGATTGACTATTTGGGGTTTTCATTCATTGATTCACTTATCCATGTGTTCCAGAAATATTTGAATTCTTAAATCCATGTGTATGCCTGACTCTTTGAAAATTGTGTTGTAGAATTAAATAAGGCAAGTGATTAGCCTCATTGAGCTTATATTATAATCAGAGTTTCAGACAATAAAGGAAGAGGAAAACAAGTAAGTAATAAATAAGCAGAAACAGTGCCATAGGTACCAATTGGAATAAACCATAGATAGAAAGTGATTTGTGGGAGGATCTCTTTAGGTAGAGTGAATTGCGTTGATTTTTCCTGGGTGACAGAGAAAATACAAGCAAAGATCTGAAGAAGGAAGTTAAGTAGAGAGGATTTAAAGGCATGTTTGCTGTTTCTGAATATGAAGTTGTATAAATGCTTAGGTATTGTGATTGATCAGATAAAGAAATGCCTATCTCGTACTCACAGTATAAACGTAGTAGGAGGCATGTGGCCCTATGATGACTGGGCAAAGGGATGTGAGACTTCAGGACTTACTCTGAAGACAGACTCTTGAATAAGACAAGTCTGATACTCTTGAATACTTTGCTCAGCTATAAGGGGTTTCTGGGTATTTGCTCCTTTTCCATGATACAGGCGTGGTGTGGGGGAGGTGCTCTGCTACTTGTTGGACAAAATGGAATTGACTATCCAAAGTAAACTGTCGACTGTAAGCACATAGCTTTTCCTCCAAATTGCCTAAAGAGTTTTCTTACCGTCTTAATTGTCTAACAAAGACTGATATTTCTCTAATTGGAGTCTAGTCTTAACACTTCAAAAATCTCCAATCATGCCCAGGGTTTCCTCTCTTTTCCCCTTTGTCTTATTATTTCCCTTGATTCTGGTTTGCATTCTCCTCCACTACTACTAATCTGTGTAACTATGTGAAAGCTATTGACTTTTTTTGTGGTTCAGGTTCCTCAACTGTAAAAACACAATCATAATACTACCTACCATTTGGACTAAGTCCGAGGTCACGCAGATAATTTTTGTAAAGCAATTAATGCAATCCTATGAACTTAGAAATCCTCAAAATTCATTTGTTTGTGTGTGTTATTTGCTCCATCATGTCTGACTCTGCAACCCCATGGAAGGTAGCCTTCCATGCTGTTCTGTCCATGGAATTCTCTGGGCAAGAATACTGGAGTGGGCTGCCATTTGCTTCTCCAGGGAATCTTCCTGACCCAGGGATCAAACCCAGGTCTCCCACATTACAGGAAGATTCTTTACCATCCAAGCCACCAAGGAAGTCCCAAAATGCATTAGCTGTTATTTTTATCATGAGGCTCTTGTACTACTTATATTTCTTTCTCCTTTAATATTTCCTTCATTAACATTTTAGTTCATATTATTGGTTTGAGATTCTGGATAACTGAGTGATTTTATGTAATCCGTTCAATTTTTCATCTTTTATCTAATTATATTTTAACTAAATCTTGAAGTATATATTTAAAGAGTGCACACATTTTGAGTTAATAGATTAAACAGTTTTCGTAAAGGGAAAAGTCATGTAAACCTGACTTATGTCAAGAAATAGAATGTTCACAGCATCTCAGGAAGTCCCACTTTTGGTTCTTCTCAGTCACTACCACTCACAAAGCTGGCCACAACTGCGACTTTTATCACCATGGGTGATTTTGCTTGTTCTTGAAATTTGTATAAATGAAATTTAGCACTACTTTGCTTCTGGCCTTTTGCTTGACATTGTATTTACAAGGAAGGTTCTTCCTACTGTTGCATGGAGTGATAGTTGGTTGATTCTCAGTGCTGTAAAGTAAGGTGAGCCGACTACAGCCCATGAGTCAAACCTGGTCCAGCACCTCCTTTTTTTTTTTTTTTTTTTTTTTAGTACAGCCATGCTCATTTATGGGCTTCCCTGGTAGCTCAGATTCTTTAGAATACAACTGCTAATGCAAGAAATGCCGGTTTGATTCCTGGGTTTGTAAAGACGCTCTGGATGAGAAAATGGCAAACAACTCCAGTATTCTCACCTGGGAAATCCCATGGACAGATGAGCCTGGTGGGCTACAGTCCATGGGGTTGCAAAGAGTCGGACACGACTTAGTGACTGAACACACACTTGCTCATTTGTTTATGTATTGTCTATGACTGCTTTCAGGCTGCCTGGGTAGAGCTGAGTCATTGTGATAAGAGACTGTGGAGCCTGAAATATTTACTTTCTGGCATTTTTTAGTGAAAAGTTTACTGACCTGTGCATTAATTTAGGGTGGGCTCAGCTGCAGCTTCCACGTCCTTAGTTCAGTTCAGTCACTCAGTCATGTTCAACTCTTTGCGATCCCATGGACTGCAGCACGCCAGGCTTCCTTGCTTATCGCCAATTCCCGGAGCTTGCTCAAACTCATGTCCATCGAGTCTGTGATGCCATCCAACCATCTCATTCCCTGTCATCCCCTTCTCCTCCCACCTTCAATCTTTCCCAGCCTCAGGATCTTTTCCAGTGAGTCAGTTCTTCACATCAGGTGGCCAAAGTTTTGGAGTTTCAGCTTCAGCATCAGTCCTTCCAATGACTATTCAGGACTGATTTCCTTCAGGATGGACTGGTTGGATCTCCTTGCAGTCCAAGGGATTCTCAAGAGTCTTCTCCAACACCACAGTTCAAAAGCATCAATTCTTCAGCGCTCAGCTTTCTTTATAATCCAACTCTCACAGCCATACATCACTACTGGAAAAACCATAGCTTTGACTAGATGGACCTTTTTGGCAAAGTAATGTCTCTGCTTTTGAATATGCTGTCTAGATTGGTCATAGCTTTTCTTCCAAGGAGTAAGCGTCTTTTAATTTCATGGCTGCAGTCACCATCTGCAGTGATTTTGGAGCCCCCCAAAATAAAGTCTCTCATCTCTTCCATTGTTTCCCCATGTCCTTAAGGCAGATTGTATGACTTGGTAGAACTGAACCCAGCCTCTATGAGAAAAGGACACAATGTCAAGTCAAACTCTGCCACTTAGTGAGGGTAGGGAAGTTACCAAACCTGTGTAAAATTTAATGATTTTCTGTTGTTGCTGCTGAATAGTGAGGGTAAGAGTGCCTTCCTCATATGCTGTTTGTGAAGAGTTGTAAGGTTTAAATATGATCTTGTGAGGGCTCTCATTTGGTGCATCTCACACTAGCTGTGAGACCCAGAGCGAGTTTCTTTTCATTTTGGCCACACCACACAGCATGAGGGATCTAAGTTCCTTGACCAGGAATTGAACCTGCGCCTCCTGCAATAGAAGCATGGAGCCTTAACCACTGGACCACCAGGGAAGTCCTCAGAGCAGATTTCTTAAACTCATGCTGCAATGTCTTCATCTATAAAAAGAAGCCAATTACAGTTGTACCTCTAGGGGTTGTTTTGAGGATGGATGAGTTATTTTTTTCAGAAGCACTGATAAAAAGCCTTGATAAAAATGTCTGCCAAAGAGCTGGCACTTTGTAAATGCTAGTCATTCCTGTCAGTCATCGCCATCAAAATTATCATCAGTATTATTACTAATAATATCATCAATATTATTCCCAATATTTCATTAAATAAAAAAGAACTCTAAAAATATAAAGAAAATAATTAGAAAATTATGACATAGAATCTCCTAATGAAGACTCTTCTTTTGAGTACTAAAAATATCACAATTATTTGCCTTATAAATTATCATCTGCTTCCACTCGTGAACTTCCTTTTTTTTTTTTTTTTTTGAACTTCCATTTTGAACTGAAAGGTAGACCTCAGACAGCGACTGAAAGTGCCAAACCTGATCCCCAAAGACAGGGATCATTTAGCTCCACATACAAGTGATATTATACAGTTTTTACTTTCTCTATCTAGCTTATTTCACTTACCATAATGCTTTCAAGGTCCATCCATGTAGTCACAAATGCCAGGATATCATTCTTTTTCATGGCTGAATACTATTCCACTGTATGCACACGTGCACGCATGAGTACCTACATATACACATCATATATGTGATGTAATACATATATACATATGTACATATATATCACATACTTTTATCTGTTCACATGTTGATAGACACTTACGTTGTTTGCGTATCTTGGATAATGAGAATAATGTTGCAATAAGCAAATGGAACTGCAGGTATCTCTTCAATATCGTGTTTTCATTTCATTTGGGTATATACCTAGAAGTGGGTTGCTGGATCATATGGTAGTTTTATTTTTGGTTTTTTGAAAACCCTTGAAAGTTGTTAAGAGAGAAGTTCTTAAAGATTCTCACAACAAAAAAGAAATGGTAATTATGTGACACGATGGAAGTGTTAGCTAACATTATGGTGGTAATCATATTGCAATATGTAAGCGTATCAAATCCACGCATTGTACATCTTAAACTTAGAAATTTTACATCATTAAAGCTGGGGAAAACATAAGTTTGTTCTCTACGTCTGTGGATAGTTAAGCAGTTTGAGATCAACATGTATACATCGCTATATTTAAAATGGATAGCCAGTAAGGACCTACTGAATAGCACAGAGAACTCTGCTCAATATTATATAACAATCTAAGGGGGAAAAGAATGTGAAAAAGAATAGATACATGTATATGAATAACCGAATCACTTTGCCACACACCTGAGACTATCACAACATTGTCCATCAACTATACTCCAGCATAAAATAAAAACTTAAGAAAAAGCTGGGGAAAACAATGGTAGGGAGATTGGAATGTTAGAGTGTGTTTGTTATTTAAAAGCTACTCACTCTCCCTGGGTGGGTTTAGAAGACACACATTTTGCCATGACTGTGAGAAATGCAGCCATAAAAAAGAATGAAATAATGCCATTTGAAGCCACATGAATGGAGCTAGAGATTGTCATACTGAGTGAAGTAACAGAGAAAGACAAATATAATATGATATCTCTTATATGTGGAATCTAGAAAAGGGTGCAAAGGAACTTATCTCCCAACAAAGTCACAGACGTAGAAAGCAAACTTATGGTTACCAAGGGGTAAGGGGGATGGGGATAAATTGCGAGACTGGGATTGACATATGCACACTGCTATATATAAAATAGATAACTAGTTAAGGACCTACTCTATAGCACAGGAACTCTATTCAACACTCTATAGTGGTCTACATGGGAAAAGAATATAAGAAAGAGTAGGTTTATATATATACATGTATATATACACACATATATATATATGGTTGATTCTCTTTGCTGTATACCTGAAACTAACACAGCATTATAATTCAACTATGAAAAATAGTGAAAGTGTTATTTGCTCAGTTGCTTCTGACTCTTTGCGACCCCATGGACTGTATGCTGTCAGGTGTTCTAAGGAATTCTCCAGGCAAGAATACTGGAGTGGACTGTCATTTCCTTCTTCAGGGGATCTTTCCAACCCAGGAATCGAACCCACACCTCCTGTATTGCAGGCAGACTCTTCACCATCTGAGCCGCCAGCCAACTCAGGAGAGACCAGAGATCTGGATTGGATCCCTGGGTCGGAAAGATCCCCTGGAGGAGGAAATGGCAACCCTCTCCACTGTTCTTGCCTGGAAAATACCATGGACAGAGGAGCCTGATGGGCTACAGTCCATGGGGTTGCAAAGAATAAGACAGGACTGAGTATGCACACACTGCACCATAGAAACTTTATACAAATATATGCATTAAACCTGTATCTGTCATAGCAAAAATATTTATGAACAAAAAGGAAATATTCAGAAACTCCATAAATAGGAATTGGTTAAGTCAAGAATTATGTAGACATTGCTTGGAAAATTATGCAGTATTGAAAGAACTTTTGAAGGTTAAATATAAAGCCAAGTATGAGCTTTATTACTAGGTGATAAATGGAGAATGTAAAACTGATTTGAGAGTAAAAATTTTCAAACAAAATTTTTTCAATAAAAAGATACCTTGTATTTTTACATATCCAATTATTTTTACATATCCATACCATCCACAAATCCATATGCACTTCTATGTAAATAGTATATATATCTGAATCGTGTACAATCCTATTTTTCTCAACATTTTGTGATTTTCAAATATTTAAATTTTCTACATCAAACATGTATGATTTTATCATTCAGAAAAAGGAAAGTAAACAAAATGCTACGAGAAGAAATAGGTTGTAGCAAATTTACATGATGTTTGCATTAATTACAATAAAAGCTGTCAGTTTTGTTTTTAATTTCTTAACAAATCCTAGGTTTGATCGTCAAAAGCCGTTGCTTTCGTTTTCAAAACAGTATCCAGATTGTTAAGTAAATTGAACAGAAACTGACTGCTTCTCTTTGCCAAAAAGTAAAACTCTTGCAAGTGGCAGCTCGTGACACTGTTACTTGGTGAGCAGTTATCTTTTTCACATAACTCACCAAACGGGTCCAAAGTTTTGCACCTGGGGTTTATAATAAATGAAATGTCACCACTGGTTTTTGTAAGAGACACGTATCGCAAAATGTTCTTTCTCAGAGTTGGTCATGAGCCTCTTGTTCTTCAGTTCTATATCAACCAGACGAGCATAAGCTGATAGCTGAATATCAACAGATGAACATAGCTGAAATAAGAGTACACAGTTCCAGTTTGGGGTAGATTCATGGATTTCTCAGCAAGAGAGATGGGACCTTCAGCAATAACTGTGGAGAATCTATGCTTCAAGAAAATAGTACTCACAGTTCTCTAAGTCAGTCCCCACTTCATTCCTTGGATGTTTTTGCTTTTTATTTCACCTGTTGCTACTTTTAAAAATAGCCCTAAATAATAGACAAAAACATACCTGTCACAATTACATTATATATATATATATACACACACACAGTTGTTTTCCCTGGTGTCTCAGAAGGTAAAGACTGCCTGCAATGTGGGAGACCTGGGTTTGATCCCTGGGTCAGGAAGATCCCCTGAAGAAGGAAATAGCAAACCACTCCAGTATTCTTGCTGGAGACTTCCATGGACAGAAGAGCCTGGTAGGCTACATACAGTCCATAGGGTCGCAAAGACTTGGACACGACTGAACAACTAACACTGTGTACTACTATGTACTATATATACATATATATATATTTAATATGACTATTAAATATATATGCTTAGTAAAATCCTTTGGTGAAATACAAAATTAAAATCTTAGCCATAGGAAGAATGAAATGTCTTTATATACACATGTAATGCATGTTTGTCCACATAGACACACATTTAGAGGTAATTATATAAGCTAGACGAAGGCAATGGCACCCCACTCCAGTACTCTTGCCTGCAGAATCCCATGGACGAAGGAGCCTGGTGGGCTGCGGTCCATGGGGTCGCTAAGAGTCGGGCACGACTGAGAGACTTCACTTTCACTTTTCACTTTCATGCATTGGAGAAGGAAATGGCAACCCACTCCAGTGTTCTTGCCTGGAGAATCCCAGGGACTGGGGAGCCTGGTGGGCTGCAGTCTATGGAGTCGCACAGAGTCGGACACGACTGAAGCGACTTAGCAGCATATAAGCTAGAAAATTAGGAGATTTTGTGAAAGTGAAAGTGTTAGTTGCTTGGTTGTGTCCGTTTCTTTGCAACTCCATGAACTATAGCCCCCTACACTCCTCTGTCCGTAGAATTCTCCAGGCAAGAATACTGGAATGGGTAGCCATTCCCTTCTCCATGAGATCTTCCTAACCCAGGGATCGAACCCAGGTCTCCAACATTGCAGGCAGATTCTTTACTATTTGAACCACCAGGCAAGACGTTAATCAGTGATCAATATAATGAAAATGTCCATTATCACTTTAAAACCAATTAAAAGTAAAAAGTATGTGCAACCTAAAGGCCAGATAGTGTAAGTCATTGACCATTTTATTCTCAACAAAGGCTAACACATGCCTGCATATTAGGCATCTCTATGGTCATTTTTCATTTAAGGTGACTGGCTCTATCTGTAATTATCTATCTATCTATCATTTATCTATTGACAAAACTCTATTCTTCAGCATATCTCAAATTATTTTGGTGGCAATCTTTTCTAGGGTTTATTTTGCTCCTCAGACAGTCATCCTATAAATAATAGCGCAATCTGCTATAGTGTAATCTATATTATTGGCAGAATTCTTCATGTTTATGCATTAAGTATCACTAAAAATACATTGCACATTTTCATATTGGAAAAAATATTAACCTTTGAATCTCCTAGGATATAATTTAAAATGTAAACAGAAATTTTAAGGAAATATTCAGAAGTTTTAAATATATGCAAAATGAAGTCACTAATAGTTCAAAATATTAAATATTAGACGAAATCAGATTTATAGAATTAAAGATATCTGCCTTATGAATTTAGCACCCATGATGAAAAAATGTTCTCTAAAATTATTATAAAAGGTAATACATATTCTGCCATAGGAACTATCAGTTTTGCCTCAATAAGCTTCTTTTTCATGTTTTGACAAAATATGTCATAGTTTTAAGTTTTCATTAGCATCACAGTTCTTAGACCTGTGTTATTTATATCACAGCTGCCAATACCTTTTTTAGTCTTTAATAATAAAAAAATACATATTGAATTCAGTTTTATTGTTTTGGCTACTGGTTTAACAAGTTATAGAAAAAAGCATCAATAGGCAGTGGAGATTCTTTGAAAGTTTTTGAATAGAAAACGAAATCATCTGAAAGGTGGTTTATGTAGATCTGTGAAGTGATCATTGGGGAAATTGTTGAGATGGGCAACTGTTCACCGGAAATGGCAAGTAATCAAAGCTTAAATGAGGATTTGGCAATGGGATAGGAAGTAAGAGGAATGTAGTAAAAGGAATGTGGTGAAAAGGCAAATGCAGAAAATTATTTTATTCTCCTTGGTATCCACTGAACTTAGCACAATACTATCCACTGATGCTCAGCCTATGCTCATTGACCTAAAGGAAGCACTGAATTATTTGTGGGTGACTAAGGGGAAAAGCAGCATTGCTCTCATCTAAGTTACCTAAATCAGGAGTAGGATGGCTTCTTAAAACAAGGACATCATTCAAATCAACTGCAGAGGAAATGATGGCAAGCTATTTTAGAGATGAAGTCGTTTGAAAAGAATGCCTGTGGCTGTAATACAGAAAGCAGTTTTATCAGTGTGAAAAAACGTGGAAAATAAGTGACTGCCACACATTCATCTTTTCCCACAAAAACACAGCTCCAAATATATTATTCAGCTACCCATTAAACACATATTACACAATAATCAAAAGATATTTAAAAGGATATTTTACAGTTTCTAAAACACATTCATGCTTCCATGAATTCCATTATCTGAAAATTCAGGCAAGAATTTTTTATAATGATGGAGAAGATAGAGGAGGCAATTTTATTATCACTTTATAGATGAAATACATGAGGATATGAGAAGATAATTTTAAAGCACAGCTGATTAAGAAACAGAGCTATATTCTAAAACTTCTATTTTTTTGACTACATAATTTAAATTATATTTATAACCAGAGATTTCATGCAATAGATTTCAGTGATTTTAAGAGTGAAATCTGGTGAATTTTGACAAATGTACTAAAGCACTGTAACTATAACCATAAGAAATTTTAATGGAATTTCCTCTTCTAAAACATGCCAACAGTTCACTGGCGGGTGAAAGTCCAAATCCGACCCACACATCTGAGCTCTCTCTGGTGTAGGTGGGGAATCTTACATCCCCTTGCCCAATACTACCTATCAGTTCAATTTTTAACCTTTTTGTTTTCTACAGCTCTGAACAACACCTCAGTTCAGTTCAGATGCTCAATCGTGTCCGACTCTTTGTGACCCCACGGAGTGCAGCACACCAGGCTTCCCTGTCCATTACCAGCTCCCAGAGCTTGCTCAAACTCATGAACAGCACCTACAATATTAATATTTAACCCTGAAAATAATGTGGTGTATATCGTGTCATTGACAATAACACCATGGCTCTGGTAGAGGGTATTTTGGACAATTACAACCTTAAGGTAAAAGAAACAGGAGTTAAATCACTATACAATTTTTTTGTTTGTTTAAATAATATATTAAAATATAGTGCATTTACTTTGTTAGGATGCTCGCCAGACCCATTCTGTCTATGCTTAAATTTCCATGAAAAAATTCTCAGTTATGGTCAGAGAAATGAAGTGAAAAGTGTTAGTCACTCAGTCATGTCATGGACTGTAGCCCTCCAGGCTCCTCTGTCCATGGAATTCTCCAGGCAAGAACACTGGGGTGGGTTGCCATTCCCTTCTTTAGGGGATCTTCCTGACCCAGGGATCGAACCTGGGACTCCTGCATTGCAGGCAGATTCTTTACCACTTGAGCCACCAGGGAAAGGAAAAAAGCATCAAGAAATCATAAACCAATAGAAAATTTCTTGTTTTAAAGAGAGAATATACAATCATTAGTTTGAAAAGAGAGAAGAGATGGGAGGTATATTTAGGAAAGTCTTCCTTTATTAATCATAATTCATTCTAAGTCTAACTGGACATAGCCATTCAACCCATTCAACTATAGCTTTGTTTTGTCTTAATTTTGGGGAAAAATACCACCTTAGAGAAAGAAAATTGGTGGGGAATACCAGTATAAGAAAAATGTCTCAAGAGAAGAAAATGAGATGGTATCTAAAGAAAATGCTGTGACTTTTTAGTCACAGAGGTTTCTTCAGTGATTGAACATTTAAAAAAAAAAAGTGAAGCAGAGGAGAAGGTGCTTGAACCTAAATACAGATGTAGCAGCTGCACAAAGAAGCTGTAAGAAGAAGGCTTGTGCAAAACAAACAAACAAACAAACAAACAGCCTTGCGGAATATGTTGCGGACAACAGAAAGCACTTTTTGCTAGGTTCTAAACAGGAAGAGAATCAAGTTTCATTACTTTGAAACAGATGGCGCAATGTTAACAACTTCACTGCTGTTTTGCTTTTGTTCTATTCACAGGGGAAATTTGTCTCCCTGAAACTGTTGGAGGTAAATAAGATGCTCTTGATATCCCAGTATAGCTGACCAGGTGGAGAGATAGTACACAGCTCCAGCACCTCCAGATCAGAGCCTGTCCAGGCCAGAACAATTACCAGAGGACAGAAAGAAAGACTTTCCAGAACCACCTTTAGCAATGATTGCAAACCATGTAGAATGAGATACAGGACCCAGGGAAATAATTCCATTAAAAAAAAAAGTTAAATGAAACATGTGAGACCTCTGTGTCAGTTATTTAGGTTGTTTCAGAGTACTGTATACAGAAAAAAATGAAAGGTCGCTCAGTCGTGTCTGACTCTTTGCGACCCCATGAAACTGTAGCTCACCAGGATTCTCTGTCCGTGGGATTCTCTGAGCAAGAATACTGGAGTGGGTAGCCATTCCCTTCTCAGGGGGATCATCCCAACCCAGGTATCGAAGCCAGGTCTTCCACATTGCAGACGGATTCTTTACCACCTGAACCACCAGGGAAGCCCCATATACAGAAGTTCAGTTCAGTTCAGTTCAGTCGCTCAGTCGTGTCCGACTCTTTGCAACCCCAAGAATCGCAGCACACCAAGAGAATGAAGCAAATACTGGGTTCCAATATGAATTCATTAAGAACAAACCATTGTGTGAAGTGTAATTTCCTTATTTTCTTGAGAAAACAAGAAAAATGCCACTGCTTTGGTCTGAGCTAACTTTTGTGAAAGACCTCTTGCACCCAGTATCATGTTTCTGAGATTCATCCTTGTTTTCCCATGTAGCAGTAGCTCATTCCTTCTCACTCCTGAGCAGTAGTCCATTGTATGGATATATTTCAGTTTATTGATTGATTTTTTTTTTTACATCACAGTTTATTCTTTTTTTTCCTTTTTGGCCATGCCCACACCTTGTGGGATCTTAGTTCCCCAACCAGGGATTGAACTGGGGCCCTCAGCAGTGAATTATAAGAGTCCTAACCACTGGACCACCAGGGAAGTCCCTGTTTATTGATTCTTACATTGATAGATACTTGGATAAATTTAGTTTTTTATTACAAGAAGATATCAGCTATGGGTATTTTCATCACAAACTTTTCTTAAAACGATCTTTCAATTTTCTCAGGCAAATACCTAAGCAGGAACTTCTGATATATAATTTTTGATATATGTACTAAAATATGATTATACATATATATTATTTATCAGATCCCTTTTCCCGAAGTGAAAGGAAATTACTCTGTTATATTTCCAATCACATGAGAGTTGCTGAGTCTCCATATTCTTGTCAGTGCTTGATTTTGTCAGTCATTTTCATTTTAGCCAATCATGTGTGGGTGAGGTTTTCATTCTAAAAAGCATTTTTAAAGTCTCTTAATGCTTATTGACAGACAATGATAGAATAATCTAAAGAATCATAATTGATTGAACAAAGTATCTTAGGAAGAACAGTCAAAGGATTATTCAAAGTATTACCTTTGATTCTTGGGGCTTCCCAGGTGACTCAGTGGTAAAGAATCCACCTGCAATGCAGGAGACGTGAGTTGGATCCCTGGGTTGGGAAGATCCCCTGGAGAAGGAAATAGCAACCCACTCCAGTATCCTTGTCTGAGAAATGCCATGGATAGAGGAGTCTGGTGGGCTACAGTCCATGGGGTCGCAGAGTCAGACATGACTGAGCACGCACGCACACACACACACACACACACACACAGGAATGACAATCGGAGGATTACCTTTGATGCTGTCAGTCCAACTACTAACGGCATGACCTTGGGTGAGTTACACATGTCTCAGTTTCTTGTTTTGTGAAATGACCCCATCATGGACTCACCCACCCCAAACCAACCAGGTTTGTTATGCTGATTAAATGAAAATATCCATGAGAGACTTAAAAGGGCTCTTGTCTCACATCACTCATTCAATACATCTCAAAGAATAAGTTTGAAAAACTAGGAATATCACTAGTGCTTCCTACAGTAAGGCCAGAATCTATGACTAATTTGGCACAAGAAGCATTTAATATCCTGGAAGTGATATTAGATTTTGCCGCGGTATGAATCACTCATTTTGTTTTTCTGGAATGTCAATTTCTGCTATTTTTTTGAAAACCATATGTCATTATCGAAAGAATCATACCTCAAGTTTCAGGCTCTTTCAGTATGGAATATGACTCATTACTTTGAACTTATTTATTTTTAATGACTTAAATTATAATCATTCATCTCTATTACTTAAAAACATTTTGTCTGACTATAGGTAGAGATATCAAATGAGGCTCATTAAGACCCTCTTTCATTTTGGAAGAAGTAAAGTTTACACTATGACATTTAGTAGATAAAATGAGGAGATTCTGGTGTTTCAAAGACAAAAAGGATCCCTAGCTTTTCACTGTAATTATGATTGTGATCTTTCTCCACTTTTGTTTTCCAACATCAGTTTTATGAGATATTCTATAAATGACTTTATTTTGTACTGAAATCCATGCATCCGTGTTCAGTGGCATAATTTCAGGCTATATGTATGTTACCTCTACTCTATAAAAATGCAGTTTCTTTTTTGTTGTTTTTGTTACTGGTTATGTTTTTTTTCCCTTAGAATTATGGGTCGTTGCCCTAAATATTTAAAATTTTCAACAAATGCATCCTACAAATTAATCAAGTAATTGAAACTCCAACATCTATTTTTTCACACCTATACAAAGAATAAAAACCTCTAAATGAAATAATTTCCAAAATATATTGTGAATTATTTATAAAAATATAAGCATTCATTATGGAAATTGAGACACCGAGTTTATTGAAAGACAATTATTGTTTTGCTCTAAAAAGCTGATTTATCAGTAATTTTAAAATCATAGAATATGAAGAAAAAGTGGATAGAATCAAACAAAATTAAGTTCAAAAAATAAAAATGTAGAAAAAAAGAGAAAACAAAATAGTATCTTAAACCAAAATAGAGATTGTATCATTAAAATGAAATAAGATCATGTCTTACAAGTATTTCAGGAGTGAGAAGATTCTGGGGTCCAGACTGTCTAGCTAGCAGCAGATGGAAAATTTACACCCACTTCAACTGGGGCATAACTTTTTCTCTTACCGTGCATTCTGCAAAATATAAACTTTCACTCACCAACTCAATGGCCTTTCCTCATAATGTTTATTATGCATTTCAAAGTCTTACTCTTTGGAGAGAATGTTGGTATGATATTCAGGGGCATTTTATGGTGCTCAGTTTCCTGGAATATTTTGTACTAAACTGTAGACTGCATAAAGGATTTTTGTAACTCTACATTGTTACTTAGTTGCTCAGTCATGTCTGACTCTGGGACCCCATGGACTATAGCCTGCCAGGCTCCTCTGCCCATGGAATTTCCCAGCAAGAATACCAGAGTGGATTGCTGTTTCCTACTCCAGTGGATCTTCCCGATCCAAGAATCAAATCTGAGTCCCCTGCATTGGTAGGAAGATTCTTTACCACCGAGCCACCAGGTAAGTCCAACTCTAGGTTAGGGAGAACCGATGTCCTGGTTATTTTTGGGAAAGGTCTCATTTATGAATGTGGCTGAGGACAATTATTAATAATAGCTCCATTTCACTCCCAAATGTGTCCTGGTTGAGTGAAAAATCCATGGTCACCCTACTTATGGGATACCAATGGAATTTTAGCTACTCCAGTAACACGTGGCTTGGGGCCTTATTCCCCCAAAAGTGGTCCTTGGACTAACAGCACAGAGCACAGTCGTTAGACTCTGAGGCCCCAGCCCAGATCCTTGAGTCAGAATCTGCATTTTTAACAAGATTCCCGAGTGATACTTAATGTAAACTAAAATCTAAGAAACACTACCTGGAAAAATAGGCTGACCTGACATTAGCCTCAAGACAGTTAGTTTTTGTAAAATATTATAGATATCTGTATATGAAATACCAAGCAAAACAGAAAGTTGACTAAAACAAAGAAAATAACGTCAATCTTTTTCTTACCTCTCATTTGCAATTAGATTGCTTTCCTCATTTGCAATTAGATTGTTAATTAACATAGCGTTAAAAACTACTCTCTATATCTTTAGAATCTAACTTTGCTTTCATTTTAATTGCTTAATGTGTCAAAAATGCAACTGAGTCATATATTTATTTATATAAATTTTATTAGATAACTGTGAACCTAAAATCTATGTTACTTACTCATGGTAGGAAATAACATGACTAACATCCATGATATCCCCCAAATTCTCTGCAACTTCTCTTAGATGTAACTGCTTTTCTGAATTTGTAAAAATCAACTTCTCATCCGTCATACATTTGCCTTTCTCCCTGGCAATATCGAGCTTTCTTAATTACTATGTATATGATATCTTTGTATAGATATATATAGTTAACTAGTTGAGCAAAATCTTCCATTTTGCTTTGCTTCAGTGGAATCTTGGCTACTGCACTGGCATGAAAATTTTAGAATCAACTTACCAATTACCATAAAAATAAATCTGTGTTTTAACTTGGAATGCCTTAAATACATACATCAATTTTTGTTGCTTAAACCATGAACATGGCAGACCTTTCTATCTAGTTATGTGCCTCAATATTTATTTGACAAAGCTTTATTATTTTTTCTTAGAGGTCTGCACATCTATTAGATTTGTTTCTATGTAGTTCCCTTTTGGTGTTACCATAAATTGAATCTTTGAATGTTATTTTATGAAAGAATTTCAATGATATTTAAAAATATAATTGATTTGCATATGTTCATTTTGTATATGGTTATCTAACCCTTTTATTAATGCTAAAAATTTAAAGTAGATTGAGATTTTCTGTTCATACAATGATATCATCAGCAATTAGTGACTACTTTCATCTTTCGCTTCCCAAGAGTCCGTCTGCAATGCAGGAGATCTGGGTTCAATCCCTGGGTTGGGAAGATCCCCTGGAAAAGGGAAAGGCTATCCACTCCAGTATTCTGGCCTGGAGAATTCCATGGACACAGTCCATAGGGTAGCAAAGAGTCAGACACGACTGAGCGACTTTCACTTCACTCCATCTTTTGTAATCTTTTTGCATCAAATTTCTTGGTATTTGCCTTTATTCCTGAATGACATTGCTCAAAATTTTTTAATAAACATCATGACTGGACCATCCTTTTTTTATTCTGAATCTCAAACAGAAAGATTTCAAGATTTCATCAGTGTAATACTAAAGGGAAAGTTTTCAGTGTTTCACAAATATGGTACATATTGCAGTTTCCTGTAAATAATAGTTATAAAGTTAAGAAAATTCTCTTCTATTATCCATTTTAAAAATTTTCATCATAAATTTTCTTTTCATCTATTTAAATGGTTACATATTCCTTTTTCCCTAATATAAGAGTGAGATAAACCTGTTAATTTATTTTCTAATGTTAAACATTACACTTCTGTAGCAAACTGCTTCTTGATCATGATAAATTATAATTTTTTCTGAATTATATTTGATAATGTATTATAATTTTAGATATGTTTATATGTGATATTGATGTGCATATTTCCTTTTTCCTATTTTTGTTGTCAGATTTTGGCAGCAAGGTTATAAATACCTCCAAAAATAAATTGAGAAATATTACCACTTTTTCTGATCTTTGAGTTTACTTGCCCATGTTTCTAATAATTCTCCTGACTGATTTGAGTATAGAGATTTCTTTGTGGGCAGATCTTCTTCTACTTCTTTAATTTTTTCAGGAGCTAGGATTATTTGGGTATTTCATTACCTGAATCATTTTTAGTAAGTTCTATTTTTTTGGTGGGTATTTTCTAAAATTCTCAACCTTTATATACTTTGGAATAAAAGTATCTCATAGTATCAAAATACTGCATCTATTTATGTGCTTCTCTTTTATTCCTTTAATCTATTTGAGCCTTTTTCTTCCTGTCCTCATTAATCTGATTAAAGATTTATCAATTTTACTGTCCTCTTAGATTGCCAACTTTGGGGTATTTTCCTCCTCTTTTTTAAAAAGTGTATTTTATAGAACTATCTAAAACCCAGAACATGTATTAAAATAACCCTGTATCACCAGAAATTTATGTCTTTGTTTTTCTTAACTTGATATGTGCTCGTATTTCTCAATTTGTAAAAATGATATTAGGTGAAAAATCTAAATTTATTAAAACTTGGAAAGGCAATAAAATTGTTAAATAATGGTATGCTTGAGAAATTAATCTCTCTCAAAGAGACTCTCAGGCCAAAGAGTGCTCAAGCTACCACACAATTGCACTCATCTCACATGCTAGCAAAGTAATGCTCCAAATTTTTCAAGTCAGGCTTCAACAGTACATGAACCGTGAACTTCCAGATGTTCGAGCTAGATTTAGGAAAGGCAGAGGAACTAGAGATCAAATTCCCAACATCCATTGGATCATCAAAAAAAAAAAGAGAGTTCCCCCCCCAAATCTACTTGCTTTATTGACTATGCCAAAGACTTTGACTGTGTGGACCATAACACAAACTGCTGAAAATTCTTAAAGAGATGGGAATACAGACCACCTGACCTGCCTCTTGAGAAATCAGTATGCAGGTCAGGAAGCAACAGTTAGAACTGGACATGGAACAACAGACTGGTTCCAAATCAGGAAAGGAGTACGCCAAGGCTGTATATTGTCACCCTGCTTATTTAACTTATATACAAAGTATATCATGGGAAACGCTGGACTGGATGAAACACAGGCTGGAATCAAGACTGTTGGGAGAAATATCAATAACCTCAGATATGCAGATGACACCACACTTAATGGCAGAAAGCAAAGAAGAACTAAAGAACATATTGATGAAAGGGAAGAGGAGAGTGAAAAAGTTTACTTCAAACTCAACATTCAGAAAACTAAGATAGTGGCATCTGGTCCCATCACTTCATGGCAAATAGATGGGGAAACAGTGGAAACAGAGACAGATTTTAATTTTGGGTTCTCCAAAATCACTGCAGATGGTGACTGCAGCCATGAAATTAAAAGACACTTGCCTCTTGGAAGAAAAGTTATGACCAAGCTAGACAGCATATTAAAAAGCAGAGACATTACTTTGCCAACAAAGATCTGTCTAGTCAAAGCTATAGTTTTTCTAGTAGTCATGTATGGATGTGAGAGTTGGACTATAAAGAAAGCTGAGCACTGAAGAATTGATGCCTTAGAATTGTGGTGCTGGAGAAGACTCTTGAGAGTCCCTTGGACTGCAAGGAGATCCAACTAGTCCATCCAAAGGAAATCAGTCCTGAATGTTCATTAGAAGGACTGACGCTGAAGCTGAAACTCCAATGCTTTGGCCACCTGATGTGAAGAACTGACTCACTGGAAAAGACCCTGATGCTGGGAAAGATTGAAGGCAGGAGGAGAAGGGGACGACAGAGGACCACGAGATGGTTGGATGGCATCAGCGACTCAATGGACACGAGTTTGAGTAAACTCTGGGAGTTGGTGACGGACAGGGAGGCCTGGTGTGCTGCAGTCCATGGGGTCGCAAGGAGTCAGACACAGCTGAGCAACTGAACTGAACTGAGAAATAAGTCTCTCTCAACTAGCAGGAGGCTCCAGAAATGTTTAAAAATCTAAAACCTATTTTTTAATCCTTAAAGAATGAATTAAAAATTTTTTTTGTATTGCAATTTCAAGAGTCCATTTTATTTCACTCGACTACAATTTATTGACTATGTAATCTTACACTGTGTACACTGCAATAGAACCATATAATGTGTTCACCAAAGCATTTTTATTTTGCTTCTGTACCTATAATTATGTCACATACCAAGGGCCCCTTTTAATCATGGGAGGCTGTTTGACTAGTTCTGGCCAAAAGCATGTATATGTAATTTCTGTATGTTACAGCTTTGTTTGGTCTTTAAAGACTCTTAAATGACTTTCCACATGTTTTCTCTCTTACTAATGCCACTGGATATGGGGGACTTCAGTATCTTGGAAACACAGTATCCCAGATTCCTGAGTCATACGTTGGAGGAGGTCTGGCTTAATGACCTGTTCAAAGTACTTTTTTAAAAAAATTATTGACTCTTTTTATTACCTGACCTACCGTTGAGACAATCTATAACAACAAGAAGAGAGTATATTAGCACATGTTCAAACTACTTTGACCTGTAATGTGTGGCAGATATAAACCTTTCCTGAGATAAACCACTGATACTTCATAATGCAACTGTTAACCCCCTACGTGCTATTTATTTATATTATTTACCTGTGTAGTAGTCACTACTTTGAATTGAGATGCTGCTGTTGGGAAAAAGTAATTTACATAGCATTTGTTATAGCCTACATATAAAATGTATGTCACCTGCAGGTGGTAAGTGAAAAAAATGTACCAGAGCAGATGGCTGGATATTTATTCATGTTACGTTGCTGTAAAACATTTAATAAAACTCTCACCCACTATAAGTTGGAATGGAAATAATGTGCCTGTTCTGTAGTTTAGGGGAAAAATTTGGGAAGTGGTGCCATAATAGTATATAATGCTAATAACTGGCTGCTTTTGGCAAGGTATTGGCTGAAAGAGGAAATGGGCCTGGTAAAAATATTAACTGCTTTGAATTCAGAACTGAAAGTCAATGAAAAAAAGTCCAGAAAATAAAAGCCTTGCATATTTTGAAAGAGATTACTTTTATCCCCCAAAAGTTAAAAAAATGGTGGAGGTGAGGGTGGGGAGGTTGTTGCGGAAGGGGACATAAAAAGACCTTGAATGTCCAGGGCTAATAACATTTCTCAATTGTAAAAGCTATTCAGAGTAAATATTAGATCAAGGTGGTGGTCTCTCCAGTTTTTGTTCCAGATCACCTCAAAATCATCACCTTTAAGTTTAAAGAGTGATCCTTGTGCCAGGAAGTTTAGAAATGTCAGCTATGTATTGCCCCTCGCCATCTACCTCCACAGGGATTAAAACATCTGCTGCTGCAGCTGACCTTCAGCACCCCCTGAAAACTGTTCAAGGTGGAGAGCAGGACTCTGTGCTCTGTGAAAAACTAGCAGAACATGTCTTCAGGTAGATATTTTCAGGAGTCAATTTTATGAGTCCAATTCTTGTGTCTCCTCACACCTAGAAAAGCACTAAAATCCTTCATGGTGATGACTCTTTCTCGTGACTAGCAGAAACTTTCTGCAAAAATATGCACTTGACTGCATGTACTTCTCCTTCACCAAAATCACGTATATATGGACCTTCTCCCAAACCTCTTTGGAGCAGGCTATCTGAGGTGCTGTTTCCTGAGCTATAGCCCTCAGGCTCCCAATAAAACTTGACTCACAACTCTAATGTTGTGCATTTTTTTGAAGTCAACAGAAATAAACTATACACAGTATATTGATTATTTAGTTGGACAATTAATGATCATCCTGCATATTCAGTAATAAATTCCAATCTATTAACACGTAGAACTAGTCTTTCTCTCCATTTTCTGGTTCTGACTCCTATGGAATCTAATTTATTTCTTCAGCTGACATCTTACTGCTTAATCAGAGACTCAACATATGATGTCAAATACCAGAAAAAGTATTTCTAGGAAGACACTGAGTATCAAAATGGGTAAAATAATTGGGAGAGAAGGGAAGGGATTATGTGAGCTGGATTAGTAATATAAATGTGCTAAATTTTGATCTCAGTAATAAGAATTAAGTGGATAATATTTAATATAGAAAGCTAGGAAATATGATTATAAGGAAATTGTTTAGAATTATTGAGGTAAAGCCAGGGAAAAAAAGTGAAAATCTTTTTGGGGTGAAATCGGAAGTGGAATTTGGGACAGTTGACCTATATATCAAAATATAGGTACAATTTGAGTTTTAAACGATGTACTTTATTTTCAAAACAAATAATAAGTAAGTAAATAAATATGTAACAAAAACAAAGTGGCACTATTTTGCATGTGGGTAAGATTTCAAAACATTTTATGCGAGTAGATTATAAAGGATCCATTTTTTTGTTGTTGATGTGGACCATTTTTAAAGTCAGGTTGCCCAGGTGGCTCAGTGGTAAAGAATCAGTCTACCGATGCAGGAGATGCAGGAGACACAGGTTTGATCCCTGGGTTGGGAAGATCCCCTAGAGAAGGGAATGGCTATCTGCTCCAGTATTCTTGCCTGAAGAATTCCATGGACAGAGGAGCCTGGAGGGCCTGTCACATAAAGTTAGACACTACTGAGTGCAAACACACACACACACACACACACACACACACATTTGTTAAATGTGTCTGTTAAATTTGTTACAGCATTGCTTCTCTTTGATGTTTTAGCTTTTTGGCCACATGGCATGTGGGATCTTAGCTCCCCAACTAGGAATCAACTCTCACCCTTTGCACTGAAAAGTGAAGTCTTTTTTTTTTTTTTTTTAATAGAAGAAAGTCAAGTAATTTAATCAAAGTCACACAGCTAGGTAGTACCAAAACCAGATTTTTAGCCATCCTACCATAATATCTGTTTTTATGAGCACAGGTTATTCTCATCTACCTAAAGCAGACTAGTAAATTAATTATAAAATAGACTTGTCCAAAGTTACATACACCACTTTTTTGTGAAGTCTTAACCACTGTACCACCAGGGAGTCCGGTGGGCCTGTTTTGACGGGTTGCAGAATGTGAGTTTGGAATATGTCAAGAAGAACTTAGTGTATGATATTACATTTTGATTGTATCTTGAGGAGGATTGGAACCTAATGAAGGATTTCAATTTAAACAAGATTAAATTTGCTTTTTAACAAGGTCGCTTTGTCACCTCAAGGAAGATACTTCGGTCACTAGTGCTCTAATAGTCTCATTTTGATAGCTCTTCGGACATGGCTCGGAGTCCAGTCCTGCTTGTTTTTGCTTCCTTCTGCTGCAGCTTCTCTCCTCTTCATTTATTCTCTTAGTAACACTGGAGCTGGAACCTTGCTAACTTGCCACACATACTGGGAAAACCTGGAGCCTTTCTAAATTCAGAGACTTGGCAAATTTACTCTGTAAAAAGTCAGACAGTAAATATTTAAGGATTTGGAAATGAAGTGTTTAATGCTCTGGCGTGTTCAACTCTTTGCAACCCCATGGACTGTAGCCCGCCAGGCTCCTCTGTCCATGGGATTCTCCAGGCAAGAATACTGGAGTGGGTAGCCATTCCCTTCTCCAGGGGATATTCCTGACCCAGGGATCAAACCTGGGACTCTTGCATTACAAGCAGATTCTTTACCCTCTGAGCCACCAGGGAAGCCCAAGGATTTGGAAGCCACATATAAACTTTATCACATACTCTATCTCCCCCTTCCCATCACACGCGCCCTGCACCCCCCCCCCCCCCCCCACCCGCCGCAACCATAATTCTTTAAAAATCATTCCTAGCTCACTGGCTGCCCCCAAACAAGTGACATGCAAGATCTGGCCCTTGGAGTGTAATTTGCTGACCAGTAATATGGTAATCTGACTAGTAATCATAGGGGATTTCCAGATGCTCAGTGGTAAAGAACCCAGCTGTCAATACAGGAGATACAGGTTCGATCACTGGGTCAGGAAGAGCTCTCAGAGGAGAGCACAGCATCCTATTTCAATATTGCCTATTTCAGTATTTCATTGCCTGTTTTAATAGTCTTGCCTGGAAAAATCCCATGGACTGTGGAGCCTGGTGTGCTAAGGTCCATGGGGTTGCAAAGAATCAGACACAAATGAGACTGAGTATGCACACATGTAGTCTAATTCGTACTTCCCCATCATATCAAAACAGATTTAAATTATTTAGCTGCAGCTCCAATACTTTGGCCATCTGATGCGAAGAGCTGACTCACTGGAAAAGACCCTGATGCCGGGAAAGACTGAAGGCAGGAGGAGAGAGTGACAGAGGATGAGATGGCTGGATGGCATCACCGACTCAATGGATATGAGTTTGAGCAAACTCTGGGAGACAGTGAAGGACAGGGAAGCCTGGCTGATGCAGTTCATGGGGTGGCAAAGTCAGACCTGACGGTTACTGAACAACAATAGAAATTGAAATATATATCTTACATTTTATTGTTTTCACATCACATTAATTTGGGGGGGATTTTCATTGCTTTTGAGGGATGGAGTCTCCCTGTCATTCATCCAGATAAAGCATAGATTCCTTGCTGGAGGCTGCAGACCACTTTATGAACCGCTTTCCTTGCCCCAGTTTCTTACTTTGCCTTTTCCCAGTGTTCTCCAAAGCAGCTCCATATATACCATAAGCTACTTGCATAGAATCACCTGGAGTACTTTCCACAGTATAGATTCCTGGGCCCAGTTAAACATATGAAAGCAGTTTTAGGCTGAGGAATGATTACTTTTAAATGGCTCTTTTCTTGCATCTAATAAATTTCCTGTTTTGAAAGCACTATATTCTATCAATGCATTTCTCTCAAACCAGCTTTGGAATACAACACCCTCCCTGTAGGGATTCCTATGACAGTGGCCAGTCCTGGACTGGCCTTTCTTGGCATTCACAACAGGTCTTCCTAACAAATTTTGTCCCCATTAGTATGGAGCAAGTTATAAATATGCTAAACTGTGTCTCATCTCACCATCTGACTCTCTTTTGCATGTGTATGTTATTGTGTGTGTATGTTTTATGTAAAGGGAGTTTTAGGCCCATGTGCCAGAAATAGATCTCATTGCAAATTATTCTGTGATTAAGGATGATGGCGTCTCCCCAAGTATAGAAGAAAACCTGCTTTAAAATAACAGAGTAAAAATAAATCTGTCTGATTCTGGCAAAATGATAGACCAGGGTAGCCAGAATCTTTCCTCATATAAATAACAAAAGATTCTGGAAAAAAAAAATACATGATTTTCAATAATTGTCCAAGCTCACAATAAAAGGAAGCAAATGTGTAGGGTCCAGAAATGAAGAGGAAACTGAACCACACCGGTAGGAGTGAAAAGTGGGGGAAGCGAAAGTGGTGAAGCAGGGTGGCCCTGGCAGGCCTGAAGGACCATCAGTAGCAGGAACAGAGAGAATGGGCGAAGAATGGCACCACATGGCTAAGAATTATGGGCGGCAACTCTAGAGAGAGAGGCTAATATACTCCACCCTTTTGTTCAGAGAATAGCAGTAAATACGCCTGCACCTCGGGGCTTTCCTGGTGGCTCAGTGATAAAGAATTTGCCTGCCAAGGCAAGAGATACAGGTCCAATCCCTGGGTCAGAAAGATCCCCTGGAGAAGGAAATGGCACCCCACTCCTGTATTCTTGCCTGGGAAATCCCATGGACAGAGGAGCCTGGTGGGCTAGAGCCCATGGAATCACAAAAGTGTTGGACACGACTTAGTGACTCAACAACAACAACAAACAACCAGCCCTAGCTGAGAATTTGTTTCCTCCCGTGTAAAATATAGCTCTTAATCTATTTGAGGCCAAAATTTACACTAATTGCACATATAAGAAAGCCCAAGCTGAGAAATGACTATAAACTGGTTCAGGACAAGAGACTCTGATGAAACAAAGGGGGGAAAAAAACCAAAAACTGTTTGGAAAGCAATTCAACAATTCATGCTGCACAGGAATTTTATAAGAAAAAAGGAAAGAAACAACCTATGTCAGACATGAGGTCATTAAGAAATATTGCAAAGAAAGAGGATAAAAGTCATTTTAAACTAGCACGATAATTACTCCAAAGAAAAACATGTCCCCCCAAAAGCTTGAGATGAGAAACTTCAGTCTCAAGGAGATTATAACGTCATTATATTTAAAATGGTTGGAGAAACACAGGGTAAGTAAATAATAAAGCAGTGTGAGAATAAAACAAAGAAACAGATGAGAAACTTGGAGAACATGCAGAAATTAAAAAATCATAGTTGAGCAACCATTGAAAAATTGCCCCAAATCAGCACAGAAAATTAGGCAGGTGAGAGGAAACATAAATACAGAAAGACCATGCGTAACTTATCTGTAAAAGAAGTTTAAGAGAAAGAGAAGAGAAATAATGGAACTGAAGCAGCATTTGAAAATATTTTCAGAACTGAAGAAAGATAAGGACATTAAAATTTAAAAACACTCCAAATTTTGAGCAGAATAAAATAAAACCATAAATAATCACAGTATAGTAAAACTGTAGAACACGAAAACAAGCACCCTGGAGAAAATGAGACTACCTATAAAACAACAGTTAGATTAATGGAAGTCTCCTTGATAGCATCAGGAAGAAACAGGAGAACAGGAGGTGCTGTTTTCCATGTTGTACGAGAAAGTAAACTATCATTGAAACGAGAGGTTGAAATTACAATTTTGAGGAATGAAGCAGAGATTTTAAAAAAAATCAGATTATATAATTTCCATGAAAAAGTTACCAAAAATATACTTCAGGAAGAAGGAAGTTGAACCCAGAAAGCAGAAACCTATATAAGATATATATGAATATGAGTATATGTGTGTGTGTGTATATATATATGTATGTATATATATATATATATACACACACCCAAGAATGGATTCAAAAAATCATTAAGGCAAATAATATTGACTAATTTGAAGAGTCTTTAAAACTGGTCATTCTAGAAAACAGCAACAAGAAACAGTAAGATAATTTTTAGCCTTTAATGCTGGTCAAACCATTTAATAACAACTTAAAAATTTTAAACTAATTTAAAACCAGCAAATGAATCTTAAAATATATATTTCTTTTCATTCTCTAAACTACATATTATTCAAATACACTTGCCAAGTGGTATAATTTGTGAGGAAATCATTTATTAATATTCTATCAATTTCCAAATAATTTGCTGATTTCTAGAGGCTGTTAGCATGTTATTTTGTTTGAAGAATCTTCTCCTTGTGTGTGTTGATTCCATTCCTGCCATGATTTCTTTTAAGGAACAACATTGATGTTTTAAAGACCCTTCCCCTCTGAAATAAATGAATAGTTGTGTGGATTCTTGCTAAGTTGCTTCTTTGTGATCATGTGGATATACCCTGCCAGGCTCCCTGGTCCTTGGAATTTTCCAGACAAGATCCTGGAATGGGTAGCCATTCCCTTCTCCAGAAGATCTGCTTGATCTAGGGATTGATCCCAGGTCTCCTGCATTGCAGGCAGATTCTTTACCATTGAGGCATGAGGGAAGCCCAAATGGATAGATATTACATGCCAAATAGTTTCAAGAAAAAAAAAATTATCTGAAAAATCAATGGCATTGTTGATGTTACTGCTTCTTCTCTCTATTTTTGCTGAACTACACATACATTAAAGACAAATAAGTTCTAAAAACACCCAAAAGATAAGCACCCATTCTGTAAAACAGCAATTTGATAGAAGACCTCATCAGTTTTATAATACTTCCAATTCTGCCTAAGATCTTTATATTATCATTATCTCATTTTTGACCAAGTCTTGAGAACCATGAATTAGACTCTCATTTAATTCTTCAAGGTTGATGACATGTGACAGGAAGAAAATTGCGAATATGGCTCTTTTGCTGGGCTGCTAATTACAGCTCCGCCACCCAGTGAGAAATAACTCATCAGAATTTCAATTTCTTCACCTTTAAAATGGAGATGATGACAAAAAGTTTATTCTTCTAAAAAGTTAGTATGCATTTAGAATTATGCAACAAGATAAATGCTATATAGACATCTGTTTTGTATTTGTATTCATAGAATCTATGAATCTATATATTCATAGAAAAGGGTTAATATCCATAACTGGTAAATATTTGAGGGTTTTTCATAAACAGATGCAATTAAATAAGGATGAAATTGAGCATGAGCCCACATCCTTCAACTTCATGGCCCCAAACCACATAAAAGTCTCCTTCAGAATTACATAGCTATATCTTATATGTATGGACATGAATTTGAGAAGGGGACGACAGAGGATGAGATGGTTGGATGGCATCACCGACTCGATGGACATGAGTTTGAGCAAGCTCCAGGAGGTGTGAAGGACAGGGAAGCCTGGGGTGCTGCAGTCCATGGGGTCTCAAAAAGTTGGACTGACTGAGTGACTGAAAAACAACAAAATCATATACGTGAGTGGGAGGATTGAATCAACAATTTAATGCTTAAAATTGCATGTGGCCACGATTTTGTGAGTTGGGAAGAGCAGGATAAAAGACATAAGCTGATTACCAAACTAATGCCAAGAGAATTAGGAAGGAAAAAGGAAAGGACTCTGAAAGCATCTGGTAGATTTTGTGTTAACCAGAGAGAAGGCAATGGCAACCCACGCCAGTACTCTTGCCTGGAAAATCCCATGGACGGAGGAGCCTGGTGGGCTGCAGTCCATGGGGTCGCTAAGAGTCAGACACGACTGAGCGACTTCCCTATCACTTTTCACTTTCATGCATTGGAGAAGGAAATGGCAACCCACTCCAGCGTTCTTGCCTGGAGAATCCCAGGGACGGGGGAGCCTGTTGGGCTGCCGTCTGTGGGATCGCACAGAGTCAGACACGACTGAAGTGGCAGCAGCAGAGAAGAATATATACCTCAGGAATTATTTTTAACATTATGTTCAGACCTAATTTTAAAATGTGGAATGTTAATCCCAGTTGTCTATGTCTTGTTCGTTTAATTATCAATGACTTAAATGATAAATGGTAGATTCAAAGTGTGAGGATTTTGAGACCTCTTTGGGTTACAAGCCTGTACAAAGGTCACTTAGATTGTTCAAATAAAAGGAATTTCAAAACTCCTGTAAATTAAAAAGCCACAAAGTAAAAGTTAAGACTAAACTAGAGAAAATCCCTGACATTCAATATTCACAGTCTGATGTATTAGTGAATGGATTTCAGTAAGTGGATCTATACCACTGAAAGGTGGGAACAAGTCATGGAGACAGTGATTGAGCCTTGCTCTCAACATCTTGATTTTTATAAGAGGTGAAAATGCCACAGACAGAATAACTGTCTATTAATATGATGGATGTTCACCTTTGAATTTTACCTATAGCATCTTCTCTTGCTGCTGAAATGGTCCATTTGTTTTTAAAGGTGAAAATCCATTCAATTTTTAACCCAGGTGTTCTGGGTTAGAGGCCACTGATGTCTCAGAGGAACCATGCCACTCGAGCCAGTCTGCTTCTCATACTTTTCATTTTATCTGTGCAGACTATTCAAACATTCCAAGAGTAAAAAGTTTTTAAAAGTTATGTTATCAGATTTGATCGAATGAGCAACACAATTATTGTCCCAGTAATACTTGGTTCATACTAGTTTTTTAAAATATATTATGTGAACACTATATATTTTGGTAAGGATAACACTATATGATTGATTAGCTGGTCACCCACATTATGCGATTAACCTTTTGCTAACCTAATACTGACTATCAGAATTACTTAAATACCTAGAGTACTCACTGGGAGAGATTGAAGGCAAAAGGAGAAGAGGGTGGCAGAGGATGAGAGGCTTAGATAGCATCACTGACTCAATGGACATGAATTTGAGCAAACTCTGGGAGATAGTGAAGGACAGGGAAGGCTGGTGTGCTGCAGTTCATGGGATTGCAAAGAGTCAGACATGACGTAGCGACTGAACAACAACCCACTTATGTGCACTTCAGAATGTTGAAATGATCCAGACTGAAGTATTTATTTCTCTGTCCCCCCATGATATTTTGTCTACAATTCTGTTATTGCACTTCTTATCATAATACAGTTAATTGGTTTAAAAATAATAATTTCCTTCTACTATAATGTATGCTCATTGAAGTCATGGAATATGTAATATTCATCTTCACGTCTCCTGAATTAATTTTCTTCTCAATACGTTCAAAAATTTCAGTGTTTGCTAGATGAAAATAAAATAGGAAAAATTAACAGTAGCTATAGGATGAATGGGCTTCCCTGGTGGCTCAGATGGTAAAGAGTCTGACTACAATGCGGGAGACCCAGGTTCAATCCCTGGGTCAGGAAGATCCCCTGGAGAAGGAAATGGCAATCCACTCCCAATGTTCCTGCCTGGAAAATCCTATGAATGGAAGAGCCTGGCAGGCTTCACTCCACGGGGTCACAGAGAGTTGGACACGACTGAACAACTCACACACATAGGATAAATGAAATGTTCTTCTATCAAATAGATAAAAATCTCACTAACAACTTTGACACTGTAGCTTAAATATTAGGTATTTATAGAGTAGAATCATAGATCAAGTGAATTTAATGATGTTGGCTCCAGGAATTAACATAAGACACTCCCCATCAGTGGGCCTCCCTGCTGGCTCAGTGGTAAAGAAACCACCTGCCAATACAGGAGACGTGGATTCCATCCATGGGCCAGGAAGATCCCCTGGAGAAGGAAATTGCAACCCACTCAGGTATCCTTGCCTGGGAAATCCCATGGACAGAGGACACTCGTGGGCTACAGCCCATGGGGTCCCAATAGAGTCCCACACAACTTAGCAATTAGACAACAACAACTCTCCCTTCAGGCAGTCAGTTCAGTCACTCAGTCATGTCTGATTCTTTGCGACCCCATGGACCGCAGCATACCAGGCCTCCCTGTCCATCACCAACTCCTAGACTTTACACAAACTCATGTCCACTGAGTCAATGATGCCATCCAACCATATGATCCTCTGTCGGCGCCTTCTCCTCCCATCTTCAATTTTTCCCCAGCATCAGGGTCTTTTCAAATGAGTCAGTTCTTTGCTTCAGGTGTCCAAAGTATTGGAGTTTCAGCTTCAGCATCAGTCCTTCCAGTGAATGTTCAGGACTGATTTCCTTTAGGGTTGACTGGTTGGAACTCCTTGCAGTTCAAGGGACTCTCAAGAGTCTTCTGCAACACCACAGTTCAAAAGCATCAGTTCTTCGGTGCTCAGCTTTCTTTACAGTCCAACTCTCACATCCACACATGACCACTGGAAAAACCATAGCTTTGACTAGGCATACCTTTGTTGGCAAAGTAATGTGTCTGCTTTTTAAGGTGCTATCTAGGTGGGTCATAACTTTTCTTTCAAGGAGCAAGTGTCTTTTAATTTCACAGCTGCAGTCACCATCTGCAGTGATTTTGAAGCCCCCAAAATAAAATCTCTTCAATGTTTCCATTGTTTCCCCATCTATTTGACATGAAGTGATGGGACCAGATGCCATGATCTTCGTTTTCTGAATGTTGAGTTTTAAGCCAACTTTTTCACTTTCCTCTTTCCCTTTCATCAAGAGGCTCTTTAGTTCTTCTTTGCTTTCAGCCATTAAGTGTGGTGTCATCTGCATATCTGAGGTTATAGATATTTCTCCCAGCAATCTTGATTTCAGCTTGTGCTTCATCCATCCCAGCATTTCTCATGATGTTCTCTGCATATAAGTTAAATAAGCAGGGTGACAATATACAGTCTTGATGTGCTCCTTTTCCTATTTGAAACCAGTCTGTTGTTCCATGTCCAGTTCTAACTATTGCTTCCTGACCTGCATACAGATATCTTAAGAAGCAGGTCAGGTGGTCTGGTATTCCCATCTCTTGAAGAATTTTCCAGAGTTTGTTGTGATCCACATAGTCAAAGGCTTTCGCATAGTCAACAAAGCAGAAGTAGGTGTTTTTCTGGAACTCTGTTGCTTTTCGATGACCCAGAGGATGTTGGCAATTTGATCTCTGGTTTCTCTGCATTTTCTAAAACTAGCTTGAACATCTGGAACTTCATGGTTCACGTACTGTTGAAGCCTGGCTTGGAGAATTTTGAGCATTAGTTTGCTAGTGTGTGAGATGAGTGCAATTGTGCAGTTGTTTGAACATTCTTTGGCATTGCCTTTCTTTGAGATTGGAATGAAAACTGACCATTTCCAGCCCTGTGGCCACTGCTGAGTTTTCCAAATGTGCTGGCATATTGAGTGCAGCACTTTCACAGCATCATCTTTCAGGATTTGAAATAGCTCGACTGGAATTCCATCACCTCCACTAGCCTTGTTTGTAGTGATGCTTTCTAAGGCCCACTTGACTTTGCACTCCAGAATGTCTGGCTCTAAGTGGGTGATCACACCATCGTAGTTTTCTGGGTCATGAAGATCTTTTTTGTATAGTTCCTCTGTATATCCTTGCCACCTCTTCTTAATATCTTCTGCTTCTTTTAAGTCCATACCATTTCTGTCCTTTATTGTGCCCATCTTTGCATGAAATGTTCCCTTGGTATCTCTAATTTTCTTGAAGAGATTTCTTGTCTTTCCCATTCTATTGTTTTCCTCTATTTCTTTGCTTTGATTTCTGGAAAGGCTTTCTTATCTCTCCTTGCTTTTCCTTGGAACTCTGCATTCAAATGGGTATATCTTTCCTTTTCTTCTTTGCCTTTCACTTCTTTGCACAGCTGTTTGTAAGCCCTCTTCAGACAACCATTTTGCCTTTTTGCATTTCTTTTTCCTGGGGATGGTCTTGATCCCTGCCTCCTGTGCAATATCATGAACCTCCATCCATAGTTCTTCAGGCACTCTGTCTATCAGATCTAACCCCTTGAATCTATTTCTCACTTCTACTGTATAATTGTAAGGGATTTGATTTAGGTCAGACCTGAATGGTCTAGTGGTTTTCCCTACTTTCTCCAATTTAAATCTGAATTTTGCAATAAGGAGCTAATGTCCTGAGCCATAGTCAGCTCCTGGTCTTGTTTTTGCTGACTGTATACAGTGTCTCCACATGTGGCTGCAAAGAATATAATCTGTTTGGTTTTGGTATTGACCATCTGGTGATGTCCATGTGTAGAGTCTTCTCTCATGTTGTTGGAAGAGGGTGTTTGCTATGACCAGTGCTTTCTCTTGGCAAAACTCTATTAGCCTTTGGCCTGCTTCATTTTGTACTCCAATGCCAAATTCACCTGTTACTCCAGTATTTCTTGACCTCCTACTTTTGCATTCTAGTCCCCTATAATGAAAGGGAAATCTCCCTTAGTGCTATTCATATTCATGTTCTCAGTAGCTCAGTTGTGTCCATTTGTTTGAGACCCCATGGACTGTAGCTTGCCAGGCTCCTCTGCCCATGGAATTTCCCACGCAAGAATACTGGAGTGGGTTGCCATTTCTTCCTCCAGGGGATCTTCCCACCCCGGGATCAAACCTGAGTCTCTTGCTTTGACAGGAGGATCCTTTAGAAATGAGCCACCTGGGAAATCCTCCCTTAGTGCTAGGAGCAAAACATAAAGAGCAAAATAAGTGGAATTGAAAATTGCCAAGCAAAATATATCAGTTTGTGTCACAATTTCAACTAGAACCTGTTGGTTTTGGGAGAAAAATCACTTGAAGTTTGTTTTTGCCTTCATGGAGTTAATCTCAAAGGAAAGATACTAATTAATATGTACTACATCTAATATCAGTGAATCATTCTGTATTAATCATATCCACGGAAAAATCTGTTGTGTCTGAGGGGGCTGTCACATTCATCTTATAGCCAGCAATTGTTAGTCATACAAAGCTAGCATTAAATATAAGAAATGACAAGTCATTGAAACTGGAAGGGAATTAAGCCTTGTATGAACAAAAAACTGTGACTCAGTGAGTTATAACCAGTGCAAAGAGAATTTTGTTTTCCTATTTCCCAAAGAAATCTGGCAAAATGATCCTACTGTATGTGAACTTTTCTTGTATTATCTCCATAAAGAACCTGCCTGCCAATATAGGAGACCTGGGTTCAATCCCTGGATCAGGAAGATCAGTATCTTAACACTCTCAGCCAACCACAATTCCCACCCTACCCCCCGACCCCATTCTGTATCTCATCATATCAGCATGGGCGAGTCCATCATTCATTACCTTATTTAACTTGAGCATGTTGACCTGCTGATAAATAGTCATAGTTTTTACAGCAACAAATCTAAGAGATGCATAAGAGCAGAAGCAATGAAAATATGAAACTTCTAGAATCTTCCAGTCTATATCCCATGAGGTTGGATTGAGAGCAGAATTTGGAGTAAAGAGTTGACTCATTGGAAAAGACTTTGATGCTGGGAGGGATTGGGGGCAGGAGGAGAAGGGGACGACAGAGGATGAGATGGCTGGATGGCATCACTGACTCGATGGATGTAAGTCTGAGTGAACTCCGGGAGTTGGTGATGGACAGGGAGGCCTGGTGTGCTGCGATTCATGGGGTCGCAAAGAGATGGACACGACTGGGCGACTGAACTGAACTGAACTGAACTGAGGTTGATTTAGAGGGAGCCAGCATTGACTGGTTTTATGCGTCAGTTTCTCTCATAGGTGCTTGACATATAGGACTTCAGTATGCATTGCAACAATACAACTAAGAAAGCATAATTTCTACTTTACGCCTGAGGAAGCTGCAAATTCAAAGGGCCAGGTGCCTTTGACAGAGTTACTCAGCTAAAATCTAGCATACCAGGATTTGCACCCAGTATGAAGTGGTTTAGACTAAAAGCTCATTTCCAGTCAAGACACGTGTACCTCACAAAGAGAAATATTTTAATTTGTATTGCAGTTGAGAGACTCTGGGAAAGAATTAAAAATTAAGGTTTTGTTTTTAGTTATAAATATCACTTACAAATTTTTTTTTACTAGAAATCTCCCAGCCAAAGGTTTTAGAAATGGTAACAATTATTTACTTTACCAAACACATATCAAATTTTTCTAGGCTTGCTCTTGGTTTACATTTTCATGGAAATTTACTTCATTCAAAAACAAACACTGTTGTAAATCTGAATTACAATTAATCACTAATTTTCTTTACAGCCTGTCATAATTTTAGAATTTGGCTTGATTTAGCTGTTTTGGGGTGTTTTTTTAAATAAACTACCAGGAAAAAATATAGAAAATGTAATTGAATCAGTGTTGCTTTCGTATCTGCCACCTAAGCTACCCTACAGTTCTTTGAAAAGAACTCAACACCGAGATAACATGAGGCATAAACATTCCAGTATTCCATACTGAGGACAGATCTTAGAGCCAACATACAACATTTGTTCTTTCCATAAATACTTGTATTTATCTAAATTTTAGAAAGAAAAATGCAAATTAATGCAATAACTCTTGTCTCTTAGGCAGATATTTTCAAATGTGTTGTTACACTATCATTTATTCCATGCCATAAATAAACTTCAGTGTTAGCAAGGATAAATTAAACCAAGGTCCCTGACCAGGATCTAGCTATCAAGCAAAACTGTAACAAATCATAAAATGTAATCACATATGAACACTTAATGGTTAGAAACATTCCATGCAGTGTAAATAGAGAACAATATGATTCACGTTTTCATTGGGTAGAACACTGGGGCAACTTGGGACAATCCTTCAGATAATCCTTTTAATAGATTATTAGAATGTCCCAACTGAAAAGAAACTGGTAACTTCTTTTATATATCTACCCCAACACCATTGTTTCTTTGTAGCTGTTGATGAGGAAACTGATGTCCGAAGAGGTTTATAATTTGCCTGAGGTTACACAGATTTTTCTGGCAGAGTTGGGACTGTAACAGAAGTTAAACCTCTTTCCTTCTTATATATATTTATTACAGGGCTTCCTTTATAGCTGTCAGTAAAGAATCTGCCTGCAGTGCAGGAGACCTGGGTTCTATCCCTGGGTTGGGAAGATCCCCTGGAGAAGGAAATGGCAACCCACTCCAGTATCCTTGCCTGGAAAATCTCATGGACAGAGGAGCCTGGTGGGGTGTAGTCCATGGGGTCACTAAGAGTCAGGCATGACTGAGTGACTAACACACACTAACACAAGCATATTACAGAAAATAAAGGTAACTATGGTTTTCACTTAAAATCTTTTATAGGTTTTTTGATTCCTCAGCTTTCTAAATGTTGAGGAAAAATCAAAAGAAACTAAAGTCATAATTATTCTGGCACAATGGTTAAAGAATTTGCCAGCCAATGAAGGAGATACAAGAGACATGGATTTGATCCCTGGGTGGGGAAGATCCACCGGAGGAGGAAATGGCAGCCCACTCCAGTATTCGTGCCTGGAAGAGTCCACAGACAGAGCAGCCTGGCAGGGTACAGTCCATGGGGCCTCAAAGAGCTGGACACGACCAAGTGATTGAGCACACATAGCAGTGCTAGATACTGCTCTAAATGCTTGGGAGACATTAGCAAACAACACAGACAAACGTTCCTGCCCTCCTGGAGCTGACATATTAGTAACGGCAGATGATACACCAGACAAGTAAGGAAATTATGTGCTAGTACTAAAGACGATTAATGATGTGGAATTAAATAATATAAATTAAACCAAGGAGTCCCCAACCTCTGCGCCTCAGCCCAGTACCTCCTGTCAGATCAGCAGCGGCATTAGATTAAAAGTAAGGTACACAAATAAATGCAATATGCTTGAAATGATCCTGAAACCATACTCCGCCACCAACCGGTCTGTGGAAAAATCGCCTTCGGTGAAATTGGTCCCTGGGTCCAAAAATTTGAGGACCCCTGAATAAGCCAGGTAAGGGAGGTGGAGAATCAACTGTAGGAAGCTACTTTCAGTGAAAACTAGGGATGCCAGATTAGATGTGATGACAAGTAATCTGAAAGCAAATTCCTGAAGGCAGAGTGCTCCACAAGAATTAGAGGAGGTGAGAAGTAGAGGCACATAAGTCTCTAGAGGAAGAGGAATTAGGCACTGGGGACACCGAGGGGACAGTGTCTCAGGTGGGGATGTCGGGGGGTGTTGGGAGCCAGGTGAGGCTGAGGTGGAGTAACAAGTACAGCAGCAGCAGATGCTGGCAAAGCAGTAGTGGGAAGCCACGCGATGCAAAAACTGCGGAGTTGTTGCAAGAGCCTCGGTTCCTATTCCCAACTGGATGTGGACACCCCTGCAGGTTTGAGCAGAGATGTGACATGTTATGACATTGAATTTAAAGGTATTTTTTTAATGTGCAAGAAAGGAAGCAAGGACATCAATTTGGAAGATATTGTAGTCATCCAAGTGAGAGGTAATGATGGTTTGAACCAGGGAGAAAGCAATGGAAGTGAAAAATGTGGGCAAGTTCATGGTATATTTTGAAGATGGAAGAAATGTTTATTTGATCATTTAATTGATTTGATATATACAGCAAATGTGTGAGTCTAGTAGACATTTATTAAAACCAGTCTAATTGGCCACCATCAGAAAGAGTCTGCAATTGCCTTTAAACAAACAATACACCTCACAGGTGCTCACATAAACAATTTAATCTTTAAATTCAAAGGACTGCAGAATACACATGACTTTTAGAAAATCCTTTGACTACCCCATGTATGTTGTGATTTTTTTCTCTGCTGTCTCCTCTGGACATCGCTCTATCCCTTATCAAATGTCCTTTCTTACATAGCCTTCTCTTCTACCATCTCGAAACATCCAAAATTAAAAGCACTTTCTTTCTCTCCTAGTCCACCATTCAGTCAAAAGTCTGCAAAATATATGTGATATTTGCCTTTCAAAAGTAAAATCAATTAAAAGAAACAAAAACCCTCAATACTGTTTTCTCATCTATTTATTAGCCACCTAATCTTTCTGTCGGAGAAGGCAATGGCACCCCACTCCAGTACTCTTGCCTGGAAAATCCCATGGATGGAGGAGCCTGGTAGACTGCAGTCCATGGGGTCGCTAAGAGTCGGACATGACTGAGCGACTTCACTTTCATTTTTCACTTTCATGCATTAGAGAAGGAAATGGCAACCCACTCCAGTACTCTTGCCTGGAAAATCCCATGGACGGAGGAGCCTGATGGGCCACAGTCCTATGGAGTCACACAGAGTTGGACATGACTGAAGCAACTTAGCAGCAGCAGCAGCAATCTTTCTGTAGTAATTAAACTTCTCGAAACAGTGCTCAGTGGTGAATCTTTTTTGTTCTTCACATATTATTTATTCCTCAAATCATTTTAATATTGCCATCACAGAGGCAGGTCTATTTGAATTTCCTTAATAAAATTAACGAAAATCTACTTTTGCTATCTCAAATAACTCCTTTTACGTTCTTATTATTTATTGCATTTTTTGTCCTTAATTGAGCTTTCCAAATTGCAGTTCAAACTAATGTTTGTGAATTTTTCTGAGACCGATTTAATACTCTTCTTTATTCTCTTTCACTAGCATTCTTTCCTACTAAGTCATGAAATACTAATGTCAGTTTTCTTCTCCCACTGGGAATCTTTCCCCCTTTCTTTATCCTCTTTTTTCTTTCCTCTTCTCTTCTGTGTTTTATTATAAATACAGACTCCTCTAAGAAAACCTAAACCATTCCATTGGCTTCAGCTTTGACTTACACACTATAACCAAATCCAAGGTTGCTGTTAATTAAGACATTTTTCTTTCTGGATCCAATTTCTGATTGTACCAAAGGCAATTCAAATAAAAGTTGTCCAAAATAAAAATCCGTTTTCTCCCTCTTGACACACTCATATTAATCAAAGCCATGTCAACATTTGTGTTTTCTAGCTCAATAAATGACTCCACTCACTTACAAAAGCTGGTAACTTCCATCTTATTATTTATTCTAATTTCTTCATACCTGTAGTAGTATTAAAAATTATTTATGTCTAGTAAACTACTTTCTTACCATATATTTTCAGTGTCACTGTGCTATTTTTATTCTTCAATATTCTATTGCTTCTATTACTCAGGAACTCTTAACCTGTATACTTCTATCAAAGATCCTTTTCTGAAAGCTTTTTCTTATCTTGATTGGAGTTAGCTCCCTAAAGGATAACATAGACTTACAGTTCAGCATGGCAGATTGAATGATGTTTCTATTTTCTCTCACTCGTAAAAATCTCTAAAATCACAGGGAAAAGACATAAAACATAACAGCCCATAAAATGAAAAGAATTAGAGAAGACAAGACAATGTGTTATTTATTTAAGAATACTTAGGGAGATAGTGATAAAATTTTGATGAAATCCATTCATTTCTGTCCCAGATGGAATAACAGGGACTACAATTACCCTCCAAACAAACACAAAACAGACACATATATGAACCAGTGATGTGTAGGACACTGGACTTCATAAAAGGATGGAGCAGAGATCCCCAGGAAAGAGGAAATACACCACACAAGCCCACAATTGCCTCAGTTTAGGGAACCTAGTGAGAATCTGATGAATTCCCTGCATCGAGATGGAGATGAGAGGTCAGGGGGTGAGGGAAACTAGACTTCACAGGATAGAGTGCTTGAGAACAAGAAGTTGCCAGAATCTTCAGATTCACAGTGGCTCTCACTCAAGGGTCCAGCTGAGTACTGCTTAATGCTCGTGTGTGAGGAATACGCTTGGGTGATGGAAAGAACCTCTTCAAAAGACTAGAGGGCCACATGGGACAGACGGAAGAGTCTACTCATCTGTGGGTTATTGGGTAGTGTACACAGAGGAGTTTGGCTTACCTCAGTACTGGAGCAAACACTACCGCAGGCTTCTGAGGTGGCTCAGTGGTAAAGAATCCACCTCCCAATGCAGGAGGCTCAAATTCTATCCCTGGGTTGGGAAGATCCCCTGGAGAAGGAAATGGCAACCCACTCCAGTATTCTTGCCTGGGAAATCCCATGGACAGAGGAGCCTGGTGGGCTACTGTCCACGGGGTCACAAAAGAGCTGGACATGACTTAGCGACTAAACAACAAAAAAGCAAACACTACCCAACTGATTACAAGTAATTTTACTCTCATTCCAGACCCAAACTCAAGAACATTTACAGAAATCCCCAAACCACCCATCACCCGACAAGGTAAAACTTACTATAGCTGGCATACAATAAAATAATTTTAAATAAATTATCAGGCATGCAATGAAGCAGAAACTGATGATTTGTGATGAGGAGATAAATCAGGCAATTGGCCATGATCTAGAATTAACACAGATGTTGGGAACAGCCGACAAAGATATAAAAATTACTATTGACTGTACTCTATGTATTCAACACAATAAACAGGAGAAGAAGGGGAGAAGTTGAGGGGTGCAATAGACAGTGTCATGAGGAATCTTCTCGTGGTGATGGACATGTTCATTATTTTGATTGTGGGGGATGTTTTCACAGGTGAATATATTGTCAGAACATTAAATTTTACCCTTGGAGTTCCTCCCTGCTGTCACAGACATTTGGAACCTAAAAAGCCCTAGACCTTAGAGTCTAATGGTATGCAAAAAATTGTTGGGACTTCCCTGGCAGTGCAGCAGTTAAGACTTCCTCTTCCCATGCAGGGAATGTGGCTCAGTCCTTGACCAGGAAAATAGGATCCCACATGCCTCACAGCCATAAAACCAAAACATAAAACAGAATCAATACTTTAACAAATTTGATAAAGACTTTAAAAACGATCCACTTCAAAAATTATCTTTTGAAAACATTTGCTCTCCATTATTCTCTCCTAAGGAAGTCAGATGTAATTTTTTCTATCACAACAGTCAGGAAATGGTGGTAATTTCCTAGAGGGAGTCTGATGTCACTTGAAGGTCTTCTTTTACATCAGATATCCTGGGGAATTCAAGGTCAACCTTTCCAAATTGTAGACACAGGGATCCCTGCTAAGGACGACTCTGACTTTTCCTGGGGATTCATGTGCCACGAGGAATGTTCAGGCAGTGTTAACCACATTTATTAACCCTTTTACAGTGGAAGCTGAGCACTTGTGCAGAGTTTAGAATGAACATCCAACAGATGGCCACTCACATGACTTACACTCCTTTTGGGGTTCCCTCTGCCACTTCTCATGAAATGACCTTACCCCAAGAATGAGTTTCCACTGTATTTGAACAGGCAGAAAAGCTATCTTTTTCACTTTCTTATGCTTCCCCAAAAACAACTGCCATATTTCTCAGTTTGTGATTGTAGAAAAAGAAGATGGAGTTAGTCCCAAAAGGAATAAGAGAGAAACACACAGCCTCTTACATTCAGATACAGAAGAGGGTCTGTGAATTGAAATTCACAAACTAAATATAAAATTGTTTTAAAGTAACTTTGGGAAGCTTGGGTGACTTGGCTCAGTGGGTAAAGAATTCACCTTCAATGGAGACACAGGAGACGTGGATTCGATCCTTGGGTCAGAAAGATTCTCCTGGAGGAGGGCAAGAACTCCAGTGTTCTTGCCTGGGAAATTCCATGGACAGAGGAGCTGGAGGGTACAGCCCATGGGGCTGCAAAGAGTCAGACATAACTGAGGGACTAAATAACAACAACAAGGAGACCATTGGATTCACTTACCAAGGCTTTCTCACACCAATGTTAAAATTTGTCAAAACCCGTTATAGGAAAAGCAGGAATCTGCCAGCTATTGGAGGCAACATTTACTATTATTCTACATGGCCCATCCTCAACTTTGCATTTTTAATTCAGGATTATTTGGCATGAACTTGCATGAGTGAGGTCATTCACAGGATCTCTAAAGGCCTCCATTTTCACGGTTGTGATTTTGAAGGGCTTCAGGTGAACAGGAGGCAGAAACTAACACAGATACCAACTTTTCCTCAACTGTAGGGAACTAGTTCGTTATTCAATAAGATTCAGACCAAACCTAGACACTTATCACTAGCAGATAAAATGAAAGGCTGAGGTGGAGACAGCTGTTTTTCTATAAAACGAGGGTAAATATTATAGAAGCTACTACTATAATGGATAGTAAAGGATTAATTATAATATTATATCAGTCCCAGACTCTGAACTTGAGATTCCCTGAAGAGGAAGTTCTGGGCATATTTTTGACTTGTATTTTTGCCTCTATTTCTTTTTTCCTATGAACTGATGACATCTTTTTTCCTGAGTAAATAAATTTAATAAAAGGATTCTATTGACTTTGAAATAAAAAATATGCAGCCACAGTAAACATAAAGAATTATTTCAAGATAAAAATGAGAAGGGTAAGTAGAGGGAAAAAATGCTGAAGAGTTTAATTTTTAGCAATTAAAAAAATTTTAAGTTTATATTCCATTTACAGATATTACAAAATATTGGCTGTATTCTCTCTTTTGTACAATACATCTTTGTAGCCTGTCTTATTCCCAGTATTTTCTACCTCCCTCTCTCCCCGCCAAAATAGGTTCTTTTTGTTCTTCAATAAATCTACGGGAAAGAGGCAAAATAGGTGAGGAGTTCGTATTAAGAAGTACAAACTACTAAGTAAAAAATAAGTTACAAGAATGTAATGTACAACACAGGGAATGGTTAATATTTTATAATAACTTTGCATGGAGTATAATCTATAAAAATATTGAATTACTATGTTTACACTGATATAATATTGTAAGTCAACTATACTTCAAAGAAAAAAACAATCTATTCCTTGATTTGACTTTGCTTTTATTCTTTCTCTTCAGTTAAAAAATAGTAAATCTTTTCAATAGTGGAGCAGTCTAAAGGAAAACCTGGAATAGCTGGAATATGTGGTTAGAATGGACTGTGTGAATATAAGTTCTCGGACTTCTGGGCATTTTTGTACTTCACCAGGGAGTAGATTTGGGGATAAGTGCCACCTTATCCCTGTCTGGTGGTTGAAGCAGATTCTCCTGAGGTTTTCTTTTTTTTTTTTTTTATGGTCTGAAAATGAGTAGCATAGATGTCAAAAGAGTAATATGAACAATAGAAGAGATTTACAAGGGCCTAGGAAATTGGAGAATTAGTGTAAGAAGCCTGTTATGGATTTGGTCAAAGGCAAGAAGACAATAAAGTTTGAGTAAAACAGCTTTCACAGTTTTCCTGATTTGGCTGAAAGGAGAGGCCACCTGCTAAATGATGAGAAATAGTTTCCACAAGGCTATTTGATAATACTGTATTCTGTGGCTGCAGCCCAGTCATTAAAATATGAAGTCAGTAAATATATGAGACTATGGACCCACTATAACAGTTAGTAAATTCATCAACTACAATCATATTCCTATGTCTGTTATAAAGGAAAATTCTGTATGTCATGTACTGAATTTTTGTCTTGCTTATAGTGATTAGTGTCTACAGTTAAGTTGAAAAAAGCACTTGGACATCTGGAGATATATTTTAATTAATCATATTTTGCATTTCTCAGTCTGACTTTCATGACTGAGATAAAATATTACTCAAGATTTCCAATGAACTAAGTTCTGATTTTAGACATTATAATAGCTTATTAGGCATGCTTCCAGTATGTGAGGTAGGAATTCTCTGTTTGATAACTGGGAGGTTATTAGTCTTAAGCTAGACACTATCTTTGTGTCAAGTCGTAGCTTATCATTGTGTTAATGCCTCTTAAATATTTACTATCTCTATTTTACCCACAGTGTCTTATTTAGATCCCATTAGTGTGAATAACATGAATTTTGGAAGGCAGAAAGAGAAACCGTTAGGGTCATGTACCCGGACTGCAGTGAGGTGAGGATTTGCCAATAGCTTCCAGAAATTACCCTTTGACCTGCAGCTGAGATGACTGTCTTCTCTCTCCTGCTAGTCCCTTCTCTCATGCATTCTTAAAATCAGAAGCTTTTTCTGGTAATTGCTCCTTTATTCCTTTCAATAGTAACAACTGGCCTCTAATTTCCTGCTTATATTGTCTAGGGTAGTTTATTTTTCTGATCAAACCCATATTGCTATAGTTCCTCTGAAACTGGCTGTGGCCATTCAATTCATTCTCTCCCTATTTACATCATCAGTTAAATAACATGGTGCCTGATCTTATATTCCTTTGCAAATGGCATAAAGAAATAACTATTTATTCTGGGAAACTACTCCATGTTCTTGCTGGTTTGAATTACTCTTAGCATATGAAATAGAATTTTTTTCCTCTCTTCAATGCCTAATACTGTTTCCTTTTCTTCTCAGTCTCAGCAAAATCTCCTGCAAGATAATAAATTGTTTTAGTAAAGACACTTTTGAAAACTATCTCATGAGTTTAGCATGTTAAATGATCAAAGGTAAATCCATTTTTTTTTTCTGACAATGATAAATGACAATGATCTTTCTGTTTTAAAACAGGTTGTGATGGCATTTGAATCAACGTTTTGTAAAACAGAGCAGGTTTTTAATAAAGCAGAAGGACATGGGGTTTTGCTTGGCTTAATGAACTGTTACTCTTCCTAATTAGAAGATTATGTGCTCATGCAGAGGTCAGAATAATTAAGTTTATATCTACTTATCAAACCATGACAGTAGGAATCAATAGCAATAGTTGATTACACACATTCAAAGAACTGAAAAAGATAATTGGGGAGAAAAATCACCCCTTTAGTGCAGAAAATGTTCTAAAATGTACAATGAAAACTTTTTTTAAAAAAATAATTAAGCACATAGGGCTGGGCAAAAAGTTTGTTCGAGTTTTTCTGTTATAGCCTATGAAAAACCTGAATGAACTTTTTAACCAGCCCTAAATTACTTAGAAAAATTTTAACTATTTAATTTTATTGGATCTGGTTATAGTTGATACTGTCTCCCTTCTTACATGCTGACCATCTTCTTCTACTGTTCTTCATACATGTTTCTTTAGTGCCTGAAAATTTAAAAACATCTTGCAAATTCACAGGAAGTGAGTGACTGAAGTTGCTCAGTCATGTCTGACTCTTTGCGACCCCATGGACTGTAGCCTACCAGGCTCCTCCGTCCAGGGATTTCCCAGGCAAGAATACTGGAGTAGGTTGCCATTCCCTTCTCCAGGAGATCTTCCCCACCCAGGGAATGAACCCAGGTCTCCATCATTGTAAGCAGGGAAGCAAATTCACATACATGACAAAAATAATGGAAGAAAATACAAATCTTAAATAGATTAACTTTTATCTCCAATAGATTTTTTTGGCAAATGTAACAGCCGTACATACTTATAATTATCTTTTTCACAGATTTTATTTAATATAATTATAGATTTTTTTTAAAGTGACATATTTTGGTAGTTTCATTTACCTTCTTGATTAATGGAAATAGAAAATGAGTTGCGTTTAAAATTGTTTTATCTTGGAATAATTAATAAACACAGACAAGTGGATGCATTTGTAAGCACTGTTTAATTGATGGCTACATGTACCTGCTAACCAGGTTATGAAGTAGACAGTAGCCAGTGCCTTTAAAGCACTTGTGTCTATCCCTCTCTTACTCTCAGAGGCAACTAGCAATCTAACATTAATTCCTTGCTTTTCTTTATATTCTATGTACAATGTAGGTATACCTGAAAAACACATTGTTTTTCTGTGAAAAGCTGAGTAGCAATCCCAGATTTAGCTGTGTAAGGAAAGGACAAATTAGCAGACCTAAGAAGAGACTAAGCCAAATAGGGTGTTTGGATCACAGTCTGACTTGAGCTTCCCTGAGACTTTATAAAAGGCCCTTCTGGAAAAGTTAATTGTCAGCGTCATAGAGGAGTCTTGTGCAACATTTGCCTCATCTCAATGGAATCATTTATCAGGGCTACAGTGCCAGCAAAATGCTGCACCTTCAGCCCTAATAAGTTCTGGCAGGGCGGGCTACGAACTACTCTGTATGTTTTGCTTCTAAATTTACCATGCTGCACACCAAATCTTAGGAGGAGGTTGAAATAGAACAGTTCTCTTGGATTAAAGGAATATTTTCAGCTGATCCAGGCTTTGTGGCATGGAAGGACATGAACTTTATTGCCACATTGTCAAGACCAACGTCCCCAGCTTAAAGATGGAGCAAGGACCAGGAACATTTGGCTACGAAAGCTCACAGTATGACTTTCTTAATACATAATTCAGGCTTCCCAGGTGGCTCAATGGGAAAGAATCCTCCTACAATGCAGGAACTTGGGATTGACCCCTTGGTTGGGAAGATTCCCTGGAGAAGAAAATAGCAACCCACTCCAATATCCTGTCTGGGAAATCCCATGGACAGAGGAGCCTGGTGGGCTAAAGTCATGGGGCCACAAAAGAGTCACACACGATTTAGGGAGTAAACGGCAACAAAATATAATTTTCAGCCTAAATTGAATATCCTCCTTGGTGTTTTTTCCACTCCATTTATCTGTTCTGTCTTTCAGGAAATTGTCTTATTCAGATGTTGGATATCTAGATACTCAGTTCAGTTCAGTCACTCAGTCATGTCTGACTCTTTGCAACCCCATGAATCCCAGCACTCCAGGCCTCCCTGTCCATCACCAACTCCCGGAGTTCACTCAAACTCATGTCCATTGAGTCGGTGTTGCCATCCAGCCATTTCATCCTCTGTCATCCCCTTCTCCTCCTGTCCCCAATCCCTCCCAGCGTCAGGGTCTTTTCCAATGAGTCAACTCTTCACATGAGGTGGCCAAAGTATTGGTGTTTTAGCTTCAGCATCATTCCTTCCAATGAACACCCAGAACTGATCTCCTTTATGATGGACTGGTTGGATCTCCTTGCAGTCCAAGGGACTCTCAAGAGTCTTCTCCAACACCACACTTCAAAAGCATCAATTCTTCAGTGCTCAGCTTTCTTCACAGTCAAACTCTTATATCCATACATGACCACTGGAAAAACCATAGCCTTGACTAGATGGACCTTTGTTGGCAAAGTAACGTCTCTGCTTTTTAATATGCTGTCTAGGTTGGTCATAACTTTTCTTCCAAGGAGTAAGCATCTTTTAATTTCGTGGCTGCAGTCACCATCTGCAATGATTTTGGAGCCCAGAAAAATAAAATCTGACACTGTTTCCCTATCTATTTCCCGTGAAGTGATGGGACCAGATGCCATGATCTTAGTTCTCTGAATGTTGAGTTTTAAGCCAACTTTTTCACTCTCCTCTTTCATGTTCATCAAGAGGCTTTTGAGTTCCTCTTCATTTTCTGCCATAAGGGTGGTGTCATCTGCATATCTGAGGTTATTGATATTTCTCCCGGCAATCTAGATTCCAGCTTGTGCTTCTTCCAGCCCAGCGTTTCTCATGATGTACTCTGCATAGAAGTTAAATAAGCATGGTGACAATATACAGCCTTGACGTACTCCTTTTTCTATTTGGAATCAGCCTGTTGTTCCATGTCCAGTTCTAACTGTTGCTTCCTGACCTGCATACCGGTTTCTCAAGAAGCAGGTCAGGTGGTCTGGTATTCCCATCTCTTTCAGCATTTTCCACAGTTTATTGTGATCCACACAGTCAAAGGCTTTGTTGTAGTCAAGAAAGCAGAGGTATATGTTTTTCTGGAACTCACTTGTTTTTTTGATGATCCAATGGATGTTGGCAGTTTGATCTCTGGTTCCTCTGCCTTTTCTAAAACCAGCTTGAACACCTGGAAGCTCACAGTTCACGTATTGCTGAAGCCTGGAGAATTCTGAGCTGACTGTGGCTCAGCTCATGAACACCGTATTGCCAAATTCAGACTTATATTGAAGAAAGTAGGGAAAACCACTAAACCATTCAGGTATGACCTAAATCAAATCCCTTATGATTATACAGTGGAAGTGAGAAATAGATTTAAGGGACTAGATCTGATAGATAGACTGCCTGATGAACTATGGACTGAGGTTCATGACACTGTACAGGAGACAGGGATCAAGACCATCCCCATGGAAAAGAAGTGCAAAAAAGCAAAATGGCTGTCTGGGGAGGCCTTACAAATAGCTGTGAAAAGAACAGAAGTGAAAAGCAAAGGAGAAAAGGAAAGATATAAGCATCTGAACACAGAGTTCCAAAGAATAGCAAGGAGAGATAAGGAAGCCTTCCTCAGTGATCAATGCAAAGAAATAGAGGAAAACAACAGAATGGGAAAGACTAGAGATCTCTTCAAGAACATTGGAGATACCAAGGGAACATTTCATGCAAAGATGGGCTCGATAAAGGACAGAAATGGTATGGACCTAACAGAAGCAGCAGATATTAAGAAGAGGTGGCAAGAATACACAGAAGAACTGTACAAAAAGATCTTCATGACCCAGATAATCACGATGGTGGGATCACTCATCTAGAGCCAGACATCCTGGAATGTGAAGTCAAGTGGGCCTTAGAAAGCGTCACTATGAACAAAGCTAGTGGAGGTGATGGAATTCCAGTTGAGCTATTTCAAATCCTGAAAGATGATGCTGTGAAAGTGCTGCACTCAATATGCCAGCAAATTTGGAAAACTCAGCAGTGGCCACAGTGCTGGAAAAGGTCAGTTTTCATTCCAATCTAGATGTTAGTTAGTTAGTTAGCTAGTGTTAATTGCTCAGTGGTGTCTGACTCTTTGTGACCCCATGGACTGTACCCTGCCAGGCTCCTCTGTCCAGGGAGTTCTGTAGGCAAGAATACTTGAGTGGGCTCCTGTACCCTTCTCCAGGAGATCGTCCTAACCCAGGTATCAAACTCAGGCCTCCTGCATTGCAGGCAGATTCTTTATTGTCTGAACCACCAGGGAAATCCCTATACTTTCGTAAACTTTCTCTATAATTATTTTAAATCCCTTTATAAATAATGATCCTTTTGTTCTACTTTCTGAAAACATTTTTTTTTTTCTGAAAAGTACTCTGAAACTTTATCTATTAACACCTCTTTCCATTTTTTTTTAATTTGTGTGTTTTGGGTTTTCATTTGAGTTGGTCAAATTAGTCTGCAAAAAGATATTTTCTTTTTTTAAAATGAAATTCTCATTTTAGTTTCACTGATGTGATATTTCCTTTCACTTTTCTGTGGATATTACTGCCTGGGAGGATAAAGGTCTGTTGACTTTCTGGGAGCTCACTGGAGGCAGGGACCAGAAGCCACAGAATTCACTGAAGAGTCATTGTCTTTACCACAGCTAGTGCTCCAGCCCAGGAAATGGTGTCTGATCTGCATGATTGTGCATGGATGAGGGTCTCTAGGGAGCTGACTCCTGTCAATCATTTAAAAAATATTTACCAGTACATTTGTTTTAGACCCAAATTTACCTCCAGTGCTGGACGACTCTGAAACTGTTCTTTCTAAGACTTTGAGAATTCTCTGAGCAATTTGACTTGGTTTTCACTTTTCCTGATTTCTAGCTTTAAGATTTAGCTTCTTGGGTCTATTAAATAAAGTACATTAATACATCAGCTTGCACTCAGAATTTTGTTACCGTTGTCTGCTCTTCTGTTATCCTCCTTCTTTTGAGTCTTATCTTTAAAAATATTTTCTTTATTGTAATTTTACTGTGAAGGGTTACATTAGATGCCTGTGTCTAAAAGCCTAATCTGGAAACACATAAGTGCCTCAATTTTAAAAAACTATGTTCAATGTCTTGTACTAACTTATCGTGGAAAAGAATATGAAAAAGAACCTGAATCTCTTTGCTATATGCTTGAAACTAATGCAGTATTTTAAGTCTACTATGTTGTTATTGTTGTTTAGTTGCTAAGTCATGTCTGACTCTTTGGTGACCCCATGGACTGTAGCCCGTCAGGCTCCTCTGTCCATGGAATTTTCCAGGCAAGAACACTGGAGTGGGTTGCCATTTTCTTCTCCAGGGGATTTTTCTTACCAAGGGATTGAACCAGCCTCTCCTGAATTGCAGGCGGATTCTTTGCCACAGAGCCAAATATACATCGATAAAAGAATGTGTAGGAATGAAAAATTTCTAATTTGTTTATCTCTGTGAAATGTTTGATACAGTAAGATATAAATTAATGTACCCTACTAAGATAAATTTTTTAATTGAAGAAAAATTAACAAATTCTAAACATACGCTACTTATGATACTTATGAGCAGATCCTTACTGAAAACTCTTCTCTTTTTTGCAGTGCCTTTAAGAACCAAATAAATATTGCACTAAACTGTGCTTAGGAGTCAGTTCCTATTAGTGGAGTCATCACCTAGAATGAAATGCTCTATTTCTACATCGTAAAAGAGCACTGGTCAAGGAAAAAGAAATTGGCAGATTTTCCTTAGATTAAGGGGAGAAGGAAATGGCAACCCGCTCCAGCATTCTTGCTTGGAGAATCCTGTGGCCAGAGGAGCCTGGAGGGCTGCTGTCCATAGGGTTGCACAGAGTCAGACATGACTGAAGCGACTTAGCATGCAAGGATGCATTGGAGAAGGAAATGGCAACCCACCCCAATAATTTTGCCTGGAGAATCCCAGGGACAGAGGAGCCTGGTGGGATGCCGTCTAAATGCACGAAAGAATTGATGCTTTAGAAATGCGGTGTTGGAGAAGACTCTTGAGAGTCCCTCAGACAGCAAGGAGAAGATCCAACCAGTCAATTTTAAGGAAATCAGTCCTGAATATTCTTTGGAAGGACTGATGCTGAAGCTGAAACTCCAATACTTAAAGCGAAGAACTGACTCCTTGGAAAAGACCCTGATGCTGGGAAAGATTGAGGGCAGGAGGAGAAGGGGATGACAGAGGATGAGATGGTTGGATAGCATCACCGACTCGATGGGTATGAGTTTGAGCAAGCTCCAGGAGTTGGTGATGATCAGGGAAGCCTGGTGTGGTGCAGTCCATGGGGTTGCAAAGAGTCAAACACAACTGAGCGACTGAAATGAACTGAACTGAACTGAAGAATATTGTATATATTAAAATTTACTGGTCTTCATTATTTCCAAGTCTGGAGCAATGAAGCTCTGGACACCATCTCTAATACTCTGGATGAGAGAGAAATTTGAGGATATATTTCTGTAATTGGAGGACTGCTAATGTGCTGAAAAAAACTGTTGTGAAAAATCAAAATAATGCAGCAATAATAATAATAGAACCCTCAATACAACACAGAAATCGAGGACTATCGTGACTGAGATTTTTAACCTGTTCTCCAACGAACAGGTTAGCCTGCCACCTGCCATACTTACATGGATGCTGGCAGAAAAAGCAGAACTCCTGTGTTAGAAAAAAGGACTTTACAACTCAGAGCAGTAGCAGCAGCCAGAGGATTAGAATTTTCTTGCAAATGTTCTCATCAAACTCAATTGTGGTGTGGAGAGGGCCCGTTAATGCCTGCATATGTAATGGGTTGCATTACAGGAGAGAAATCATGGCCCCAACGTTCTGTTAATGGACTCCAAAAGGAGTTATTACCTTTATTACACCGGGCAATAAGGATACCTGCCCTTTGCTCCAGAGAGAGACGCTATCTATATAAGGCTGTAAACAAACCTGCCTTTTGCTTGAAGTGATGTATTATTTGTTTCTTCCAAGATCATTTGCTGGGGCTTCCCTGGTGGCTCAGATGGTTAAGAGTCTGCCTGCAGTTCAGGAGACCCAGGTTTGATTCCTGGGTCTGGAAGATCCCCTGGAGGAGGAAATGGCTACCCACTCCAGTATTCTTGCCTGGGAAATCCCATGAATAGAGAAGCCTGACAGACTACAGTCTATGGGGTCACAAAGAGTCAGATATGACTGAGCGACTTCACTTCACAAGATTATTTGCTATACAAACATTCTTGCAATGGAAGACAGAGCAACTACTTGCATTACGCACAAGATATGCAGAAATGTGAGAGAGGCTAATAGAGAATTTTGCCCCAGCACATCTCAGCACACTTATCAAGGGCTAATTCCATTCTCCTGGACTTAACCTTAAGTCATCAGATTTAGTTGTCCTTCTTAAATAAATAAATTTGTTTAGTTTTGCATTTTTTATATTGGAGCTTAATTGATTAACAATTTTCTGTTAGTTTCAGCTGTACTGCAAAGTGATATAATTTTATATATATATATGCATATATATATACACACATATATCTCTTCTTAATTAATTTAAAGGGAAAATTACTGCTATATATTTTTATACTATAGTAATATATTATTCTGGAGAAAGAAATATAACCCACTCCAGTATTCTTGCCTAGAGAATCCCGTGGAGAGAGGAGCCTGGTGGGCTGCTGTCCACGGGGTCTCATAAAGACTGAAGCGACTTAGCATGCATGCATGCATTGGAGAAAGAAATACAAACCACTCCAGTATTCTTGCCTGGAGAATCCCAGGGGCAGAGGAGTCTGGTGGGCTGCCATCTATGGGGTCACAGAGTCGGATACAACTGAAGCGACTTAGCAGCAGCGGCAGCAGGAACATTTTATTAGGGCTTCTCAGGTAGCTCAGCAGTTAAGATTCCATCTGCCAATGCCGGAGACACAGAAGATCTCCTGCAGGAGGAAATGGCAACTCACTCCAGTATTCTTGCCTGGGAAATCCCATGGACAGAGGAGCCTGGCGGGCTACAATCTATAGGGTTGCAAAGAGTCACACAACTGAGCACACATATACAGGGTATTGCTATGGCATCAGGAGAGAATGATTTTATTAAAGAATGAAGTATTTTTTAATCTCATAATCCCCTTTGGGTTAGTGTATTTTTCGTATATTCCAGAATCTATTCCGAAAATAAGACAAATGGTATCTTCCTTTGCTCTTCCGTACATTGCCATTTAGAATTACTTCCTAAAGCTATTATATGAAAATTAATTGCACTGTCATAACAAAGCATACTGTACTTATTACATAAACAGAGCAATATTTTTGCTATAATATACAAGATCTTGTTTCATCAAATACTTGCACTCATAAAAAATCTCAACGAATTATAATTTTGTTCTCCAAGGTAAATATTTTGGAAAATCAAGCTGAAAAACTTCTACATTACAAAATGCTTAATTTTAAGCAAAGATTTTAAAATTTCTTTTCAAACCTAGCAACTCATCAAAGTAATATTTCTTGTAATTGTCACTATTTCTACCTAATTTATCTTGAACATTCACACACTCGTAGTGAAATGTCAAAACGGACAAAAATGTATGACAAAATTAATATGAGCCAAATTTACTCTTGAAACTCATTGTGTGTACAATCTTTCATCTCTGCAAAACTTCTTCTGCATTTAATATGCTCTTAGCCTATCTATGCATAGTGAAATCCTACATATATTTCAAGATTCAGTTTGAATGCCTCTGCTGTGAAGAACTGCCTATTTTACTCTGTTAGAATTAATCCATTGTTTCCCTATTTTTCCATCATAGAACATGGCTGATATCTCTTAGGTCACATCCATTACTTTTTTCTACTTTTCTTTCTTCTCTACCAAAATGTTGTTGGAAAAATTCTGTCCGGAACATCTGGGGGTCCCTTATATAATATTTATCATGGGCGTTTGTTTGTTTATTTTAAGTTCTTATGCTCATGGAGAGATTTGCTGGAAACACACAAATGTGGGAAGTTTGTGTGATGGACTTTTTAAGGATGAAGGTGGCTCAGAGGTAATGAATCCACCTACCAATGCAGGAGACACAAGAGGCATAGTTTGGATCCCTCAGTCAGGAAGCTCCCCTGGGTAGGAAATGGCCACCCACTCCAGTATTCTTGCCTGAAAAATTCCATGCACTGAGGAGCCCAGTGAACTGCAGTCCATGGAGTCACAGAGTTAGACATGACTGAGCGTGCACACACAGACCTTATGATAAGCCTAAAGCACAATGGTTATGACCTAGTGACGCATGATGTAACCCATACCTAAGACCTGATTGTCCGCTTCAATGTATCATGATCTCTTAATTAATTAATGGCAATATTCTAGTAATTGGTTAAACTATGTATTATAGTCTCTATCAAACAAGTAAACTCTCTGTTTCTTGTACACCTTTTTATGTTTGATTGATATGACTTCTTTGAATTTTCAAGATCTTGGTTAAGCATAAACCATTATGCACATTCATGCCTTAGTTTATATATATATATATATATATATATATATATATATATATATATGTATACTCATGGATGATAGTACAATGACTTAAATAAATGAAATCCTAAGCATTTATCCCTAGATGGCATTGAGATCAAGAACACATTCTGTCATAATTTGAATTTTATGTTATAACTTTAATAATAATAACAGGTATAACTTTAAAATTCAAAGATAACATTAAATATTAATATTCATTTTTTCTTAAAATGAGCTAGAGTGAAAAGTTAAACTCTGGAATAAGAGAGCATTTGAAGCAACAGGAAAATAACTCACTTTCTTGAAAAGATTAATATTAATTTATAAAACCCATATGAGATCCCAGCAATATTCACAAATCACTCTCCATATATGCCAGAAGAAAGTGATATTATTTTCAGTTGAGTTCAGTCGCTCAGTCATGTCTGACTCTTTGCAAACCCATGAATCGCAGCACACCAGGCCTTCCTGTCTATCACCAACTCCCGGAGTTCACTCAGACTCACGTCCATCGAGTCAATGATGCCATCCAGCCATCTTATTCTTGGTCGTCCCCTTCTCCTCCTGCCCCCAATCCCTCCCAGCATCACAGTCTTTTCCAGTGAGTCAACTCTTCACACGAGGTGGCCAAAGTACTGGAGTTTCAGCTTTAGCATCATTCCTTCCAAAGAAATCCCAGGGCTGATCTCCTTCAGAATGGACTGGTTGGATCTCCTTGCAGTCCAAGGGACTCTCAAGGGTCTTCTCCAACACCACAGTTCAAACGCATCAATTCTTCAGTGCTCAATATTATCTTAGGGATTTTTATAAAATTTACTTTTCATAGGTAGAATATTTTGAATTTCTGTTCTTCTAGAAAAATTTCTCATACTTAGTATTCTAGCAGTACTAGAAACAGAGATTATAAGACTAACTGACATTATTGAGCACTTACTCTCTGCCAGGTATTGTTCTGAGCAGTTGCCATGCCTATTTCATTAAATCCTCTGGAAAACATTATGAAGTAGATAATATTTTTGTTCCTGTTTTGTAAATAAGACAACTTAAGGGTTAAAAGGAATTGTCTAACTTCATACTGTTAGTAAATGAAAGAAGTCATATTTCAAACCCGTCAATTAGCTCTCAGGAGCCCATTCTTCCTGCTCTGTATCATTGAAATGTAGGGAAATCTTTGTTCTTTAAAACACACTTAACCCCACTTAGCACCATAGATATTTTAAAAATATTGAAGAATAAATTTTTAAATCAATCCATAGAATTTTTGACATGTCAGGAATGCAGATTACTCAAAGAATGACGACCAAGGCTTTCTGGAAAGGATGACTTTTTTCTTGATGATTTGTATTTTGTATTTTTGAGTTGAAATACAGGCAATTTGTTTAAAACAAAAGACATCAAAGAAAATGATACATGTAATGGTCTAGTCAGATCAAGAGTAACTAATACCCCTTGTCCTCATTCTTTTGTTGTTATTTAGTCACTAAATTATATCTGACTCTTTTTGCAGTCCCATAGACAGGTTCCTCTATCCATGGAATTCTCCAGGCAAGAATACTGGAGTGGGTTGTCATTTCCTCCTCCAGGGGATCTTCTCAACCCAGTAATTGAACCCACATGTCCTGCATTGGCAAGTGGATTCTGTGCGTCTGAGTCACCAGGGAAGCCCCTTACTCTTTCACAGGAAAATAAAAAGAGTGAAGCACTTAGTGTGTGTTCTCGTTGAGGCTGGACTTGGGATTTGGTAGAATAACAATGCTTCATTACTGAGGTGACGGTGTCAGAGGCTGTCTCAGATTTCTGTTAAATATTTAAATTTTAAGATACTTTTCATCTTAAAGACCATTATTTCTGACTCATAACAAAAGGGCAGTGATGACCCAAATTGTTACCTAGCTTCATCCCTGGATTAAAAAATCCCTGTATTTTTTAAATACAAATTTTATAAGACCCACACAGCCTTTTTTCACAGGGATTCTGTGAAAGTGCTGAACTCAATATGACAGCAAATTTGGAAAACTCAGCAGTGGCCACAGGACTGGAGAAGTTCAGTTTTCATTCCAATCCCAAAGAAAGGCAATGCCAAAGAATGCTCAAACTACCGCACAATTGCACTCATCTCATACGCTAACAAAGTAATGCTCAAAATTCTCCAAGCCAGGCTTAAACAGCACATGAACCATGAACTTTCAGATGTTCAAGCTGGTTTTAGAAAAGGCAGAGGAACCAGAGATCAAATGGCCAACATCCGCTGGATCATCAAAAAAGCAAGAGAGTTCCAGAAAAACATCTATTTTTGCTTTATTGACTATGCCAAAGCCTTTGACTGTGTGGATCGCAACAAACTGTGAAAAATTCTTCAAGAGATGGGAATACCAGACCACCTGACCTACGTCCTGAGAAATCTGTATGCAGGTCAAGAAGCAACAGTTAGAACTGGACATGGAACAACAGAATTGGTTTCAAATCAGGAAAGAAGTACATCAAGGCTGTATATTGTCACCCTGCTTATTTGACTTATATGCAGAGTACATCATGAGAAACGCTGGGCTGGATGAAGCACAAGCTGGAATCAAGATTGCCAGGAGAAATATCAATAACCTCAGATATGCACATGACACCAACATCATGGCCAAAAGCAAAGAAGAGCTAAGGAGCCTCTTGATGAAAGTGAAAGAGGAGAGTGGAAAAGTTGTCATAAAACTCAACATTCAGAAAACTAAGATCATGGCATCTGGTTCCATCACTTCATGGCAAGCAGATGGGGAAACAGTGGAAACAGTGAAAGACTTTATTTTGGGGGGCTCCAAAATCACTGCAGATGGTGGCTACAGCCATGAAATTAAAAGACACTCCTTGGAAAAAAGTTATGACCAACCTAGACAGCATATTAAAAAGCAGAGACATTATTTTGCAAACAAAGGTGTGCCTAGTGAAAGCTATGGTTTTTCCTGTGGTCATGTATGGATGTGAGAGTTGGACTATAAAGAAAGCTGAGTGCTGATGAATTGAAGTTTTTGAACTGTGGTGTTGGTGAAGACTCTTGAGAGTCACTTGGACTGCAAGGAGATCCAACCAGTCCATCCTAAAGGAAATCAGTCCTGAATATTCATTGGAAGGACTGATACTGAAGTTGAAGCTCCAATACTTTGGCCACCTGAAGCAAAGAACTGACTCATTGGAAAAGACCCTGATTCTGGGAAAGATTTAAAGCAGGAGAGGATGAGATGGTTGGATGGTGTCATTGACTCACTGGACATGATTTTGAGTACACTCCAGAAGTTGGTGATGGACAGGGAAGCCTAGCGTGCTGTAGTCCCTGGGGTCACAAAAGGGTCAGACATGACTGAGTGACTGAACTGAACTGAAATGACACAACTTTTAGCAGATAAGACTTTTCTTGGGAAGTATCAGTTTTACCCTGTCATAATCTCATCTCACTTTGGGGAACAAAAGGGAGTATCATTTTATTTTGCTCCTGAATTTCCTATAAATGCTGACACTTTCCTCCATCATTTTGGTAAGAAAACAATTTTTAAATTTTCATTTATTTCTATTTGGGTTACCTTCATTCTGAAACAGGAAGGGTCGTAAAAGATGATTTATATATTTGGATAAACTTTTTTGGTAAGAATTTGTTATTAATGGGCACTGGCAAACCATGGACCAGGGTATGAACTGCAGGTATCACTGCTCTTCCTCTGGTTCAACTACTAGACTATCACTTCACCAGCCAAGTTTTACTAGTTTGTATGTGTGTGTATGTGTGTGTGTGTGTGTGTGTGTGTCTGTGTGTGTGCATGTGTGCTTGTATACACAAGTTCACATCTTAATTTCCTTTTCTTTAAAGAAAGAAAAGCATTGCTACATAAATGCATTGTTTCTACAGTATCCCAGAGCACCTGTTAACTTTTAAGTAGCCAGAGAGCTCTGCCAGGATTCTAATTTCGTGCTGCCAAATGTGCCAGTTTTGTGTTGGCACTCCTCTCTTAGATCTATCTGTTCAACATGACTGGATTGCTTTGAAACAAATTTAAAAGAGAAAAAGGGAATTCCCTGGTGGTCCAGTGGTTAAGATTCCACACTTTGACTGTAGGGGACACAGGTGTGATCCCTGGCTGGGGAACAAAGATCCTGCCTGCCTCCTGATGCTGCCAAAAGAAGAGAAAGAAAAAAAGAGAAAAACATATACCAAATGGTTGCATTTATATGTGTAATCTGAAATAAATAAATAAATAAACCTTAGACACAGAGACTAGGTCAGGGGTTACCAAAGGTGAAAGGTGGGGTGGGGAATGGATGAAAAGGATAAGAATGTACAAACCTGAGTTTTAAATAACGAATCAGGGAGGTGTGATGTACAGCATGAAGACTACAGTTAATAATACTGTATTGCATATTTAAAAGTTGCCGAAAGAGTACACGGGCTTCCCAGCTGGCTCAGTAGTAAAGACTCCTCCTGCCAGTGCAGAAGATGCAGGAGATTCGGGTTTGATCCCTCATTCAGGAAGGTCCCCTGGAGAAGGAAATGGCAACTCAACCCAGTATTCTTGCCTGGGAAATCCCATGCACAGAAGGGCTTGGCAGGCTATAGTCCATAGGGTCTCCAAGAGTCAGACACGACTTAGCGGCTAAACAACAACAAAAAGAGGGTACATATTAAAAGTTCTCATCACACACAAAAAACCAAGTTTGCAACAATGGATGGTAATGTATGTTAACTAGACTTATTGTGTTGAATACTGTGAATGAATATTCACTAATATTTGATATTTGCTTTTGATATTTTGATATTTGAGCATTTGATATTTGCTTCCTTTTGTGAATTAGCCTTTGCATATTTATCTTGCAATTACAAATTGATTTCCTGCTAAAAAGAGCAAAAGAAAGTCCTTTTCCTAGTATATTTCCAAACTAAATAGAAGGTGCTATTTCCTAGAGTTCTGCAGAAACTAATAACACCTACAAGTCATATGTATCCAGTTGTAACTAGAACTTCTTAAGGGTAAGTAAAGAAAAACTTGGAATAGTCAGCTTCCAAGTCTTCTTTTCCCTAATTTGCAATGAATATAAAATATACTAGGAGGTAAAATTTATTCTCAAGTTCATACTTGGGCATAAAAATATCTACCACCTCCTTTAAAAGAAACTACATATTTTTCTTAGTATTTTTCCACCACAGTTTTTGACTAAAATAGTCATCAACTAACAATTTTAATTATAATAACAATGTGTTCAGTCACGTCCGACTTTGCGACCCTGTGGACTGTAGCCCACTAGGCTTCTCTGTCTATGAGATTTTCCAGGAAAGAATACTGGAGTAGGATGCCATGCCCTCCTCCAGGAGATCTTCCTGACCCAGGGATCGAACCCACATCTCTTATGTCCCCTGCATTGGCAGGCAGGTTCTTTACTACTAGCTCCACCTGGGAAGCCCATTAAATATATGTACTGGGTGCTTAATCGGAGAAGGCAATGGTACCCCACTCCAGTACTCCTGCCTGGAAAATCCCATGGACGGAGGAGCCTGGTAGGCTTCAGTCCATGGGGTCGCTTAGGGTCGGACACGACTGAGCGACTTCACTTTCACTTTTCACTTTCATGCACTGGAGAAGGAAATGGCAACCCACTCCAGTGTTCTTGCCTGGAGAAACCCAGGGATGGGGGAGCCTGGTGGCCTGCTGTCTATGGGGTCGCACAGAGTCGGATACGACTGAAGTGACTTAGCAGCAGGGTGCTTAATATGACTGCATTTTAAGTTTAATATCTCATTTGACATTTACTCAAGCCAATTCTAAGAAAATTTGAATCTACCCAAAATCCCCCACTCACATGGCAGCATCATAAGAATACATCTTCCCTTGTTTTTATAGTCAGGCGTCTGCTGATCGGCCCAAGTATGAATTTGAGACCTGACATCCAATCTAAACCTTAGCAAATCACCTGCAAAGCCACATTTTGGAAAAAAATACAAGCAAGTGCATTCACATTTCTTTGTTTGGGATTTCAGGTAGGACATATTAAAAGAGAAACACAGTTCCTTGGGATAATCAGCTTAAAAGTCACGAGAAAAACTAGGAACCTTATGTCACATTATATACAACATAAAGTAAAAGTTGAAACTATTAACACAGGTCAGTAAGAATTATTTGGTGGAAGTAAATAAATGATAAAACTAATTGGAAATAGATATGAAAAAAAGAACACATGCAGGAATAATCCAGTCCCCCACTAGTGGTCTCACATGAGGCCAATAGTTCAAAAGTCAAACTTGTGTTGGATTCACATTAGCCTCTTACTCATCCTCCCCACTGAAAACAGGAGAGATTGCAACTTCCTTCCATGGATTTTTGTCCTTTTTTCATTCCTTTATTATTAAATGATTCTTTTGTAAGACAACCCTGCCCAGAATCAGCCCTAAGACACAAATATTACCATTCTTATTTTACAAAAGAGAAAATGAGATTTAAAATATGAACAAAGTTTCCCAAGGTTATGTAATTCAAAAGTGGTGAAAATAATTTGAGTTAAAGTCCTTCTACCTCTAAATTTTGCACACTAAACCACAATCAACTTTTCCCATTATCAACTTATTTCTTCTTAATGAAACCTTGATGTAGACAGTTGAAAATGAGTTTGAAAATTAATTCTAGCTTTCCAGAGAATATTACTGAAATTTAATCTATCCACTGTTGCTTATACACAAAAAAGTATCAACGCTTATTGAATGTAGAATGTATTAATTTAGCTGTATTGTGAGATTATGAGTTACTGTCTTTTTTTCTCTCTTCTAAGGCATGAGTACGTTGACTTGGGATTCTTACTAATATTACTCAGTATTATTAGACATCACCTCACAACATCCTGAAGAAAAAATATAAAAGGAAGCTCAAAGAGCCAGTTTGGTTGCATAAAAAAATCAGACCCAGTTAGCGGTAAATAATTAAAAAAAACACATATTAAAAAGCTTCCATTACAGCACTCTTTCCAATATACCACACTGCCAATATTTAATAAAACTGTGTACATGCATGAGCATGAGAAAAGGAGAGGGGCAGGGATCAAGGTGAGGAATTAAAGGCTTACGGTTAACCAGATAACTAGGAAATACTGTCTAAGTACTTAGTCTCCAAAGATTGTCACTAAGCTGGGTTTCATAAGAAAACTTCTTTTGAATTTCTGCTGCTGCTGCTGCTGCTAAGTCGCTTCAATCGTGTCTGACTCTGTGCGACCCATAGACAGCAGCCCACCAGGCTCCCTCGTCCCTGGGATTCTCCAGGCAAGAACACTGGAGTGGGTTGCCATTTCCTTCTCCAATGCATGAAAGTGAAAAGTGAAAGTGAAGTCGCTCAGTCAGGTCCGACTCCTAGCGACCCTATGGACTGCAGCCCACCAGGCTCCTCCGTCCATGGGATTTTCCAGGCAAGAGTACTGGAGTGGGGTGCCATTGCCTTCTCCACTTTTGAATCTCTAGCCCCAACTAAATAGGAGTTCCTGGAGCTGCTTCATGGGTGGGTCTCCCAGAAAATGTCTACACAGTTCCAACTAGAGGCTGGGATGGAAAGGGGTCAAGGCTTGTTCTCAGTGACTATTACCCTCTCTATTGTTTATTTATATATTGGCCGTGCTGGGCCCCCATGGCTGCGCAGTCTATAACTCTAGTTGTGGTGAGTGAGGGCTACTCTCTAGTTGCGGTGCACAGGCTTTTCACTGCAGTGGATTCTCTTGTTGCTGTGCACATGACCTCGGGTGTGCGAGCTTCGGTCGTTGCAGCACGTGGGCTCAGTAGTTGCGGCTCCTGGGCTCTAGAATACAGGCTCAGTAGTTGTGGACACGGGCTTAGTTGCTCCTCAGCCTGTGGCATCCTCCTGAAACAGAGCAGGACCATATTGGTGCTTGTCTCCCTACCATGTTCTCTGCCTGCCTTTTGCCTGTGGAAAACTTTAGTCAACGAATAAGTTTAATCAGAGAATGAGACATGCAGAAACAAAGGAAAACAGTCTAAGAGGTGACTAAATAATAATAATGCAGTCATTAAGCATAGTTAAGGACCTTTAGTTCTTTCTCAAGGGCTCTAGATAATATTCTGAGCCATATCCTGTGAGCTGTCTCATAGATACTAAAATATGAGGTGGAGAAGTTAAGTACATGATGACCAAACTACCCAGGACTTGAGTTGCCACAATTCTGAGAACTGACTGCAGAGAAGTGGGAACAAGTGCACCCCAGAACTGAAGACTAATTGTACCTGAAACAACCAAGATGATGTTGGTCAGACCACTGATGATCAATTTGAAGATGACTGTTAGAGATGACTATGCTATTTCTGCATGTAGCCCTTCCACCCTACTCTGTCTATAAATGCTCTCACCCTCTGCTTGTCGGGGTCAGGGGAGGGTCAGCCTTTGAACGGAGACAGATGTCCAACACCCTCCCCCACCCCCCCACCCCCCCACCCCCCCACCCCCAAGTTGCCAGCATCTGAAATAAAGCAAACTTTTCTTTCCACCAACCTGGCCGGCTTATTGGCTTTTGAGCGGTGAACAGCCAGACTGCCCACACACATCTTTCAGTAAAACAGCCTCAGTTTCAAACTAGTTCTTTCAATTTTTTTTATGGAATTGTAAACTTTTTATTTTACCCTTATATCAAGAATAGCTTGAAGCAGATTTTTTGATTCCTCTTTTCTTCCTCTCCTGGAGGCATGAATGAGTTTGAAAATAGCCCAAATTGAGGCAGTAAAAAGATATTCAAGACATATGTGTCACCACCCTTTCAGCTTTCAATTAATTGTGAACTTTCAGCATGAAAATGATTCCATTGGTGTGTTTATTCACTTAGTGATCTGGAAAATTTAAATAGCTTTGTGCAAAGCATAATTTATAAACAACAAAAAGATATTTGGTGATTGAATTTAAAGTTCTCTTTTGAAGGAGAAATATCATATGACATCTTTCATATGCAGAATTTTAAAAGAAATAATACAAATGAAATTACTTACAAAAAAGAAAGAGACTCACAGACTTAGAGAACAAACTTACAGTTGCCAGGGTAAGGAAGGAGGGAAAGGGTAGTTAGGGAGTTTGGGGGGATGTGTACACACCGCTATATTTAAAGTGGATAACCAATGCTCAGTGTTACGTGGCAGCCTGAAGGGGAGAGGAGTTTGGAGGAGAATGGATACATGTATATGTATGGATGAGTCTCTTCACTGTTCACCTGAAACTTTCACAACATTGTTAATTGGCTATACTCCAATATGAAATAAAAAGTTCAAAATATATATATATATAGATATGCATGTGTTCTTCCTTCTTTCCATCACCTGAAATTAGAGATTCTGTTTATAGCTGCTGAGGCCATGAGGCGGCATGAAGCAAGTCACTGCACACAACTGCATGCGTGTTTATTTTGTCCATCCCGTGATGATCAGGGAAGCCTGGTGTGCTGCAGTCCATGGACTGGCAAAGAGTTGGGGCTATGACTGAGGGACTGAACTGAGCTGATATTCTCTTGCTGTAACTCCTGGGAAGCTTGCTACATTTCTTAGTGGGAGGCTTGCAAAATGAAAGGACTTCCAAAGTTCAAAACTGGCTTTGCCGCCATGACATGCCATCTTTCCTGAAAAATGAGAGCATGAGTTGTTTTTCATTTCTCTGGAAGGCAACGTCATCTGTCATAGAATGCTACAGACCCAGTTTAGATTTTGATAAGTAATTTCCATTTAGGTTTTCTTTTCCTAAGGAAAGGTCTAAATGGATTGAAAAGTTTTTTTTTTCTTTTTGTCAATGTACCTGGAGGAGTAAGGAAGGAAAAAACACCTCAATTGTAAGAAACTAAAAAGAGTATTTTTAGAAAAGTATTTATATTGAATCATCAAATTTACAGGCAGAGTGGATATTGGAATTCATCTACTTCTCTCACACATAATGAAGCTGACACTCTCAACAGTTCAGCATCAGCTTTCTATAATATTTAGTGATGAAAATCAAAGACCCATTTCTCCTAAATCCATTGATACTGTTCTTTACTTTAAAACCAAATAAGCTTCAAGAGACTCACATCCCAATTTCTTCTTATTTTCAAAACTAAAAATACTTTTTTGTCACCTATAAAATATGCTTGAACATTTTGTTTCATTAATTAATTATGTTTAATTTGGGTGAATTTTTAGTTTTGTTCTGATAAATTAAATATGCATTCAATAATTACAGTCCATAGAAATAGATTAAAACCTTCCAAGAGATAAGCATGCTTACCTGTTAATCTATTATATATCAGAAACACCTTAAAGTGTGTAGGACACAGAAGATACATGCTAAGTATAGGTTAACTATGAAAAAAGTGAAAGTGTTAGTCGCTCAGTCATGGTAGTCTTTGCAACCCCATGGTCTGTCCATGGAATTCTCCAGGCAAGAATACTGGAGTGGGTTGCCATTCCCTTCTCCAGGGGATCTTCCTGACCCAGGGTCTCCTGCATTGCAGGCAGATTCTTTACCATCTGAGCTACCAGGGAAGCCCCCTATAAGTATATTTAATAATCAAATATGTGCTATATTTTGAAGAAGCTTAACTAAAACATGAAACCTGACTTCTTTCAGGAACTTATACTTCATTAAGGAAGACAAACACTAAAACAATTAAGCATAATACAAAGTCCAATAAAACTAACTCATAAAACACACTATTTATTTGAAAGTTGCAAAAGCATTAAATTGAAGATGGTGGTTTTCGGAGTATCTATATGTAATCAGAATGACATTCTTAGAAATAAATTATTATTTAACAGTTCAAATTCCATTTAATTGCAAAATATATTAAAAATTTTTTCAATTAATGATATAAATTATCCAAAGCTATGACCAATTATTGCTTTACAATGTGAATTGTTTTTTGCTGTACAACAACGTGAATCAGCTGTAAGTATACATATGCATTAACAGGTGTAAAATAGCAGTGGGAAGCTGCTATAAAGTATAGGAAAATCAGTTCAGTGCTCTGCGAAGATCTAAATAGGTGGGATGTAGGGAGTGGGTGGGACAGAGGCTCAAATTTTAATTCTTATATTTGTACTACAAAGCTTACAGCCAAATTAAAAGTTAATTTAAAGCAACATGTATAGGTCTTCATGGTATGCTTTCTGTTATCTCATTCATTGTCATCCATTTGTAACTCGATCTTTGTTTTTCTCCTACTTTTAGTTTATTCCACCTTTTAAAATTCTATTTGTAAGCTGTCTTAGTTACTTTCTGGAATGATTATAATAAAGTTAAATAAATAAGTGAATAATTCTTGTACAACTTCAGGCAACAAACGAGGGTTAAAGATGAATAATCCCTGGGATGAGAGTACAAGCAAGGAGGTTCCATGCCAGCCTCATTTCTACCCCGGCAGGAGCAATTCACTTCTCTCTTTAGTCCTGAGAGTTCTTAGCTCTGCAACTAGGTATGTCACGATGAACACTTGTGACATAATCATCCATAATTTTGTAACTCCAAAAGCCTCTGGTATATTCAAAAGCTAAATTCTATTGATAGTCAACACAGTTTGAGTAGACTATGCAATTTTATGCCTATGTTCAAATGATTTTAATATTATACTCAATTTTAGCTTTGGCAGATTGCTATTGGCTCATTGGTGTTGACAGGCAAACTTGTGGGTGCATATTATTAGCTTTTCATAAAATGACATTTCATCTGTAGGCAGAGTAACAAATTTTGAATTTTATGCATGAAGAGATTGATAGCTGGCACAATTATTAATTTCTGCAGGCTTCCTGTTGGTGGGTATATCATTTGGAAAAGACATTTGCATTTATGCTCTAATAAAAGAAGGCTCTCTCCTCTCCTTTAATTTTGGGTAGCATAATGCTTTAAGCAACTCTAACTTAAGAGTCCTAATACTTAGGGATATGTTAGCAATTTTTATGAGCAGGTGCCTGTAGCAAAGTAGAAAATGTTTGGGGTTTATCAAAACTTGGGTTTGAATTCCATCTACGTCTTAATAACCACTTGACCCTGCAAAAGGTATGTAATAGTTCTAAGTCTCAGCTCATGCTGTAAAACATAAGTCTATTTATCTTTCAGGGTTGGTTTAGAAGACCAAATGAAATAATAGATTCAATATCCCTAGCGTGGTTCCAATTTGGCAGATGTGAACACTTATGAAAACCCTTTTTCTGGTCTTTTCATATATGCTTCAGTGGCTTAGTCATACTCGATGGCTTAGTTTAAACCAAATGGTGTGGAAATTTTTTTCTTCCCAAATTCCTAAAGCAGCTGTATATTTTCTCAACTTTTCTCACCACAACAATTTAGGTAAAATATTTTAGTCACAGAAATCCAGCAGAGAAAAAAAAGATCAAAACCATTGTCCTAAACTGCAAAGCCTTTACGCTACAGATATTCTAAATCCAAAAGACTGCTTAACTCTAGTGTTTGCCTGCTTAAATATGTGAAAAAATCATAAGTATCTTACACATGGGAAATACAATGACCTATTAAACAGGTGGGAATAATTACATTATATTCTAACTCTATGTCATAAGAAGACAATATAGATGTTCTTAGAAGTTAGATATAAGGAATAAAAGACTAAAAAGAAAATTCTTTAAAAATTCTTCGGATCTGAACATTCAAAATAAAGCTCACTATGAAAGATTTTGCAATAACCTTATTTTTAAAACATGTTGAGGAAGTGTCAGAAGGTGAAACTGCGAAAGGATCATTTAAATACATTGATAGGGTACAAAATACACCTTAGATTTTATTTATTTTTTATTATAAATTTATTTATTTTAATTGGAGGCTAATTACTTTACGATATTATATTGCTTTTGCAGATTCATGTTGATGTTTGGCAACACCTTAGTTTTTAAAAAGTTATTGGATTCTGATTTTCCATTAGAAACTGTTAACTCTAAATTACCAGGTGAATGATTGCCATATATATCAGCTAAAAGGCCATAACAAGTATGAGGCTGAGGTCTCCTTATACCTCTATTTAAAAAATACAAATGTACCATGAACAGATATAGTGGGGAAAACATGCAAAACCTTTTTGGGACAGAGTGCACTGTAGTATAACATTATAGAACAATAAAGCATCTTTCTAAATGTGTAAGTGAAAATGAGAAACATATAAAGCTAATCACCCCTTTATCTTGCAGCTTGGTAAAGCATCTGCCTACAATGCAGGAGACCCAGGTTCAATCCCTGGGTTGGGAAGATCCCCTGGAGAAGGAAATGACAACTCACTCCAGTATTCTTGCCTGGAAAATCCCATGGATGGAGGAGCCTGGTAGACTAGAGTCCATGGGGTCGCAAAGAGTCGGACACGACTGAGCAACTTCATTTTCACTTTAATGTATTTCAGCATGCAAAACAGTATTAACATATGGATTTGAAAACTCACAATTATCATTGCTCATCATATAAAAATAGTTATATCCATAAAATTTTAATACCAAATATATTATGTTGAAAATTTCAGTGGATCTAATGTCTATTGGCAGACACAATCTGTCATTTCCAACTTGAGTGTTTTCGGTTCAGTATAGTTCAGTATAGTTCAGTCACTCAGTTGTGTCTGACTCTTCCCATGGACTGCAGCACAGGGTAGTCAAGCTTCCCTGTCCATCACCAACTTCTGGAGCTTACTCAAACTCATGTCCATTGAGTCGGTGATGCCATCCAACCAACTCATCCTCTTTTGTCCCATTCTCCTCCTGCCTTCAATCTTTCCCAGCATCAGGGTCTTTTCCAGTGAGTCAGTTCTTCACATCAGGTGGCCAAAGTACTGGACTTTCCTCTTCAGCATCATTTCTTCCAATGAATATTCAGGACTGAGTTCCTTTAGGATGGACTGGTTGGATCTCCTTGCAGTCCAAGGGACTCTCAAGAGTCTTCTCCAACACCGCAGTTCAAAAGCATCAATTCTTCGGTGCTCAGTTTTCTTTATGGTCCAACTCTCACATCCATACATGACTTCTGGAAAAAAACATAGTTTTGACTAGACAGACCTTTGTTGGCAAAGTAATGTCTTTGCTCTTTAATAAGCTGTCTAGGCTGGTCATAACTTTTCTTCCAAGGAGCAAGGGTCTTTTACATTCATGGCTGCAGTCACCATCTGCAGTGATTTTGGAGCCCAGAAAAATAAAGTCTGTCACTCTTTCTATTGTTTCCCCATCTATTTCCCATGAAGTGATGGGACCAGATGCCATGATCTTAGTTTTCTGAATGTTGAGCTTTATGCCAACTTTTTCACTCTCCTCCTTCACTTTTTTTATTTAAAATTTTAGTTTTATATTTTTTAAATTTTAAAATCTTTAATTCTTACATGCATTCCCAAACATGAACCCCCCTCCCACCTCCCTCCCCATAACATCTTTCTGGGTCATCCCCATGCACCAGCCCCAAGCATGCTGCATCCTGCGTCAGACATAGACTGGCGATTCAATTCACATGATAGTATACATGTTAGAATGTCATTCTCCCAAATCATCCCACCCTCTCCCTCTCCCACAGAGTCCAAAAGTCCGTTATACACATCTGTGTCTCTTTCCCTGTCTTGCATACAGGGTCGTCATTGCCATCTTCCTAAATTCCATATATATGTGTTAGTATACTGTATTGGTGTTTTTCTTTCTGGCTTACTTCACTCTGTATAATCGGCTCCAGTTTCATCCATCTCATCAGAACTGATTCAAATGAATTCTTTTTAACGGCTGAGTAATACTCCATTGTGTATATGTACCACAGCTTTCTTATCCATTCATCTGCTGATGGACATCTAGGTTGTTTCCATGTCCTGGCTATTATAAACAGTGCTGCGATGAACACTGGGGTACATGTGTCTCTTTCAATTCTGGTTTCCTCGGTGTGTATGCCCAGAAGTGGGATTGCTGGGTCATAAGGTAGTTCTATTTGCAATTTTTAAAGGAATCTCCACACCGTTCTCCACAGTGGCTGTACTAGTTTGCATTCCCACCAACAGTGTAGGAGGGTTCCCTTTTCTCCACACCCTCTCCAGCATTTATTGCTTGCAGATTTTTGGATTGCAGCCATTCTGACTGGTGTGAAGTGGTACCTCACTGTGGTTTTGATTTGCATTTCTCTGATAATGAGTGATGTTGAGCATCTTTTCATGTGTTTGTTAGCCATCCGTATGTCTTCTTTGGAGAAATGTCTATTTAGTTCTTTGGCCCATTTTTTGATTGGGTCGTTTATTTTTCTGGAATTGAGCTGCATCAGTTGCTTGTATATTTTTGAGATTAGTTGTTTGTCAGTTGCTTCATTTGCTATTATTTTCTCCCATTCAGAAGGCTGTCTTTTCACCTTGCTTATATTTTCCTTTGTTGTGCAGAAGCTTTTAATTTTAATTAGATCCCATTTGTTTATTTTTGCTTTTATTTCCAGAATTCTGGGAGGTGGATCATAGAGGATCCTGCTGTGATTTATGTCTGAGAGTGTTTTGCCTATGTTCTCCTCTAGGAGTTTTATAGTTTCTGATCTTACATTTAGATCTTTAATCCATTTTGAGTTTATTTTTGTGTGCGGTGTTAGAAAGTGATCTAGTTTCATTCTTTTACAAGTGGTTGACCAGTTTTCCCAGCACCACTTGTTAAAGAGATTGTCTTTACTCCATTGTATATTCTTGCCTCCTTTGTCGAAGATAAGGTGTCCATATGTGTGTGGATTTATCTCTGGGCTTTCTATTTTGTTCCATTGATCTATATGTCTGTCTTTTTGCCAGTACCATACTGTCTTGATGACTGTGGCTTTGTAGTAGAGCCTGAAGTCAGGCAAGTTGATTCCTCCAGTTCCATTCTTCTTTCTCAAGATTGCTTTGGCTATTCGAGGTTTTTTGTATTTCCATACAAATCTTGAAATACAAAAAATCCTCCTTCACTTTCATCAAGAAGCTCTTTAGTTCTTCCTCGCTTTCTGCCATAAGAGTGGTGTCATTTACATATCTGAGGTTATTGATATTTCTCCTGGCAATCTTGTTTCCAGCTTGTGCTTCATCCGGCCCAGCGTTTCTCATGATGTACTCTGCATGTAAGTTAAATAAGCAGAGTGACAGCTTTGACATACTCCTTTCCTGATTTGGAACGAGTCTGTTGTTCCATGTCCAGTTCTACTGTTGCTTCTTGGCCTGCATACAGATTTCTCAGGAGGGAGGTAAGGTGGTCTGGTATTCCCATCTCCTTAAGAATTTTCCAGAGTTTGTTGTGATCCACACAGTCAAAGGCTTTGGCATAGTCAATAAACCAGAAGTAGATGTTTTTCTGGAACTCTCTTGCTTTTTTGATGATCCAGCAGATGTTGGCAATTTGATCTCTGGTTCCTCTGCCTTTTCTAAAACCAGCTTGAACATCTGGAAGTTCATGGTTCATGTACTGTGAAGCCTGGCTTGGAGAATTTTGAGCATTACTTAGCTAGCATGTAAGATGAGTGCCATTATGTGGTAGTTTGAGCATTCTTTGGCATTGCCTTTCTTTGGGATTGGAATGAAAACTGACCTTTTCCAGGTCCGTGGCCACTGCTGTGTTTTCCAAATTTGCTGGCGTATTGAGTGCAGCACTTTCACAGTGCATCATCTTTCAGGGGATTTGAAATAGCTCAACTGGAATTCCATTACCTCCACTAGCTTTGTTTGTAGTGATGCTTCCTAAGGCCTACTTGATGTCATATTCCAAGATGTCTGCTCTAGGTGAGTGATCACACTATCATGATTATCTGGGTCATGAAGTTCTTTTTTGTATAGTTCCTCTGTGTATTCTTGCTACCTCTTCTTAATATCTTCTGCTTCTGTTAGGTCCCTACCATTTCTGTCCTTTATTGTGCCCATCTTTGTGTGAAATGTTCCCTTGGTGTCTCTAATTTTCTTGAAGAGATCTCTAGTATTTTCCATTCTATTGTTTTCTTCTATTTCTTTGCATTGATCACTGAGGAAGGCTTAAGCCCCTTTTAATATGCATAGAGAAAAAAAGCAAAGTTTCTTCTTTTCCTCCCATGTTCTCAAGGTCACTTGAGTCTCTGCCCAGATAGCAGTCCAACATGCTCCAGGTTCTGAGATACCTGGGATGTAATCTCATTATTTTTAACAAGGAGTGTGTATACCTTTATTCCCAGAAATCCAGTCTGAGATACAAAAACTCTATCTTCCCTTATGAACTTGGGCACCTTCCCCATTCCATACTTGATGCAGAACATGAACTGAGCACTTTTACTCCTGGGACTATTAACTGTCCTGGTATTTATTTATTTATGACTTTTTAAAATGCAGACCATGTTTAAAGTCTTTACTGAAATTCATTACAATGTTGCTTCTGTTTTATGTTTTGGTTGGTTTTTTGGCCACAAGTTATGTGGGATCTTAGCTCCCTGACTGGGGATTGAACACATAACCTCTGCACTGGTAGTGAAGTCTTAACCCCTGGAACACAAGGGTAGACCCTAACCTGATATTTAATTTGTTATTTTCTTCCATGGCAAATATTCCCAGTACTTAGTCATCTTCCAAAAAGTGTTGCTGTTGTTGTTTTCTTTGTTTTAAAGACGGTGGAAGTTAATACCTATTTTTCTTATCTCTGGGACATCTTATCTTATCTCTGTGAGATCAATTCCCAGGTGGTGCTAGTTGTAAAGAACCCACCTGCCAATGCAGGAGACATAAGAGACTTGGGTTTGATCCCTGGGTCAGGAAGATCCCCTGGAGAAGGAAATGACACCCCACTCCAGTATTCTTGCCTGGAGAATCCCGTGGATGGAGGAGCCTGGAGGGCTACAGTCCATAGAGTTGCAAAGAGTCAGACAAGACTGAAGCAACTTAACATATCACATACAAATGTGAAGAGACATTGTTATCAAAAGTCTATATTATTTAGCCCCCAATTTGTACATGACTTCAAGTGAAAACATGTTAAACTATTTTATGAGCGTGTCTCAGTGCCAGCTGTCACTGAAAGGATGAGGAAAGAGGAAACAGTGGGTAGGAGATGAGCAAGGACTTTCATACTTTCAACAACTGTTTCCATCTGCTTTCAGAACAGTATTTCTCACAGAGAATGTAGAGACTAGAAAATAGCCGGCAAAGTATTCCTCTGAGACCAGGCTGATCCCCTGATGTTGAATTCCCCAGCTTCCAGCACTGCAAGAGTTATTTTTGTGTTGTTTATAAGCTCCCTGTAGGCTATGCTGAATGCACCGAATTGTGTCCTACTCTTTGCGACTCCATGGACTGTATCCCACCAGGCTCCTCTGGCCATGAGGTTTTCCAGGCAAGAATAGTGGAGGGGGTTGCCATGCCCTCCTCCAGGGGATCTTCCCTAACTGGGGATCAAACTTGTGTCTCCTCCATCTCCAGCACTGGCCCATTCCGATTCAATCAGCCTTTACCAAACTAAAGAACACACTCTGGTATGAGGAGAGGTTAAAGGGGTTGATATGGCTTAGGACATATTTATTTTGAGTGGCTTAAGGCATTGTAACCTGGAGGAGGGCATGGCCACCCACTTCAGTATTTTTGTCTGGAGAATCCCATGTACAGAGGTGCCTGGTGGGCTACAGTCCATCAGGTCACAAAGAGATGGACACGACTGAAGTGACTTAGCATGCACTCATGCAAGGCATTGTAATTGTTGATATATGGGTCCTGATATATGGGTTAGGGTTAGGGTTAGGGTTGGGTTAGGGTTAGGAGAAAAAAAGAAATTAAAAGATGATACTAAGATATAGGAGTAGAGATAAATACCTGTTTTAAAATCTTAGCTCCACTGTTTACCAACTATTTGACTTGGGACAGAGCAATTTCTAAATTCTAGTTTCCTAATTTGTTAAAAATAAATTGAGGACTTCCCTGGCAGTCCAGGGGTTAAGACTCCACACTTCCAATGCAGAAGGTGCAGTTCAATCCCTGGTTGAGGAACTAAGATCCCACATGACTTATGGACAAAAAAACTGAAATATACAACAGAAGCAATATTGTAACAAATTCAATAAAGACTTTTATTTATTTTTTTAATAAAGACTTTAAAAAATGACTTACATTAAAAAATTCTTAAAAAATAAATGGAAGTGATGATACTAAACTAAGTTGCGAATAATAAAGTATTATAAGTGAAATTGGCTAGTGTGGCATGTTTTTGGGTTTTCATTTCGCCCTTTTCTGTTTTTCTTTCCATCCCATACCTCCCCTTCCTTCTACCACACGTAATAGTGGAAATATCATGAGGAATGAAGGCAGAAAGACCATGTTTTGAATTCTAATTCTATCATCTTTGACAAGTGACCTTGAAGATATTACTTAATTTACATGAAATTTAATTTTATAATCACTTATAAAATGGGCATTTAATTCATCATTTAGGTAACATGCCAGGAATCTAGAAGCTGTTGGTAGTGCCAGTTTGCATTATTATTTCTTTTATTTTACATTACTTTTCCTTTGTATTATTATTATTCAGTTTACAGTATTATTTCTTTCTATATTGTTTCCTTATTTCTTTTTAACTACCTTGAGAAAATGTAGAATAAATACACCTTAGAAATACACATAGGATCTCGATTTTGGTATTCTTGTATTCTATGCTTTTACATGGATGTTCTTATTATTGGTCACAGCAAAACTTAAGTGATATCTAAATGCAGTTTTTTTATTAATAAATGAAGGAAAAATAAAATGCTATGTATACTTACTAGGTTGACATATTCTCATTTCTTGAAATTGAAAAAAAAAAAAGACCTTCAAAAAGATTAAAATGTTGATGAGAGGCTCAGGGGCTCATAATCTAAGGACTTTTGATTTCCTAATAGATCCTTGGGAAATAGATGGGGAAACAGTGGAAACAGTGTCAGACTTTATTTTGGGGGGCTCCAAAATCACTGCAGATGGTGACTGCAGCCATGAAATTAAAAGACACTTACTCCTTGGAAGGAAAGTTATGACCAACCTAGATAGCATATTCAAACATAGAGACATTACTTTGTCAACAAAGGTCCATCTAGTCAAGGCTATGGTTTTTCCTGTGGTCATGTATGGATGTAAGAGTTGGACTGTGAAGAAAGCTGAGCGCCAAAGAACTGATGTTTTTGAACTGTGGTATTGGAGAAGACTCTTGAGAGTCCCTTGGACTGCAAGGAGATCCAACCAGTCCATCCTAAGGGAGATTAGTCCTGGGGGTTCTTTGGAAGGAATGATGCTAAAGCTGAAACTCCAGTACTTTGGCCACGTCATGCGAAGAGTTGGCTCATTGGAAAAGACTGATGCTGGAAGGGATTGGGGGTAGGAGGAGAAGGGGACAACAGAGGATGAGATGGCTGGAGGGCATCACCGACTTGATGGATGTGAGTTTGAGTGAACTCTGGGAGTTGGTGATGGACAGGGAGGCCTGGTGTGCTGCAATTCATGGGTTGGCAAAGAGTCTGACATGACTGAGCGACTGAAATGAACTGAACTGAATAGATCCTTTTTTCAAATCCTTTTTTTAAGTACCTCTCAGCTTTAACACTACAAAGCATCTTAGAAAGAAATCATACAGAATGATCATTTTAATAATGATGAATTAAGATCTAAAAAATTGAAAGAATTAGTTTTTCTTTTCATTCAACAACTTGCCTATTCTATTGTTAGCCATTTTTCTTCCTTCATCCATAAAGGTTAAATAATATCTATCTTTGGTTATCTTTTGGGATACTAAATGATGAATAATCTATATGTATTTTAAAAAATTCATAAATTAGTAAAATATTGATAATAATACCTTAACGAATATTGATAAACAATAAGCACATTCAAAGATAACAAATTATAATGTTGTATAACTGGTAACAACTTGTTGTTCCTGATGAATGTGTACAACCCAGCAGAGATTTCTATACTATTTTTTTAACTCCAAAAGCAAAATTTCATGAAAGATACAATTTGGATGAGTTTTAGAATATTAAACATATTGTTTGTAGAAGAAATGTGAATTCTGTTGAAAAATAAGGTTTTAGTCAATTCATTTTCAAAGCAAACACATAAAACTAAACTGTCTACCAGTTGTATAGTACTAAAATAAACCTATCCTAATTTTTCAAAATTTTATCAATAATCTTGCAGCTGTGAACTGCACATGCTAAATTAAATCAACATGTTGGAAGAAAAGGAGTTGATGACAGCACTAATCACTGAGTATTTAAATGATGTAAGAGCTGAGAAGGAAAAAAAGAGAAGAGTGGAAAAAATAAATCATAGAAGGCAGACAATTAGTAACTAGGGCAAGTCAGTGGCTTTAATGAACATATTCTGTAAAGGAGCATGAGAAGTGATAGTTAAAATATTGTGTGGACAATTAATTGTTACCACTCATCTTCTTACTTAGAAGGTAATATCCGGAATTCATAATTTCATTGTTTGAAAAGAATCAGTTTTTCACATAATTCTGAAAAATTCCTTTAATGTCTTCGTGAGAGTTCGTGCTAGATATAATCATTACTAAAACAGCCAGTGTTTTCAAGAGTACTGTTATTCAAATCCTAAGTTAAATATCTATCGAGAATAGCTTAACATGAAAACAAATTATCTACAGTATTCAACGCAGGAAGCTAAAGAAGGGATTTAAAAGGAACTAAGGAATTTGGCAAGAAAAAATGATAAACTATATTAAAAGTAGTTGAAGTAAATACTTGAAATTAAAAAAAATCAAGGGAAACCAAAAATTAAACAGAAGAATAGCATCTGACTTTATTGACAATCACATTACATATAGTTTAGTCTATTTTACAATCATAGTTGGGTTTCCCTGGTGACTCAGATGGTAAATAATCTGCCTGCAATGTAGGAAACACAGGATATGCAGGTTTGATCCCCGGGTCAGGAAGATCCCCTGGAGAAGGGAATGGCAACCCACTCAGGTATTCTTGCTGAGAGAATTCTATGGACAGAGGAGCTTGGTGGACTACAGTCTATGAAAGAGTCAGACATAACCGAGCGACGAACACACACACACACAACCACAATCATGGTTGGAGATTTTAGCACTCTATTCTCAACCATAGAAAGAAAAATAGGCAAAATAATCGTTAAGACAGAAATGATCTAGACAAGAATGAAAAAGTTGGCTTAAAACTCTACATTCAAAACACTAAGATCATGGCATCCGGTCCCATCACTTCATGGCAAATAGATGCAGAAACAATGAAAACAGGGACAGGTTTTGTTTTTGTGGGCTCCAAAATCACTGCAGATGGTTTAGCCATGAAATTGAAAGACGCTTGCTCCTTGGAAGAAAAGTTATGATCAACATAGACAGCATATAAAAAAGCAGAGAAATTACTTTGCCAACAAAGGTCTGTCTAATCAAAGCTGTGGTTTTTCCAGTAGTCATGCATGGATGTGAGAGTTGGACTATAAAGAAAGCTGAGCACCAAAGAATTGATGCTTTTGAATTGTGGTGTTGGAGAAGACTCTTGAGAGTCCCTTGGACTGCAAGGAGATCAAACCAGTCAGTCCTAAAGGAAATCAGTCCTGAATATTCACTGGAAGGAATGATGCTGAAGCTGAAACTCCAAAACTTTGGCCACCTGATGTAAAGAACTGACTCACTGGAAAAGACCCTGAGGCTGCGAAAGATTGAAGGTGGGAGGAGAAGGGGACGACAGAGGATAAGATGGTTGGATGGCATCTCTGATTCGACGGACATAAGTTTGAGCAAGCTCTGGGAGTTTGTGATGGACAGGGAGGCCTGGTGGGCTGCAGTCTATGGGGTTGCAAAGAATAGGACATGGCAGAGCAACTGATCTGAAGTGAACTAACCACACTGCATTCTAAAACTTTAGACTTTTTTTTTTTTAAAGAAAATGTAGTGTATTCACCAAGAAAACCCATAATCCTAGCCATAAAACCTATATCCTTAAAAAGATTAGGATCGTACAGACATTCTCTGTTCACTATGAGACAAAATTAGAGATCAGTAATTTTACAATACTTTTAGTTTTAGCATCAAATCAGTACTGTAGTGACATCCTTGCAAATGCCTCCTGCTGCCTACTTAAACAAAATTTCCCTTGACCCTTTGCTGAGACTGAAAAATGCCCTGTCAGAAGTATGTATAACTTTTAAATTACCCAGATAGTATCTTATTGTCTTCTAAAGTGTTTAGATCAATATACTTCCACAGTTATTATATGTAGAATTCCCACTGCTGCATGTCCTCACCAATACATGGTACTTTCCAAGAACTCTACTTTTTGTTGAGTATAAAATTGTATTTCAGTTGATTAAAAATTCCCAGATTACTAACAAAGATGGGCATTTTTCTTGTATTTCTGATCATCTATATTTCTTCTTCTATGAAATGATTGTTCATATCTTTCTGCACATTGCATTCATGTTTTAAATTTGTCTTGATTTTTCTATGACTTTTTTCCTTCTTATATTTTTTATTTTTTATTCCTATTCTTACTCTAATGTCATTTGTTTCCTCCAGGTTTACTTTTCTCATTTATTATTGAAAGACAGCTGAGGATGAATTTCTGCTTGATGTTTCTGTTACCTAACATTTTGAGCGCATTATTCCAATATATGTTAGCTTTCTTTGTTATTCCTTTGTATGCAGTGTTTTTTTCTCTTTCTTGCTGAATTTAATATTTTCTCTGAGCATCCTGCATCCTCACTGCAATAACACTAGATGCGGTTTTATTTTTTATTATTATGAAAACTCACTGAATTATTTAATCTCAAGCTTTTAAGTCTTTCTTTTTTTTTTTTTTTTCTGGAATACTCTCAGATGTTATATCCTCATATTATCCCGCACTTTCCTTTTTGGAACTCTGTTTAAAAGAATATTGAATTTTCTCATTTTATTCTACTTGTGTCTTTAACTCTATTTCCCATCTCTACTTGTATCTTCATGATGCGTAATTTTATAGACATGGATTTTGTGGTTAGTTTTAATGTATCACAAGATCTGCTGTATTATTTATTGATTGCTTTTTACTTCAATTATTCTTTTTTAATTTTTAAAAGTTCTTTGATCCACTTAAAAAACTTTCTGGCTATTTTTGATAACCTTTTAATCCATGATTCTTTTATTTCAAGTTCATCTTATTTTTAATAATTGTGTACATGATTAATCATTTTATGTGTTATCTTTAATCATTTCTTCTGAAATTCTTGAGTTTTCCCTTATATCCAATTATTTTGATTTCTTCCTTTTTTTTAAATGTTATACTTTGAATTAATTTTGCCTGAACATTAGCTTGAGGTTTTCATTCAAAAAATTTGAACTTAACTCTGAGAGTTCCAAAGAATGCTTTAATTCTTCCCTAGAGGTCTCAGGATTTCCATAGAAAATGGTATAGTCTTTTTTTATAGTTTTTTTTTTTTATGTGAACCGTCTTTAAAGTCTTTATTGAATTTGTTACAATACTGCTTCTGTTTTATACTTTGGTTTTTTGGCCATGAGATCTTAGCTCCTTGACCAGGGATAGAACCAGCACCCTCTGTAATTGGAAGGCAAAATCTTAACCACTGGAATGCCAGGGAAGTCCTAAAAATAGTAGGGTATTAAAATGAGCTTTTCTGTGAAAATGTTGTTACTCATCTCTTTTTAAAATTTCAACATTCAAGATAAGACTATCTATTCTGATACCATTCAAAAGCACATCAGTAACAGTAGAAAACACTAGTAATTTGTTTTACAGAGGAATGTTTGGCTTTTCCATGAAATGGAAATGAATGGAAAAGCAAGGCAAAAATATACTTCAGGTAAGAAAGAGTGAGAAAGAAATTATTTTATTTCAAACACTCCCACTAATTGGGGCTCAAGTGAGCCTCTGTGGGAGATGAACACTTGCTGGAGTAGAGTAAGCAGAGAGAAAACTGGGAATTTTCATTTTATGTATAAGTGAATGAAAATTAGCTTAAAGATGGAGGTTAGAAACTACAGCTGGGAAAAAACCAAAAAGGACCAAGTTTTAGACGTGCTCTAAAATTATTCCAATTTCAATCAATTTCAGTAGAAAAATATTCAAATGAGAGGGAAAAAATCAGCTACTATTTTAAGCTTCTTCATTTTTATGTTGTTCTGCTGACTTAAAATGAAGAACTAGCTGATCAGATTGAAACATATGTGATGTCATTTAAAAACAGATACAGCATGCATGAGTGTGCATAAACACTTATAAAATTTAAAATACTATTTCTCCAGTTGTCTTGTCAACATTTGCTGAGGAAAAAAGACATGCCTTATACTACATACACTTGCTAGGTGATTTTTATCTTGCTATAGAGATAAATCTGGAATAATTTTTCATTGATATTAACATTCCCATTGTCCCCTCAAAACTGAATTTGATAGAGGATCATTTAGATAAACCACTTAATAATAGGTTAAAGTGTACTGCAGTGTTGCACTGATCACTGAGAAAAGTTGATCACAATTCTCTTCAAATAACTGAAGTGCCCAGTAAATTAAAAATTGTTACTAAAGATAAACTGATCCCACCATATATGATATTGAGAAAGATGAATTTGTACTGTGTTTATACTCAATTGGCTATTGAATCAGCATGTGAAAAAACTATGTGTTATCAGACCACTGATAATACATTTTATGAATGTTGGTAGCATTTATGAGTTTGTTTTTTTTTAACAGTTAATAAACAAAATCTTTCTAGAAAGGACTAAGAGGTTTCTGTGTCTTCTTAAAATAAAACTGCAAAACAATTTCCTCTTTCTGCATTTATGAAATACAGATGTATGTGGTCTGTTGTTTTTGTTTTTTTGAGAGACTGGTTAATCGTCCACTTGTGAACTTAGCTAGCTAGCTAGCTTTGTATTTTAGCTATGGGATAAGGTTACCAAAAATTTTACTGTAAGCTTTGCCTTTCAGCTTAAAAAAGCTGCCTTAAACCCTTAAATGACAAATTAAGGGCAATTACATGTTATGTGTTTGATTAGAACATATATTAGCTTGAAATACAATTGAGTTATCACAGATGGTTAAAAATGAAAGTAAAAGAAATTATAAATTATCCCATTTGGCTGAAGGAATAATATGTTTTGCATATAAGACAAAAGCAAAGTAAATATATACTTTTATACAGTACACAATCATGTGATGAACAAAAGTATTTTAACTCTATACGCGTTTTTTCCAAAGCACTGGTTAACTAAAATAATTGAAAGTCAATAATTAAAGTGATATCTTTTTGAGAAATAATAGAAGAAAAGTAGAAGTTAAAATTCTCAGGTATTTATTTTCAAAATTGTAAGAGAAATATCATAATAGAATGATGCAATGTAAGTAAGGAACCTCTGCTTTTAAATTCAGTGGAGTATCTTGTACAAAACAAATATCCTGCCAAAAGACAGAAGGGAGAAAAAGTCTAGAACTGTAAACTATAATAGTATATAGGAGTATATATGTACTATTAATAGAAAGATAGATGATAGAATGCTTATTTGAAGGCATTTGAGAATTATTGGGACAAGCTAGCTTTATGCATAAATATTTCAAAAAAGGAAGAAAAGTGAGCCATCATTTTGCAGCCTCTGGTAACCTCAGGACATTTGCACATTCTGCATAGGAGGTAAGACGCTAGACATCCAGGCAAAGGCCCTGGTCAGAAAGATAGCGTTAAAAGACAAAGACACTGACTATGCTTTTGGTAGTTTGTCAGTGACAAAAATGCAAAAATCAGAAAAATCTGAAACCAGAATCTTGGTGATAAAGGGGAAAGAGCATCCAAGATGTGAGCCCCACAATCTGTTGTTTTTTCTTTAAAGTTTTTTTTTTTTTTTTTTTACTTTTTGCAACTGTATACAGCAAAAGGCTAAAAATGCAGATTACATTTTCCAGGATCTGCATCTTGAGGAGTGAATTTTATTTTGTAACTAGCAACATGTTAAGTAGTATTTGAAGGTTTTTAAGCATGGGTAGATGCCATGATTACAGCTGGAGAACACTAACTTGGCAGCAGATTGTAGGATGGATTAGAGAAATCAGTGCCTGCAGGAGAGAAGGCCAGACAAGATATATTAAAACTTAAGCAGGAAGTAAACATTACTTCAACTAGGCTGCTGTAAGTAAAAATAGAAAGTAGAAAGTAAAAATGAAAAATAATGATTTAAATATAATCAACAAGTATGAAAGTAATTTGATATTGGGAACTAGACAGAAGGGTCCATCTGAGATTTCATACTGAGCTAAGCAGGTCAGTGAGGGTCATATGCCTTCCATGGATTTGGAGTCAACCTGAAGTTTTCCATTCCTGTACCACCTCATAAGGGGCTTCCCAAGTGATGCTAGTGGTAAAGAATCTGCCTGCTTATGCAGGAGACATAAGAGTCAAGGGTTTAATCTCTGGGTTGAGAAGATACCTGGGAGAAGGAAATGACAACCACTTCAGTATTCTTGCCAGGGAAATCTCATGGAAAGAGATTGTGGGCTACAGTCCATGGGGTTGCAAAGAGTCTGACACGACTGAGCGACTGAGCACCATCACCTTATACATGAAACCTATTTTAGCACTGCTAACCTTCTAACATTCAAGCATTTGTCCCAAGATCCCTGGGGCATGTTTCAGGGACTAACTTAGGATGTAGCAAGGGACAGGAGGCAGGGTTTTTCATGAATGGAACATCTAAGATTCCAGATGGGGAGAGAAAGGGGAAGAAAAGTTGAAGCTGGAAAAATTACTTTTCCTGCAGTCCATACCCTCTGTCTCCACTTGTCACCCGCAGTGACCACAGGCAGGAAGTGCCACTCTTGTTGCATAGTAACAGAGAGGAAGTGGCAGGTGGAGCAGGTGTCACTGTACATGCAGGTCCTTGTTATTAAATAGACAGCACTGATTGTGTTGATCTGTGTCCTTCTCCTTGCCCTCCAGAAGCCACTAGTGATTTACAGAGTATGGAAGGAAAGCTCCATGGAGGGCTGGGTTCAAAGAATAAGGACATTACAACTCTTCCCCTAATCCTTCCTTCCTCTTCTGTTGACAAACCAAAATTTCTGGCTGTAATAACACAATATAAATTCTTTTATGTTGAATCTGACATTTGATGTTGAAAGGTTTAAGACCATATGATTCAGTGAATGATTTCGGTGAGATTCCAAATCTCAACGTGTGCCTGTGATAAACAATGTTATCCCAGGCACCAGGCCAAATTATGCTGTTAACTGAGCATTTGAATGGAAGAATATTTTCATGGATCAAATTAAAACCCATTCCTGTAAAAATGTGATTTTGGTAAAATTGTGTTGCTGGGGAGGGAGAAGGGAGAGCTGGAGGAATTTGAGCAAATTATATCCACTCTGCACCAAACAGTATTATTAAGAACACAGTGAAATTCACAGCGGTGATTTCATCAATAAGTGTGGTTTTTACACAAAGATGAGGACAAAGGCCAAGCTCCCAACAGTCTGCAGAGACGTGGCTTATTTCATAGTGAGAGTGGAATACTTTGTTCAGTGACTGTACCAGCTGGAGAACATAGATCAACCTCCTAGACAATTGTTATTGCGCAAGTAGTTCTGAGTTGGCCTACAGCCATTCATTGCAAAGCAAATACTGCTTGTTTGCGGGATGGCTTCCTCATTTCTTTGTGTCAAGTTCATGACAGGAAGATTTATAAGTCTGCACTGTTTGGCTTGTACATGCACATGTACAAATTTCCTTATTTGCCTTGGTTTGAAATCCTAAAGTAATTAGCCTGATGCAAGGGAAAAAAATGTACAGCTAAGCTGACTGCACATAGACCATCTAAATAATGATACAAACTGACCCAAATAAAATTTTACCAATCCTGTTCATTGAAAGACATCATAAACTGGGAGCATATGCGAGTGGTGTGTATGTATGTATTAAGATACTCAGTTTCTCAGTTGTGTCCAACTCTTTATGACCCCAGGGACTGTAGCCCACCAGGACCCCTGTCCATGGGATTATCCCGGCAAGAATACTGGAGTGGGTTGCCATTTCCTACTCCAGGAGATTGTCTCTACTCAGGGATCAAACCCATGACACCTGTGTTGGCAGGTGGATTCTTTACCGCTGAGCCTTCAGGGAAACCTTATCAGTATTATTTATGTCTATTTGTATTTATTCAACATATTGAAATTTGATAAAGAAAAATAGAGAAAAAATTAAAGAGCTATACATAATTATTATTTTCTAAATTCTGGCACACTGTCAGCTTGCTTCACCAAATTGTTTATTTACTCCTTGGAATAAAAGTTATGACCAACCTAGATAGCATATTCAAAAGCAGAGACATTACTTTGCCAACCAAGGTCTGTCTAGTCAAGGCTATGGTTTTCCAGTGGTCATGTATGGATGAGAGAGTTGGACTGTGAAGAAAGCTGAGTGCCAAAGAATTGATGCTTTTGAACTGTGGTGTTGGAGAAAACTCTTGAGAGTTCCTTGGACTGCAAGGAGATCTAACCAGTCCATTCTGAAGGAGATCAGCCCTGGAATTTCTTTGAAGGGAATGATGCTGAAGCTGAAACTCCAGTACTTTGGCCACCTCATGCAAAGAGTTGACTCATTGGAAAAGACTGTGATGCTGGGAGGGATTGGGGGCAGGAGGAGAAGGCAATGACAGAGGATGAGATGGCTGGATGGCACCACTGACTCCATGGTCGCGAGTCTGAGTGAGCTCTGGGAGATGGTGATGGACAGGGAGGCCTGGCCTGCTGCGATTCACGGGGTCGCAAAGAGTCGGACACGACTGAGCGACTAAACTGAACTGAATGAGAAAGGAAATGCCATATTATTTTTCACAGATATTTTTGCATTTTCTTGTGATTTTTTTATTAAGCAAATCAAATTAGAAAACTTTTGATTATACACTACTGCATATAAAACAGATAGCTAATAAGAACCTACTGCATAGGACAGGGAACTCCACTCAATACTCTGTAATGACCCACATGGGAGAAGAATCTTAAAAAGATGGATACATGTATGTGTATAACATACTCACTTTGCTGTAAGACACAAAGTAACAGCATTATAAACCAAATATACTCTGATAAAAATTCATTTAAAAAGGAAAGAAAGTTTTCACTGTAGGATTAGAGTTCGTACCATACGGTTTAATGTATTGAATAATGCATTGAAAAATAAATACTTCAATGCTAGGAAAAGTAAAAGATAATTCCCTTTCTTTCACAGATAGTCATGCATTACAGGGAAGGTATATCTGAATTCATATAGTATCTCAGAGAAGAAAGAGGCATGACGATGAAGTCTATATGTACAAGGAACTTTTTATAAACCTAGCAGATACATTTCTAAAGGTCAAAATTAAAAATTTCTCATAGTTATTCAGATTTCCAGACTGCCTTTTATAGTCTCATAAAAGATTAATGAAAGATCTGTTTTACGCATTGCAATAAACCTTCAAATTGAAAATGGTTTTTGTGATGGTTTCTTCAATCATGTATTCGTACTATTTATAAATGGATTCATTTTTCTTGTGAGATTTTAAGTTGCCGCTTTCATGTAAGAAATTTTACCATTTCCAAAATAGATATATCTGAATTACACCATAGCTGTAACAAATTAAAGATTATTCTTCCAGATTTAGGTAGAGATTAACCATTCAGATGAAAGGAGGTTTAAAGGTCCTATCTCTGGCTAATGAAGTTGACATGACTTAAAAAGGACAAAGTTCGCTTCCCTGGTGGGACAGAGGGTAAAGATCTGCCTGCCAATGCAGGGAACATGGATTCAATCCCTGGTCAAAGGAGATCCCACATGTCTCGGAACAACTAAGGCCACGCACCGCAACTACGGAACCTATGCTCTGTGGTAGTATAATCGCTAAGCCGTGTCCAACTCTTGCGACCCCACAGACTGTAGCCTGCTAGGCTCCTCCGTCCATGAGATTCTCCAGGAGAGAATACTGGAGTGGTCGCCATTTCTATGCTCAAGAGCATATTTTAAAAAGCAGAGACATCACTTTGCCAACAAAGGACTGTACAGTCAAAGCAGTGGTCTTTCCAGTAGTCATGTACGGATGTGAGAGTTGGACCATAAAGAAGGCTGAATGTCGAAGAATTGATGCTTTCAATCTGTGGTGTTGGAGAAGACTCTTGAAAGTCCCTTGGACTGCAAGGAGATCAGACCAGTCAATGCTAAAGGAAATCAGTCCTGAATATTCACTGGAAGGACTGATGCTGAAGCTGAAGCTCCAATACTTTGGCCACCTGATGCAAAGAGCCAACTCGTTGGAAAAGACCCTGATGCTGGGAAAGATTGAGGGCAAGAGAAGGGGCAAAAACAACAATGCTCTAGAGCCCGGGAGCCACATGGGAATTGCACTGCAATTAGGGAATAGCCCCCATTCACGGAGACTAGAGAAAAGCCCTGTGCAGCAACAGAGACCAAGCGCAGCGAAAAATAAATAAATAAATAAATAAATAAATAAAAAGAACAAAGTTCAGCACTATACAAAGACACCAATGTTGGCCCATATTATAATACTGCAGCATAAGAACTGAATATCTTAGAAGCAGAAAGGGTTTAGAGGCAATATACAAGTAATCCATCTAAGCAAGGGATTCTTTCTTTTTGCAATGCCCCATAGATGGTAATTTGTTTATCAAACTATATTAATATCTTTTGTTCAGCTCAAATTTCTTTTTCTTAAAAATAGTATAGTAATTATAAACCAAATAAAAGGACTAAAATTATATCTGTATTAAACTAAATGTGCCTATCAAATATGGCCTTGATTTTCATGTTATTTACAAGGTAAAATTCAACTATGGCAGACATGTACAAAAACTGCCTTGATATACTTACTTTGTAATCACTATGCTGCATGGCAACTAGTTATTAGTTATAAATAATGAAAAGCTTTGTAACTCTTCAGAATAAGCATTGCTTCTATGCAACCAAACCAGGTGTTAGTAACTTTCCCTCTCTTTTATTTTCATATGAGTTTATTTATGTTCATGGTGAGCTATCAGGGGTAACGGAAATCTCTCCCTGATGGGGAAAAAAAAAATCATATATTAGAAACAGCCAGAAGATGGGCTTTAAACTGTACTTGGACACAAAAATTGGAAACAGAATTGCCTGATAAAAGGCAATGTTGACAAAAGAGACGGCAAGTGTGACAAGATAATCAAGTAACAGATGTTAATAACTGGTATTTAATGCTGTATGCAAGCAAAGCACTTCATGCCTAGTACATCCTAAATCTGAAACTAGCTAGATAACTAGATAATGAAGTAAATGTCTATTCTTATTGTTACATTTTTGCTTTTGCAAACAGAAAAGGAAATGTGGATTTAGAACTCTGAGGAAGGAAAGAAGATGTACTTGAATAAGAACAAGATTTGAAACAGGACGGCTGAACACTAACTTAGCAAATCTGTACCCTGAGACAGGTAACCCTGCAGATGGAGTATCTAGTCATACCCTACAGTGCACTAACCTAACAGTTCCAAATATAAGAAGTTTGTGCTGTTATTGTCATAAAGTATTTAGAATCTGCAGTTGCAATCTCAAAATCACTTTCCAAGATTGATTCTCAAACTCTGCCACCCTCACTGCTTGGAATCACACAAACAGAAAATGAAAAACCTGTGTGTTTGTGTTTGTGTTGTGTATGCAACTGAAGAAAACTAAGTATCAATCAGAGGAGAAATTTTTAAGGAACTTACTCTAAATTTATACGCTGAAGTAAAACATGTTTATTAAAAATATCTACATTGTGTTATAAATGTTAACCTGATAAAAGGTTTATGATGCATTAAAAGTTAAGTGAAAGTTAAGACACTCAGTCATGTCCGACACTTTGCGACCCCATAGACTGTAGCCTACCAGGCTCTTCCATCTGTCCATGGGATTTTCCAGGCAAGAGTACTGGAGTGGGTTGCCAAGGAAAGCATAATATTTAATTAATCCAATGAAAGGGACTGGATAAAAAGCATGTGTATGTGTGTGCGAGTGACAGAAATTAAACGCAATTATATTTGGAAAAGCAATATTAAAAATTTATGTCCCAAATTTTTATGTAAAAATTTGTCCTACTTTTTGGTTCAAAAATAAATATTTCTAGAATGTCTCACAATGTATGTTGCAATAAGTGTATTAGAATGGGTGTATTTTGATATTCTTCCCTTTAGGTTCTAGTTGTAAAAATGTTCGACCAAGTATTCAGTAAAATAGTCTTAAACAATGTAATCTGTACTCCTCAAGTTACTCATAGTTTAAAATTCACAATGCTCCAGAGCTGATTAATTACATATAAATTATGTTTTCTTTGTGTGCAACTCAAAAGATAATTATGGTTAATTGCATTGTGAGGGAATAGAAGTTGTGAGTCAGAGAATAGGAGCTCCTATTATACGAAATTAAGAATTTTAAAAGTTTTCAAAAATTATTTTAAAACCAATATTTGACTTGGAAAGACTCCTAATTAGCCAGCAAATTTCACATTGACTCTGTCCACATTTAATAACATACATCTGCTCTTTAATTTGATTTCTTCTGAATGTTTTTCTATGTTAGAAAAACAGAAGAACCTGCATGATGTAATGAATTCACATATCTTTTCCTACCCATCCCCAAAATTAACCCCATGCATAGATTATATATAATTTTTTCTCAATAATTTCTTTTAAGTTTTTCATTTTACCATAAGTATTCATTTCTTTTAAACCATTCATAATTTATTTACTAATGTTTTATAGATCTATAAACAAGTTTTGCTTAGAGGTTTTAAACTTTTTGTGATATTTTACAGTCAATTTCAGGATAAATTGAGTTTCTCTCCATTCGTGTGAGATAAGGCTCAGCTTTTCTGCTTCAGTGACAGACTGAAGTAATCGCTATTTACCATGAAATTGCTCACCTGCAATTTACCTTTAGCTTTAGCGGCAAATTTATATGAGTTAATTTGGTAGTGGAGGTTCAAAATGTGAACACATAATATATTTTGGAACTTGAATTAAATTATTAATCCTGAATTAGACAGAGGAAGCAACCTTATTATACAATTAATATTTTCTCTCAAATTGCCAGTTATTATAGCAAAGGCATCTTTCCCATTGAAGCTTTTCACATGCAAGGTTGAACAGGGTAATATCTCTCCCATTATCCTATTGTCTATAAAATATATGCAGCCTGCTACCTAGGAAACTTGAGTGTAGGAGGAGCCGTTCTGAGAGATTGCACATGGCTCCAGTTGCCAAGGAAACCCGTGCCTCTTCTCCTGTAAATGTGCAGAGCAGTTTCCTTATTAGGAATTGGGTTAACAGCGTTCTCAAAGGAAAAGCTGAGTGAGGAAGGTAGTAAGATCTTTTCATACATATGAACTGAATCGTAAACTCTGTATAAACTGTGATAAATTGGTTTTAGCATGTAAGTTTTAGTGATAAAAGTGAAGTTTTATGGAGTTTTCATCTGGCATAATTAAAAATATTCAAACATGCAAAATCTTGCTGTTAGAGCAAGGGAGCATACAGAAAATGAGTTTTTTTTTTTCTGAACAACAAATGGCAGATATTGACAATATATGACATTCATAAAATACTTGTGGGTTGAATGTGCACTTTCTAAAATGACCTTACATAAAATAATTTTCCATGAAATACTTTTGTATGTAGCAATTCTAATTAATTCTTTACATTTAACCCTCTTTTAAAAATCACTGTGTCATTCTTGTGCTAAAAATTGCATTTATTTTATATTCTACTATTGTATGCTTTAAGCTTTGTGGGGGGTAATTAAAATACTTTAAAATATAAAATCCCAAGTCACATGTTATAAATATTACATGTGATGCATAGATCTATCACAATCTATCATCATTTATTAAGCCTTCACCTATTAAACACAAAAAACAACCATGGTCAACATGTCTTAACAATATTCTTCAAAAAGCTTTAAAAAGCCTGGTGGACTACAGTCCAAGGGATCACAAAGAGTCAGACACAACTGAGCGACTAACACACACACAGAAGAAAAACATCCCCAAATGTGTGTGTGTGTGTGTTTTGTTTTGTTTTGTTTTGTTTTGCTTACTTAACAAGGAGGTCATTTCTTGGAAACTTTAGCCTAGTTTTCTATGTTGAAGTATAATCACTATGTTCTTAGGCATCCAACCTAAATGCAGACAGAGTTATATGCAAGTATTTTATTGCAAAAGTAAGTAGAATAGTTTAAGTTTCTTCCTCTTTGGAAATAATTCATGAAGAACCATAATTCTTTGATTATTCTATTGAGCAGCCACAGTGTGTGAATGTAGGTAGCCTCATATTTCTGGTAGATTCCTGTATATTGTAACAGCTTCTGTAGAATGCAATTTGGAAAATATCTTAAGTGCCTTAAAATGTCATTTGTTTATGTTGGGCTCAGTAGTATAATTTTGGTGCAACTTTCTAAAAATATAATATATGTATATATGTATAATATATGTATAAGGATAGTCATCACATCTTTTTTTTTAAAAAAGTTAAATTCTAACATGATCATTGGTAAAATTATGATAGTAGTATACAACAGATACTATGCTGATATTCAGCCATTAAGTCATCATAGTGTAAAAAATACATAATCACCTGGAAAACATTTATTAAAGAATAATAAGTGAAAAATAAAAGATATGAAAAAATAACAAAAGAAAATACTGGAAGTATATACACCAAAATGATAAGCATAAATAGTGTGTTATCATCCCTTGTGTTTTTCTGTTTTACTTCTGCCAAGTTGTTTGCATTGACCAATCATTGCTTTTGTATTTAGAAAATGTCTTAAAGTGTTACAAAGGACAAAGTTTTTGAAGAGTTTAAGTAACATAGAGGGATACTTACAAGATAATGTCAAAAGAAGAAAGGCAGCTTTGCACAATGTATTATAGATACAAACATCACAATGACAAAGCCCTGTGTTGTTAACCCCCATCTTGGAACAGCCATTTCCCAGAGATAAGTGGGAGCACTTGTAGGAAGAGGACACAGCTCTTAAAGCCAGCTGTGGAGCTGTGGGCAGAAGCAGCTACAGGGAGCTGATATGACAGAAGCACTAGAAGCATAGAATGGGAAATAAAAATAAGAAACAAACCTCTTGTATCTTCCAACTGAGAACAAGATAGTATTAAATGAGAAGCACCAATTTGTTACTTAAGGATTTCTATATGTGGAAAATTCAAATGACAGAAAGGCAGGTTTATGCATAAGAATTCGGGGGAAGTGTGTGATTGGTTCTGATTTCATGTTTTGTTTTGTTTTGTTTTACACTTATGCTATTTATGTATAAACAAACACATTTTTCTAAGACTTGAAAACCCAAAATATTTTCCTAATTAAAGCAACATCAAATTGTAGGATGTGGGGATGGCACCAGAATTTGATAAACTATAGCTGGCCACTAGGCTAATCCATATACGAGTCCTAGACAGTTTTATATAACTTGCAATAGATGAGTCCTAAATGGTTTCACACCCATGCTGCATGTATAAGATATGTATTTGGAATACTAGTTGCTGGGTTTATGAAATAGCCCTCTCCCTACCAAGCATGTTGGCAAAATATATATATATACCCTTGAATGAAAGCATCTACCAAAAATTATAGCCTAATAGATAGAACAGATGAAAAGAATTTTGAGCAGAAACTCAAAGGAAAAATCTTTTCAGAGATATATTCTATGGCAGATATGGCATAAAGAATCAAATTTTTGTTATTGAAATCTGCAGAATTAGATATTAACATATAATTATCGAAAATTTAATAGCTCCAAATTCAAATGTGCAGTCCAATGATTCCAGTAAATGCTGAAAGCAGTGACAAAAATCATGCCATCATTATTTTTCAGAGATTCCAAAACAAGTAAAATGGGAAAATACATTATTTATCCCAAGATATATCTGTGGAGCTCTACGTGCCAGAAATACCTGGATAATGAAAGGCACCCAGCACGGAAGGCATAAATAAACACTATTAGAAAAAAATTAGCAGTAATTGGATGATTGTTTTTCAGTTGTGTCTGACTCTGCAACCTTATAGACGCAGCACACCAGGCCTCTCTACCCTTCACTGTCTCCCAGAGTTTGCTCAAACTCATGACCATTGAGTCACTGATGCCATCCAACCTTTTTATCCTCTGTCACCCCTTTCTCCTCTTGCCCTCCATCTTTCATAGCATGAGGGTCTTTTCTAATGAGTCAGCTCTTTGATAATAGGAGGAACTAAAAAGTGATTGCTTAAAGCACCTTGATTGACCAAGATACTGCAGTGGATCTCATAAACTGGAAGAAATACATTTCTCCTATAAAGTAGGAGGACCCATTTTAAAACCAATTCTAATTCTCACCTTGACAATGATGTTCCACACACTCTTGCACTGAAACCACTGGGGAAGCTTGTATAGCCCTTCTGAATGTTTCTAGCAAAGCAAGGAAAGTTAGACTCATAGGAGGATGCTAATGCTAACAGCTGGCTTTCTGGAGAAGGAAACCTGGCTCTGTAGTACTTGCCAATATCAATGGTGTACATTCTCCCATCATAGCCAGTTACAAACTATCAATTGGACATCACTAAGTATAAAATGGCTCAGAGGTTAAAGTGACTGCCTGCAATGTGGGAAACCTGGGTTCGATCCCTGAGTCGGGAAGATCCCCTGGAGAAGGAAATGGCAACCCACTCCAGTGTTCTTGCCTGGAGAATCCCATGAATGGAGGAGCCTGGTGGCCTACAGTCCACGGGGTCACAAAGAGTCGGACATGACTGAGCGAGTTAACTATGTATACAAAGCAGAGAAGGCGATGGCATCCCACTCCAGTACTCTTGCCTAGAAAATCCCATGGACGGAGGAGACTGGTAGGCTGTACTCCATGGGGTTGCACAGAGTCGGACAAGACCGAAGTGACTTAGCAGCAGCAGCAGCAGCAGCCAGTATAAAAAGAGGAGCAAATCTGTGCCACTGGCTCTTGCCAAGTAGTAAGAGCCAGTCCCATCCCATTAATGAGAGCTGTTTGCCTTTGAAGTTCTTAAAGAAGGCACTAGCAAAAAGCTGGGGTTAAAAAAAAAAAAAAAGGCACGCACCCACAGTAAAATCAACCCAGCTGGATTGCCTCATAGTTTTATGTTAGAATACTCCTCTTTTAAGCAGTAAAAGAAAATCAAGCTGAAAGTCTTTACCTAAATAGGAAGTAACGAATTTCCTAGACCTTAGTGTTCTCAGGTTGTCAGTAACCTAGATCCAGTGATAACACACAGATGACACAGACAAGTAGCTAATGTCTGCAAATAATTTGAGAAGTATGATAGCGTTAAAAATATATATCACTATAAACAAGACAAAAAAGTGAGATGATTAAAGACTCCCAGGAAAGATTTCTAACTCTTTTTTATGTATTTTCAGAGGTGGCAACTCTGAATGACACCAGGGCCAGCCAGGCAGCCTCATGTGCATTTCAGATTTTAATTTTTTTTAAGGTACTTGTTTGATATTGTTCAAGGTTTTTATAACATCTATTCTCTTGTAAAGCCAACTGAATAATCCACTGAGGTTTCCTATGAAGGAAATAGCCATACAAAATAAAATGAATTGTGTGATACAATCAAATAAAATAGTCTTTGCATTTTAAAAACAAACCCATGACACATATCAGGTTTTATCAGAAAGATTGAGACATGCTGATATGACATGAAAAAGGCTGCAAATAGCAATAATCCAAGCTCCAAGAGGTTTCTCTAACTATAGTGCCAGGTTTAAAAGCTATAGTGATATATAAAAACTGTATATTTTCTCATATTGATGTTTTTATCAGACTTACCCTATAGAATGTATGTCTCATGAAACAGAACATCAGATTTGTTCACTGCTATATCTCTAGCTGTTAGCACTTCTCTAGTGCCCAGGAAAAAAGTAGTTGTTCCACAAATACTGTTGAATGAATATAGAATATAAAAGCAGGCAAAAAGTTCATAACAGTTAAGTGAGATAATAAATACAAATATGGTTAATAAAAGGGCTTCACTTCCTTCAGTGACAGAGGTCCTAATCATCTAACAGTACAGCAACACTGTTTTTAGTTTAATAAGAATATAAGCAATAATGTTTCATGACACTCAACTGGACAATTTAGAAATGTTAGTGCTGGATTTATAGTTGGTCTAATTCTCTATGGGTATTAATTGTGGTGCTGGAGAAAACTCTTGAGAGTCCCTTGGACAGCAAGGAGATCAAGCCAGTCAATCCTAAAGGAAATCAGTCCTGAGTATTCATTGGAAGGTCTGTTGCTGAAGCTCCAACACTTTGGCCACCTGATGTGAAGAGACAACTCACTGGAAAAGACCCTCTGATGGGAAAGATCGAAGGCAAAAGGAGAAGGGGGTGGCAGAGAATGAGATGGATAGATAGCATCACCAACTCAACGGACATGAATTTGAGCAAACTCTTAGAGAGAGTAGAGGACAGAGAAGCCTGGCATGCTGCAGTTCTTGGAGTCCCAAAGAGTCAGATATGACTTAGCAACTGAACAACACGTCAACAAATTCCTATGGGTATTAATCTTCTGACCTTTCTAAACTGTCAGAGACTTCTTGCTCTTAGACTATATCTCATAAATATATTCTAACCATTGATTTTTTTCAACATATACTCTGCACATTTTCACGTTTTAAGATCATATAAAACCAATACAATATTGTAAAGTAATTAGCCTCCAATTAAAAGAAATAAATTTAAATTAAAAAAACTAAACAGAGATAGAAAATGTATCAATTAGATGAGCAATAACCAAGTAGATTAAAAAAAAATTCTCTCCATTAAATTAAATAAGGAGTTAAGCCATGAAATTAAAAGACGCTTACTCCTTGGAAGAAAAGTTATGACCAACCTAGAGAGCATATTCAAAAGCAGAGACATTACTTTGCCAACAAAGATCCGTCTAGTCAAGGCTATGGTTTTTCCTGTGGTCATGTATGGATGCGAGAGTTGGACTGTGAAGAAAGCTGAGCACCGAAGAACTGATGCTTTTGAACCGTGGTGTTGGAGAAGACTCTTGAGAGTCCCTTGGACTGCAAGGAGATCCAACCAGTCCATTCTGAAGGAGATCAGCCCTGGGATTTCTTTGGAGGGAATGATGCTGAAGCTGAAACTCCAGTACTTTGGCCACCTCATGCGAAGACTTGACTCATTGGAAAAGACTCTGATGCTGGGAGGGATTGGGGGCAGGAGGAGAAGGGGATGACTGAGGATGAGATGGCTGGATGGCATCACAGACTCGATGGACGTGAGTCTGAGTGAACTCTGGGAGTTGGTGATGGACAGGGAGGCCTGGCGTGCTGCGATTCACAGGGTCACAAAGAGTCAGACACGACTGAGCAAATGAACTGAACTGAACTAACCCATCTCAGGACAAAAAAAAAAAAAAAAACCTAAAAATAAAAATGAAAAATACAAATGTACGGAAATATGTTGCTTTTGTTACTGCACACATGCTAAGTCCCTTCAGTCATGTCTGATTCTGTGCGATCCCATGGATAGAAGCCCATCAGGCTCCTCTGTCCATGGGATTCTCCAGGCAAGAATACTGGAGTGGGTTGCCATTTCCTTCTCTATGCTTTTGTTATTAGGAAACTCAGTATTTTAAAATAAATGTAAAGATGTTAATCTTCACAAGTCATCATAGAAATCCACACTGCAACACGCAATGATAATTTTTATTTTTGTTACATAGGCAAAAGCTGATTATAAAAGTTGATAAATTGCAGTTCTTACTGGGAAAAGTACACTTTGCTGTGTGTAGGATTAAGAATTTGTAAAATTTATTTGGAATAAAATTTGGTTGCATTTATTAAAATTGAAAATGTGGGTATATGTTGAGCAATTTGTGTAGGTTTCCCCAATATCTGCATGGCTTCTTAATTTGGGAGAACCCAAGACCAAACCTCTTGCACAAAAGCATTATATATTATATATTACATTTTAATTTATCATATTTTCATGCTTTCCTTTTCCATATTTTCATCTCATCATATATTATCATATGTTATGGCCATATGTTTAATTAAGTCTGTGAAAATATTCTTATTAGCAGCTTTATGTTTTACATTTTTCTTGGACTAATTATAATATCTAAATGTCCAAGGGTTGACTACAAGGTACTTCTTTTTCTTTTGATGATGGGTTATATATTTGTTTTCCTTTGTACATTTGATCATTTTGTTATAAGTTGGACATTGCATTAACGGTTGTAGGGCATTTGAATGACATTAAATTCCTTTAAATGTGTTGAATTTCGTTTTGGCAGATAAATGGCTGGTAGATAATATTGGTCTTGTCAGACTTGGATTCATTTGCTGTTAAACAACTTATCCCAAAGACGTATTAATATATCTTTTATTACCTGAACATTATTGACTGAAGACATTTCAATACTGAAAACCTTTCAATATTCATTTACATAACAAATCACTGGCCATAGGCATTAATTCTGCAAAAGTCCGCCAGTCAATCATTTGTTAAGGTAAATCTATTTCATTTTTGAACTTAGTCCTAGTAATGGTTAGGCCCTTACTCTTGCATGTGATCTTTACAGATAAAGGTAGAGCTAGTGATATCGATCTATAGTTATAGATACAGATATCTATCTATATCTCTACCTAGTCTTTCTGGACTTTCAACTGAAGGCCAATGTGCTGAGTAATTTCTTTCTACTCTAAGTGAACCATAACTCCAGTGTCCCCCAGCCCTGCTGACCCCTCCTTAATCACTTTTCTGTCCCATAGTAACCATTCTCTGCTAGGAATCCCAGAGATTCCTCCTTTGCTCTTTCAGCCTATCCATTGGTCAAGGCTGGAATAAATTCATGTCAGTTTATAGGTAACCTTCTTCTCAATAGCTCTCCTCAGATTCCTTTCAATGCAAATTCTATCTCCTTACCCCAGTAAGACTTCTGCCTGGGCTTGTCTCCATCTCTCTGCTCTGTGTCAGTAAAGTACCCCTAGAAGAATGTGGGGCGATTGTTGGGCAGTCTTGTGGTTCACATTGCTTATTTATGTTTCTTCAGAGATCGCTGTCCCCAACCGCCTCTTTTTCAATGCCTGCAAATAGTGATTCACACATTTCATACAATTTTACAGGTGTTTCTGTTAGAATGCCAAATCTTGAACCAGTCACTCTTTCAAAGCAGAAATATCTTTTAGCTCTTTTTCAGATACAGAAATTAAGAAAAGCTATTTACTTATCATGACAAAGTAAGTGATAAATAGAAATTAATTTTAACACATGTCTTCTGACTATATTTCTATAAATATAGCTGCTTTGCAAATGAATAGCGCTAGAAAAATATGGAGTGGGGCGGGTTTTCTAACTCAGTGGTATACAGCCTTCTTATTAATGGAATAATAAAATTGCAAACATTTTGTAAGAAATAATTTAAATTTTGTGATACTGTTCACTTTTTCCTAGACATTAAAATCATCCACAGCAACAGTAACAATGTTAATTATCTCCTAGACTTAACATTTCATAAAAACAATATATGATCATCAAGATTATATTAATAAACATCATTTTTAATAAAGAATTATAGCAAATGAATAAATTTCATTTTATAAAAGTCTCACTTTATTTTTTCTCTTCTTGGACATAAGTGGAGTAAACTTCAAAATGTACAAAAGCATCCAAAAGCACATGTTTGAAAATAACTGACAAAGCATTTTATTTTAAAAAAATCATCATTTTAGTGCTTTCTGTGTCAGAAAGCATTCTTAGTGCTTACAGTTATTAATTCATTTAAATATCATAATTATGTAATGAATCAGGTCCTATCATATTACCCACTTTTTTACAGATGATGAATCTGATGTGTGAAAAATGAAATATTTTACCCAACATCACCCAACCAATAAGTAGCAGAGCTAAAATTGTCACCCAGAAAATCAGGTTCTTAAACTTTGCTTCTTTACTCTGATTATTCCTTTTCAAATAGAAATCCGAGGGGGAGAAACAGACATGTGCTATGAATAATGTTTCCGAAGCTGTTTTTCCAATCAATTTCGAATAGATACACATTTTCCCAAAATATACTATTGTGTTGGAGGAGATATTTTACTTTAATTTTTCAATTCTTGAAATTTTGTCTCAGATAAAATAATCACTCACTATATAATGGGGAAAAGGGGCATTTTTTTCTGGTTCTGCATTTCTAGTCATAAAGGAAGGTTACTATTTGAGAGTATGTCATTAAAATAGATAATATTCACTGCAAACATATAATTCAGAAGGTTAAAATTCCAGTTAAGATTAGTCTTTAAAACGTAGCCCTTTAAAAAAATTAATCTAAATAAATTTATGGTGCAAAGAAGCATTGAAATAGCTTCTTGGAAGGAAGGAAGTCATGCATCAAAGAAAAGGACCATAAAGTGCTCAAATGCAAATAAAATGTATTGATTCACGGTAGTAGCTTCTGAGTAAGAAGAACAGAAAAAAAATGATATTCTTCCAGTTTCTATTTTATGAGAAAATCAAGTGTATGTCCTAATCAAAATGTATTCATTAATAAATATTCAACAATTTAAATAACAATTGGAAAATGATTATAAGTTGCAGTTTATTATTGAAAATTGAAACTATTAAAAATAGGATGGAATAATTTGGCAAGAGTTATATTTAAATATCTAGATGTTTTATGCGTTAGTCATATTTCTAATCTCTTAGGAAAAAGACATTTAGATGATCTAAATGAACTTAAACAGATGGAAATGACTGATTTTCTCAGATTTTGGTAAAAAAATAAAACCTTTCATTTACTTGGAATCTAAACAAGTTGGGAGCAAAAATAATTAGAATATTTTGCTGCACATGCAAAAATTAAGCTTTCACATCAAGGTTTTTCTCAGTGACTACCATAGGCAAACCATTGGCAAAATAACATCACTATACAAAAGGCTTCCTCCCCTATGTGTTTAATGGTACCAGACTATCAGAATGGCTCTAATATAATTTTCCAAAGCAGGACAATGTCATGGTTGAACTTTAGCTCCTAAATAAATCCTGTATTAGAGTTTCTCATGCAGCTATTGTTTTTTAAAGATTTTATTGGGTTATAGTTGCTTTCCAATGTTGTGTTAGTTTCTGCCATACAGCAAAGTGAATCAGCTATATGTAGACATATATTCCCCCCCTTTTTTATTTTCTTTCCATTTGGGTCACCACAGAGTGTTGAGTTGAGTTCCCTGTGATATACAGTAGGTTCTGATTAGTCATCTAGAAGAATGTGGGGCGATTGTAGTGTATATACATCAGTCCCAATCTCCCAATTCATCCCACCTCTTCTTTCCCCTCTTGCTGCCCATATGTTTGTTCTCCGCATTTGTGTCTCTATTTCTGTTTTACAAATAGGTTCATCTGTACCATTTTCTTATCTTCCACAAATATTAAGTAAGTCAGAAAGAGAAAAACAGATATCATATATTAATGCAGCTCTTTTGAGATGGTAGCCTATACCTACCCCTTCAGAACTGCAACTAGCCTATTTGCTTTACAATCAGGAAGGGAGTGTAACTGGATCAACAAACATGCATTGCCATATAGGACTGGCTTGAGTCACCTGCTCATTCAGATGGCGAAATGAAATCTATCAATCCTAATGCAACATTCTGAACATGGACTCATCATAAGCTAATTATAATCATATATATTTATTGTATCTCATTATGTTGTCCTTGGAAAATTCAGTTTCATATAGTGAATATTTTAACTTCCACTCTAGTAAAAATAACCATTGTAAACCATTGAAACACTCATGTAAGTGGAAACTAGTTTGTGGCAATTATGTGTCTTGAAAGGAAAGTCTCTTGGATTTTTTTTTTCAGGCTCTATTTGCTTTGCTCCCTTGCCAGCTCACTGTCTTCTGCCCAAGAACTAAATGAAGGATATTCTCAGCTTTGGGTCCTAAGCACTTTTATTTTTTGATTCTTCAATCCCAACTTGGGCAATAACATCAATAACCATGGTTTCAATTATTATATACATGTTAACAAATCCCCAGTTCATATTTCTACCCAAGAATTCCACTCTTAGCATCACACTCATATCAGTTCAGTTCGGTTCAGTGGCTCAGTCGTGTCCAACTCTTTGTGACCCCATGAGTTGCAGCACGCCAGGCCTCCCTGTCCATCACCAACTCCCAGAGTTCACTCAGACTCATGTCCATCGAGTCAGTGATGCCATCCAGCCATCGCATCCTGTGTTGTCCCCTTCTTCTCCTGCCCCCAAATCCCTCCCAGCATCAGAGTCTTTTCCAATGAGTCAACTCTTTGCATGAGGTGGCCAAAGTACTGGAGTTTCAGCTTTAGCATCATTCCTTTCAAAGAAATCCCAGGGCTGAGCAAGAGAGTTCCAGAGAAACATCTATTTCTGCTTTATTGCCTATGTCAAAGTCTTTGACTGTGTGGATCACAATAAACTGTGGAAAATTCTTGAAGAGATGGGAATACTAGACCACCTGACCTGCCTCTTGAGAAACCTATATGTAGGTCAGGAAGCAACAGTTAGAACTGGACATGAAACAACAGACTGGTTCCAAATAGGAAAAGGAGTACGTCAGGGCTGTATATTGTCACCCTGCTTATATAACTTATATGCAGAGTACATCATGAGAAACGCTGGGCTGGAAGAAGCACAAGCTGGAATCAAGATTGCCGGGAGAAATATCAATAACCTCAGATATGCAGATGACATCACCCTTATGGAAGAAAGTGAAGAGGAACTAAAAGCCTCTGGATGAAAGTGAAAGAGGAGAGTGAAGAAGTTGGCTTAAAGCTCAACATTCAGAAAACGAAGATCATGGCATCTGGTCCCATCACTTCATGGGAAATAGATGGGGAAACAGTGGAAAAACAGTGCCAGACTTTATTTTTGGGGGCTCCAAAATCACTGCAGATAGCGACTGCAGCTATGAAATTAAAAGATATTTACTCCTTGGAAGAAAAGTTATGACCAACCTAGACAGCATATTCAAAAGCCGAGACATTACTTTGCCAACAAAGGTCCATCTAGTCAAGGCTATGGTTTTTCCAGTGGTCCTGTATGGATGTGAGAGTTGGACTGTGAAGAAAGCTGAGCACCGAAGAACTGATGCTTTTGAACTGGGGTGTTGGAGAAGACTCGAGAGAGTCCCTTGGTCTGCAAGGAGATCCAACCAGTCCATTCTGAAGGAGATCACACTCATATAGAAGTGTCCATTAAACATTTTATTTAGATATTTCAAAAATATTCGCTCTCAATCTGTCTGGATAAAGTTCGAAGAAATTAATGTAGGCAAATTCTGTGCATTCCTCTTTTTCCCTTTTGTAGTTCCTAAAGAAGACTCTGAATCAGCCTGCTTTTATCTAAAGACTTCTTTTAGTCTAATTTAAATACAGGAAAGAGAACAAGAACCAAAAGGAACCAAATTGGATTAAGATTATTTTATATTGTGTAACAGAGAATCTAACCAGAGAACATGAACTGATATAGAATTTGGGATGATGAAGACAGAAGAGACAGAAGTCAACATAACCATTTGGGGAGAAAATTTTGTTTGGATATCGATAATTAGCTTGAGAGAGGTTTTGGGGGTAGTGGCAACTACTTTTGTGAAGTCTATTGTGAGTGGCAGAAATCTGGGTATGAGATACATTTTTAAGTTTTCCTGGACATTATTAAATGATGCTTCTCCCCAAATTAAAGATTGAATTTTCTGTACATTATATTGTTTCTGGAAATAGTGTTCTTTCTTCAAATCCAGAGTTCATAGACCTAAGGCCATTATATTTGAATCATGTGCTTTGTCAGTTAGGATCCATTTTAAATTCATGTAAAAGAAAACTCAAAGTAGCAATATCTGAAACAGATAAATATTTAATTCTCTGTTGTGAAAAATAAATCTAGAGGTACATAGTCCAAAACTGGCATGGAAAACTCTAGGTATACCAGGGATCTAGGCTTCCTTTATTCTCCTTCTATCATACTAGCTCTGGCTAGAGCTGCAGTCACAATGGCCTCCTCCTTTCAGACAGCTGGAAGGGATAGAACTGGTTACATTCAAGAAAGTAGCCCTGCTAGAAGTCCAATTCTATTCAGCACTTACAATGTCATCTCATTGGCCAAAATCTATTCACATGACCACAGCTGCTCCAAGTAAAATAATCTAGTCTTTCTTCCAAGAGACAAGATGCTCAGCTAAGAACTGGGCTTCAGTTACTAAGGAAAGAAAGAACAGATCTTCAGTAGATAACAGGTTGCTTCTGCCACACATGCACAAACCTGAATCTATCATCTCTCCTGCCTTGAAACCAGCTTTTCAATCAAGGTTCTCTGTCTCAAGAAAACTACTCAATTGCTCAAGACAGAAACCCAAGAGGTATCACTGGCTGAATTCTTTTTTTATTACCCATCTCCCTCACCTCTAATCCCAATTAAACACCAGGGCTTACTCAACAACTCTTTCCATTTTCTGCATTTATTACAACCATCCAAGTCTCAGCCATAATTCCTTCTTCTCTCAGTGGGATTTTGAATGTAGGCTTAGAAATGAACTCTGTGCCTGTGGCTTTTCTTTCCTCCCTCCATTACTCAATTTCCTTCTACAGAGCAAAGACAGTATTCCTTTGTATAAAGTAAGTCTCATCATTCTACTTCCCAAATAAGATCACTCAAGGACATCCCATTATTTAGGCAAGTGTTCCATATCTACAAAATGTACCATATAGACATGCATATTATGAAATCCATTTCACTACTGTGCAATGTAACAATGCTCTATTAAGTTGTTAAACATTGCAAGTTTTACAAGAAAATCTGACAAAGGTTCTTATTACTTTTATATTTCAGAGAGCTAAGTGGAAAAGAGGGATCATTTTTATAAGTCCACTTTCTTAAGCAAGGAGAGGTGAGAACCTGAGGCCTAGAAATATTTCAGAGTTCCCTCAGCACAAACATAACAATATTTTCACAATTTCTCCATTCAGGGATCCAACAGAATGTTGCACAACCACTGGCTCAGGTCTTAAAGATGGTAGAAGGTGAGGGTAATTGTCAATAGACAATTAACCTTAAGTGAACATTTCCCAGTGTATAATCAGCTGAGAGGGCAATTTCCATTCCATTTGGGTGAATTTCGATCCCTGAATCTTGCTGGAAGCAAAAGATTTATTTTTCTAAAAACAATTCCTTAACAGCAGGCCTGCCAGTCATTTTTATATGCGCAGCTTACAAGCCTTAATGTAAGCTCTGAAAGGAGACATTCTTACATGGACAGCAAGTTCACAGCAGGAAAATTCCCATTAAAGGCAAGTGAATACTGTGAATTGCTTTTAAGCATATATTGAAGGCAGACTTCAGAATTCTGAAAGAAGACTCTAGGCAAGACTTTCATAAAGGAACACACAAGTATAATGTAACAAGCCAGACCACTCCGTAGGATGATCCCCTGGAGAATGGAATGGCAACCCACTCCAGTATTCTTTCCTTGGGCATTCCATAGACAGAGAGGCCTGGCGGGCCTTAGTCCATGGACTCGCAAAGAGTCAGAAAAGACTGAGCGACTAACACTTTCACTTCAACCGTAGGATGACATATCTACCCTCATAAACATTATGATAATATGAGACATAATTAAAATATATGTCCTCTTCCCATGCAAAGTACACACAAAAGAAGGGAGAGATAGAGAAAATGGATTTTTATAACACAGTGTGTTATATTGACTATTGTAGTAGTCAAGAATTGCATCAGTGATCAGAAACAAGACTAGGTCTTATTTTTTTGCTCAGTTAAATCTGAAGGTGCAAAAATGTGCCCAGTCCAGGAGTATATTATTTTTGTGTTTTCTGCTTTTCTTGAGCAAACGACTTTCATTTTAAAGTCATTGCGTTGTCCAAGAGAGCATCTGGAACTCCAGCCATATGTATTAGGGAGCAAGAAATGAAGAGAGGGAAATAGAGATTTTTGTCATTTTTTCTTTCCCCTTTGTAATGAGCTTCTTCAGAAACCCCATTCCACAATTTCTTCTTATATCTTACCTACCAGCTATATTTGCATAATCTTACCCAGCTTCTAAGGGGCTGGGAAATTTAGTCTTTGGGCTGGAACATTCCTTCCCTGATAAAATCTGATTTTTCTTTTTTAGGCTAGAGAAGAAAAAAAGTAATGAGAGTAGATGTTGAATTGGCAAACTTGTAATGATAATAACAAGGTGCAACCAGCAGTCTTGACCACAGTAGGAACTAGGTGAGTGCAAAAGACTATGCTCTTTCAGTTATCCATTCATTCATTACTGCAGCCTTTCAAAAATACTATTCTCAAATATATACCAAGTACTACACTACAATATACAGAGACAAATTTCTGCAAAGAAATGCCTAATATAGTGATAAACATAAAGAACACTACAATAAAATGTAGAACTAGGTCTATGAAATAGATAAAAACAAGCAGCTGAATTCATTCACTTATTCATTTCATCATCAAAATATCCAGTAATTGCCCAAAAGATGTGTCAGGTTTTATTATGTGCCGGTAATATTCCATAAATAAGTTAGAGTCCTTTCTTTCGTGACTTAAGCTAAGTGTCAAAGTTTTTCCTTTTTTTTTTTTTTCTTATTTTTTATTTTGGATTCTGGTTTGGTTGCACCTCAAACCAAACCAATTCAAACAGAATTTAAGTGAGATCCATATACGGATTTTATTCAATTACTCAGGAAATGCTAATTAGCAACCAAGATTGAGGTCCACTTGTCAAGAGCAGTGAGTCTCAATTAGGGGCAGTTTTTCTCCCCAAGGACATTTGGTCGTGTCTGGATGTTAAAACAGGATGGAGGTAAGTGCTACCAGCATCTAGTTACAGGCCAAGGATGAGAGTTCTCTCTTCAACACCATCCCGCAATTAAGACTCATCCAGCCTCAAATGTCAAGAGTGCTAAAATCAAAACAGCACTTGTCTAGAGGGCTGAACTGGCAAGGGAACTGGCAATTATAAAACAGGGCATTCACAGAAGTTATAAATACTACTGTGCATTCAAGAGATATATTTCTCCCCAGCAGGTGTCTCAGAAGTAAGATCTAGCTGGTAGGATTCGGTCATGCCAAGGTGTGAGGAGGAGCATGAACCAAGAGAAAAAAGTGTTACAGCCCAGACACCAGGGTATCTGTACCCCTAAAGGTGGAAGAAAGAAGCCAAGTGTAGTGCCGTAGATAAAGAGGCTACTGAATTGGACAGAGCAGAGCTACACTCATGGGATGGTGGCTTTAGAGGGCAGATAATACCTAGAATTGACAACGTTGTCATATTTTCTTTAACTTATAATCCTTAAGATCTCCTCCCCCCACCTTTTTTTTTAACAAGAAGTTGTTTTTAAAGCTTTTTTTTTTTTTTTTTTTTTTTGCTCTGGACCATTTATAAAAATTTTGTTGAATTTGTTACACTATTGGTTCTGTTCTATTTTTCAGCCCTCAAGCAGGGCTCAAATGCCCAACCCCTGTGTTGGAAGGCAAAGTCTTAACCACTGGACTGCCAAGAACGTCCCTGTAAGTCCCTTTGATTTTGTTAATTATTAAGTAAAAGAAAGAAAGAAATCATCACGATGAAAGGATGAATAATTCAGTTTTAAAAGATCTTTGCATTGGAGTAAAAGTGAACTGGTGTTTCCTTTCAACAACTCCTCTAGTCATGCCTTTCTTCTTAAACACCATATTTTACTCCCACTGGTATTTGTTTTTTCAAATACCCTTCTTGAGAATTTTCTGCCACTTTGAACATAACTCTAGTAAAAATGTCATTGATAACAACAGCTAATATCTTTTGAATGCTTGTAGTAAACTATTTGTATAAAGTTATCAATCCCACTGCTGGGCATACACAACGAGGAAACCAGAATTGAAAGAGACGTGTGTACCCCACTGTTCATCGCAGCACTGTTTATAATAGCCAGGACATGGAAACAACCTAGATGTCCATCAGCAGATGAATGGATAAGAAAGCTGTGGTACACATACACAATGGAGTATTACTCAGCCATTAAAAAGAATACATTTGAATCAGTTCTAATGAGGCGGATGAAACTGGAGCCTATTATACAGGGTGAAGTAAGCCAGAAAGAAAAACACCAATACAGTATACTAACAAATATATATGGAATTTAGAAAGATGGTAATGATAACCCTCTATGCGAGACAGCAAAAGAGACACAGATGTATAGAACAGACTTTTAGACTCTGTGGGAGAGGGAGAGGGTGGGATGATTTGGGAGAATGGCATTGAAACATGTATACTATCAGGTAAGAAACGAGTCGCCAGTCTATGTTCGATATAGGATACAGGATGCTTGGGGCTGGTGCACGAGGATGATCCAGAGAGATGATATGGGGTGGGAGGTGGGAGGGGGGTTCAGGATTGGGAACTCATGTACACCCGTGGCTGAATCATGTCAATGTACGGCAAAACCAATACAGTATTGTAAAGCAAAATAAAATAAAAATTAAAATTAAAAAAAGTTATCTAACCCCCACAAAGAAATTGAACAAATAAACAAAAAAACAACAGCAGCAGCAATACAATGAATGCTGGGAAGGTTAAATAATTTTGCAAAGTTCATAGAGTTGATTGGTGATAAATCTACGTATAAATCTGACCTCCAAAGTTTAAACAGTTAGGGATTATGTTTTGTTGCCTTCAATTCCATAAAGCATAAAAGTTTAGGATCATGTTACTATACAACAATCAAAAATATGTGCTGAGAAATCTAAGTAGATCCTATTGCTTTTAGAGAAAACTCAAGAAATTCATAGCTAGTTATAAAGCAGAGACATTGCTGTTTTCATGCTGCTGTTTTTCATAATTAAACTAATGTGACTCTAATAGCTTTCAGGATTTATGTTCCAAAGAATTTCATTCAGAGAATCTTATTCTCATCAGAGATACATGAATTGTATATTTTTCCCTCCTGCCAAACTCTACTATAAATCTTATTTTTCAGCTCAATCCTAATCCACCTTGTTTAATTGATTTATCCAAATATATTAGTTATATCAGACCTAATTTTATGCAATAATTTTTTATTAAATCTTTTTTTAAATTTTACTTTATTTTACTTTACAATACTGTATTGGTTTTGCCATACATCAACATGAATCCACCATGGGTATACATGAGTTCCCAATCCTGAGCCCCCCTCCCACCTCCCTTCCCATACCATCTCTCTTTAAAAAATGTTCAGCTTTAATGATTTTTATTTGAAAAATAAAATTATAAGATATTTAAAGTGTACCTCATGGTGATTTTTAAACTTAATTTTTAAATGTTACTTTCCACATACAGTTGTTAGAAAATATTGGCTCTGCTCCCCATGTTGAACAATACATCATTGAACCTATCTTACACCCAATGGTTTGTAAGATATTAAATCTGTTTTTATAGACACTGTCCATTTCTGTAAATGAATAAAGCAACACTTATTTAACCATCATATTAAAATTTTTAACAAAAAGCTTTGCCCAACATTATAATAAATTCCTTTAGTTTATTTGAAATAAAGTTTGACAATGATTCTAATGCTTTCTGCTTTCACTTAAAATAGCATGAGATATTTTCCTGGACTATCTGGATGCACCCAAAGTCATCACAAAAGTCCTATCACTGCAAAGAGAAACAATGTCCAAACTGATAATTAATTATATCACACTGTGATATAAGCAAGACTGATTAGCTCTTGCTGGCTTTCATGTAAGGAGATCATAAGCCAAGAAACTTGGGAGCCATGTCATAAAATGAAGAGAAAAGAAATGGCTAAAAGAGCATAACCCAATGTGAACTCTACTTGTAAAAACTTTTATTGAAGTATAGTTAATTTACAAAGTTTAGTTAGTCTCTGGTATACAGCAAAGGGTTTCAGTTGTATATATCAAAGTATATATATATATTCCTTTTCAGATTCTTTTTCATTGTGGTTTATTACAACATATTGAATATTGTTCTCTGTGCTATAATAGTAGGACCTTGCTGCTCATCTAGCTTAAATATAGTAGGTTGTATCTGCTAATCCCAAACTCTTAACTTTGTATCTCCCAAACTTTATCCCTGCCCCACCCTCTTTACCCTTTGGTAACTGTAAGTTTGTTTTCTATATCTGTGAATCTGTTTCTTTTCTGTGAATAAATTCACTTATATCATATTGTAGATTCCACAAATACTGGAACATATGGTATTTGTCTTTCTAAGTTACTTCACTTAGTATGATAATCTCTAGGTCCATCCATGTTGTGGCAAATGGCATTATTTCATTCTTTTTACTGGCTGAGTAGTATTCTCTTGTGTATATATGTATATATACACACATATCACATCTTCCTTATTAAAATCGTTCAGGTGGCTTCCATGTCTTGGCTATTGTAAATAGTGCTGCTATGAATGTTGGGGTACCTGTATCTTTTTAAATTAGAGTTTTCATCTTTCCTGGCTATATGCCCAGGAGTGAGTTACTGGATCACATGGTAATTCTATTTTTAGTTTTCTGAGGCATTGCCACATTATTCGTCATAGTGGTACACCAATTTATCTTCTCATCAACAGTAAACTCTATTTTCAGTATTTATTTATTTTTAAATTTTTGGTTAAAATGAGAAATATATTCTATGAAAATCTAAACCAATATTCTGCTATTCAATTTAGAAATAAAATTCATCAAAATATAAATTCTTTTACTTTGGTTGTGGTAAAATGTATATTAAGCATTTTTTATACATTATGTTATATTTTTTAACATGAAAATGAAATGAAGAGGATATAAGCATATTGATTCATACCATAAACCACAAATCAGGCACAATTTCTTGCTTCAAATAATGAATGCATTTGGGTTTTGACTATAAATGCATCTAAGTGGTTTTTAAAGGCTAATGACATGAGATAGTTCATTTGTACTTTGTTAATGTACAACATTAATGATGTCTACAATTTTAAATGCATTAAACTGTGGTTGATTATCTCCCTGTGTACACATTCCAGTTCTGAAATTTAATTGAAGCTCAATAATGTACTGCATTTCTGTCCTTTTTTTCAATTATTCTATTATGCAGATCTAATGTGAAGGCAGATCAAAGTTGCATTTGAACATTATTTCTTGCTTTTAAAAGCAGAATTGTATTGGGTTTCTGATGGGAGACATTTTCTAAATGGAGTAACATTTAGGAAAAAAATGTAGGTTTCTATTATTAAGAATTAAGCTCCAAGAAAATCTCACAGAAAAGAAAAAAGCACTTCACATGTACTATTAGAAGCAAAGTACAAGGTGGAACCTTAGAAATCATTCATTCTAAACCGTTCATTTTTCAAATAAGGTTATTACCTTGCAGATAAACTCAGCATCTAAGATACCGATCCTGTTAGTGATTATATGACAACTGTAATTCACGTCTTCTAAAGTCTTGTAAAATTGGTTTAAAAAACTTATAGTTAAGAAGAAGGCAGTTAAAGTACACAGGAAATAAAAGTTCAAATATCTACTGCTTTAGTTAAAATCTACTATGCATGTTCACTGCTATGGGAGTTTGGACTGTGTCAGATTGTTTAGTCTGGGACTTTATTTACTGGAACATGCTTCCCTGGAAGGCTCCAGATTGGAGTTTACCTTAAGAGACATCAGTTCAGCTCAGTTCAGTTCAGTTCAGTCACTCAGTCATGTCCGGCTCTTTGCGACCCCATGGACTGCAGCATGCCAGGCTTCCCTGTCCTTCACCAACTCCCAGAGCCTACTCAAACTCATGTCCATTGCATTGGTGATGCCATCCAACCATCTCATCCTCTGTCGTCCCCTTCTCCTGCCTTCAATCTTTCTCAGCATCAGGGTCTTTTCCAAGGAGTCAGTTCACATCAGGTGGCCCAAGTACTGGAGTTTCAGCTTCAGCATCAGTCCTTCCAATGAATATTCAGGAATGATTTCCTTTAGGATGGATCTCCTTGCAGTCCAAGGGACTCTCAAGAGTCTTCTCCAAGACCACAGTTCAAAAACATCAATTCTTTGACACTCAGCTTTCTTTATAGTCCAACTCTCACATCCTACCTACATGACTACTGCAAAAACTATAGCTTTGACCAGATGGACATTTATTGGCAAAGTAATGTCTCTGCTTTTTAATACGCTGTCTAGGTTGGTCATAGGTTTTCTTTCAAGGAAAAGCATCTTTAACTCCAAGGCTGCAGTCACCATCTGCAGTGATTTTGGAGCCCCCCAAAATAAAGTCTCTCAGTACTTCCACTGTTTCCCCATCTATTTGCCATGAAGTGATGGGACCAAATGCCATGATCTTCATTTTCTGAATGTTGAGTTTTAAGCCAACTTTTTCACTCTCCTCTTTCACTTTCATCAAGAGGGTCTTTAGTTCTTCTTCACTTAATGCCATAAGGGTGTCATCTGTGTATCTGAGGTTATTGATATTTCTCCTGGCAGTCTTGATTCCAGCTTGTGCTTCATCCAGCCTGGCATTTCACATGATGCACTCTGCATATAAGTTGAATAAGCGGGGTGACAATATACAGGCTTGACATACATGGGGGAGATTAACGAAGTCACAGTGCATATTCTCTAAAGGCCATCATGGTTAGATGCAGAGATAGACAGATGTAGCATGTTGGTAGCTTCTAGTTTGCCTACAGTCCCCTTTGTTCTACATCCAGCTATTTTTGCAGCCCATTGGCCCTGATGACTAACTGTGACCCCAATATCTTCACAAATGAGAAAGAGACATGGCAGAGCATTTGAGGATCCTATTGATTCCAGAAGCTTTTGATGGGGCCAGTTTAAGGTGGACTTATGTGTTTAGTTTTGGACTACATGTCTCTCCTCTTTATTGCACATTAATAACTACTTTAGAACAGCTTCTGAATGTTGGTTGCATACTTGTGCCAAGTGAAGTAGAGTCATCCTTGTATTGTGTTTCACAAGGCAAAACTGAAAGCCAATAGACCACATGTTTTTAGCCATCCTACCATAAGGATTTACACAGGAATCAGGATACAGGAAAGAGATGAGGAAAGAGGTCCTTACCATTAAATATCCTTGGTGAATTACCTTCACAAATGGTATATAAACCTAGTAATAATCTATCTGTGCGTAAAGCTGTAGGCAAAAAAAAAGAAAAAAAAGAATGAGATTTTCCACTGCGTGTGTTTTTTTAAGAGGATGCTAACAGCAAGTTTACTGTTATTAATGCTTGTGTGTGCTTAGTCGCTTCAGTTATGTCTGACTTCTTTGCAAACCCATGGACTATAACCTGCCAGGCTCCTCTGTCCATGGGATTTCCTAGGCATGAATACTGGAGTGAGTTGCCATTTCTTCCTCTGGGGGCGGGGGGGGGGGTGGTCTTCCTGGCCGAGGGATTGAACCCGGGTCTCTTATGTCTCCTGCACTGGCAGGTGGTTTATTTACTACCAGTGCCACCCTGGTTAGCTAGTAGTGTTTGAACCAGCCAAACAATAGCAACCTTGGAGTGAAACTAACTACTTAATGAGAATAAGAGTTCTTATACAGCTAAGCAGTTGTAGGTGTGTGCAAGGCAGTACCTCCTGGAGGTAGCACACCTGCTTTGGAATCAGGCTCACCTAGTTCAAATCCAGACCCTATTACTAATAAGCATGTGTCCTTGAATGAGTTATTTAAGTATTCTGAGCCTTAGTTATCACATGTTTAACATGGATTGTGTAAGAATATGGTTTTGTTTCATTTGTGAGACTAGGAAGCAATATATGAAAGGTGCTAAGCATAGATCTGACATAGCAGTTATCATTAACTTGGGAAGTATCATATGTGACAAGGGACTGTGGCTTTTCTCATGTAATCATATAGGAATATCTGTATCCACTTGCAGCAATGTAGAAAAATTGGATTAACAGATGACAGAGTTTCAAGGGCAACAAGGCTTTATAAACCACTCCACGTCTCTGATTCCTTCAGTTACAAATGAAATAACTTACTGATAGGAATGAAAAATGTATCAAATGGCCTGAAAACAGCAATAATTCAATCAAAACATAAAAAGTAAGGCTGAGTAGTTTATAATTATCAGTTAATAAGTTGCAACTCATTACGTTCAAGGGCCTCAGGGGAAATTATTTCAAATCAGGAAAGGACCATAAACTCTTGGAGAGAGGAAAAGAATAAAATTAAAGATAAGCAATTATATAAGGTTTTTTCCCATTCTTGTGCTTCTGGTCTATGCAATCATTTTGCATTATTGGCTATCCATTAATTCTATTCCTAAATAAGTCACCTTGAGAAGCTTATTGCACTCTTTCCATTGCTAAAGACATAGAAACTTTGAAGTCATATTGCGAAGGAAAACCTCCAATTTTCTTTTAAATGTAGCCTTAACAATTATTGATTTCCTCTTAAACACTGAACACTGAAACACTTAAATATTATAACTGAAAAATCATTAAAAATAGATGAATGATTTGAGACCATCTTAAAATGATCCACTATCTGAAAAGGAACTAGAAACCTCCAGTTTTTTATTTGATAAAAGCCAATGGCATGTGTTCGTATTTTTTAATTTTTTAAATAAACGAACAAATTTAATCATACTATAAAATTTTAATTTCAATATGGACGATTTCCACACTGTCTGTGCTAATGATTGGTGGTCTCCCTAAAGCCAAATTCTGCACATTTACCTAGAACTCAGAAAGTTCCACTGTCAATCAGAACAGAACTAAACCTGACAGAATAAACTGAGGCCAAAAAACCCATTTGACTTATGTTGTAAGTCTTAATGTCAGAATTTTCTGGGCCATAATCAGATTAGATTTACACACTTCAGCTATTATGTCTCCAAATGAAATTGAGAAGGCAGCCTGTTGATTTCAAAAGTCTGTTCCATGGTATAGCTTGTACTTCATAAATACCATATATTTTATATCATGACATGGGTATGTTAAAACTGATTTTTGTTCTTCCTATTGATTTTTAAAAGCCTTTATTACAAATAGGACCTCTTCTAAATACCATTTAAAGTCTTAAAATGTAAAAATAAATATACTTCCCAGAAATGTTTTAAGTTCATATTGCTGTGAACATGACTTTTCTTCTGAGAATCTTTGGAAAACTCTAGAATAAGAACTTAGAAATAAAATTAAGGTTTAAAAGTTCTTTTTCATAAGCTTTTATCTTTTAAACCTATAGCACTTTGAATGCCTTAATATAGATGGTAAAGACTATGAAAGGCTCAGAAAAAAGGCATTGAATTAGATAATTCCTAATTCTTTTTAACATTGAGGTGTTAATCACTAAAATTCATAAGGCCAAAGGGCTGCATGACTTGTTCCTTGGAATACCTTTAGCCTTTGCCTTGATCTGTATTTAACAACACTGTTAGACTTAATCACATGTCTGGATCCACGAGCTCATTTCAGGGGATATCATGGTGGTGTCATTCATGAAGCTAGAGTTCCAGCTCTAGCATGGCTTTAGCAGGACATGGCTTTAGCAACCGTGAGTGAACTTTTCATCCAGTGCCTTAGGATTCCTGGATTTCATGTTCCATGGAATGTGATTTCTAAGGAAGAAGTAGCAGAGACATTCCAAATTGTTATTTAGAACCACTACACAAAGAAAATATGGACAGCAATGTGATGAAAACATCCAGCATAGTGTGGTCATATAGTAAACGGCTTACACTGTTTTAATAAATATTGAACAAAAAAATAAGGCTACAAAGCTTGACTCAAGAGCCTTATAAATTCAAATTGATCTCACTTTTATAAGAGTACTGACCCAGACACCCCTGAAATAAAACGGGGTGCCATGAAAAGAGACAATCCTTAACCAAGACAACATTATGCATATTTTTCCAAATAAAGAAGAATTAAAGAGCTCATTAGAATAGAAGAAATTTAGAAAAATATCTGTTTTGTAAAATTACAGACATTAAATCTGTTATAATCATGAGAAATTGATGTATCCACACCTAAAGTTTTTGTCTTCTCTCATCACAGAGTCTAGATTTTTCAAGGGAAGAAAAAATTCTGAACATTTAAGAGAAAATTCTAAAAATAACCCCCAAATTTGGGTTGCTTTGCTGCTTGAAGTTTTACATTTTCAGTTTTATTATTAGGTTTCCAAATGTCTCATGATTTCTTTCTGACATACTAACATTTTGTAATCAAACCCACCAGCAGAGTCCTCACTTGGTGCCACCACTCGAAGTGGGCAGTGAATTAAACTCTGCATGGAAACCAGGGAGCAGTGTTTCATTTGAGGGGCAAGGCGAGGGAAATGACCAGCTACCTTCACTGACCGAAGGACAACAGCATCACCAGGTACAAGCATGCTCGGTTCCACAGGGTCCAGAGGAAGGTAGGATTTCTCTGGGGTCATTGCCTTGTATTTAGTGACTTCTATGCATGAATATTTGGATACACCCCCAGATGCTGATGGTAGTGGTGGAAAGAAGTCTAAGAGGAGGTGTTATGTGTAAGGTGCATAGATTTAACATTTGAGTGACTCCAGAGGAAACTGCTGCTGTTGCCAAGTCACTTCAGTCCTGTCTGACTCTGCGTGACCCTTTGAACTGTGGTCCACCAGGCTCCTCTGTCTATGGGATTCTCCAGGCAAGAATACGGGAGTGGGTTGCCATTTCCTCCTCCAGGGGATCTTCTCAACCCAGGGATCGAACCCGCATCTCTGAGGTCCCCTGCTTTGGCAGGTGGATTTTTTACCACTAGAACCACCTGGGAAGCCCCAGAAAATATGCTGCTGTATTTAAAATGGATAACCAACAAGTTGTTACTGTATAGCACATGAAACTTACTTGGAGCCTGAATGGGAGGAAAGTTTGGGGGAGAACAGATCCATGTATACATATGGTGAGTTCCTCCACTGTTCATCTGAAACTGTCATGAATTGTTAATTGACTGTACTCCAAAGCAAAATAAAAAGTTAAAAAAAAAAGAATGTGTGCTATGGAGGAACTCACATGCCGATTATGCTCCTTTATATTTGCTGTTTGATAAGCCATGAGGTCTTTGGCCTCAAAGCTCTATTTACATTTTTCAATGTCTGTGAACTGAAACAGGAAGCTTTGGAAACACTTAAAATATTTTTTGATCAATTTCCTGAAAAATCAATGTATGTGACCATGTAAATCTAAAAGAAGAACTGGCTTCACAAGGGGTGATGTCTAACAGACTTAGCATCTGACACATTCAAGGTTATAAATTTTAATAGCTGAGGAAGCTTGGCTGGATTCCCTTTTGTTGTGACTGCCAGGATGGCTAGCCAATAAATAATCTAACATACTCAAGAACTAACAAGCAGAAAAAGGCTAAATGAAATATACCATTGGTAGAATAACAAATGGTGAGCAACTTTATTTTTTTGCTGAAACTGGAACTATTACTGATGCTCAGGTAAGAAAAGGAAGCTGTGTCTATTTTACTTTTAAATTATATGTCAGATATGCAACTTTGCCAAAGTACAAGGTTTTTGAAGTCTAATGAAAATCCTTCTTTTGTATTTAGAGTGAAATACCTGAAAAATTTATAACTGTTTATGCTTTTAAAAAGTATGAAATCATAAAGATAGCTGGCATCACAATCTTAATATCTCACTTCTCCAAAAAGTAGAATTTGTCTCTTTCTTCTTGGGACTAATCATTTGGGATCTTTCTTTTCTTTCTCCTTTCCTTTCCTTCCGCCCTCCTTCCTTTTCTTACTTGTATTTATTTTTTAATTTTTTTTGGATTAGCAACTACCAGAATAACAGTACTGCATTTAGACAAGACTCAGTTGTCTTCTCTTAATTATTTTTCAAGACTTTGGAATGAAATGGATGTTTACGTTAAGACAAAAGCCTTGAAAAATTTGGGGAAGATATTTCCTCAAGTCTCTTAAATCAGCTGCAGTGGGTGTGGGGGTGAGGAGAATAACATTTGTGTCTACTTGACTCCATCTTCATCTTCTTTCTCTGAGTTTATTCTTACAGTAACAGATCCCTACCACAACTCTCCCCAGTTCCAGGACCAGGAGTTTTTCTCATGGTTACACAAAGATCTTTTCTGATAAAGATTAGTTCAGCCTTCTCTTCTGATTTGTTCAATTGTATGCCTTGACCCATTCAGAAGTCCAGAAAGCCTGGCAGAACTGAGAAGTAAACAGAGCCTTCTCTTTGGATGACAGGGGCAGGCAAAGGCTATATTTAGACCCCATCCAACTCCTATCTTACGCAGCTCTGCGTTCTCTCTCCTCACCATACGAGCAAGGGCTTTGAAAGCCATCAAACAATGTTCCAATCTTTCTGTTGCAATTGCCTGACTTATTCAGCTTAGTCTTTGGATGACCCTGTTTTAACTGGCAAAAGAGAGGGTGCGATCATGACCTTGCATGCATGCTCAGTCATGTCTGACCCTTTGCGATCCTGTGGACTGTAGCCCGCCAGGCTCCTCTGTCCATGGGATTCTCCAGGCAAGAATACTGGAGTGGGTTGCCATTTCCTTCCCCAGGAGATTTTCCCAACCCAGGGTAGAATCTGCATCTCTTGCATCTTCTGCATTGGCAGGCGGACTCCACTACTGAGCCACCTGGAAAGCCCCAAAGAGGTGGCAGCAGATAAAAAATTAAATAAGTCCCAGCATATGTAAGTCACTCAAAGTATGCTTCCTCCTCTTCAATAACAAGAAGGCAGAGGCTCTTCCCATCAACTGACATTCTCTTATTTTAAAAAAAGATATTAGCTATGGAGATCTTGAAATATTCCACTTTTATGATTAACTACTCTCCATTTAATGACATAAGACAAGCCTGCCCTAACCCACACAACAGCCTTTGAAATCTGCCACATATAGAAATGTCTATGGACTCTGGAATACAGTACACAGGACTCTATCCTCCAAACCTCTATCTTTTCATTGCTCAGAGGCTATAAAAAGGAATGGTGTTGGCTGGAGAAAGTGAAATTGCTTTCATAAAAACTGGCATGCCCTGGAGTAAAACAATGGAGAAATTGGAAGAACCAGTATTCTCATAATGATTGTTTGAAAACTCTCTCCACTAGAATTCAGAGAATGTTTAGTGCATAACAGTCTGTGCTGGGCCATGTGTTAGGCAATGATGGTGCAGAGATTGTGTCCCAGCCAGTCATGTGCTGGAGCCACTGGTTAAATATTCAGCATTTTGTGAGACGGTTGTTAAACCCTTGGTAAGTTGAAACTGGTGGTGGTGAGCATATTTACCCGGATCAAATTGGAATATGGTACAAGTCAGGCTCCCACACTCCAGAACAGATTTATGAGAACAGCACTGACTCAGCCCTCAAGATTCTCAGCCTTGTCGATGGTCCAACAGACTCAATCCAATTCAATGCCATTTCCATAGAACAAATCCTAAAATAAAGCACCCACTAGAGGAGCTCGGAGATGAGGTAAATGTAAACTTTGTTTTCCATTTTGATATCAGTATCTATTTGTACCTCTTAAGTCGACAAGCCTCTGAAAACCAGATTCTTCTGGAATTTTCTGTTAGTCCATCTTAATCTGTGGTAAAGAGATTTGACTTCAAACTAACACAGCAACACTTAGAGGAAACAAGATACAACTTCTCAGCGGGCACATTTCTCCTTTTGCAGTATCTAAATATAGCTTTCTTTCGTCTATTTTATTTTAAATGAAAAAACACTTATAATTCTCAAGACTACATGAGGTGTCATAATAATGCGCACACCTGAAGTTCATTCTGCCCAGTATAGGCAGAACTGGAATTCTTGGTCTTTACCCAAAAATGGCTGATTCCACTTGCTATCAGGGAGAGGTTACCTACATTTCCTCTCCCTGCCACTTCCTCCTCTTTTACCAGCACAGAGTAACTTCCCTCATGACTCTCTTTAGCCCTAGCTCCCGCTTGCTTCTTGCCTTGCTTTAAAGTTGATTTAGCGCAGAAAGGGGAATGCCTACAGAGCAGGCTGATGAAGGGCACAATAAGCAGGAGTCTTTACTCTGCGACACTTTTTCACGCCAGTGTCCTCACTGTGCTGCAAATGACCGGCCAGCTTAAGGTTATCGCAAGAGCTGTGGTAAGAACTGATCAGGTACAAGTCACAAGAATCCGCCTCTGGGTCAGAGTTGGAAGGAAAAGAAATGGGTGCCTGCCTTCTTACTTCGGTGGCTTGAATCTAACGTGATGAGAAGTATTGTTAGACATAGTTGGTAGGTTCTGCTGCTGCTAAGTCGCGTCAGTCGTGTCCGACTCTGTGCGACCCCATAGACTGCAGCCCACTAGGTTCAGAGGTCCTACCTATTTCAAATAGCAAGTAAGTTAGTTGGCCAAAGAACTGAATCACCATATAGATTTCTGGTCAAAAAAAGAGTTTATTATCTGTGCTTAGCTGGCTCAAAGCATTGGGCAATTTTGCCTACAGTTATTCCAAAAGCTATGCTCTTTCTCATGATACATTTGCAATATCTCTGTTGGAGTCTCTCCTGAGTCTGTCGTAAATCTCATGAGAAGATTAGCTTTTTTACTTCATTCACACTTTATGTTTGAAACATGCACACACACGCACACACACTCTATATGAACCAGCTTCATCACTCATTATTTGCTTGTATCACTGCTTAACTATATGCATTTTAAGGGCACGCATGCATGCTAAGTTGCTTCAGTTGTGTCCGACTATTTGTGACCCTATGGACTGTAGACCCCCAGGTTCCTCTGTCCATGGGATTCTCCAGGCAAGAATACTGGAGTGGGTTACCATGTCCTCCTACAGGAGATCTTCCCAACCCAGGTATCAAACTTGTGTCTCCTGCCCTGGGAAGTGGGTTCGTTACCATTAGTGCCACCTTGCAAGCCCATTTTAAGGGCAGGGATGATTAATTGCTTGATTTTGGTATCTACAATGCCTAGTATTAGTGTGCTTTATAGTATGAATTGGAAGATGGAAAGAAAGAAGGAAGGATGCAAGGAAAGAAGTAAAGGAGGAAAAAAAACAAACTATGCAATTTTATGCTGGAAAAAATATAAATTACAAATTGCTTTTGATTGAGTGCCATCCCCATTCCAACTGATTGTATGAAGCACCTAGAATATTATTTTTAAAATCTTAAATCCCACTCCAAATCCACCAAAGCAGAGTCTCTAGGAAGTAAAGATTGGAAATCTCAATGTTTAAAAGTCTTCCCAGTGATTCCGATACCAGTTAGTTCAGGAACCGCATTTTTTTTCTCTTATCTTGCTTTCAAACTTTATTTTTATTATAATTTATTTTTATTGGAGGTTAATTACTTTACAATATTGAGGTGGTTTTTGCCATACGTTGACATGAATCTGCCATGGATGTACATGGGTCCCCCGTCCTGAATTCCCCCTCCCACCTCCCTCCCCATCCCATCCCTCTGGGTTGTCCCAGTGCACCAGCTTTGAGTGCCCTGCTTCATGCATCAAACTGGGGACTGATCATCTATTTCACATATGGTAATGTACATGTTTCAATGCTGTTCTCTCAAATCATCCCACCCTTGCCTTCTCCCACAGAGTCCAAAAGTCTGTTCTTTACATCTGTGTCTCTTTTGCTGTCTTGCATATAGGGTCATTGTTACTATCTTTCTAAATTCCATATATATGCATGAATATACTGTATTGATGCTTTTCTTTCTGACTTACTTCACTCCACATAATAGGCTCCGGTTTCATCCACCTCATTGAAACTGACTTAAATGGGCTCTGTTTTTACTTTGTAGCCAAGTAATAGTCCATTGTATATATGTACCACAACTTTCTTATCCATTCATCTGCCGATGGACATCTAGGTTGCTTCCATGTCCTGGCTATTGCAAACAGTGCTGTGATGAACATTGAGGTACGTGTGTGTCTTTCAGTTCTGGTTTCCTCAGTGTGTATGCCCAGCACTGGGATTGCTGGGTAGTATGGCAGTGGTATTTCCAGTTTTTTAAGGAATCTCCACACTGTTCTTCATAGTGACTGTACTAGTTTGCATTCCCACCAACAGTGTAAGACTGCCATTGTTTTAATCAGTGATAACATCATGGTTGGAAGCATATATTATCTCTTAAACACAGTTGTTGATTTGGCATGAAAGACCCTCTTTCTGGGCCCTGGGGATGCACTGGAGAACAAAGCAAAGCCCTCAATGTCAAGGAGCTTATGCTTGCTGAGGGACTATTTTAAATAGGCTAGTTGGGGAAGGCCTCTTTGAGATGACATTTAAGTAATACTCAAATGAAACCAGTAAAACATCTATCATTCAATATAATTTAAAAGGTCCTCATAATTCCTATAGGGCAGGGATCCTCAAACTCTGGGATCTAATGCCTGATGATCTGAGGTGGAGCTGATGTAATAGTAATAGAAATAAAATGCACAAGAAATGTAATGAGCTTGAATCACCTCAAAACCATCCCCACCCCACCCCACCCTCAGTCTGTGCAAAAATTATCTTCCACAAAACTGGCCTATGTTGCCAAAATGGTTGGGGACCACTGCTAGAGGGTAAAGTGGATTTTATGAAAGAGTTTTATAAAAAATGTGCTTTAAAGGATATAGTTTTCTCATGCTATGTTTATGAAAAACACATGAGCCATTTTATTCCACCAGAAGCAATTTGATTTACTTTAGATAAATGTGTATTCAGTGACAAGGCCACTTTAAAAGCAAAGATTATCTTTAAAAACCTATTGAAAAATGAAAAATGCAAGTCCTTAGAATTTTAACTATGTTTCTATGACTAAAATGATAACACAAAAATAGCTTGAGTTCTAAAATTATATTGTATGAAATTATGGATGCACAAGAATCAGTTTCCTCTGAGCTTTGATAATTACATTTTAAATAGAGTACTGACATGCTGTAATTATAATATTAAAATACCAAGATAATCAAAAGCTCAAAGGGACATTCTGGGCTTCTAAAAGATTTCATAAACGTCATTAAAAATTTTACTGTATTTCAATTACATCATAGGAAGATTATTATTATTTGTACAGTTCTGTTAATGTCATAACTGGCTTTTTTGACATAGGTAAAATTATTGCCATTCTATCCACCTAATAACATTGATTTTTAAAATCCTTATTTTATGCAATGGCCTCAGAAAAATTTGTTGTTTTCAGCAGAAAAACAAATCCCTTTACTTTCATTATTTCTTCTTTCCACCCGTCTTGAAGAGCTAGCCTTCCTAAAATTCTAAAGCCGACAGAATTTCCCCCCTCCCACCTCTGTTCATATTCATCTCCTCTCCTGCATATTCCATCAAGTATCTCTTCTCTTGTGATTTTGGCCTCTTCTTTTGTACTGGATAATTTCTCTTTTGTTTGTTTTCTAATTTATTTTATTGAAGTATGGCTAATTTACAGTGTTGTGTTGATTCCTGCTATACAGCAAACTGATTCAGTTATGTATACATCTACATCCTTTTTCCTATTCATTTTGATCATGATTTATCATAGGATATTGAATATAGCTCCCCATAGGATACAGTTGTTTATCCATTCTATGTAAAATAGTTTGCATCTGCTAATTTGAGGATATTCTTTTAAATAACAAAGTATCTCAATTCTCCTCTGTATTGAGAGTAAACTAAGAATATAACATCTTTAAGAATCTCTTAAAGATCTCTTATCATCTCTTAATATCTCTTTTCATCGTGCCCTTCTCCTTGGGGAAAGATTGGACTGCATCCTCTGCCCACAATTGTATTTCTCTCACTCTCTCCTTAATCTTCATTCTATCCTCTTTATTCCACCAAATAGTTGTCTTTTAGGTTACTGGCTCCTTGAGTCACCTAGAACTCAAGGGTCTTTTTGTCCCTGACAATGTGCTACTTGATCTTTTCACAAGTTTTGACCTATATAGCACCTTGTTCTTAAAGTCCCCTTCTATGAGAATTAGTGATTCAGTTTTTTGCTTCAATTCCTACTCCACTGCTTCATTTCAATCTTCTTTACTTCTCTCACCATCAGTCATAAATTCCATTTCTTCACTCGTTTTAATATAGCTTTCCTCAGTGTTCCAGTATCAGCTTCTCTTCAGTCTCTTGCTTATTGGCTCCACTTATGCTTTCATTCATTCAGCTATGAAAGCGCTCGTTACTATAAATAAAGTTTTATTGCTATTATTTAGTGATAAATATGTTCCTTGCTATCATGATTACCTAGATATGTATAAACACAAGGATTAGGGCAGAAGAGAATATAGTTTATCATTTGTAATGCTGTGCCATAAGTGTATTACTGTGTTCAAGGAATAATATAATGATGGTACTGAGAAGAAATGACCAAATATCCTTCTGTCAATTAGACTTCTCAAATGAGAATATCGTTGACCTGGACCATGAAGAACAAATAGAACATTCGTCAAAATATATGAAGAAGAAAGGGTGATTATTCTAGGCAGAAGAAATACTGCATGCAAACTTTTGTATAAGTTCTTTATTTTTTATTTCTATATCACGTGGCTTATGAGATCCTAGTTCCCTTCAGTTCAGTTCAGTTCAGTCGCTCAGTCATGTCTGACTCTTTGCGATCCCATGAATTGCAGCATGCCAGGCCTCCCTGTCCATCACCAACTCCCGCCAGGGATTAAACCCAGGCTTCTTGCAATGGAAGTGTAGAGTCCTAATCAACGGACTGCCAGAGAATTCCCTAATATATGTAAACATTTAAATCATAAATTACATGATGATAATATTTCCATCTACTTTTCTAGTCATATTTCTACCCTAGGCGTCAAAGTTTTCTTTCTGTGTATCTAATGGACTTGCCCACCAGGACAGCTGGGTAGGCTGTCAAAGTAAACACTTTCTCTTTCCTTTCTCCCACCTTCTCCTCTATATCTGCTTTCTCAGTTCAGTTACTCAGTCATGTCCAGCTCTTTGCAGCCCCATGGAGTGCAGCATGCCAGGCTTCCCTGTCCTTCACCAACTTCCAGAGCTTACTCAAATTCATGTCCATTGAGTGGGTGATGCCATCCAACTATCTCATCCTCTGCCATCCCCTTTTCCTCCCACTTTCAATCTTTCCCAGCATCAGGGTCTTTTCAACTGAGTCAGTTCTTCTCATCAGGTAGCCAAAGTTTTCGAGTTTCAGCTTCAGCATCAGTCCTTCCAATGAATATTCAGGACTGATTTCCTTTAGGATGGACTGGTTGGATCTCCTTGCAGTCCAAGGGACTCTCAAGAGTCTTTTCAACACCACAGTTCAAAAGCATCAATACTTCAGTGCTCAGCTTTTGTTATAGTCCAACTCTCACATCCATAAGTGACCACGGGAAAAACCATAACCTTGACTAGATGGACCTTTGTTGGCAAAGTAATGTCTCTGCTTTTTAATATGCTGTCTACGTTGGTCACAACTTTCCTTCCAAAGAGAAAGCATCTTTTAATTTCATGGCTGCAGTAGTGATTTTGGAGCCCAAAAAGATAAAGTCTGTCACAGTTTCCACTGTTTCCCCATCTATTTGCCATGAAGTGATGGGACCAGATGTCATGATCTCAGTTTTCTGAATGTTGAGTTTTAAGCCAACTTTTTCACTCTCCTCTTTTGTTTTCATCAAGAGGAAATATAGCTTTCCTCAGTTCTTCTTTGCTTTCTGCCATACGGGTGTTGTCATCTGCATATCTGAGGTTATTGATATTTCTCCCAGCAATCTTGATTCCAGCTTGTGCTTCGTCCAGCCTGGCATTTCACATGATGTACTCTGCATATAAGTTGAATAAGCAGGGTTACAATGTACAGCCTCGACATACTCCTTTTTATTTGGAACCAGTCTGGTGTTCCATGTTCAGTTATAACTGTTGCTTCTTGGTCTGCATACAGATTTCTCAGGAGGGAGGTCAGGTGGTCTGGTATTTTCCCATCTCTTTAAGAATTTTCTCGAGTTTGTTGTGATCCACATAGTCAAAGGCTTTGGCATAGTCAATAAAGCAGAAGTAGATGTTTTTCTGGAACTCTCTTGCTTTTTTGATGATCCAACAAGTGTTGGCAACTTGATCTCTGGTTCCTCTGCCTTTTCTAAATCCAGCTTGAACATCTGGAAGTTCATGGTTCATGTCCTGTTGAAGCCTGGCTTGGAGAATTGTGAGCATTACTTTGCTAGTGTGTGAGATGAATACAATTGTGCACTAGTTGGAACATTCTTTGCCATTGCCTTTCTTTGTGATTGGAATAAAAAATGACCTTTTCCAGTCCTGTGGCCACTACTGAGTTTTTCAAATTCGCTAGCATATTGAGTGCAGCACTTTCACAGCATCATCTTTTAAGATTTGAAATAGCTCAACTGGAATTCCATCACCTCCAGTAACTTTGTTCATAGTGATGCTTCCTAAGGCGTACTTGACTTCGTATTCCAGGATGTCTGGCTATAGGTGAGTGACCACACCATAGTGGTTATCTAGGTCATGAAGATCTTTTTTGTATAGTTTTTTAGCTCAGTTAATAAAAAAGTCATTATCCCAATCACCTAGTGATTTCTGGAGAAAGCCTGAACTGTATCTTATCTTCTCTATATAATAAATTACCCACTATTATGAAATTTCCATCTTAATGTTTATTATGTTTGTTCTTTCCTTTCCTTTCAAGCTATATGCATCGATTCATTATTGACTTTTTAAATAGTACTTATTGAATGCCTTCTATGGCATTCCTATGGTAGCTTCCCAGAGCTATAGCAATGAACTAACCAAGGATATTGCCTACTCTCATGACTGTATATTTTATGATGATTAAGTGAATATTTTATGATAATCAAGTGAATATACAAATATTATATAAGTTTCAGTTCAGTTCAGTTCAGTCGCTCAGTCGGGTCCAACTCTTTGTGACTCCATGAATCTCAGCATGCCAGGCCTCCCTGTCCATCACCAACTCCCGGAGTTCACTCAAACTCATGTCCATTGAGTCGGTGATGCCATCCATCTCATCCTCTGTAGTACCCTTTTCCTCCTGGCCCCAATCCCTCCCAGAATCAGGGTCTTTTCCAGTGAGTCAACTCTTCGCATGAGGTGGCCAAAGTATTGGAGTTTCAGCTTCAGCATCAGTCCTTCCAATGAACACCTTTAGGATGGACTGGTTGGATCTCCTTGCAGTCCAAGGGATTCTCAAGAGTCTTCTCCAATTCCGCAGTTCAAAAGCATCAATTCTTCGGCGCTCAGCTTTCTTCACAGTAACTCTCACATCCATACATGACCACAGGAAAAACCACAGCCTTGACTAGATCGACCTTAGTCGGCAAAGTTTGAATATGCTATCCAGGTTGGTCATAAATTTCCTTCCAGGAGTAAGCGTCTTTTAATTTCATGGCTGCAGTCACCATCTGCAGTGATTTTGGAGCCCCCCAAAATAAAGTCTGACACTGTTTCCACTGTTTCCCCATCTATTTGCCATGAAGTGATGGGACCAGATGCCATGATCTTAGTTTTCTGAATGTTGAGCTTTAAGCCAACTTTTTCGCTCTCCTCTTTCACTTTCATCAAGAAGCTCTTTAGTTCTTCTTCACTTTCTGCCATAAGGGTGGTGTCATCTGCATATCTGATGTTATTTTATTTCTCCCAGCAATCTTGATTCCAGCTTGTGTATAAGTTTAGGGATGATATATTCTAAGCAGAAATATCACTTCACTGGCATGACTTTCTTAAACAGGTTGGACAGGGAAATAGAAGGGTGAAACCAGAAGGAAGAACGCCAGTTAAGACTTTGATAGATTATAGCCAAGCAGGCTAGGAAGCATTTTTTTCATACCTATTTGTGCATAGCACATCATCTTAGGGCCTGAGCATGTTATGGTAGACATGATAGAGCAATTGTGGAGCTACCACAAATGAATTTTAAATGTATCTTGCCTCCCCATTCTTCTTCTCTAATATCTCCCCACTAGTGTCAGCTTCAACAACTCTAAAGAGGGGCTGACATTTAACAGATGATGAAGGTGTAGAAAAAATTTACATGCATGGGAACTAAGTTCCTTCAGTCATGTCCAACTCTTTGTGACACTATGGACTGTAGCCTACAGGCTCTTCTGTCCATGGGGATTCTCCAGGCAAGAATGGAGTGGGTTGCCATGCCCTCCTCCAGGGGATCTTCCTGATCCAGGGATCCAGCCAATGTCTCCTATGTCTCCATCATTGGGAGGCGGGTTCTTTACCACTAGTGGCACCTGGGAAGCCCAGAAGGAATTTACACACTCACTTAAATTTTTTTGATAAATATACAGATCTTTTGATTATTTATGGATAAAACACAAGATGAAAATAGTCATTATTTAGTGGGAATACTAATGTCATGGATGTTCATTACTTTTTTTTAAACTGGATATTAAAGATCCCCAGAAGACCAGTCTAGCCTGCAAAACCCTGAGAAAATATTTCATTAAATCAATTCTCACAAGTGACTTCACAAAAATAGCACTGACCTTGAACTTCACAAAACAGCTGTTTAGAACTTATTATAAAGGAACATCTACCTTGGACAATAGAGAAAAGCCTAGATATATTATCTATAACACAGAAAGCTACTATTTAAAGAATGATTATAATTAACAGTTCAGCTATCTTCTTCTACATTATTCCTGATTCACAAATTGTGGGGGCACACCACAAGATAATTAACAGGTTTAATAGAGTAAGGATGTTGGTACTGAATGTTTTATTCAGAGGTAAACAGACTGATTTTATGGGGGAAAAAAGCTAGCACTTAGTTTTGTGTTTATTTGTTTGTTGATTCCCTACTTTTATTTCCAGTCTATAAATGGCACCAAATGAAATGTTTTTATCAGTAGAATTACCGTGTTTAGTTCCGGCACCCATTTACTCTGGTATAAATTTAAAAATGCAGTCTCCTAACAGGCAATGACTTACCTTCAAAATACAATGTTGTCACAATTCTTTTTTTCATGTACAAGTACAATATGATTCAAGCTAGTTTTAGTCCAAAATAAAGGGGGTGATTTTAACTCTCCATTAGTTAACTCTGAAGAATAGGAGTGACATTGGTCTTAAGAAACGTCGGGATCTAGAGAGTTAGAAGAGTTTTAGCTTCTATCCAACTACTCTTCATTCCTGCCCCACTTCACTGACTTTTGTCTATATTCTCTTCTACATAGAGTTTTATAGCCTGGGGTTGGGATACAGATGTAGGGAGCCCTAAGGCTGCATCATCACAGCTAAGCACCAAAGAACACTCAACTCTATGTGAGGGTGTCAGGTGGTGAGTTGTAGGAGACTTTCCACTCCAGTGTTAGCATGGGAAATACAGAGTAAGATCCTGATTGCCATGGCTTAAATCATATACCAGCCATGGGTCAATTATTGTGGCCAGGCAACTAGAATATCCTTAATCATGAGAACTATCCTAACTTGGTGGTGGTGACTCGATGCTGTGATTGGCATTCAGAACTCCATGGACCACAGACTGGATTACAGAGATGTATCAGGTTACTGATAAGAAATGAAACACAACTAAAAAATTATCTGTTACAGATACAGTTTTAAATGGCAACCCACTCCAGTATGCTTGCCTGGGAAATCCCAAGGACAGAGGAGCCTGGCAGGCTACAGTGTGTGGGGTTGCAAAAGTGAGTAAACAACAACAAATGCATGTTTTTCTAAACAGTAAATAAATCCATATTGATAGGACTTCATGTAAATGCATTGCTTTTAAAATTTCTAATAGAAGGACAAGAGAGAGAATCTCTAATATTTTAAAATCCTATCTGAGTCCTACTGTTCTGTTTAATTTTCATTGAGTTACTACATGTGCAGGGCATTTTTTGGCCTCTTGCCATGAATGTAAACCCATTGTCCTTCAAGTAATTTAGAGTATAAAAGACAGAGAAGGAAAGAATTCACCTTTGACATGTCTAGCCCTATTTAAGTCTTGTTTTTTCTCTGAGAGTTTTCAAGTTGAACCTCTCCTTGTCCACTGATATTTCCTTGATTTTTTTTTCTTTTCCTTTGTGCTTAAGCGAATTTCCTATATTCTGTCTCTTACAGATATTATTCTCTGACACCTCTATCATCTCTATAGCCATCCCTTTTTCACTGGGATTCAAATTTATTCTTGTTCAAACTATGTTATCCATCAGATCATTCTACTAACTCAGACTCCAGAAACTGTCTTTTTCCGGATAAGAATTATTCTCCACCGTTTAGTCCTCTCATCACAAAATCTTGGAACATTTTCAGCTAATACCTCTTCTGGCCCTTTAAATGGAGTCAGTCAGCCAAAGAGAGCAAATGAATAAAACTTTGGGGAAAAGCCCACAGCTAGCATTCAACCTTCAGAGCTGGACACGACTGAAGCGACTTAGCAGCAGCAGCAGCAGCAGCATTCAACCTTAACAACCTCCTACTTGCCCAGTCCCACTGCTAAGTCCGCTTTTCATTCTTTTTTTTGGTAATCTCTGAATTCATATCACAGTTAAAAACATCTACCCCAGATCCTCACTCGTGTGTTTGTAACCCATGTTGCCTCTTTCCTGTTTCCCTGATTTTGCTTGGTTCTCTTCCCTCCTAGACCCCACTTTCTCTGCCTTACCTCAACTCTGGCTCCCACTAGATCTAAAAATGCTTCACAGGCAAGAGGTCTTTCTCCAGCCATAGCCTTTCTGTCACAGTTTGGGACATGGTCAATATGAATTTTTGGCAGTATCAGCACATTATCTTAGAGGTTTTCATCTTTCTAAGAGTTCCTGAGGTAACTTTGTGAGAGGATTAATCATTATGGCTACCAAAACTGTAGAAAAATAACTGACTTCATGATGCTTGTTACTGTCATAGAAATAGGAGACACTGTAGTCTCAAGTTCATTTCAAATAAGTACATTTTACATATGTACAGCATGTATACCTATATAGATACGCACACATATGCATATACATTGCCTGCACACACATACACACACACACACACACACACATCTATATACACAGGGCTTCCCAGTGGCTTAGAGGTAAAGAATCTGTCTGTGAAGCAGGAGCCTCAGGAGATGCATATTCTATCCCTGGGGAAGATTCCCTGGAGGAGGGCATGGCAACCCACCCCAGTATTCTTTCCTGGAGAATTCCCATGGACAGAGGAGCCTGGTGGGCTACAGTCCATGGGGTCTCAAAGAGTTGGACATGACTGAAGTGACTGAGCATGCACGCATGAATATATAGACATGTACATATACACATATATACATTGCCTGCAAAGACTATAGCAAAGGAGCTGAACTCTAACCATCTAACCATCCTGTAATCATTAAAAAAAAAAATTCAACATTCATAGGGAAATGCAAGTTATCTTTGGAAAGTACTATCTGTGGGAAAAATATACAAAATATTAGAACCTTTAAGAGGATTTAAGGAGTAAAATGGAGAAGGAAGTCCAACTCAGGTGTGGAATATTCAACAGCTTTAAAGCTTCTGCCTTAAGTAAAAACAAATACAGCTCTTTCCAATTCCAATTAAACATCATCCTTTTAAGTTTCCCCAGCAAGGAAGGCCACTTTTTCCTCTGGCCAGTGGCCTTTCCAGGAGGAAAGGTATTGGGGTTGAGCACAGACGTGCACCTCGTTGCTTGCTCTGCACCCACTGTGCTCAGACAGCTGCCTCCAATGTCCAGCCCCATAAATGCCTGTGATACTTTGCAATTCCTGTCATCTCTGGCTGATCCCCTGATACATGAAGTTAGAAAGTCCAGTCCTTATCTGAGGATCCCAGATTCCAATCTACCTGTTTGGAACTGGTAATAAATATTCTTACCTAGACAGCTAGAAGGGCCATTACCATAGTGGCCAAATATGCAACTAAATTGCTAATCCAGAAATGGTTGTTAAAGATGACTTAGGGCAAGTCCTTATTTTATACATGAGACAACTGAGTCCCAAGGTAAAAATTATTTACTCTAAGGACTGATGCTGAAACTGAAACTCCAATACTTTGGCCACCTGTGCAAAGAGCCAACTCATTGGAAAAGATTCGGATGCTGGAAAAGATTGAAAGCAAAAGAAGGGGGCGGCAGAGGATGAGATGGTTAGATAGCATCACCAGTTCAATTGATGTGAATTTGAGCAACTCCAGGAGATAGTGAAGGACAGGGGAGCCTGGGGTGCTGCAGTCTATGGGGTCTCAAAGAGTCAGACATGACTTAGTAACTGAACAACAACAAAATGTCATGTAGTGAGTGAATCCTGTTTTGGAATTCAACTCTTTAAGGTCTGTTGCACTGTCACACTGCCTGCCACATTTTTCCCTCTAAACAAAAATTGGAGCATATTTGTTTCTGAAATAAAACCCTTCCCCTGGCTGATGTTTTAGAGAACATGAAGACATTTAAATAATAAAACATTACCAAACCCTTCGGTGAGGTGTCCTTATTTACACAAGAGTAATGGCCTGTAAAGGCTAATCCCTTCCCACTGCACCTTATTCATAGCTCTGGTAGAGCTCTCATCACTCTGTGTGGAATAATCTGTCTCCATATGTATTTTCCAACACTTGACTGCTCGTTCATCGAGAGAATGTCTTATGAACTTATGAATCCATAATGCCTAGCATTACAACAGATGCGTAAGAGGAGTTCAGTACCTGAGTGGTGCACAAATGAAAAGAATGGACAGAAGCATGAATGCATGGACGGTCTGAGAAACAAAGCTGCACGTGGAGATGAACCCATGTCATGTGGAGCAGTAAAAGCCAGACTAACACGCTTGAATTTGATGCACCCAGACATAGAATAAAGAGCCTTGGTGAAAGTAATGTTTAACAAGAAGGTATAAATAGATAGAAGAGAACTATGGCTTTTGGATACAGAGATTCCATTTGAATCACACAGTTCTTCCTAAACCAATCCATGAATTTAGTGTATGCTCAGTGAAACAGAAGTAATGCTTAAGAACAAACCTGACAGGAAGAGGGAGAATAGATGTGGAGGACATGGTGTCAGGAAGGTTACAGAACTCAAACTCTACCAGAATACATCTAGTCTAAGAGAGGGGTTGCCCAGATATTATAAATACAAAAACAGTCAAGCCTAAAATGATATTGTTGCATAATCCATGAAAGATGTCTTAAGTGCTGAAAACCATATTTGACTTACACCTTTATAAACACAGCTCAGATATCCCTTCTTGACAGGAGTGACCTACAGTCTTGGGCAGAGCTTCTCCACTGGTATACCAGAAGTCTTCAAGCAGCTTGAAGCCCCCAAAGGTGGACAGATACCTATGGCCAGCCACATTTCTCTCCAAGAAGCCTTAACTATTTACCTTACATGCAATACAAATAACCTCATTTCTCTGAGTACATGACCTGAAAATCAAATGCAATTAAGTCTCACTATGCTATCTTTAACTTCTGATGTAATTAATGATTCAAATGTTACCACTTTAGGCAAAGGATGCAATATATATTAAAAACTTACTTCTATCTTTAGGGTATCCAATTCCAGTGATCTTCAGGGGTTCAAGACAGTGCAGATGGAGCTGAATACAGTCTGATGCTCATCAACAATAGATACCTAGGGGAAAAACAATACAAAAAGAGAAGATTAATACTCTGCAACTGCAGGAGATAAGCCACAGACTGTCTATTTGATCCGTGATTGAGCACAAATGTTTGCCAGTTATGGCCAATGATCTGAAAGGGACAGTTGGCTAAAGGGGATTTGGAGGTAAATAATCTCTTTGATTAAAAGAGAAGAGGAGGAGTATCAGAAAGATAAGGAGGATGAAGAAATGAGGAAGAAGAGGGAAAAGAAGAAAGAGGAGAAAGAGAAGGAGGAAGGAGAGGAAAAGAAATCCCTGATGCTTTTTTGTGTGCTCAGGAGGTCACCATCTTAAACTGCTGCAGTTAACCTGCAGCCCTAAAAACACAGCATAGATAACAAATACAAACCACTGTACACAAGCAACAAGGATTTACTGTATAGCACAGGGTACTCCATATCTTATAAAAAATGTACAATGAATGTAATCTGAAAAAAAAACCAAAAAACCTGAATTACTATGCTATACTCTTAAAACCAGCACAATATTATAAATCAACTATATTTCAATAAAAAAAGACCACAGCCTAAAGGAACCCAGTAAAGCTTGCTGAGAACTCTCAAACCAACCCAGAAACACTACCTTCATCTTTTTATGTGAAAAATAGAAACACCTTTTTAGTTTCATTTAAACTTGCATTTTTCAGCTGTCGGCAATAATAACAAGCACAACTAACACTTAAGAGAAACACCAAGAGTTTTGAAGGGATAGCACCTCCAAAGGCATTAGAATGTGATGGGCATGAAACTTCTTATCAGGATTGCAAGATAGTTGATGACGGTGGAATAATATCCCAGAAGTTTTGAGATAAGGGGTTTTTGAACTGCATTTCTGTTGCTTGCTAATCCATCAAGTATGAAGGTATTTAAACCTTTCCATCTCTCCTACTTCTTTCTTGTTATGATTAGATGAGCATATATACCAGCAAAATTAAAAATGAATCTAAGATATGAAGATGTCAAATCTAAGAAAAATTGGGAAGGGCATGAGAGAGACAGAGAAATCTTTGAATGACAGCTATGTAGAAGTATAAAAAACTTTCAGTCTAATACTGACTTTTCTCTGAAGAAGGAAACGGCAACCCACTCTAGTATTCTGGCCTGGAGAATTCTGTGGACAGAGGAGTCCGGCAGGCTACAGTCCATGGAGTCGCAGGAATAGGACACGACTTAGCAACTAAATCACCACCATCAATACTGACCTTTAATCAAGAAACTGCATAATCTTGGTTGCATAATAAAAATAAGTGCACAATTCTTTCTTCCATGAGATTAAAATAAGCATCTAGAAATTCCAGGAACAACAAAAATGTGCTAAAAATTGTGATCCAATTAGTAAGCGATGTGGTATGATTTCTATTGAGTGATGAAATTTATGAAAATAAATGTCATTTAGCCTTGGTGCCTTCAAAATTCTCCTTTGAACAATAGAGAACCTACTGCTTGGCTCTTCATTAGATTCTCCTATGTAATATTTTAAAAATTATCCCTTGTGGATTTCACTTTTCCCCAATAACCCTAGAGATACCCTGGTTTCTCATACTCAGCACTGTTTACACTCGGACCAGATAAATTCCTTGCAGTAGCAGCCTGTATATAGCAACATCCCTGGCCTCTCTTCACTAGATGCCTTTAACACTCCAGTTCTGACAATCCCAAGCATCTCCAGTCATTGCTAAATATCTCTTCAGAGGGAGATGGCAGAATTGCTTCTGAATTTTGAAACACTACTATAGACAAAGCATGGAAATATTAAATGTAAAAAACTAAATGTGTTATAAATGTTGAATACATTAAAGCAGGGGTACAGTAGAGAGACGGTTTTTCTGGTAACTCTGCTGGTAAAGAATCTGCCTGCAACGCAGGAGATCCCAGTTCAATTCCTGGGTCAGGAAGATCCCCTGCAGAAGGGATAGGCTACCCACTCCAGTATTCGTGGGCTACCCTGGTGGCTCAGATGGTGAAGGATCCACTTGCAGTGTGGGAGACCTGGGTTTGATCCCTGGGTTGGGAAGATCTGCTGGAGGAGGGCATGGCAACCTACAGCAGTATTCCTGCCTGAAGAATCTCTATGGACAGAGGAGCCTGATGGACTACAGTCCATAGGGTCGCAAAGTGTCAGACATGACTAGAGCCTCAGCACACAAGCACAGTGGAGAGAAGCGGAGTGATGGTGTGTAGGGAAGGAAGAGACAGAAGTGAATGGACGTTGTTCACTTATACAGAAGACACTGAATACCATCTAAAGTTCCTGAACCAATACAAAATGTTAAGGTTATTTTGAAACTTATAGACAATAACAGACCAGAACAACCAGGTATGTTTAAAAAAAACAGTGGGAGAAGGGCTGGCTGCAGGAGACATTTTTAAAAAGTATTTTTCATACTAGATAATAAATACATATAGATAAAAAATTATATATCAAGAATTTACATGACAAGAGAAGACTCCTGAGAATCCTTTGGACTGAAAGGAGATTAAACCAATCAATCCTAAAGGAAATCAACCCTGAATATTCATTGGAAGGACTAATGCTGAAGCTGAGTCTTTTTCAATACCTTAGCCACCTGATGTGAAGAGCTGATTCATTGGAAAAGACCCTGATGCTGGGAGAGATTGAAGGCAAAAGAGGAAGGGGCTGGCAGAGGATTAGATGGTTAGATAGCATCATCAACTCAATGGACATGAATTTGAGCAAACTCTGGGAGACAGTGGAGGACAGAGGAGCCTGGTGTGCTACAGTCCATTAAGTTACAAAGAGTTGGACATGATCTAGCGACTGAACAACAGCAACCACAACATACATCACTTAGAGTTATTGAGTTTACAATTAAGAGTACTAAAAAAACAGTCAAGGAACTTGTCTCTCAACTTTCATTATTATTTGAAATAGCTTTTAAGCAATGACTTTTATTTACCTTTAAACATGTCAATTTAGTTCAGTTCAGTCGCTCAGTCATGTCCGACTCTTTACAACCCCATGGACTGCAGCATGCCAGGCTTCCCTGTCTATCACCAGCTCTCAAAGCTTGCACAGACTCATGTCCATCAAGTCATGTCTTAATCATGTCTTCAGTTCAGTTCAGTTCAGTTCAGTCACTCAGTCGTGTCCAACTCTTTGCAACCCCATGAATCGCAGCATGCCAGGCCTCCCTGTCCATCACCAACTCCTGGAGTTCACTCAGACTCGTGTCCATCGAGTCCGTGATGCCATCCAGCCATCTCGTCCTCTGTTGTCCCCTTCTCCTCCTGCCCCCAATCCCTCCCAGCATCAGAGTCTTTTCCAATGACTCAACTCTTCGCATGAGGTGGCCAAAGTACTGGAGTTTCAGCTTCAGCATCATTCCTTCCAAAGAAATCCCAGGGCTGATCTCCTTCAGAATGGACTGGTTAGATCTCCTTGCAGTCCAAGGGACTCTTGAGAGTCTTATCCAACATATGTCTTAGTACTCAAATGAGTACTTACTCAAAAGGTACTTAACTCAGTACCCTACTCAAATGACCTTTGAGATTATGAATTTACATGGTGAAAGGAGTTCTAATAGCAATGAAAGGGGAAATTTTCAGTCTTTCTCTGGAAATTTTTTCTTTCTAAAATGATATGACTAATTTTGTCCCTATTGGGTATTCAATAAATGCTTATTGAAGATTTCATTTCAATTTCTTGCCTGTTTTGCCCATAAGTTAATATGGAAATACGCCTCTCTCTCTTTTTTTTTTAACCCATTTAGCCTTGACACTCTGCCACCCATTCTCCAGATGTCAATGAGATAATCAAAGTTCACTGCATTTTAAAATCTCTTAGAAAACCATGAACACTCATTTAGACCTCAAATTAGGGGTCAGTGATTCAGCCCAGAGCGGACAGCATCTGAGAGCTCACTGAATGAGACGCAGCAATAATCCTCAAGCGATTATTCTCTAATCTTTGCTGGCAGAGGCTTTAAAGACAGCCCAGAGAGTTCATTATGCAAATAGAATTGTCTGGATCTGCTGACAGGGACTGAACTGAGCAGACGCTCCACATAGACAGCCGCCTGGCATACTCTTCCACCCTGCAAGGAGGCACCGGGACACGCTTTCTCTGATCTGCGCGCATTTATACTGCAATTAATGAAGGGCAAGAAAGTTCATCTTGAAGCTGGGTCATGGAATGCTTAAAACTGAACAGACTCAAGAAACAGAATCTTCTTTGTCACAATCAGTCGTTAGTGAACGCCGGAGCATTTCTGAAGCTCTGAAATACTCTTCTTTATGAGATCTATACAAACAGAAACACGAAACGCTAACACAAATGTTCACATTTAAACTTATTAATCTCTTAATGCAAATGTATGCATGTGTTTGTGCACATAGTAATTAACATGTGTGTACACACATGTATTGTGTATATACACATGACATGCATGTGCGTAGATACATACATGAATGTATGTGTATGGGTATATACATACATGTGTATATATGCTCATATTTATGACAGCAGAATGCGTTAGCCAGTACCCAGTAGCTGTGTGACATGGGCAAGTCCTTGCTTGTCGATAAGTTTCCTTATCATCTTTCAGTTCCTTGTCATAAGCCTCAGTTTCATCATTTTACAATGAAACTAAGAAAAATGCCATCCTCAAATGGTTGGTCAAAATGTTTTTGTAACCCAGCATTAGATAACTAGTTTATAACACTGTTTATATCTTGAACTTCCCTGATACATTTTTCAAAGATTCAATTCTAAGTTCATTTTGTTTGGCCATTATTTCAGTATACTTGAAATGTGACTTGATTAAGAAGCATACAACCACTTTATGAGTTCTCAGAATGTAGTTCTTGTGTGAACGGAAGCATCTGCAGTTTAGCTCTGTCATCTTTAAAGTCAGGCAGTGTCACCACCGTGTGTCAAGTCTGCCTCTGGTCTAGCAGCCTAATGTCACGGTCAGTAGTGGTTACCGAACATCTTCTGTGTACCAGGAAAGACTCCAGAGAATTCTGGGCAAGGCTGTCAGTGATGGTTCCATTCTTCAAGTTACCTAAACTTGAGAGATAAAGATGAGGCTATAAATCAAATGCCAGTTAAAACAAGGTCATATTGAGGTCTTGTTCATTCAAATTGGCAAATATATATTTGCCATAAATATGAATACATATGTATTTAGCAATAACAGTTGGCTGACATGGTGAAATTTGTGGCACACATTGTTGGTGTTAGTATAAATTGATCGACCTGCATGGAAAGAGATGTCAAGTTTTTGAGAAACCGACAAATGCTAATTCAGTTTGATAGTACATTGACACTTCTGGGAATTTTTCTTAGAGAAATAACTTATGTACAAGATATTTGTGCATTGATATTCATCATAATACTTTAAAAGTTTTTCTATGTAAATGCCATAGTTGCAAAAAGTTTAAATAAATAAGTAATGGTGTGTCTATAAATGTAGTATAAATTAATATAATATATATAGCATATATGTGTATGATATAGGGAAGTTATGTGGTACAGTTTAATTAAAATGAAAGAGCATAGAAATATTAATTCTCATATTCCCCCCAGCACACAGACACACACAGAAAAAAAAATCTGCTTAAAATGCTAGCAGTGGATTAATGGTTATTTTCATTTCTTTATTAATACTTTCCTTTTTTCCATGTACTCTACAATGAATAGATCATTTTTGGAATCAGAAAAATAACCATTATCTCATACATAAGAATTTCAAAAACTAGTTTCTCCTTGTGGTATTTTGTTTGTTTTCCTGTTTCCCACATGCAAAATGCAGAATGAAAGGAGAAATGTTTGCTTTGAGCCAAGAATGTCATATTAAAGGCCCTGAAAGCCTGCAGATTTGAGTAGCTATTGGCATTATTTTAGCAATGTACCCAGCTTATTCTTTCAGTCAGGTTCCCCACTCCCCCCCCCCCGCCCCCAGAGAAGATTCAGCAATTAAATGACCTTTTCTAATAAGACCCATCAAATGTAGCCACAGGTAATGACAGCATTATGTAAGCCCACTATCTGCAGTAAAACTCCAAACGTGCATTCTACCAACTAGCAATTTTCCCAATCAGCTCTTTATTTCACGGTGCCACCATCCTTTAGAGCCCTAATCATGGAGGTGGCTCTGGAGGAAAAAACCATGTTCTGTCTGAACTCAGTGGATAATGAACATACAAGGACAGAATGTGCTTTCTGCTCTCTGTAGCACAGTGTGCTTTCCCTGTTTTGCAGTCATTTTCTCCAATTCAATGCAAATTCTTATAATTTCCCCCAGAAATAAATGCTATTAAATGCCCTATTCTTCTCTCCCATGTCAGAAACTTTACACCCTACCATCAGCTGTATATTTGTCAAAATCAAAACTCTACATTGGAAGCCAGAGAATGACAGAAAACAGCCAATGTTGTCAGCTAGGAATAAGAGAAATGTCCAGAGTGCAGGAGACAATTAATAATGATAAGCAGACATTTCATTGTGGTGGGTGTCATCATCCTTCATCTCCCATGTCACACCTGGCTGTTTCATCAATTGTGCTCAATCCTGTTTGACTCTTTGCGAGCCCATGGGCTGTAGCCCACCAGGTTCCCTCTGTCCATGGAGTTTTCCAGGCAAGTCTACTGGAGTGGGTTGCCATTTCCTCCTCCAGGAGAGCTTCCTGACCCAAGGATTGAATCCACGTCTCTTGAGTCTCCTCCACTGGCATCTGGATTCCTTTACCACTGCATCACCTGGGAAGGTCTAAATAAATGGTTTATGAGTTATCACAAAACAGAACAGAATACAAAAATAACTTAATGCAAACCAGTACTATGATTACTTCTTAAATTTTGATTCTATCTGATTTATGATGGTTTTATTCAAACTCCAGATACACAAGCAGAAAACACAGCTTGGTTGGGAAAGGATTGTTCAGTTGGCTTATCTCTACTTCAGACTGAGTCATTTAATTGCACAATGATTGCTAGAGGCCATTTAAAATATCCTAGAATATTTTTGAGAGACAGTATTAACACTATAGTAGTCCATATTAGTGTTAATGAAGTTAATAGATAGAGAAAGATAGAGAAGAGCAGATTGAGAAAGTGATTCTAAATTAGAAATAGCTACTTTATAGTTTTTTTTTAAAAAATTCTCATTAATCTTCAAAAATGAATGTAAGCATGGCATATCCCACATGGGAAAAGATCACACAGGAATACACGTAAAACATGCACATCCAGATCTGGAATCACAGTGGTGGCTGATTTCTCTAGGATAAGACCAACCAATGGATGGCAGATTTCAGAATAACAGTCCTATTAGGAAGTATGGGGTTAGCCAAAAATTTGTTGAAGTTTTTCTGTAATATCTTTTGGAAAAATCCTAACAAACTTCTTGGCCGACACAATATAATATCCTAGCAGTAAAACCTTGTCCTATGTTCGTACATGTCCTTACTCTTCGTTTCAAAGAACCTTAGAAGTGAAGTCGCTCAGTCGTGTCCAACTCTTTGCGATCCCATGGACAGTAGCCTACCAGGCTCCGCCATCCATGGGATTTTCCAGGCAAGAATACTGGAGTGGGCTGCCATTTCCTTCTCCATGGGATCTTCCCAACCCGGGTCTCCTGCATTGCAGACAGATGCTTTACTGTCTGAGCCACCAGGGAAGAACCTTAAAATGAATAAATTAAGGAAGACTTTTTTTTTTTTTTTTTTTTGACAAACACTGGCATATGACTAAATAACTTTACAAGTGTTGTTGTTCAGTCACTAAGTCATGTTTGACTCTTTGCGACCCCATGGACTGCAGCAGGCCAGGCTTCTCTGTCCTTCACTATGTCCTGGCGTTTGTTCAAACTCATGTCCACTGAGTCGATGATGTCATCCAACCATCTTATCCTCTATCGTTCCCTTCTCCTCCTACCCTCAATCTTTCCCAGCACGGGTCTTTTCCATTGAGTCAGCTCAATGGGTCTTTTCCATTGAGTCTGCTCTTCGCATCAGGCGGCCAAAGTATTGGAGTTTCAGCTTCAGCATCAGTCCTTCCAATGAATATTCAGAGTTCATTTCCTTTAGGATGGACTGGTTCGATCTCCCCTCAGTCCAAGGGACTCTCAAGAATCTTCTCCAGGACCACAATTCAAATTACACAGGTTAACTCACTTAATTCTTATAACTCCAATTTACAGAAGAGGAAACCAAGACATAGGAGAACTGAAGTGGCCTCACACAGTTAGAGAAAGGAAGAGCTCACACTCCCAACCAGAGCACCTAGCTCCCAGGTCCATCTGCCTCGTCATTATACCACATCACCTCCATTGTAGTTCTGACAATTTTTACTCTGTTTAGGAAGTCCAACAGTTCCTTGAAGATGTTCAAAGGCTGACACCCGAGATTCTACCAAGGAATATCTGCTTTTGTCTGCTTTATATAATGGGGTTCTGTATGAAGTTGTATTTCAAGGAGGCGCATCATGTGTGCTTTACAAAAGTTACTATTTTGGGATACATCCAAAACCACTTTACGACCTTACAGTACGTTGGCATCAACATTGCAAGAGTTCGTTTGCACCACAGATAGCTGTTTAGAAGTCAAATTAAATAAAGACCCTGACTGATGCTCAGATAGCCTTGGGGATGGAGAGCAGGGGAGGCTTTCAAGATGCCTTTGTCTGAGGTGTTCTTTGTCCTTACGATTGTTTTTGTGACTTTTTATAGCGGGATGGTTGAGATATTTAAAGTCCGGCAAAATGAGGGAAGTTGGAAGACAGTTTTATTTACTGACTCTGAAGCCAAGTGTCAAGCACAAGGCATTGGGCCTGGACTGTGTCTCCAGATGAAGCTGACTCAAGTTTCTGTGAAGATGAAACAAGTCAAGACACTGTACACTACATCCTTTGAGGTCTGCTCTTTGATTTCCATTTTTACCCCTCGATTTCTTCTAGGTTTTTGGCATCCTTCCCAGGGTTTACTTTTTGGCTTATACAGAGCTCTCTTAATCCATTGCTTATGCGAATTCGAAGAAAATGCATTTAATATTTGTGATGTACATTGAAATACTTAGATAAAACTGAGGTCCAGGCTCTAGACAGGCTTCCCAGTAAGATTTTGGCTTAATATAAGACATTCTTTTAGTCTAATGACCAGACCTGAAGGTGGGTCATCTATCTTGTCATCGTAAATGCTGAGTCAGGTATACTACAGCTTTGTCTAACTGATTCTACAGAAAATGACTGCTAACTTTATTCAGAAAAAAAAAAAAACTGACTTCAGAATAACTCATTTTATAATTGCACATAAACAGAAGTATAGTATATTTTCACAGACGTAATAAATTTTCCTGTTGTCAGAGTTTCTTAAGTAAATCCTTGCTTTAATATACAGTATAAGACTAAACTATTTCTTTCATTTCATTAACATTTCTCTTAAAGTGCCTAATTTACTTTTGGATACAAGTTAATTTCTTTTCCAATCAGGTTTACAACACACAAGGATTTTTAGCATTGTGACTCAGTGCCATTTTGTCCAAGTTGGTACTTCAGAAGGAATATTATTAAAGAGGATCAGGTCAGTTCTTGGAAATATTCCACCATGTCAGATGATAAAAACATATTTGTCTATAATTACAGGTAATGACTGCCTGATAAATTACAACCATGGGAAGAATCAAAGTAATATACCATTAAAATCTGGATTGTAGAGCAGAAGAAAAAGTTACCCCAGAAAAGTATAAGTTCAATATTGTGTTTGTAAAATTTGTATTAATAATAAATATGTTTGGAAATAACACGAGTAAAGACGATCAGGCAGCTGCTTTAAGGGCATGTTTATGAATTGTTGGAAAGGAAACTAGAGCATCTTCTTTAACTTAAGGCAGCAGTATTTTGGGACTTCCCTGGCGGTCCAGTGGTTAAGACTCCATGCTTCCAATGCAGTGGTCACAGGTTCGATCCCCCATCAGGGAACTAGATCGCACATGCCACAGTGGTGTGGTCAGAAAAATAATAAACAAAAAACCAAAGTAACGATATTTCCTATCAGGTACAGAGGGGTAGGGTATCAAGAAGCACCTGCATATATCTATATGCTTTAAACAAAGCACAACTACTGCAAAAGTTAAAGCACCAAGACATGTAGCTTCTCCTCTCAAGTTTACTGGTCTTCAGTGAATACAACTTGCCACTGGCAGAGAAAGAACATGCCAGACAAATGTTGGTTAAGCTGCAAAACAACCTTAAAAAATCTCAAATACAGTGGTTACAGTAATCATCTGATCAACACTTTTGCTGACAGTATTCTTAGCCTACATAGCTTGTTATGGCAACTGCTACAATTAGAATTGCATCAAAATAACAGCTATCTATTTGCAGAAATTCCATAATGATGTTCTAACAACTGGAAGAGGATAACAGCCCTCTTGGCTCTTGTCCGAGATAGATCACAATACATGCTGATAACCCAGTTCAACATTCTTGGGGGTTTTTTCTGCATTATCCATTCAAATGCTGATAGAGCAAGCAGTGAGCTCTCCACTACTGGCAGATAAAGTCTTAAGCCAAAGAAAATTCTCCAGATAATCAATGTATAATTCTTTAAGACCTTATACTATCTGTTGTAAAATTATATTCATTGTTACTAAAATTTTGCTACAATGCATTCTATATTTCTATGACTTTTGTTTGTTATTATACTATCTCAAAATACAGTGAGACCTTTGAAAACTTATTTGGGATAAAACAGTTTAGCCCAGATTCTGAGGGTTTGGGGGTATTAAAATATCATAATTAAAATAGTTGATAGTTATATTAACTGAATCATTCAGAAAATATTAAAGTATATGTGGTCTTATGTGTGTTAGTCACTCAGTCGTGTCTGACTCTTAGCAATCCCATAAACAGTAGCTTGCCAGGATCCTCTGTCCATGGAAGTCTCCAGGCAAGAATATTGGAGTAAATTGCCATTACTTTATCCAGGGGATCTTCCCAACCCAGGGATCGAACCCTGGTCTCCTGCATTGCAGGTAGATTCTTTACCATCTGTACTACCAGGGAGGTCTGTGGGGTTGCAAAGAGTTGGACACAACTGAGTGACTAAGCACACACACACTTGGTCTAATAAAGAGTTCATAAAATATGCATATGGGAAAATCAAATGTATTTTATTAGTATTAATTAGTTTTATTAGTCTTTTAGATTGTTTTTCTTTCTTCTGTCTTTCTCTGCTGGTAGATAATCAGTGATGCCAACTCACTGCTGGTGTGTGTTAGTCGCTCAGTTGTGTCCAACTCTTTGTGACCCCATGGCCTGTAGCCTGCCAGGCTCCTCTGCCCATGGGATTTTCCAGGCAAGAATACTAGAGTAGGTAGCCATTCCCTTCTCCAGGGGATATTGCTGACCTAGAAACTGAATCCCAGTCTCCTGCATTGCAGACAGATTCTTTACTGTCTGCTGCTGCTGCTAAGTCGCTTCAGTCGTGTCCGACTCTGTGCGACCCCCATAGTCGGCAGCCCACCAGGCTCCCCCGTCCCTGGGATTCTCCAGGCAAGAACACTGGAGTGGGTTGCCATTTCCTTCTCCAATGCATGAAGGTGAAAAGTGAAAGTGAAGTCGCTCAGTCGTGTCCGACTCCTAGCGACCATATGGAGGAATATAATGGGAGCATCCGTCATTTCTAATCTTTAGCTTCTATACTTCTATGAAATAGAAAATAAGATAATTGAAATGACTCTATCATCTCTTGGCCTAAGTCTTTACTATGGAGTAAAATCATACAAACCATCGAACACTAGGTTTGCTTCCATTCTCAGTCACTTTTTGTTACTTCTAGGTTTTTAGGAATGTTCCAGGAGACTGAGGTGAGAGAAAACCTGTAACCATTAGAGCCTCAACTATTAATTCAGGCCACGGCACTGTTTCTACTTGAGATGGGATGCTATTTATATCATTGAAGAGGCACTGTACAAAGAAATAAGGACATGGGCTTGAAAATATATCTAAAAATATTGATTCTTAGACGCAGAAATATATAGATTGGCATGCTTATAATTGAGTTAAAGTGTCAGGATGAAAACCAAAATCTTCTCAAGGGGCTGTCTAAGTAACTGAGTATCCAGACCAAACTTTCCAGTTTCCTTCCATATGAAAGAATTAAGAATCCTTTTGAGATGGAATACAAACTTTTTCTTGCGAAACAAACTATAGTATGATTCTCAAAACAGATAAATTGTACCAAAGTATGGGTGTTGCTGGTGGTTTAGTTGCTAAGTCATATCCGACTTTGCAACCCCATGGACTATAGCCTGCTAAGTTCCTCTGTCCATGGAATTTCCCAGGCAAGAATACTGGAGTGGGTTGTCATTTCTTCCTCCAGGATATCTTTCCAACCCAGGGGTCAAACCTGCATCTCCTGCTTTGGCAGGCAGATTCTTTACCACTGAGCCATCAGGGAAGCATGATTCTCAAAATAGATGGATGACCTGTGCCAAAGTATAACCTGCAACAAAACTATCTAAGTTCAGAAGTTGGAACAGCAGCTCTTCGAGATTCATGTTTTCCAAGACAAGACCAGAGACAAATTCTGGTTGTCTTTCTGTTCCAAAGATAAGACCACCATCTTCTCTACACCATTGAAACTCATTCAGTTTACAAATTCTGACCTTCTAGAACTATGCCACACTCATAGTTATGACTTAACCCCAGTCTCAAATCTCAGGGGTGCCTTTCTAAATTCTCCTTTGGAGATGCAGTGAGACTCCAAGTGTGCTTCTTGGTCATAAGTTTCATCACTGAGGCTTCTATGATCAATAGATTTTTCTGGGAAGCTCTAGGGCTTTTGACTTTTCACTTATTTATCCATTTCTCCAACTCTGCTGCATGAGATAAAAACTGGGAAATAACTGTTGGATTTGGCCATCTAGAGCTCATAAATGACCTTAAAAAGCACTTTCACTGAAGCCATGGGAAAGTGGTATAACTGTAATGGGCTTAAGAGAGAAGGAGAGGTGAGGAAGTAGGGGCAGTGAGTGTAAATTACTTCTAGAAATTTGGCTATAAAATGAGGCAGAAAAATAGAACAGAAGCTGGAGGAGATGGTATTTATAGCACATTAGTATGACTGTGTGCGAACATACTAAATCATGTCTAACTCTTTGCAATCCCAAGGACTATAGCCCATCAGGCTCCTCTGTCCATGGAATTTCCCATGCAAAAATACTGGAGTGGGTGCCATTTTCTCTTCCAGGGGATCGTCCCAATCCAGAGATCGAACCTGCATCTCCTGTATTTCCTGCACTGGAGGAAGATTCTTTACTCACTGAGCCATCAGGGAAGCCCAGGATGGTAGCAGGAACATTTTAATAATGAGAAAACAATAATGCAGGGGAGAAAGGGAAGAACTCCAGGAGTGAGATACTTGAGTATTTGAGAGAAAATGGGGTCAACTCCCTAAACTGAGGAGCTGAACTTTACATAGGAGTATGAATTGTTACTGCAAAGTATGGCTGCAAATATAAATAGCTTGGTTACTCTGTGACTAGATAAGAAGATTCTCTTCTATTTTTCTTTCCTGGCTTGTCAGAAAAAATGTGCAAGTGAGAAAAGAAATAATGGTGGGAAAATAAAAACAGAATGATGTAGTGGAAACACTAGGGTCCCAAGTTAGAAGTTTAGGCTCAAGAGTCTCCTCTAATGCTCTGTAGCTGCATGACCATTTCATCTTTCTAACTTTGGATTTCTTTCTCCCATAAAATGGAAATAATCTTTCTTTCCATCCTAACTAGCATTGTGCTACACTAGATGTTTGCCATATTTTGTACATTTTTTAAAAGATTTTTTTTTAATTACAAAAAGAGTTTTTGGAGCATAGTTGCTTTGGCTTCCCAGGTGGTCCTAGAGGTAAAGAACCCACTTATCATTGCAGGAGTTGGTTTACAATGTTGTGTTAATTTCTACTGAATAGCAAAGTATATCAGCTATACGTATACATACATGCCCTCTTTTTGGACTTCCTTCCCATTTGGCTCACCACAGAGCATTGGGTCGAGTTCCCTGTGCTACACAGTAGGTTCTCATCAGTTATCTATTTTATACATAGTACTGGGCTTTCCGAGTCGTACCAGTGGTAAAGAAACTGCCTGCCAATGTAGGAGATGAAAGAGATGTGGGTTTGATCCCTGGGTTGGGAGGATCCCCTGGAGAAGGAAATGGCAAGTCACTCCTGTATTCTTGCCTGGAAAATTCCTTGGACAGAGGAGCCTGGTGGGCTACAGTCTACAGGGTCACAAAGAGTCGGACACAACGGAGCAACTGAGCATGCACGCACATACATAGCATCAATAATATGTGCACGTCAATCCCAATCTCCCAATTCATTCTACCCCGTCTTACCCCATTTGATATCCATAGTTTGTTCTCTACATCTGTCTCTATTTCTGCTTTGAAAATAAGCTGGTCTATGCTAGTTTTTTTTTTTTTTTCAAATTCCACATATATGCATATATCTTTTTCTATTTTACTTACCACCTGGCCTTCTAGCTGCATTATCATCTCTAACTCCCTGAACACCCTAAATTCTTTGAGAGAAGATATTATATACAGATTATACCTTTTTTCTTTGAATCCTGAGCTGTAGCTAATAAGTTCATCATTGATATCTAACAGCTTTGATTAATTCATGCTAGCAAAACTTGTTATACAACTGAAGCTAATACAATATTGTAAATCAACTATACTTCAATTAAAAAAGTATAATGCTTACTATATATCAGGCACTGTTGAAAGCGCCTTCCATATATTAACGTATTCAAGCCTCAAAATAAATCTTTTAAGTAGAAATTATGAGCATCTTCACTTTAAAGATAAGAAAAGCAAGGTACAAGGAACAGCAGGGCTGGAGTTAAAACTGGGGAATCTGACTCCAAAAGCTGAGTTTTACCATCTCCACTGCACTGACTTCTTGTAAACTCAATTAATTTCTGTGTTGTGGATGAAGAAATTCATGCTGTATGACTTTGCACTTTTGTGGCAAACTCTGAGTGGGTCTAGCACAGGCTTCAGAATGAATAACATTTGACAGACTGTGTTGGCAAATAGCTTAAAGAATACTCAGAAGATGAGCTCAAAGTAGGCTGTAATTACATAGCAGTCATTTCTAATGGGTCAACTGGCAAAGTTTTTTCATAGCGTAAATATTTTTGGTGGCTGAGAAGCAAGAATCGTTGAATAATAATAGTTGAACTGATAATTTATTGAGACTTTGCTATGTGGCAGACACTAATCTAAGTGGTTAACATATACTATCTCATTCAGTTCTCACAAGGACCCAATAGTACTGATTTTTCCCATTTTAGAATAAGGGCAGCTGGTACCTGGCAGAGCATAAGTTACAGTACAGGTGTCTTAGTCCAAATTGTACTAAGTACTAAGTCTTAGTCCAAATTGTAGGTTTTGAATTTCTTTAGCACACTGTGTGAGATATTATTGTTGTTGTATGTTAGAAGATATATGTGTATTGTTGTTATTATGATTATAGTTACTAAGTACATGAATATTGGGCTTCCCTGGTGGCTCAGAAGGTAAAGAATCTGCCTGCAATGCAGGAGACCTGGGTTTGATCCCTGGGTCAGGAAGATCCCCTGGAGAAGAACATGGTTGTCCACTCCAGTATTCTTGCCTGGAGAATTCCATGGACAGAGGAACCTGGGGGACTATAGTCCATGAGGTCGCAAAGAGTCAGACATGATTGAGCAACTAACATTTTCCCTTTTCATATGAATATTGCAGTTACTGGGAATTTAGTTTAAGAAAAAGAGGAAAGGTAGAAAAGTGGTATCTGGATACATCTCTTCCAAGATAGCTGGAAGTGAAGTGAAAAATCTAAGCCTAATCACTTTCCCGAAGCTATTTGAACTACACAATTATATCAGGTATTTAGAATTGGCTTATTCCTGTTGAAGAACAAGTCCTTAAATTATCATTCATTACTATAGATATTTTTAATAGAATTTTAATCTGCAATTCTATTTATACTCACATCTCTCAGCATTGCCATATACCTTAAGGATAAAGAATAATATTATTAAATCTCATAGCTTGTCTCATGTGGAGAAGGCAATGGCATCCCACTCCAGTGTTCTTGCCTGGAGAATCCCAGGGATGGCAGAGCCTGGTGGGATTCTGTCTATGGGGTCGCACAGAATCGGGCACAACTGAAGTGACTTGACGGCAGCAGCAGCAGCTGGTCCCATTCTATAAGACTATCTTATGTTGTTATATTTGTTGTTGTTTAGTCTCTAAGTCGTGTCTGACTCTTTCGGGACCCCATGGACTGTAGCCCAGCAGGCTCCACTGTCCATGGGATTTTCCAGGCAAGAATACTGGAGTGGGTTGCCATTTCCTTCTCCAGGGCAATCTTCTTGATCCAGGGATCAAACCCACATCTCATTATGCCTCCTGAATTGGCAGGTGGATTCTTTACTACTGAGCTGCTCGGAAGCCCCGTGTTGTTATACTGAAAGTATTTTTGTTCTCATAATGTTTAAACATAAAGTATTTTTATCTTTATTAGCTATAGAATACTCCCAAGAAACTTCATTGGTACGCTGCAATTTCAGGCTTGTGACATTAATTTTAAGAAAAATATGAAAAGTTGTAAAACTGGACACAAAGTGAATCCAAGTATGAAAAGTCAGCATTCTTTTCGACAGTCTAACCAACCATCCAAACTGCGAAATAAGCACTTGGGCTGTTATTCAGAGACTGTGGAGGTGAACCTCATCTCAGATGATCAGCGTTCCACTCATTGGTTTCTGTACAGTTTTAACTGATATCCCATTCATTTCTAATTGTGGAAAAAATAAGTGGAGGAAACGATTGTGTTTTCAATCCTAGAACTGACAGCAGGCAGTAACGTTTGAAAAGTATTTGGTTACAGGGGTTGGCAGGCTCTCATCTCCCCAGTCACTCAGTGACCTTGGCTGACGGAGGATCCAACTTGATCCATACTTCCAAAATGACCGTGGCAGGAAATAAGAACCATTGTGCACAGGCTTTCAGAAATGTAGCATGGCACTTCTGCTCCTGTTTCATTGGTGAAAAAAATCATATCTTAAAAGGAAGTGAGAAAGTACATGACTATCATGTTCCCAGCTACAGAAGAAGCAAAGTATTTCTGTCTCTTTAAAGACTCTAACACCAGGTTTATAGCCCAGCCCCAAACTAAGAAGCTGGAGCTCTGCCCCATTTGGACTCAAACATGTCTTTTCCTGATGCTGCTAACTCTAGAAAAAACAAGGGAAGGTGACAGTCAGTAACTTTATCCCCCAAACATTATTTTGTTTGTTGAAAATATCTTAGAATGGTATTCATTTATTTATCATAGCTAATGTGTTTTTAGGCAGTGTTTTAAAACTGCACATTCAGCAATAGATAAGAGTGAATCTCTAACAGCAACAACAAAGACTGAATCTTTGCCTTGCAAGCTTGGAACCTGGTAGGGAGGACTGAGATTTAACAAATGATTAGGATTTGAAATCAAATATTTCAGGCAATTAAAGTCTGGTCTGCTGGCTATCACTCTCAGTCTCTTTTCCCTCAACCCCTCCAGTTTTCTTCTTCTATAATATCTAGTTAATATAGAATAATTAGAATAAATATTTTTATAATATCTAATTACTCCTAAGCAGCTGTAGGAGAGAACACTCTTCCAATTTTTTTGTATTACATCTACAGTTCAGTAGACAGAATGTAAACTTGAGGGAGTGCCCACGCAAAAATTGAAATACTCCTGTTTTTTCTTACTTTCTACCACATGGCCAATTTTATCATGGGAATGTTTTGAATAAAACCCTTCTGGATAAAAGTGTGACAGTTCTAGCTGAAACTATTTCTATTCATTTACAGTTTGTCGGTAAAGGACAAAATCCGGTGTGAAGATTATCTAGTTTGTTTGATCTGAATATCCAATGAAGTTCATTTGAGTTCTAGGACAAAGATATGTTTTTTTACCTGCATCCCCTGACTTGATTTTCTGCACCAAACCTATAACATAAATGAGGAAATCTCTTCAGTTTAGGCTAGATGTCCATGCAGTCAGAACTTTATTTAATTCACCAGCTACTGCGGTCAAGAATGTTGTTCCCAAGAAGAAACAAAACAAACACTCTATTCACATCCTTCAGTCATTACCTTGCTAACTTGCCTTCTCAGACAATGTGCTATTAATATTCATAGTGAGATGAAATTATTCAGTGTTAGTGGTCTGCATTCCCCTATCAGCTTTCCCTTCTGAGTTAGAAACAATTTAGTCCTTTCTGATTCTGTTTGTTTTCTCCCCACATCATCCACATGTGCTGTGTGGTGTAATGCTCTAAGCCTACCAATGTTTTATTTCGAAAGGCAAATCAAGCCCGAAGGCTTAGCCCAAAAGTTTTTTAACAAAGCAAAAGAACTAGAGGCATGGCAGAGGCTTTGACATTCTGATTAGACAACAGTTAGCAAGTCCCAGACTTTCCCATGTTTATCATCTCTAGGGTCCCCCCTCTTTGCTCCACTGGCTTGTCAGTCTGCACTCAGGGTCTGATCTGTCTCTTCACTATTTTCTTCACCTTCTTAATCCCTCATCTCTCTGACCAGTGGACGGAAAAAATGCCATGAAATAAGTTTCTCTGAAAATCAGATTGTCATAGGCACCTAGAAGTATTGGATAAATCTACACAATAGCATTCCTGCCATTCTCATTTCAGAGGGCACATTCATAAAACACACCATGCCCACCTTTCCAGCAATGTCTCTGATGAACATCCCTGAGTGACCTTGGCACAATGCCCTGCTTGTGATATTCTAAATGAGTGTAAATATTGATGGAATTGGGGAATTAGGAAGAGTAGGCTATGGTAGGGAAGGGAGCCCAAGAAAACACCATCGACACTGACCCGATGGAGCCTATTCCTTGAGCCAGATGTTCAATAATTCACTTAAACAATTTGATGGAAACACTAAGGACTGAGGATTCAGCATATATCCCTTAATCTTCCCCTTTAGCCTACATCAATAAACTTCATTCTGGCTCCCTTCCATTACCAGCAGTAACTTGTTGTTGGCAGTATATCCACAGACTGCAGAAATGGAAAGAGTTTCTTTCTCTTATGCAAGCCTAGAAGAAGAAAAGGTCATTTATTGGTCTACTTAAAGCTTGCTTAGAAACACAGAAGTGCACTGAATAATTATCCTGCATAAATACTCGTGGGCTTCCCTGGTGGCTCACACAGTAAAGAACATGCCTGCTCTACAGGAGATCTGGATTTGACGCCTGGGTCAGGAAGATCCCCTGGAAAAAAGAATGGCAACCCACTCCAGTATTCTTGCCTGGAAAATCCCAAGGACAGAGGAGCCTGGCGAGCTATACTCCATGGGGTCACAGAGTCGGACATGAATGAAGCGACTTAACATGTAGCACATAAATACTTTTATTGTTAAATGAACTTTAAGTGGATTCACAAAGAGTCGGAAAAGAATAATGCATTGATGATGGATTGACAGCAAAGTAGAGGGTGATGAAAATGTAAGGAACCACTGAGCTATTCCCAGGTGAAGCAGATAAGGGTAATATTTAAAACAAAATTTCAAGTCTCTGGAAATTGTCCTAAGGACAAACAGGAACTGAAGAAATCTCTACTCGAGGCAACCTACGAAGAGTTGTGTAAGAAAGGCATGTCTGTGATATTTGAACCAAGACTCTCCCTCCCCACACCCAGCTCAGCAACAGGGACAGTCCATTGGAAATGGACTTGGGCATTGCTGCCACCAAGAACATGGCCTCCCTATCCTCATCTCCCAGCTCCCCATCAGAGGGTTATCTTCTGGGGAAGAGAGGGGGTGTCAGCACTTCTCATCTTGCCCCCAGCTGCCTGTGGCCCTGTGTAGTGCAGTTAAGAACTGGGGGCTCTTCTTTTCCACTTTGTGGAACAGAGGCTCTGTCTTGGATGCAGTATAGTGACAATATGGGGCGCCAGGTTACTGTTGCCCCAGCTTACATGGTTCTACACCAGAAAAAGCAACCCAGAGAACATAGTATGCTTCTTGTGACCTTTATGATTAAGAATTCTTATTTTTTAAAAAAAAATTCTTGTTGAGTAATGTTATCTAGGGCCCAGTCATTATATTTTGTAATAGCAAATTTTTAAAGCTGTAATTTAAAAAATGAGGTTGAGTCCATACATATAACATTTTCCTCCTTTTCTATGTGTAACAATAAATTATCACGGTCACGCCGCTTGCCTATCAGAAGTCTGAAAAATATTCTCTATATTTATTTATCCTCGTTTGTGTGAGAAAAATCATCAAAGGCAAGCACACAATTAATCAAATCTCTCCTTTTGGTGGAGTGATCTTTTGGTGGAGTGTGGACATCTTTCCAAATGATGTCCAAATTTTTTAAAAATGTCTTTATTTTAATTGGAGGCTAATGCAGGTCAAGAAGCAATAGTTAGAACTGGACTTGGAACAACAGACTGGTTCCAAATAGGAAAAGGAGGACGTCAAGGCTGTATATTGTCACCCTGCTTATGTAACGTATATGCAGAGAAACTTATATGCATCATGAGAAACGCTGGGCTGGAAGAAGCACAAGCTGGAATCAAGATTGCCTGGAGAAATATCAATAACCTCAGATATGCAGATGACACCACTCTTATGGCAGAAAGTGAAGAGGAACTAAAAAGCCTCTTGATGACAGTGAAAGTGGAGAGTGAAAAAGGTGGCTTAAAGCTCAACATTCAGAAAATGAAGATTATGGCCTCTGGTCCCATCACTTCATGGGAAATAGATGGGAAAACAGTGGAAACAGTGTCAGACTCTATATTTTGGGCTCCAAAATCACTGTACATGGTGATTGCAGCCATGAAATTAAAAGACGCTTACTCCTAGGAAGGAAAGTTATGACCAACCTAGATAGCATATTCAAAAGCAGAGACATTACTTTGCCAAAAAAGGTCCATCTAGTCAAGGCTATGGTTTTTCCAGTGGTCATGTTGGACTGTGAAGAAAGCTGAGCACCAAAGAATTGATGCTTTTGAACTGTGGTGTTGGAGAAGACTCTTGAGAATCCCTTGGATTGCAAGGAGATCCATCCTAAAGGAGATCCGCCTTGGGTGTTCACTGGAAGGATGATGCTGAAGCTGAGACTTCAATACTTTGGCCACCTCATGCGAAGAGTTGGCTCATTGGAAAAGACCTTGATGCTGGGAGGGACTGGGGACAGGAGGAGAAGGGTAGGACAGAGGATGAGATGGTTGGATGGCATCACCGACTCGATGGACATGAGTTGGGACTCCAGGGAGTTGGTGATGGACAGGAAGGCCTGGTGTGCTGTGATTCACGGGGTCGCAGAGTCGGACATGACTGAGCGACTGAACTGAACTGAATTACTTCACAATATTGTAGTGGTTTTTGCCATGCATTGACATGAATCAGCTATGGGTTTACATGTGTTTCCCATTCTGAACCCCATTCCCACCTCCCTCCCTATCCCATCCCTCTGGGTCATCCCAGTGCACCAGCCCTGAGCACCCTGTCTAATGCATTGAACCTGGACTGGCGATCTCTTTCACATATGAAAATATACATGTTTCAATGCTATAATCTCAGAACATCCCACCATCACCTTCTCCCACAGAGTCCAAAAGACTACTGTGTTTCTTTTGCTGTCTTGCATATAGGGTTATTGTTACCATCTTTCTAAATTCCATATATATGCATTTGTATACTGTATTGGTGTTTTTCTTTCTGGGTTACTTCACTGTGAATAATAGGCTCCAGTTTCATCCACCTCATTAAAACTGATTCAAATGTATTCTTTTTAATGGCTGAATAATATTCCATTGTGTATATGTACCACAGCTTTCTTGATGTACACCTTCTTGAAAGACTGCAAGACATCTGATACACCTCTTCTGAGTCAATTCTGAACCAAGACGCATCACTCAAACTTTTCACTTGGCTCACTTCCATCACAATATTGTGCCCAGTTCCCTTTCCCAACAAATCCTTCCTCTTTGAATTCTCCTACATGTTGAAATTTTGACATAAAATATCAGATTCCATGAAATCCATTCTGAGATTCCACAAATAGGTATTTTTCCCTTAAACACAGGATTTTTGGAAGCTCGGTGACTCTAGACCTTCCTTCTGCTTATCATCTGTTGTCTTGTTGTATAGTTCTGCCAAATTGTTGAGAACTTTTCTTCTTCCCCAAATCTGAAATCTTAACTGATTCTAGATACATTCAGATTGTAATCATCCCTTGCCTCAGTTCTGCTACAGCTAGATCCAAGTCTCCAATGATCATAAACTATATGAGCTAATAGGAATCAGGAGTCACATAACGCAATTGCAATAACCCATGGAGAATATACTCAAGGTTTAGAAAGAAATATTTCCATTACACAATATCTTAGAAACGTCTTAGTGAAAATACAAAATCTTATGCTTCTAAATCAGAGGAATTTCCCTGCTTCTCAGTCCAAAGAGATATTGTAAACATGTCTCAGAAAGAAAGATAAGGAAGAGTAGGTTATCCCATCAAAATCTTCCTCTCTTGTTCATCCTAACTGCTTGCTTCTGACACCTGCTTTTTGGGGCAGCTGTCAACTTCAGAAATTTTCTTTAATCCAAAGCCCAGCCAAGGGCTGACCTCATCATTGCCCTCTTTTTAAGGCACCAGTGAAATGAACTATTATTTCACATTTTTCACCTGAACTGTGTGACCCCATGCACTACAGCACACCAGGCTTTCCTGTCCCTCACCATCTCCTGGAGTATGCTCAGATTCCTGTCCATCAAATCAGTGATGTCATCTAATAATCTCATCCTATGTCACTCCCTTCTCCTCTTGCCTTCAATCTTTCCCAGCTTCAGGGTCTTTTCCAATGAGTCGGCTCTTTGCATCAGTATTGGAGCTTCGGCTTCAGCATCTGTCCTTCCAATGAATATTCAGGACTGATTTCCTTTAGGATCAACTCGTTTGATCTCCTTGCAGTCCAAGGAACTCCTAAGAGTCTTCTCCAGCACCACAATTTGAAAGCATCAGTTCTTTGACACTCAGCCTTCCTTATGGTCCAACTCTCACATCCATACATGACTACTGGAAAAACCATAGCTGAACTGTAAGTCACATGACAAATGACGAGCCAGAGAGGGACTGCTCTCTGAACTCGTCTTTGATTTCCATGTCTTTGACTTCCCTCTTCCTCATACATTGTCCTCTAGATGCCCTATTGTCTTCCTTTTCCTCAAATATGCCAAGATTTTTCCAGCCTTTGTTGTCATTCTTCCTCTTCCTGGAGCTCGATGCCTGTACTCTACTCATCATACAGGCTCAAATTCCCACCTTAAAGAGGTCTTTTCAGACCACCATCCAACATAATTTTCTACCCACCTCACTAACTCCTGATTTCACTTCTTACTGTGATTTTCTCCATAGGATTCATAGTCTCAAAACTAATTTTAAGCCTATATTTACTTGAATATTTCTATCCATTCCAATAAGAAAATAAGTTCAATGAAGGAAAAAATCATACCTGCCTTTTTCAACATGCAATACTGATGCTAGAATAGTGTTTGGTGTGAAGTTAAATACTCAATAAATGTTTGCAGGAGGAATTTACAGCCACTTCCACACACAGGACCATGAATAGGCATGTCTTTTTAACTTTTTAAAATGCCATTGAGTTTTTTTTTTTCTGCTAAAGTAATATATAAACCATGTGTGTGTGTGTGCTCAGTCCCTTCAGTTCAACCTCATGAACCTTCAGTTCAACCTTTGCAACCTCATGGACTGCAGCACGCTAGGCTCCTCTGTCCATGGGATTATCCAGGCAAAAATACTGCAGTGGGTTGCCATTTCCTTCTCCACAGGATCTTGATCTTCCCAACTCAGGGACTGAACCCATGCCTCCTGCATTGCAGGCAGATTCTTTACCCACTGAGCCAACTGGAAAGCCAATATAAATCATGCATTCTTTATACACACATAAATCATATGTATTTTTTTCACTTGTGTTTACTTTCTTTATCACTTTTTCTTCTCCAAATGGAGCAAATTTCTTTCAATGAGGCTGTCCATGATTACTCTGTGATATTTCAAGCCCTCATTGTTTCATTTAGGTTTTTTTCCTCCCTAAAGCAATAGACTATTTGCTTGATCCAATAATGTCAGCTGTGACTTCCTTTTCTGTTTGAGCTCCTGAATGGACACCAGATGCACGGCAGTAACATAAATGTTACAGCTTGAGCTCAGAATGTTGATTTAATTGAACTCCTTTCTAGGCTATGTACTGGGAGGCCACGCCTGCGGATGTAACTGCTAATGTCTCCTACACTAAGAGGTGAGAGTCTATCTAAGGTCCTGTGAACTAGGCATCCTGTGATGAATTGCTAATTGATGATTAGGTCTCAGCTGCATTATTAACTTGTTCTTTCGGAGTCTGGGAAAGAGCAGACTACAAACGTGAAGATTTCCTAGGCTTAGCAACATAGACTGGAGCTGGTGGTTCAGAATAGGATGGAATCATGGAGAAAAGGGGAGCAAACTGCTCATTATTACCTCTCCTAAAAAAGTGCTATTTTCTAAGCTTCATAAAGTAAAATCAGTGCCCATTTATTTTTGACACCTTCTTATCTATTGATTTCAGCATTGACCATCTGGTGATGTCCATGTGTAGAGTCTTCTCTTATGCTGTTGGAAGATAATGTTTGCTATAACAAGTGTGTTCTCTTGGCAAAGCTCTATTAGCCTTTGCTCTGCTTCATTCTGTACTCCAAGGCCAAATTTGCCTGTTACTCCAGCTGTTTCTTGACTTCCTAATTTTGCATTCCAGTCCCCTATAATGAAAAAGACATCTTTTTTGAGTGTTAGTTCTAGAAGGTCTTGTAAGTTTTCATAGAACCATTCAACTTCAGCTTCTTTGGTGTTACTGGTGGGGACATAGACTTGGATTACCTGATATTGAATGGTTTGCCTTGGAAATGAACAGAGATCATTCTGTCGTTTTCGAGATTGCATCCAAGAACTGCATTTCAGACTCTTTTGTTGACTATGATGGCTACTTCATTTCTTCTAAGGGATTTTTGCCCAAAGTAGTAGATACAATGGTCATCTGAGTTAAATTCACCCATTCCAGTCCCTTTTAGTTTGCTGATTCCTAGAATGTCTAAGCCTTTGACTGTGTGGATCACAATAAACTCTGGAAAATTCTGAAAGAGATGGGAATACCAGACCATCTGACCTGCCTCTTGAGAAATCTGTATGTAGGTCAGGAAGCAACAGATTGAACTGGGCATAAAACAGACTAGTTCCAAATCAGGAAAGGAGTATGTTAAGGCTGCATACTGTTACCCTGCTTATTTAACTTATATGCAGAGTACATCATGAGAAATGCTGGGCTGGATAAAGCACAAGCTGGAATCAAAATTGCTGGGAGAATTATCAATAACTTCAGATATGCAGATAACACCACCCTTATGGCAGAAACTGAAGAAGAACTAAAGAGCCTCTTGAAAGTGAAAGAGGAGAGTGAAAAAGTTGGCTTAAAACTCAACATTCAGAAAACTAAGATCTTGGCATTTGGTTCCATCACTTCATGGTAAATAGATGGGGAAACATTGAGAGACTTTATTTTGGGGGGCTCCAAAATCACTGCAGATGGTGATTGCAGCCATGAAATTAAAAGACGCTTACTCCTTGGAAGAAAAGTTATGACCAACCTAGACAGCACATTAAAAAGCAGAAACATTACTTTGCCAACAAAGGTCCGTCTAGTCAAGGCCAATGTCTTTAGCGTGGTCATGTATGGATGTGAAAGTTGGACTATAAAGAAAGCTGAGCACTGAAGAACTGATGCTTTTGAACTGCGGTCTTGGAGAAGACTCTTGAGAGTCCCTTGGACTGCAAGGAAATCCAACCAGTCCATCCTAAAGGAGATCAGTCTTGAGTTTTCATTGGAAGGACTGATGTTGAAGCTGAAACTCCAATACTTTGGCCACCTGATGCGAAGAGCTGACTCATTTGAAAAGACCCTGATGCTGGGAAAGATTGAGGGCAGGAGGAGAAGGGGATGAGAGAGGATGAGATGGTTGGATGGCATCATTGACTCAATGGACATGAATTTGGGTAAACTCTGGAAATTGGCAATGTACAGGGAGGCCTGGCGTCCTGCGTTTCCTGGGGTCACAAAGAGTCGAATACGACTGAGAGGCTGAAGTGAACTGAACTGATCTCTTGAACTTATATTAAACTGAGCCATGTATAGGTGCCAAGTGGGAGAAAACATATCATATAGCTGATAAAGTGTTAATATCCAGAATATCTAAAAACTCATATTACTCCATAGTAAAAATTAAATTAAAAAATAGGCAGAGGAGCTTAATAGACATTTTTCAAAGAAGACATAAACATGGGCAGCAATGAAAATGTGCTCACCATCATCTGTTATCAAAGAAATACAAACCAAAACCAAAAGGAGATACCATCTCACTTCTCTCAGAATGCTTGTTATCAAATATTGTCAAAAAGATAAGAAATACAAAGCACTGGAGAGGATGCAGAGGAAAAGGGACACTTATGCACTGTTGGTGGGAATGTAAATTGGTGCAACCATTAAGGAAAAAATTATGGAGGTTCATTAAGTAATTAAAAACAGAACTACCTTATGATCCAACAAGTCCACTTGTGCACATTTATCTGAAGGAAATGAAAAAGCTATCCAGAAAAGATATCTGCGCTCCCATGATCACTGCAGCATTGTTTACAATAGCCAAGACATGGAAGCAACATTAATGTCCATCATTACTTGAATGATGAAATCAGTCAAATTATTTGCATTTATGTTAGCCTCTTACATACTTTTGGTTTTCACAATAATAAAAATATTTTAAAATACCTTTGGAGAAAAGTATCCACCCTTGAGTTAAGCAATGCAAAAGTCAAATTTGATGATTCTGGTATGATTTTCAAAATAATCCCTCTTAATGTTGCAATTTTATTTCTCAAATTTCCTACATTTTTTCTCAAGTAGGCTTATAAGCAATCTTTTACATGGAAACAATTATTTAGATGACAAAAATCAGTGATTATTGGAAAGAAATCAATTCACAATCCTTACATTTCATAAGATGACTTGAGTAGAGATACTAAATATGAATTGCTGGAGCTCCAAAATCACTGGGGACACTGACTGAAGCCATAAAATTAAAAGACACATGTTTCCTGGAAGAAAAACTTTGACAAACCTATACAGCACATTAAAAAGCAGAGACAACACTTTGTCGACAAAGGTCCATATAGTCAAAGCCATGGTTTTTCCAGAAGTCATGTACAGATGTGAGAGTTGGACCATAAAGAAAATTAAGGGCCAAAGATTGATGTTTTAGAACTTTGGTACTGGAGAAGACTCTTGAGAGTCCCTTGGACAGCAAGGAGATCAAACCAGTTAGTCCTAAAGGAAATCAATCCTGGATTTTCATTGGAAGGACTAATGCTGAAGCTCCAATAATTTGGCCACCTGATGTGAAGAGCCAACTCACTGGAAAAGAGCTGATGCTGGGAAAGATTGAAGGCAAAAGGAGAAGAGGTTGGCAGAAGATGAGATGGTTAGATAGCATCACCAACTCAATGGACATGAACCTGAGCAAACTCCAGGAGATAGTGAGGACAGAGAAGCCTGGTATGCTGCAGTTCATGGGGTCACAAAGAATCAGATATAATTGTGGCTGAACAATAACAGCAAAATGTATATAGCTTTGGCCATCCATGTTCTCCACTGGATACTGGGAAAATCAAATTATTTCTGGAAAGCTAGGGATTTCTATCTCTTCAAAGTAAAAATTTCTTGCTGCCATGACTTATTAGTCAGAATATCCCCCTTATTTCTGTGCACTAGGGGTGAAATTACACAGACAGCCCTTCATTCTGGAGAAATATAATTTCCAACTAAATCATACATGAAATTCTTTCTGTCTCTATAGAAATGGTCATTTTGCTTTCTACCCCTTTAGGTACATTTTATTATTCAACTAGATAATGTTCATGTGGTGTCTGATGTTATTAGTACACAGAGTGTTCAGTGGTACAACTTGGATTTTTGTCTTAATGGACTCCTTTATGTGACTTGATAACAGCACATTAGGTTCTCTATAAAACTTAAGGTTGAACAATCTTCTAAAACCCTCCCCTCTGACCACAGTGGGTGGTTGCATTATTCTGATTTCCATTTTATTTTTTAATCCCCTCTAAGATACAGCTAAACTAGATTTCTTTCTTTTCATTAAATTACTCAAAAGAATAAAATAAAACTGGTTTAAAATAACATTCAGATCAACTGGAATATAGTAGCCCTTATTTCTTAAGGGAAAAAAAAATCTGACAGTTTTTCATACAGCAGATAGAAGTAGGGCAAAGAAAATAGGTTGATCATCATTTGCGCAGTCCAGTTAGAAACTTCTAGACATAAACAGTGTCTTACTTCTCTTTCAGTGGTTCCTGGGAAATTGAATTTTGGACTTGAGGCAGAGAAAGGCACCCTTGTTGCTGGTGTTACATGAGGCAGCAATTTTTCTAGCAGAAAAACAGAAGAGGACCACTACAGTGGAGAAGAGACATAGTCACCATCGTCAGTGAAGCCAAGGGCGCTGTCATAGAGGGTTCACTAGAACGACCCTACCCTTGCCCATGCATGCTCTTGGAGCATGTTTCTAGGATATGTTTGTGGGAAAGAACACATGGCCCAGGAGAGCTAAAAAATCAAGCCTGTGAGGTTAAGAAGTCCATGTGAAACAGTGAAGATGAGTAGTAAGGATTTTATCAAAGGAAATTGAGCATAATATAAAATACTGTACAAGATCACTAAAGGCTCTGTGTTCATCTCTAACTTTTATGGTGGACTCATTTACAGGTTCATTGTCTGGCATTAGCAAAGGATAGTCCAGTGAGTTTCACTTGGGAATATGAAATTATAGATCAAAGGAGGGACTGGGGCAAGAAAGAAGAGTTGAGGCATAGATTTGAGAGAGAGGCATCTGCTTGGAGGAGATAAATGAAGCATATTATTCTCCCAAGAGTAGGAGAGGGCTCTTGTGTTTCCAATCAAGGCAACCAACTATTATGATTGGAAAGAGATTTGAGTTAAATGTACCTTTCAGAGATTTTCCAAAGGATAGACTCTGGAAGTCCTCTGTGATCTACGATTCTCTATGGCATATAAGAAAAGCTCATTTGCTTCTATGTTAATTTAGCAGTATAACTTATAAGCTGGAAGATTAAAAAAGGTTCAGACGCGTGCTTACCCCAGGGCTTTTTTAAATGTACATTAGTGAACAATAAATCCTTGACATTTAAACCTTCTAATGTTTTTATTCAAAATAAATAATTGGCCATGTATCTTAAGTTATGAAGCTTATGGTGATTTAGATAATCTCAAGACAATTATATTAGTGGCATTACTGCTGTGCATGTTCTTTTTGACTTACTATTTAGAGACATGGAAATCAGATATGGCCCACTGCTTCAGATGACAAGGGTTAGTTCATTATCCATCAAAAATATGTCTCCTATTTCCTACAGATTTTGCCTAGGATTATTAATTATACAAAACTCATCCTATATGTTTAGTGTAAATGTAACTATGCTGTTATTAAAATACATGGGGTATCCATAGGTCCATTTAACTCAGCTAAAAACCCAGATCTATAAAGCAGTTGAGAAGATAATTCTTAAAAAATCTCATAATACATATCATATTCTACTAAATACAGAAAAATTAGTAGGGCATTTAGATAGCACTTGTCTAGAAAGCTTTTTCACAATGGAAATATTATTTAAGCTCTTGGTTTCTGGTTTTGGAAAGTAATGACAATTTGTTTATCTACCTCTTAAGATTTTCGTGATTATTTTAAAAGAGAAAATGAATGATATGGAAAGGGCAAAACAACTTGAATGTATTTATCTTTCAAATACCATGATATCCTTTGTGCAACGTGCCATAGTAGGCAGAGTTAAATAAAGCAGTTCTTACCTTTGGATTGCAACGCCCCGGGGCTCAACTTGTGGTCATGGAGGAAGTGGAATAGTGATGCATCAGCCCAGGATAGACCTGGTTTATTTTTGCTGTTCCCTGTTTTTTATTAATAGCCCTCTCAGTGCACTCTCTAATGTGCCCTGATTCAGATGATAAATCACACGGCCACCCTAAGACTTCTATGGCAATGAGAAATTGCCCTTATGGCTCTTTCTCTTTCATGAACAAATACTTCCCCTGTTTATCTTCTAGAACAAAGTTTTCACATATCTGGGTGCACCATTCATCACCCAGCATCATCTGTAAAGCTTTTATGCCCAAGTTTCACCAACAGAGATTCCAGTTTAATTGGTTGTAGATGGAGTCTTGTCAGGAGTCTTTTTTTTTTTTTTTTTTTAACATACAGTTCAAGTGATTCGAAGATTTGGGGAGAGTGGAGATTCACTCTTCTCTATGGAAGTAGCTCAAAGGAACAGAGCTTCAGAATCAGAAAGTCCGCATTAGGCTCTGAGTGGTTCCACCATGCTGCTTTGTGACACCAAATGGTTCCCTAGGTTCTCTGAGCCTCTGCTGTCTTAACTGTTTGCAAAGTGGGAATGGAAATATAAACCCTGCAGGGCTAGTCTTAGTTTAAAGTAAATAACATGTGTACAATATGTGCAAAGTACTAAACACTGATAAATCTCACTGAGCCATTCTAGACAAGGGCACAGACTTATACTCGGAAGGGTTGAAGCTATTTAGTTGAGAAAATTCTCCCAGAAGCCTGACTCACGTGTTTCTAATGCAAAAAGAATATCTGGTTTTGGTAAAAAATAGCTTTTCTTAATGTTCTAGAATCTGAATATGTTTGCATAAATCCATCACCTAGATTAATTAGCAAGTTGCAGGAAAGGGAGGTATTCTTTTTTCCTCTAGCTATAAAGTCACAGAGATTAGCATTACTTATCAATAATTACCAGTTTTAAGCACATGATTAAATATGAAGAGCCCCATACTTTATTAATAACAAGTTACCCACTCCAGTGTTCTTGCCTGAAGAATCCCAGGGGCGGGGGAGCCTGGTGGGCTGCCGTCTATGGGGTCGCACAGGGTCGGACATGACTGAAATGACTTAGCAGCAGCAGCAGCATGTGACTTTAAGGCACTTTTCTGTGTTTAGTTTCCTCATCAAAACTATTCATTTTTTTTTTTTGTCCTCTCTGAGCTCTATTTAAGTTTTTCCATGTATTCAGTGCTTGGTACTAAGGGAGAAAAATAGAAACAAATACACTCTAAGACAAGAAACTTAAAGCTAAGATAATTTAAGTAGTTATCCTATTAGGTATATTATCATCATTATCATCCCTGAAACGTACAATAAGAGAAATGACAACCTAAAGATTGTATTTAAAAGCCCACACAGCAACAAAGGCCCAGCATAGCAAAAATAAATTAAAATATTTTAAAAATTAAAAAAGTAAAGTATATGAAAAGCAAGTCCACATTCACCTGCTATTATTGATAAATTTTCCAGTTTAAACTATTGAATATAAGTTATAATCACACATTTCAACATTTTATTGTGACTTTTGGGGCATGCATTTTTTTGCCTATGGAAATCTTTCCTTTGCTAGTATTCAACAGGTAACTCACTACAGAGTATAGAAAATTCTTTCACTGTTACCCAAATGCAGACATTTGCTGATTCACCAAAATTCTGCCTTTCCAGATTTTAGAGTTTTCCTGCTTTTCTGATTAAGTTTTCCTTATGTAAGGGCTTCACAAACAAGCAATGGTTGAGAAAGAGATGTGATATGAAATAATTCAGTCAAGAATTCATCTAGAATGTTTCACTTTAGATATGTAATCTAAGAATCTTCTTAGCATGCCTTCTTATCAGGCACATTTTGGTTTCACATTGTACCTATTGATATACTGTACCTTGGGACTCATAGAGGATGCTGAAAGGGAAACATTGAAAAGAGGAAAAACAATTAAATCTAAAGCATGCCCATTAGCAACCTGGTTCCATCCCCTTTCTTCTACTCATTTTGTCTTTCCTACACAATTAGACAGAGATGGAAAGACCATCGCTTTTTTTTTCCAAAGTGTCAGAGCAGATAAACAGGAAGAATAGCCAACCTGAGGCACAGGTCACTTGGAGGAGACCATGATATCACCCAGCATTCCGCTTTATTACCATCATTAAATCATTAACAAGGAAATAATATGACAGGTGAAATGCCCTTCCTACATGTCACAGGTATCACTTTCCCCAGGTTCATAAAATAGATTAATATTTGGTTTATTTCTTCTATCCGGAAAAGCATGGCAAACACCCACCCCCTCCATTCACTTTGTGTATTGAGCCTTCTAGAAACCAGTAGTAACACTAACCAAATACAAGTCCTTTTTAAATAAAATAGAAGAAAGTTTTTATATTCTACATTAAATGTCCCCAAGGGCTTCCCAGGTGGTGCTAGGAAGCCACCTGCCAATGCAGGTTAGACTTAAGAAATGCGAGTTTGATACCTGGGTCCAGAAGATCCCCTGGAAGACAGCACGGCAACCCACTCCAGTATTCTCACCTGGAGAATTCTATGGACAGAGGAGCCTGGCAGGCTACAGTCCATACATAGGGTTGCACAGAGTGGGACATGACTGAAGCGACTTGGCACACAAACATCACCAAATAGTATGGATCAAAATGTGAAAGAAATGAAATGAAAAGTCAAACTTTCTTAACAGACTTCTAACGGATTTCAGGTGCTCATTTTCTTGAAGAACATAAAGAGTCACAAGGCCTGCAAAAAACAATAAAGTTCTTGTGCATATGACATTCTAGGTTTGTTGGTTTAAAAGGCTGAAAGGATTAAGGGAGAAAAGAAGAGTATGGGATAATTCAAGAGGAAACAGGCTTCACTTCTTCTTATTTATTTATTTATTTATTTTAAATTTTAAAATCTTTAATTCTTACATGCGTTCCCAAACATGAACCCCCCTCCCACCTCCCTCCCCACAACATCTCTCTGGGTCATCCCCATGCACCAGCCCCAAGCATGCTGCTGTTGAGAAACTTGTAGAGGTAGTTACTCTGAGCGAGAGGACTTCCTATTACAAACAGTATCCACTCATGGAAGCATCGGAGAAGGCAATGGCACCCCACTGCAGTACTCTTGCCTGGAAAATCCCATGGCTGGAGGAGCCTGGTAGGCTGCAGTCCATGGGGTCGCTACGAGTCAGATATGATTGAAGCAACTTAGCAGCAGCAGCATGGAAGCGTCAATAATATAAGGCCATGAGGCATCTTCATCAGGTTAGCCAGCAGCATCTTACCGTTCATCCACTCTTTGTTCTCCACTGCGTCTCCTTTTCCAGGTCAGTTTTCTGATGTAATGATCTGCATAGACGTTCCAGTTCAGCTCAAAATAGTTAAAAATTCCCTTTCTCCTTCAAATGACGTTTGATTTTCCCAGAAAGTCTTAGAGACAAAGTTTAGCATCCCCATTTTACTAATAAATGACTGACAAGAAGACAGATGGCTTTTCCCACATCTCACGGTCAAAAAGTGGTGGTTTTGATATTCTAAAGAGTTTTAAAGTTCTCACACTCTTTCTATGGCTACACTTATGTCCTTTGGTTAATAAGGACTTTACTTTTTTAAGTGACAAGACGCCAGCTCAAACTGGTTTTGTTGTTGTTCAGGCACTAGGTCATGTCTGACTCTTGGCGACCCCATGGATCTCCTCCCTTGTGAAACCTGGAAATGGAGTTAAATATCCTAGGGTTGTTTTCTAGTTAACCATTCTAAAAAATCAATAGTTTCTATCGCTTTTTTTGTGTCAATATCTAAAAGTGGTATCTGGACACAGAGATGTAAAACTTACAAATTTCCTCCACAGCACCATCTATAGGCCTATTGAATCAATTCTTCATGTTGTCCATCCATTGCTCATTTTCAGTAATTAAAAGGAACATTTTTTGTTTGCCATTAACATTGATTCATATGCAGTCTTAAAATCTAATGATCAATTGATCTCACTAATAATGATCTGAACTGAACTTTTCAAATTATACAGCTGAGCCCTTTGACTCAAGAACTTTGTTGCAAGGGAGCCAGGTATACAAAAGTATATATGTACCCCAAATAGTGTCCCTTTATAAACAATGCCACGAATTTTAAAATAAAATGATGTACTTCTTGAATCAAAATAACTTTAATTCTTAAACAATTCACTTTATCTTGATCAGTTTTGTTATGTTTTGTTTTTGCCTTATGGAGTATAATTTGTGCTAAAAGATTAAACAGTTATCTCTATTTTCCTGGTGTGTGTGTGCTAAGTTCGCTTCAGTCATGTCCAACTCTTTGTGACCCTACAGACTGTAGCCCATCAGGCTTCTCTGTCCATGGGATTCTCCAGGAAAGAATACTGGAGTGGGTTGCCATGCCCTCCTCCAGTGGATCCTCCCTGACCCAGGTATCAAACCCCAGTCTCTTACATCTAACCCGAATTGGCAGGCAGGTTCTTTACTTCTAGTGCCACCTGGGATGCCCCATTTTCCTGGTATTACCTTTTAGCTTACAGCACTGTTCTGTACCAATTTGTACTTGCAAGAACATTTAAACATTTAGTGTGAAAATAAAAAAGATTTTAAAGTCTACATTCTATAGTGGACGCAGTGACTTTTCATTAGGAATTATTCTGCTTGACTGATAGCATATATATACAGATACTTTCAAAGAACTCAAAAATCGCAATTGTAGTGAGAAAAGACAACGGAAAGCATTACATATGACATCGTAACCACTCCTGAATAGCAAATGCATTTTCCTACATTTACTTCTATATTTTGATTTTATTTGCAAAAAGGCAGCTCAGAGAAAGGAAGAAGGTTGAAGTCTCACTGGGAAGAGGCGCTGAAAGTCATCAGAACAGAAGAAAGTGCTCTGGAATTTGGTACAGAGTACGAGTTAATGTGCTTCCCAGGTGATTCAGTGGTAGAGAATCCACCTGCCAGAGCAGAAGATGCGGGTTCCATTCCTAGGTCGGGAAGATCCCCTGGAGAAGGAAATGGCAGCACACTGCAGTATTTTTGCCTGGAAAATCCCATAGACGGATGAGCCTGGTGGGCTACAATCCTTAGTGTCGTAAAGAGTTGGACACAACTGAAGCTACATAGCCCTCAGCACAGCACGAGTTCCATGGCCCATGTGTACAGTCATTAATAACTGAGCGATCACACAGCACAGCTGGTATGCTTGACACTAATGTCACATTTACATATGATTGTTCCACTTGGAGCTGCTCAGGTGGGTTGCTTTTAGTTTCCCAAACTAGCAATTTAGCCTAGTCTTTTTTTTTTCAACCTGCAGTTTGTGATCCAAAGAAGCACAGATGTTTTCCACATGAGAAACAGACCTCAGGTAATACGTGCTTACTATTTCCTCTTTATTCCATAGCTCTATTGCATTGATGTCTACATAAACTATTATTATTTTAATCATCCACTGCCTTCCATCACAGAATTAATTAATAAATGTTTCTAAATCTTTATCTACTAGAGATTCTTGAATACAAATCACCTGCTTCCTCTTTCTTTCATGAATAAGACTTAAACAGTAACACTATAAAAGTAAAAGGTACTCCATCTAAAAAACAAGCCTTTTTCCTATACATAGAATTTTACTATAAAAGCCTTTGAAACTAGTTGTACTAAATATGGTTAATAACCTTAAAATAACATTTGGAATAGTAACACAATTCACATGCCTAAATAAATTGCAAAATTATTCCAATGTAGATGGATAGTTATGGTACAAGTTTTGTAAGAATGTTTCACTTAATCAAATTTTAATGAGATTATCATGCAAGATACTATTACTTCCAAGTCAAAGATGAGAAATCTGAGGTTTGTCAAAGTTAGCAAACATTTCCAAGGCCACCCAGGTTTACCGTATGTGGTGTAAATCAAATTTTGTCCATATCAATTGACTTTCTAGAAATAAGGTTGTATTCTCTTTACAGATATATATTTTTAGTTCTCTAATATGTATTTACATTCTTTAGGAAATCAACAATTTTCCTGAAATTGAAAACATTTCAACAATAAAAATAATCATAACATGCTAATGTATAACTGACGTACACGTGTGCTAAGTCGTTTCAGTCATGTCCAACTCTTTGCGGCCCTGTGGACTGTAGCCCACCAGGTTCCTCTGTCCATGGGGATTCTCCAGGAAATAACACTGGAGTGGGTGGCTATGCCCTCCTCCAGGGGATCTTCCCAACCCAGGGATCGAACCTGCGTCTCTGGCATCTCCTGCACAGGCAGGGGGGTTCTTTACCACTAGCGCCACCTGCGTAACAGTACTTAAAGAGGTTTAAGTCCATCTTGAGAGGGACCCAGCCTCATCTTTTAAAGAGCAACTTTTCTGGATATTCAGACACATACTTCATCCCCTTCCAAAGAGAATGAGCAAAACTCTGCCATTTAATATGTGCAACCAAGTTTCTACCCTCTCATAAATGGAAAAGATTCTCCAAAAGAAACAAGCAAAACCATCCCTATAACATTTCCCTTTCTAGAGAAGCTGAGGCGCTTCATTACATTCCACTACATCAACTATTTACATCTTGACAACAAGCACTTCCCTGCTGGCATCAGGCTGTGACAGGAGACAGGGCAGAGGCGAGGGTTACAGCAGCCAATCTGAATTTAACTCAAAGGACCTCTGGCAGAAAAGTGACTCCATTGATCTGAAACCATCACTGTGTGGTCAAAGAATAATAAAATGCATCCCATTTCATGAGAAAATGAGAATATATTTGTATTAATTACTTTCTTAAAGAATATCAGGGAGCTTGACAGGCTAGGGTCAGGTGAAATATTTCTAGGATGTCTAAAGACCAGGTCACTTCCTTCTTCTCTCTCTCCTTATTTCCCCCTTCTTCCTTCCTGTGCCTTCTCTCTCTCCATCTTTATGCATTTTGTCCTTAGCAATAACTAATAACTACTTTTTTTCCCTCCCAAATGAAATATGAATATGGGTGCAATGAGAATAACCAACACCACCAGCCTGAGAAAGCAACCATCTTAGCATTCAACACGCCTGTCAGCACAACTGCATGTATCATGTAGTCCAACTGAATCTTTGCTTTATTTCCATCTGTAGCCTTCAATTTACAACTCAGAAAAGAAACAATACCCTTCTCAGAGGCCTTAAGTAGCCTTTCATGTTATGCAGTGGTGGCACTGGGAGTTTGTTAAAAATCTCATTTTGATGGAGGAAATGAAAAGTAATATCTAGGAGAAATACAAACTAATCCTAAAGAATCTCAATCAATGCAGGTCATGGATGCTTAGACCGCATCAGTGAACGTTATCATCTAAAAAAGGAGTCAAAGAGCTACAATACACACATGGTAGTGATTTCTAAGAGTATGTGTTCATTTGTTGTTACTGTTCGGTCACCAAGTCATGTCCAACTCTTTGCCACCCCGTGGACTGCAGAACTCCAGGCCTCCCTTATGTGTTCATAATTTGTGTTCATTAGCATTGTAAATTAGCCTTATGATAGCCTAAAGCATTACATGTTTCTATTTGTCTGTTTTGTGGAAATCAGCACTATACTTAGATGAAAAAAAAAAAAAAACAACTTTTCTAATTTATGTGAATGGATTCTTGAGGCTTGAGCTAAACCTCCCAGTGACAACATCATGCACAGAGCACGTAATGCATTTTAAAAAGGCAGCATATATCAAAGTTTGTAAATGAAAATTATAATAAGGTTTTCTGTAAAACTCTGATATCTCTGAATAATGGTTCTAATGATAACTGTTGTTCTGTTGTTCAGTTGCTAAGTCGTGTCCACCTCTTTGCCACCTCATGGACGACAGCCACTGGGCCTCTCTGTCTTTCACTATCTCTCAGAGTTTGCTCAAACTCATATCCATTGAATTGGTGATGCCTTCCAACCATCTCATCCTCTAAAGTCCCCTTCTCCTCCTTCCCTCAATCTTTCTCAGCATCAGGGTCTTTTCCACCTCTCTGCATCAGGTGGCCAAAGTATTGGAGCTTCAGCTTCATTATCAGTCTTTCCAATGAATATTTATGGTTGATTTCCTTTAGGATTGCCTGGTTTGATCTCTTTTCTGTTCAAGAGACTCTCAAGAGTCTTCTCTAGCACCACAGTTCAAAAGCATCAATTCTTTGGCACACAGCCTTCTTTTGGCCCAATTCTCACATCTGTACATGACTACTGGAAAAGACCGTAGCTTTGACTATACTCATTTTGTCAGCAAAGTAACATCTCTGCTTTTTAATACTCTGTCTAGATTTGTCATAGTTTTCCTTCCAAGGAGCAAGCATCTTTTAATTTTGTGGCTGCAGTCACCATCCACAGTCATTTTGGAGCCCAGGAAAATAAAATCTGCCACTGCTTCTACTTTTCCCCTTCTATTTGCCATGAAGTGATGGGACTGGATGTCACGATCTTCATTTTTTGAATGTTGAGATTTAAGCCAGACTTTTCACTAAGAAATTCTTTAGTCCCTCTTCACTTTCTGCCATTAGAGGGGTATTGTCTACTAAAGATGACTAGGAAATGTATTTTGATGTTGTAGGTAAAGTATCTGAATTAAATTGTTTCATCAAACATGAGAGCAGAAAAAAAGCAATATTTCTAAATATTTTTATTTCCTATAACATAATTTAAATGTATTTACACTTTCAATAAAATCTATTTAATAAATAAAACCATAAATTAAATATAAGTAGACATTTTCCAACATTATCTATGTTTTGTATTATAACTGACAAAATTAACTTTTTCAGACTTATTATAGAGAAAATAAGGTTCATTTTAGACTGAGAATCATACATGCTATAATAGCTGCTGATAAGAAAACTTCATAATTTAAGAAAAATAATTAAAACTCTGATGTAATCAGAAGTATTTGAATTCTGTTATACTGGCTTTCCTATTTGGAACCAGTCTGTTGTTGCATGTCCAATTCTAACTGTTGCTTCCTGACCTGCATACACATTTCTCAAGAAGCAGGTCAAGTGGTCTGGTATTCCCATTTCTAAAGCCCCTGTGCTCAGACACCATACAATATTCAGTACTTGGAAGGAACATGAAATAATTTAAAACTCTGCATCATAAATAACTCATAAAAGATAGATATACCTAATTTTCTTACTTTTGAGGACAAATGTATATCTGTGGGTTGAAACCTCAAAACTATTTTTTGAGTTAAGAGCTCAGAATTTATTCTTTGACATAATTGCCCCTGATTTGGTCCTGTTTCCTACACAGCAGGAACCACTGTTTCCAGCAACACTGGAAGGACAGACAATCCTGCACTGTATTGCTCTTACAGCTTTGAGGTCTTTGAATTTGTTCTTTCCTCTGCTTAAATTCACTGATAAATGGCAAACCTCTACGCTACTTTGTTCTGCCCTGATACACTGCAAGAATTCCATCAAAATAAGCCTTAACTTTCTTGAATAGACCACGTTTTTATTAGCACTGTAGGAAATAGCTTCACCCTCTCTGAGAAGTCAGAAAACAAACATACTTCTATGTAAAGTAAAATATAAAGCAACATGTCACACTTATAATGGCAGGTACTGTAAATAATTTACATTCATTATTTTACATTATTGACACATATTTCTCTACAAATCTCTACCTCTCTACAGAAGAGGTACAACTGAGGCCAAGAGGTTAGGTGGTATGCCTAAAGTCATACAAACAGTAAGTGGCAGAGCTTGAACTCAAATCTAGGCAATCTGGGTATACAATATGTATTCTCCTCCATTGTATTAATCGCCCATTTCACCTACTTTCAAAAATCATTTGATCAGTTGAGGTATTCTTAATCAGTTATCTAGAAACTAAAGGCTGGTCATTCAACAGTAATTGGGTTCCAGCTATGAGTTATGCATAACCCATAACCTGAATATTATTTCCTGACATATTATTTTTATTTGACAAGAGCCATTCCATTTAACATTCACTTATTTTCTCAGAAACTTACAATCCTTATAAAAACAGTAAAGATCCAGATAAATCAAGACATATAATTGCTAAAGAGAACTGTCTCTAACAAGTAACAGAATTTTTTTTTCCTTTTTCAAGAATGCTCTGATTTTAAAGATGGGGTAAAATGTTCTGGCTTAAAATAACATCTAGCTAGCATCCCTTTTACAACTTCTCTTAACTTTCCCCAAATTCATCTCTCAGAGAAGAGATTTCATAACAATCTTGATCTTATATAGGACTATCTGATGCTCTGTCACCGAAATGTAGAAGGGCTTCCACTAAATTTCAAAGTAAGAGAAAAGAACATGAATTGTACAACAAAATTGATATTGCACCAGTACTTTGCATTAGATGTTGTGCAAAGCTACTCTCCTGAAATCAGGATTTAGCCAAGTCTCACTATCTCCTCCCTTTTTCAAAATTAATATGCATTACATACATTATTAAACATTAATATACAATAGGCAAATGGGCTTCTGCAAGGCTATTCCTTCTGTTTCTTGAGGCAACCAAAATATCTTTCTCAGGTCCCCTAATGGTATAATACTTCCATTCTAGATCTAGGAAAAGACTGCAACCTCCAAAATGTAACAAAGCTGGAATTTGTCTAAGCTCATACTGCTTGAAGCTCAACAGGCCAGTAAATCAAGAGATGATGTTGGGGCAAGGAATAATGAGTGAATTTATTCAGAAAGCCAGAAGACTGAGAAATAGTGGATGAGTGTCCCAAGATTGTCAGGAGAAATATCAATAAATATCAATATCAGTAGTGAAGGACAGGGAAGCTAGGTCTGACAGACTGTGGTTCACTGAAGGAGGGAATGGCAAACCACTTCAGTATTCTTGCCTTGGGAACCCCATGAACAGTATGAAAAGGCAAAATGATAGGATACTGAAAGCGGAACTCCCCAGATCAGTATGTGCCCAATATCCTACTGGAGATCAGTGGAGAAATAACTTCAGAAAGAATGAAGGGATGGAGCCAAAGCAAAAACAATACCCAGTTGTGGATGCTACTGGTGATAGAAGCAAGATCCAATGACATAAAGAGCAATATTGCATAGGAACCTGGAATGTCAGGTCCATGAATCAAGGAAAATTGGAAGTGGTCAAGCAGGAGATGGCAAGAGTGAAAGTCGACATTCTAGGAATAAGCTAACTAAAATGGACTGGAATGGGTGAAGGTGATGAAAGAGAGCGAAAAAGCTGGCTTAAAATTCAACATTCAAAAAACAAAGATCATGGCATCCAGTCCTATCACGTTATGGCAAATAGATGGGGAAACAATGGAAACAGCGACAGACATTATTTTCTTGGGCTCCAGAATCACTGCAGATGGTGACTACAGCCATGAAATTAAGAGATGCTTGCTCCTTGGAAGAAAAGCTATGACAAACCTAGACAGCATATTAAAAAGCAGAGACATCACTTTGCCAACAAAGATCACTATAGTCAAAGCTATGGTTTTTCCAGTAGTCATGTACGGATGTGAGAGCTGGACCATAAGCAAGGCAGAGCGTCAAAGAATTGATACTTTTGAACTGCGGTGTTAGAGAAGACTCTTGAGAGTCCCTTGGACAGCAAGGAGATCAGACCAGTCAATCCTTAAGAAAATCAATCCCGAATATTCATTGGAAGGACTGATGCTGATGCTGAATCTCCAATACTTTGGCCACCTGATGTGAAGAGCTGACTCCTTAGAAAAGATGCTGATGCTGGGAAAGATTAAAGGCAGGAGGAAAGGGGGATGACAGAGAATGAAATGGTTGGATGGCATTACCAAGCTGATGGACATGAGTTTGAGCAAACTCTGGGAGATGAAGAACAAGGAAGTCTGGCATGCTGCAGTCCATGGGATCGCAAAGAGTGGGACACGACTGAGCAGCTGAACAAATCCTTGTGTGTGTGCTAAGTTGCTTCAGTTGTGTCCGACTCTTTGTGACTCTATGGACTGTAGCCTGTCAGGCACCTCTGTCCATGGGATTCTCCAGGCAAGAATACTGAAGTTGTTGTTATGCCCTCCTCCAGGGGATCTTCCTGACCCAGGGATCAAATCCTAGTCTCTTATGTTTCCTCCATTGGCAGGTGGGTTCTTTACCAGTAGCACTACCTGGAAAGCTCCTATAGCCATGCTTAACTCTTCTTATATCTGGAGCACAAGCATTTTGGAAAATTCAAAAAGGTCTAACTAAGTTGGTCCATACCCTATTTCCTAGTTTCTTTCAACAGTCTCCATTTTTAAAATAAAACATTATCCAAAATGTCAACAGTAAGTAAAAATGAGAAATATCCACTATATGTATGGTAAACTTTGGACAACAGGAAGATCAAACCAATCAATTCTAAAGGAAATCGACCCTGAATATTCCCTGGAAGGAATGAGGCTGAAGCTGAAACTCCAAAACTTTGGCAACCTAATGTGAAGAGCCAGCTCTTTGGAGAAGACTCTAATGCTGGGAAAGATTGAGGGCAGGAGGAGAATGGGATGACAGAGGATGAGATGGCTACATGGCATCACAGATTCAATGAACATGAGTTTAAGCAAACTCCAGGAGACAGTGAAGGACAGGGAAGCCAGGTGTGCTGCAGTCCATGGGGTTGCAAAGAGTCAGACACGACTGAGTGACTGAACAACAACAAAAATCTATTACAAGTCAAATGGGCAAAACCCCTTAAAACCCAAGTATTAAAAAGTTATACTAACTCACCATAAAAGGAAACAAATAGAAAAGCATAATACACAGACAGTCACATTGTCTAATAATATAACTCATTACACTGAGGTGACATTTTTAAAAAATAGGAAGTCAGAAAAAACTGTAGAAAGAAAAGAGGGAAAAAAAGTTTACATATACCTCATGTTGATGAGGGCTCAATAAATCACGTATAACACATAGCATTAACTGTAAGATATGTCTTCATTTTGATGCAATGGTTCTATTTCCAAAAATCTATTCTAAGGATGTAATTGGATGTACAGAGAAAAGTGGGTATACAAAGGCTTTCAGCAAAATCTTACAATAGGAATAATACTGTAAAAACAAACCACACTTTCATGACTTGAGAACCACTTAAGTATTTTATGCAAATATATAGTAATCCATTAAAATGAATATTTTTGAAGAAGACTTGGAAACAGAAAACATTTTTTGAAGCTAGATAAAGGATACAGTTTAGCTATGAACAAATTGGCATTGTAGAGAATTGTTTCACTGCTATCGTTTCCAGGGTTACTCACTTATCTTTTGCTGCTTCCCAGGTGGCACTGTAGGAAAGAATCCACCTTGCGGAGGTACAAGAGATGCAGGAGATACAGGTTCCATCCTTGGATAACAACCTCCAGTATTCTTACCTGAAGAATCACATGGACAGAGAAGCCTGGCACGCTACAGCCCATGGGGTCGCAAAGAGTCGGACACAACTGAGCAACTGAGCGCACAATTTCAAATGGAGGACTTTCTTGTTTTTCTGATTGAAATACTAAAAAGAAATTTAAGGTAACCCTGTAACAATTTATTCTAAATGTCTGTGACTTCAGTGAATTGCATTTTAAGTGGAAGGCAGGTTTGTGGAATGATGTCATATTTGTGTGTTAACTTTAAACAAAAGCAAATTGTCCTTCAATTGCTAATGACTGTAGTATATGCAGTTCACTGTATTGTTTAAATAGATTTCAAATAACTTTCATGTAATTTGTAATCATTTTAGCAGGTGGTGTGTGGTTAGCAATCAATAAGCACATGAAAGTGTTGCAAATGAGGCTCCAGGATCAATAGAACATTCTTCTTCCCTGGGAAGCACAGCCTACTCAGATGGTTGTCCTAGCACAGCCTACTCAGATGGTTGTTTTGTATTTATTGCAGATACATGAGCACATTTTTTCTGAAAAAATTGACAAATTAGGGAGATAGACAAAATGTCTTTCACTAGCATCATTACAGGGATGCCATTTGTTTTAAAGAACATATCCTGAGACAGGCGTGTGTGCTAAATCGCTTCAGTTGTATCCAACTTTGCCACCCTCTGTACTGTAGCCAGCCAGCCTCCTCTCTCTGACCCTGAAATTTTACAGACAAGAATACAAGTGGGTCGCCATGACTTCCTCCAGGGGATCTTCCCAACCCAGGAATCAAACCCGTGTCTCTTATGTCTCTTGCATTGGCAGGAGGCTTCTTTACCACTAGGGCCACCTGGGAAGCCAGAGACAGGCAGAAGCAGGCCTATATTTGGTACAGAGGATCAAATGGCAGTCAAGTTCTTAATCTTTAACCAATGGGTATGTGTCATCACAGGTCCCCTTTCTTTGGCACATATTTTTAAATGTATTACAAAGGCATGCACTCATCTTAGTATGTGGAGTTCCAGAAGAACTATACAAAAAATATCTTCACAACCCAGATAATCACGATGGTGTGATCACTCACCTAGAGTCAGACATCCTGGAATGCGAAGTCAAGTGGGCCTTAGGAAGCATCACTACGAACAAAGCTAGTGGAGGTGATGGAATTCCAGTTGAGCTGTTTCAAATCCTGAAAGATGATGCTATGAAAGTGCAGCACTCAATATGCCAGCAAATTTGGAAAACTCAGCAGTGGCCACAGGACTGGAAAAGGTCAGTTTTCATTCCAATCCCAAAGAAGGCAATGCCAAAGAATGCTCAAAACTACCGCACAATTACACTCATCTCACATGCTAGTAAAGTAATGCTCAAAATTCTCCAAGCCAGGCTTCAGCAATACATGAACCATGAACTTCCATGTGTTCAAGCTGGATTTAGAAAAGGCAGAGGAACCAGAGATCAAATTGCCAACAGTCTACTGGATCATCAAAAAAGCAAGAGAGTTCTAGAAAAACATCTACTTCTGCTTTATTGACTATGCCAAAGCCTTTGACTCTGTGGATAACAACAAACTGGAAAATTCTTAAAGAGATGGGAATACCAGACCACTTGACCTGCCTCGTAAGAACTCTGTATGCAGGTCAGGAAGCAACAGTTAGGACTGGATATGGAACAATAGGCTGGTTCCAAATTGGGAAAGGAGTATACTGTCACCCTGCTTATTTAACTTATATGCAGAATACATCATGAGAAATCCTGGACTGGACAAAGCACAAGCTGGAATCAAGACTGCCAGGAGAAATAACAATAACCTCAGATATGCAGATGACACCACCATTATGGCAGAAAACAAAGAAGAACTAAAGATCCTCTTGATGAAAGTGAAAGAGGAGAGCAAAAAAGTTGGCTTAAAGCTCAACATTCAGAAAACGAAGATCATGGCATCTGGTCCCATCATTTCATGGCAAATAGATGGGACAACAGTGGAAATGGTGAGAGACTTTATTTTTTTAGGCTCCAGAATCACTGCGGATGGTGACTGCAGCTATGAAATTAAAAGATCCTCCTTGGAAAAAAGTTATGACCAACCTAGAGAGCATATTAAAAAGCAGAGACATTACTTTGCCAACAAAGGTGCTTCTAGTGAAAGCTATGGTTTTTCCAGTAGTGATGTACGGATGTGAGAATTGGACTATAAAGAAAGCTGAGCACCGAAGAATTGATGCTTTTGAACTGTGGTATTGGAGAAGACTCTTGAGAGTCCCTTGGACTGCAAGGAGATCCAACCAATCCATTCTGAATGAGATCAGCCCTGGGATTTCTTTGGAAGGAATGATGCTAAAGCTGAAACTCCAGTACTTTGGCCACTTTAATGGAAGAACTGACTCATTTGAAAAGACCCTGATGCTGGGAAAGATTGAAGGAGAGAGGAAAAGAGGATGACAGAGGATGAGATGGTTGGATGGCATCATCAGCTCAATGGACAAGAGTTTGAGTAAACTCCAGGAGTTGGTGATGGACAGAGAGGCCTGGCATGCTGAAGTCCACGGGGTTGCAAAGAGTCGGACATGACTAAGCAACTGAACTGCCTGACGGACTGATTACACTTTACTTTAAAAGACACACATAAACAAAATATGTAGAGTTTTGTTTATTAAAGGCTGAAATAAAACATTACCTCATGAATATTAGCTTCACTTTTACTTCTTAGGTATTGAAACATTTTAATTACTGATGATTAAGGGGCATATATGGCATCCGGTACCATCACTTCATGGGAAATAGATGGGGAAACAGTGGAAACAGTGTCAGACTTTATTTTTGGGGGCTCCAAAATCACTGCAGATGGTGACTGCAGCCATGAAATTAAAAGACGCTTACTCCTTGGAAGGAAAGTTATGACCAACCTAGATAGCATATTCAAAAGCAGAGACATTACTTTGCCAACAAAGGTTCGTCTAGTCAAGGCTATGGTTTTTCCAGTGGTCATATATGGATGTGAGAGTTAGACTGTGAAGAAAGCTGAGTGCTTAAGAATTGATACTTTTGAACTGTGGTGTTGGAGAAGACTCTTGAGAGTCCCTTGGACTGCAAGGAGGTCCAACCAGTCCATCCTAAAGGAGACCAGTCTTGAGTGTTCATTGGAAGGACTGTTGCTGAGGCTAAAACTTCAGTACTTTGGCTACCTCATGCGAAGAATTGACTCATTGGAAAAGACTCTGATGCTGGGAGGGATTGGGGGCAGGAGGAGAAGGGGGTGACAGAGGATGAGATGGCTCAGTGGCATCACTGACTTGATGGACGTGAGTTTGAGTGAACTCTGGGAGTTGGTGATGGACAGGGAGGCCTGGCTTGCTGTGATTCATGGGGTCGCAAAGAGTCGGACACGACTGAGCGACTGAACTGAACTGAGGCTTTCCAGGTGGCACCAGGGTAAAGAATCTGCCTGCCAACGCAGGAGACATAGGTTGCATCCCTGGGTCCAGAAGATCCCTTGGAGAAGGAAATGGCAACCCATTCTAATATTCTTGCATGGGAAATCCCACGGGCAAAGGAGCTTGGTGGGATACAGTCCATGGGGTCACAAAAAGGTGGGACACATCTTAGCAACTAAACAACAGCAAACAACAACAATGGGGATATAAATTATTTCATGAAAAATAGATTTTATAATCTATTATGTATAAAATAGATTTTCATATATATTGTCCTCCCTTCCCTTGTTAGAAAGTAGACTTGTATGTATTATTAAAGTTTATTACCTTGCCTACAGATACACTTTCTGTTCAGTTCAGCTCAGTCACTCATCATGTCCTACTCTTTGCGACTTCATGAATCGCAGCACGCTGGGCCTCCCTGTCCATCACCAACTCCCAGAGTTCACTCAGACTCACGTCCATTGAGTCAGTGATGCCATCCAGCTATCTCATCCTCTGTCGTCTCCTTCTCCTCCTGCCCCCAATCCCTCCCAGCATCAGAGTCTTTTCCAATGAGTCAACTCTTTGCATGAGGTGGCCAAAGTACTGGAGTTTCAGCTTCAGCATCGTTCCCTCCAAAGAAATCCCAGGGCTGATATCCTTCAGAATGGACTGGTTGGATCTCCTTGCAGTCCAAGGGGCTCTCAAGAGTCTTCTCCAACACCACAGTTCAAAAGTATCAATTCTTCAGCACTCAGCTTTCTTCACAGTCTAACTCTCACATCCATATATGACCACTGGAAAAACCACAGCCTTGACTAGACGGACCTTTGTTGGCAAAGTAATGTCTCTGCTTTTGAATATACTGTCTAGGTTGGTCATAACTTTCCTTCCAAGGAGTAAGCGTCTTTTAATTTCATGGCTGCAGTCACCATCTGCAGTGATTTTGGAGCCCCCAAAAATAAAGTCTGACACTGTTTCCACTGTTTCCCCATCCATTTGCCATGAAGTGATGGGACCGGATGCCATGATCTTCGTTTTCTGAATGTTGAGCTTTAAGCCAACTTTTCGCTCTCCTCTTTCACTTTCATCAAGAGGCTTTTTAGTTCCTCTTCACTTTCTGCCATAAGGGTGGTGTCATCTGCATATCTGAGGTTATTGATATTTCTGCCAGCATCTTGATTCCAGCTTGTGCTTCTTCCAGCCCAGCGTTTCTCATGATATATTCTGCATATAAGTTAAATAAGCAGGGTGACAATATACAGCTTTGATGTACTCCTTTTCCTATTTGGAACCAGTCTGTTGTTCCATGTCCAATTCTAACTGTTGCTTCCTGACCTGCATATAGGTTTCTCAAGAGGTAGGTCAGGTGGTCTGGTATTCCCATTCTGTCCTTTATTGAGCCCATCTTTGCATGAAATGTTCCCTTGGTGTCTCTAATTTTCTTGAAGGGATCTCTAGTCTTTCCCATTCTGTTGTTTTCCTCTGTTTCTTTGACAGATACCCGTATTCCTGCATATTTCATCACTGTTTAGCATGAAAACATTCTACAAAGTGTTTAAAGATATTAAAGTACTTATGTGGTAAAGAAGTAAAATAAGGAAGATTCAAGGAAAGAAAAGAATCCCCCTGTTGTTTGCACACTTGTTTTCTGTAGAGATACTGTAGGAACTACCTTTGCCTCTGGCCAACTGGGTATTCATTGGGGGAGGAGACCACTTAGAAATTTACAACAGAAGTCAAGGCTGGGCTAAGGATAAACCCATGAGAAGAGCTCTAAACTAGAGAGAAAGAAACATTTAGGAATAAGAAAAGTGATTAAAAAAAAAACAACAACAAACAGTATGCACATCACCCCAGTGGGTGATCCTTAGCAATTTCCTCTTTACTCATGTAAATACTCAAAAAGAAAAAAAAGCTCTCAACTCTTGCGAACTAAAAAATAAGTAGAAAATAAGACAGCCAAGAAGGAAATTCTCTTAATTTTGGGCTTTGGAGGCTGCGTGGGTCCAGCTTGCCGCCTACCCTTAACTCCCTTGGGGGAATATTTCTTGGGAAGAAAATGGTCCGCCTCCCCGCAGTCGTCAGAGCCCTGATTCCCAGAAGGTGTAACCACGCGTGGCTGGGACGGGGAGAAAGAGTGGCCACTCCTGTTGCACAAGCGCAAAGCCAGAGAAGCATCTGCTGAGATGCGACTGGAGACCAGTGGCTCACCCCAGGGCTTTCGGGAAATGAAAAGGAATCCAGTAGAACCAAGGGTCTCAAGCCGAGTAATCGCTAGCTAGGAGTCCGCGTGGACTCCATTCTCTATTTTACAGATTGGACTCTCCAGTCCCAGGGTCGTGACCAAGCAAGTCTCCCGGAGTGACAAGCTGGGAATCACCGCGCCGCAGTGAACAACAAGTAAGTTATTGCCAACTTTGCCAATATATACGACATTTCCTCTAAACACTTTAATCTGATTTTCAGGTGTGAACACCACAGTGATGGCCAGAAGATAACTTTTATCCTGAAATCGTCAGTACGCTGATGGGACCTCCACCACCAGCAGACACACACACACACACACACACACACACACACACACACACACACACACACACACTCAATACATCGCACCTGGAGCAACGGGACCTCGCCCCTAGGCTGGTGCGCACTTGGCGGGGGGCGGGGGAGGGGAGGGGGTTTGTTTAAAATTTGGGAACTTACTGATTTCGTTGGAAAGAGCGAGCTGGATTGAGGGTGGATGGAACGCCGCCTCGTCATTTACTCATTGCGACTGTCTCCATTGTGGACACTAGTAGCGAGTCACAGACGCCTGCTCTTGCAGGGGAAGTCTGACACCTTGAGGACGCGAGAGGGGGTGCCGGGACCCCCGGGAGCCGGAGAGGGAGAAGCTTTGCGAGTTACCGGGTGAGGAGGGTGGGGGCTACTTTTTCAAGTCGGGGGACCTGCCGCGCGGGTCTTGTTTCCTTGGGTGGGAGCAGGGTGATCAGCGGCCGAGTTCTGACGCGAACTGAAGTCGGACAGCTTGGGGGGTGAGCCTGCCCGGAGCCTGGAGGTGTGTCTGGCTCGCCTCCAGGGTCACAGGGTGGGGTACTGGCCACAGACTGGACTGGATAGCCGCTGGCATGCGGTGAGCTCGCGTGCCCAACAGGCTGACCCCAAACATCTGGCCCCGGGGCGGCGGAGGCTCTTCCCCGGGTCCTGCCCTCGCGCGGGTCCACCTCCACCGCCTCGCAGAGCGGCGCGTGGGACGCGCTTCTTTCCGAGTGGTCCCCTCCGAACCCGGGCTGCGCTGACCCGGAGTCAGGCCGCCACCGGAGATGCAGGGAGGGGTGCCTTCCTCTGGGTTCGTCGGCTGACAGCCGTGGGAACGCTAACTTTACCCGGAGGGGTCCTTAAGGGCCGGGAGTGGGTGAGGTTCTCCTCCCTTGGAGCTCACCTCCCCCTCGCCCCAGGCCCTCCCCTCCCCCGCCTCGCGCGGCATCACTCTCAGAGCATCCTCACTCCGCCCAGTTCGGTGCCAGCTGCGTGGGCTCCAGCTTCGTGCGTTTTCCTTGGAATGCTCGGAAACTCGGCGAAGACTAAGGAGATCCCGTCGGAATTTGCCGGGCGTGCTGGCACCGGGCAGAGCACTCGCGCCGCTGGCCTCGACTCCAACCCCCTTCGGCCAGAAGACCGCAACTTTGCAGGTAAAAAGGGTGTCGCCTCAGAGCTCCATCTGGCCGGAGTCGCACCTCCCCTCGTTTCTGGGATCTCGGTTAAGTTTCTCAAGCTGCCTGGGAAGCCTGCTCCCTCTTGGGAGGCGGACATCCCTGGGGGTTACTGGATCCAGAGGCTCGGGCTCTGCAAGGTTTCTCTTTAGGGCTGGGGACCGGATCTGTGAAGCTTTCTGTGGTTGACCTGGGCTGAACGAGAGTTTGGGGATGTTTCTCAGCATCTTACCGCATCCGGCTTTAAAGCAGGGGAGAGGGCAAAGAGTGAACCCCCGGTGTGACTTATATGGTAAACAAAGCAGCAAGAAGCCACGCCGTGGAGCTGGGGAGCTGGGGAGCTAGGGAAGGCTGTTTTTAGCCTTTTACGCATTTGGGGAAGGTGGGAGATCTTGGTGGCCCCTGGGCGCATATAAGGGAGCCCTAGACTCTGGTACCTAAACTGGGGTAATAAAGAAACGACGGTGGTCAATATCCTGTCAGTTAAACTCTGCGTCATTTTCATTCTCTATCAAAACACGGAAACACTTCGATCCGTGTCGCTGGACCCAGGCTAAGGGATTCCTAGTTCGCTTGGCTACTGAGATTCCAATTAAGCCAGTGACCCTATCTGCTACTTGGCTGAATCACTGAGATTCGCTGCACAACTTGTTGTTCTAGCTGAGAAGTCGGTTGTCTTTTGTGATGAGGTAACTAGAGAATCCTGGAAGGGGATGGAGGGCTGGGAGAGACTGAGACAGGGAGCTCTGGGACTTGCCTGTATTCACTATGGTGTATCCCTGTTCACATGCTTTCTTAGGGGGGCCCTTCTCAGTTAATACCCATAACTGTAAGATGCAGCAAGTTGGCTTACTCTGAGTAAGCACCAAGCCAAAAGAGTGGGAGGAGGCAGAAACAAGGTTTACTCCTTTTATTAAAAGGAAATTTACAACAGACATGTAAAATTGAAAAAAAAAAATCAGTTCTCATATAATTTCTGGATTTCCTATTACAGTCATTGCTGCACAAAAGATATTACAAATTCTATAAGTGAAAAGGTTGGCTAGAGTTTGTTGTGTTTTTATTTTTTTTAAGAAAAATTCTGAATTAGGGAGAGTAAGAACGTGGGGATATGTTAAAACATTGAAATCATGGGTATTGAAATCATTGGCTATTTAAACTTAGATGGTAATACCTACTTCTATACCCACTTCTAACCCGGACAGTAGACCAAGACCTCTCCTTTTAAGTATGGTAGGCAAAAAGTCAGTAAGATAAAGGGATAACTAGTAGTTTAAATATTAGAATCAAAATTCAGTTAGATAAGTGCTTGCTAAAGAAGCACCTTAAAGACTGAATTAATGTAAATCAGCATATCAATAGAAGTTACATTGGCTTTATCAAAGTATTTTATGCAAGTATCTTGAATTAAGGGAAGGTTAGTACGGGTAGAAAGAAAGCAAGCACTTTCCTCTTTCCTGAATGAGACCACCGACCCACAGAGGCTTTCAGTAGAGTTCTGATCAGAGCTCAGTTACTCTGTTAAGCTTGATGTTGTGAACTGAAGAGCCAATAGGTTCATGCCAAGGAAGTTACATATGAAGAGAAATACTAATAGGTTAATGAAATTGATGCATAAGAGGTGCTTAATATTCCCTGGGTGAATAAATATATAGTTAGGTAGACAGCTTAAATAAGGCATAGCAAGAAGATTCATAATTGCAAATTTAGAGAATTTCTTCCATTTAGGTGAGAACTTAAAGGAACATGGGCATTCATCAAAGCATAAACTAAGTGCAAGAGATATAAGACATGTCTGTTTAGTAAAACCTGTCAAATATATTAACTCTCTTTCTGAAAAGCTTGGTTCTTGAAAAATATGTTTCAGTTTACTTGCTTCATGGTCACTCTCACAGGCATAAGAAGTGGAGTAAACTTCCATTACTTATAAGCTTTAAAGTTTTGTAATTTTACATTATTTACGTCTCTATGGCAGTTATTCCTGAAAAGTCAAGTTCAGATTACAAAGAAAAAAATATTAGAAAACTAAAGTTCTATATGAACTATATGGCCACTTCAGTTATTGAAGGTGTAAGAGATCAATTAACTTTCCGTCTAAGTCTGTTGTTGTTTAGTCGCTAAGTCATGCCCAGTTCTTTGCAGACCCTGTGGACTGTAGCCCATCAGGCTCCTCTGTCCATGGGATTTCCCAGGCAAAAATATTAGAGCGGGTTGCCATTTCCTTCTTCACGTAAGATAACCTCTATTGATTCATATTTTATATAAGTAGGAAACACCAGACATTGCTTTTATTCTTTCTGATTAAACCAAATTTGCATCTTATTCAGTACACACATTTTAAACTTAAAGCTTATAATAAATGTGATAAATTTCTATTGAAGTACAAAAATAACCATTATGAATGTGCCAATTAACCCCTCTGAATTGAAAATACTTTCATAAATGTGTTGCAGAAAATATTGTCATGATTTTGCACCTGCATGTTTAATTGCCAGGATAATTTATGACGATTCAGATCATTAACATATTATAAAACTTACATGATCTACCTTTTCTAATTAATTCATATATTAAAATAAAAATAAAAATAGGTACATTTTTGTTCCGTAGTTAATATTGTGAATATCAGTGCTCAAAGAGAAAGGATTTTGTAAATAAAGATGGAGAAGAAATGATAAACACCAGCTAGGAAAGTAAAATTGTAGACTGAATATTTTCTTTTGAAAATGTGATCGTTTGATTTCTAAAAACAAGCTAGGTGAAGGGAAGTATAAACTATTAAGTTTTCTTTTTTCCAAAATCATGACGCCTGAACATTTCATGAGATCAGATTCTAATGTGCCTCTTTTCTTTCCAAGTTGTATTGTCTGGGCCTAACTGAAACTAGTTGTTATTCACCTCTTTAATATCTGGAAAATCCACCAGAAGCATTTTGGTTCTTATTAAAAATGGTGTTGAAGAGACAGCTCAAAACAAAAACCTTGTCTTTTCACCTAATTTATGCTTCATCACTCCCCAAAACACATATTCATACCAAATAAACATTACAACTGATTAGTTCAACCCAACTTAAACTGGACATTTACTTCTATCTAGTTGTGATGAAAAGCTGTTTTGGAACTGTTAATATCTTTCCTCTCCTTATGTTTCCTGGTTCTAATCCTCCAAGCTGCATTGAAACCTTAATATTTTAAGAGATTTGAGAATATTTTGATCAGGAATGTGATATCATGGCTATATCTATTTAATTAGTACAAATATAGACCCACTCTCTGAGAACATTGGTACTACCAAAATAACACCTATGATGAAAAAATACTTTCAGAAGAAGCTCTTCATTGGTGGAACTGAAAATTAAAGACACGTACATTGAAAATATATCAGTTTGAAACTATGTGGTTCCATGAACTATTCAGTACATGGAGTGAAATTCTTAAGTCTCAATGGTTCTTCTGAAAGTCATTTCACTTAAACAGGTTATGAAAGAGAGATAATAGTTTCAGCAGTTGATCTTTTCCTGTAACTGAACTGTAGGTCATAGCCCATTAATATTAGTGTAGATTAGTCAATGCTTTGAAAAAACGTTTCCTTTGAAACTCGGCCGTGTCATTGAGTAATGGCTTCTTGAGAAGCAACAGGTGACACATGGGCCCAGTTTTGCACATAAAATTCAAAATGTTAAGTAAAACATTAATTTAAAAATAGGCCTCAATAGGTTTATCTAGCACACTCCATTCTTTTTGAGAAATGGCAAGTGAAATGTAATGAATCAGATACACATTCATTATACTCTGCCTGTAGTGTGCTATGGTCTAAAAATGTTGAAAAGTTACCATAAGTCATTTCCTTGAACAAATATTATCAATAGTAAAATTTACTTAAGACAGGAAGATAAGAATTATTACCAAAAAAGGAAAGTGGGAAAAAGAGAGTAAGTGAATATTTATGAGTACTTAAGGTATGCCAGGAACTGTGCTAGAAACTTAAATTTTTTTATCTTCACACCTACCCTAACACTAAGGTATTATTACTAACTTTTAAAGAATCTGAAAAGACTAAATTACTACGAAAAAGAAAAAAAAATCACATAGTTTCTTTGTGGTAGAGTCAGAATTTAAACCCATGTCTACTTGATTTTAGAGTCAATATTCCTGTTACTTGATTCTAATGGTTTCAAAAATAAATTAGTAATCTTTTAACAAGATCTGTGTTCATTGGATACTTATAGACATTTATTTATTTAGCTTTTCAAATGTAACATTGGGACATACACGACCCCATTATAACTCTAGAATTTGACACAACACTGTGTTAACTAAGGCTCTATCTGTTCTGAAGCAGAGTAGGAGATGAGATACTCAGCTCAAGCCAATTGTTCTCAAAACTATTTCCTTTCTTACTCTTGAATCTAAATGTAATGTGTGTGGAAAGAAAAAAAAAAGCTTATTTTCATGGATAAAATTCTAGATAATAGACCTTTAAATAGTTATGAGATTATAATTTCTAAATTAAAAATTGTCATTCAAACCTTGAAAACATCTGTAGGCTGTTGATAAAATGTCTTTGTACAAAACACAGTCATGTTAAGACAGGTTTTTGTTAATCTTATCAGTGTTAAATGAAATTTCTAGAGAAGTGTTTTTGTCTTAATTTTAATTGCTTAATTATTTTGCATGTCCCTTGGTATTTAATGAAGGGAGCACTCTTTCATTCATCCCAAAAGACATGGTTCAGCTGGTGGCACATTTTAACACATTTGCCATTAAAAAAAAAAAAAATACACCTGCATTTAAAACCAATGTGCTTAAATCCAGAAACCCATTGACACTGAAGTTGAGGAAATAAATTTTTTACATATATGACAAAAATTAGCACTGGTGATATCTATTCAGTAGATATTGTTTGAATGTTAGTAAATGGATAATTGAATAAATAGATTAGTGACACACGAATGAGATCTTCATCTTTGCATTTTCAGGCACAGCTCCCTCTCTACAGAATAACTTCTCTCTTACTGCTTCCTGTCAAAATGTTCTCCAGGCACTAAACCTAGCTCAACATCACTGTCTCCTTGAAAGCTTCCTTCATGTCTCCAGGTGTCTCAAGTATAAATACAAGCTAAACCCTTGTTATAGTCTACCTTACAGATGGATAGAGGTCTGTCTCCTAAACTAGACAGTAAACTCCTTTAAGAAATCCAGAGGATACTCAAAAATGTGTGAGTTTTAAAGTGACTTAGACTGTTATAAATATTACACCTTTGCAATTAAGCATACTTATTTCATAGTTTTATAATTCCATTGCTAAATTGTGAGCTAATTTATTTATCTAGTGAAGCCATTATAATAATAATTTGCACTTATATGATATTGTGAGTACTCTGTTACTTCCTATATTATAAACATTAACCCACTGATACACAATGGACATAACTTCCAGTCAGCTGGTGACTCTATAATGCTCATTTTCACAGAATTTATATATTCAGTTATTAATGTGCTTTAGTTTAAGTGGTGCTGTGCTGAAATTCTTAGGAGGGAGTTTTTGTTCTTTTACACCATAAGTGTGATTAGAGTTGAAAGAATATTTCTCAGGAATACTTACTGAACTCAAGGCAGTCAGAGACTTCTTTGGTGTGATTGCAATCATTAAGTTATGCTGAGAATTCATGTCAAAGCCTTGACAGCTTATGATGTCCAGTTGTAGGTGGCATGAGCTTTTATTTTGGGGAGGGCAGTTAGTAGTTTTTTATTCTTTTTATTCTGCCTGGTAAACTTGTTACAAATGAAAGTTTATGAACAGTGTTCATGTACCCTTTGTTGTTGTTTAGTCACCATTGTGACCCCATGGACTGTAGCCCACCAGGCTCCTCTGTCTAGGGAATTTCCCAGGCAAGAATACTGGAGTGGGTTGCCATTTCCTTCTCCAGGGGATCTTCTCAACCCAGGGATGGAACCTGCCTCTCCTGCTTGACAGGTGGATTCTTTACCACTGAGCCACCTGGGAAGGTCTCAGGTACCCTACTACACTTTTAATATGTTTTGCCTCTAAATAATGGTGAAGAAGCTATATAATTGTGTTAGCTAATACCCTGTGCATATCAGAATCATAGTTCATAGCTCAATGCATCATAATTTTTATTTTCACAGAATTAAGATACTTAGTGTTCAACATATGCTTTTTGAATGGGTGAATGGAATGAATGAATGCATGAGTGATTGTTGTCAGCTGCTATGCTCAACCTCTGTATTTTAATATGCTCTTCTTTCAAGGAACTGGTCACATACCTGTATGAACCACCCCAAAAATGATGGATGAAAGGACAGGAGTGATGCATAATGTACATTGGATGAAGGGTGGAGAGTCCATGGTGTTTTATATATAACCATCCCAACTGTTTGTGAAACAGGGGTATCATTTTATATAAAAATCTCCTTCATGATATGTAGAGTAGGGCTGCATACCCCGAAGATCACACTGAAGACTACACTTTAAATGGATTCTCTTCTGTGGTGGTTGTAGTTTGATAAGCAATTTTTGAATTCACTTAATTGTATAGTGATACACACACATACACACACACACATATATATACAAATATATATATATATGCATTTAAACATACACCAACACTTAAAACCTGGTTTTGAATCCATTAATTAAACATATATATATATATATATCTCCATCTGTATGTACTGTGTGTGTATATATATAAGTAAGTAAACCTATCCATATAGCTGTATATAATGCCATATAAGTAGTACAGAATGAGAAAGAGTGGGAGACTGCTCCTGGGGACAGGTTCTTAAGATGATGCTTGCAGAGTAATTACCAGAGATAGTGAGGTTAAAATTATTAGCAAAGAAGGTAGAGTAGCCCATAAAAGACAATAGAAGTTACTTGCCGGTGTGTTACTGTCCCTATGGAATGGTTAGACATGTACTGAATGACTTGGAAGGTCATCTAACTCAAAAGTTTTTTTTTTTTTTAAGATGTACTCTCATATCTTGCCAAACGCTTTTTTTTGAATAGCAGATACATATTGTATACATATACACACACACACGTATATATATACACACATGGAATGTTTGATGGACTTATTTAATGCATGACAGTCCTCCCCACTAGATGCTAAGAATAAAGAGGTACATCTCACCTTTTTTGTTTATGATTTCAAAAAAAGTGTTCAAGTGTCCCCTGTTATCTTGTAGACATTTCACTGTTTTATTGCCACCTGATCTCTTCTCATGGAAATGGAAAACTCATTAAGAAAATAACACAAGTCAAACTAAGATAATAGTCTACAATTGGAATTAAAAACAATGACATCGGGTCACACTGGAAGAAATCCAAATCCATCTTCTCTTCCTTGTCTCAAATTATTGTTTCCTATAAAAATAGGGCTTCGAGTTTCCAACTATAAATTTATGTTCAAATTACATAACATTATTGACACTGTTAAAGATGGCACTTTCCTTTTATATATAGATATTACTGAGTTAACCATTCAAAGGAGATAAATTGTTTTCCAAAATCTTGATGGATTTTTGGTGATGATATACCCACATGGTGCCCAATCCCCCTTTGAACCAAGGAAGCAAACCTAAGAAGACCATTTTAAAGCTAGGGTCATCTTAACTTGGATCCTCATAACCCTATCCCATTGCCTTGGGACATAAAACACTTTGGCTCAAGAAAGTCTTGTATGGACCCATTCTAGAATCATCTAGGAGTTCTCAATATGCCCTGTTCATGTTTTCTAGGAAGCCCTTATGTCTACAGCTGAGGATGTATTGAAGACCTCGAAATAGACCATCTACCTCATGACCTTAAATTTGCAGAACTAAAAAGGGACTGCAGTCAGCTACATTCTTCTTTGTGGAATAATTTTTTGGGAGCTTCATTCCTAGGGCTATCCACTGTTTACCAGGATTTTTTATTTTCTGAGAATCATCATGCGAAATAATCAGAGTGCCTATCTCTAAGCCTCTGAGAGCCTCTACAATTAAAGAGAAAAAAATATTTTTAAAGAACACTCAAATATTAGGGTTATTATTGCTCTGTAGGATATTAAATAGCTTTGTATCTAAAAAAAAGATATGTCTCCCTGTATGTGCTGTATAAAAAGAAAATGTTGGCAGAGGCAAAAGACTTACTTGCTTATCTGGTTCATTTTAACCTCACAGCTTAACATTCTGATTTGTAATGTGCAAGCTACTTAGAGAACTGAACCGCGTATTTTCATTTAGCACTCCAGCATGTTCTTGGAACAAAGTGAACCAGCAAATGATTTTGCCCTTTCATGAATAAAAGAAGCCTTAATGAAAAAACATTTCATTATAATAGTACTTATGATAAAGAATTTTCCCTAACATATAAAATATCAGTGATTTTAACTTGAAGAACAAAAGCTGCTTTTTGTTTGCTGTACTGAACAGGGAACCACTAAAACCAGAACTTTCAAATCTTCCTAAATATTTTCTTACTAGTTATTACATTGCTATAATTGAAATATTGAGAACAAATATATATTAAAATCACCTCTTTTTTAGATTAATAGTTAATGGTTCTTTTAAGCACAAAATGCATAAAATCTGTTTTATAATGCAATATTTTAGCCTCTGATTTTTTTTCTTAACGTAGATGTCTACAAAATAAAAATAGAGACAGGAGACAACCTAATTGAGAAGAAGTCAACACACCGTGTTTTTGAAATGATCCATTGTTGAATAGCCTAGATATATTTGAACCATATAACCCTGATTCATTTCAGTTTACTTAAAGTTATTTGAAAGCTGAGATACTCTCTAATAAGTCAAGATCTTCAAAAATATGCAAGGATTGCATGTCAAATATTGAATGTGATTAAAGGTAATCTCTGCTCATAGAATATATTGCTATTCAGTAGCTTTTAGGAGTATTTCATAGTCTGACAGAACTTATTTTGATTTTAATCATAATGAAGTGGATATACAGGTATAATAAAGACAGTGACTGCTCAAAGGGTTTCATGTATCCTTTGGTTCATCTCCAATGCAACATTGCATATCTACTGTTTGCACTCCATCCATCATTATACCTACAGATGAACATCTTCAATTGCCCAGTTGGTCCTGTGTGTAGGGCTGCTCCCGCATAGACTGGAGGTTAATGACAGAGGAAAGGCCATATAGGAACCCACATTCCCTGCTGCCTCTATCAGATCAGGCTATTTCCATAGGTAGATGGCAACTATGATGAACATTTATTTTTCTGGACATTTATAAAAGTGTGGTAAGGTTCTGTATTCATGGTGAAATTTAATTGCAACCTGTAATGAATTATGGCTTCTGATAAAATACTCTAGTTTCTTTTCTGTAAGTTACAGATAAAAGTTTCTTTGTAATATATTTAAGAAAATTTCATATCAAGTAGGGCTTAAGCAAAGGATTTTAAGAAAGGGATTTCATATTGTTACATTCTTTCTTGATATATAAGAAGGGGCACAATTAAACTATTGGGCTTAAGACAAATGGTCAGTTGTACTCTGCTCCATTATGATGGGAAAATCATTATGTGGTTGAAACTGAGATTTCTGCCCATTTTTGTGCTTTACACTGAAATGAATGCTAACCATAATTATAAGGATAAATGCTATACGAATTCACTATAAAAATCTGTGTGAATATTTTAAGCGTCATCGAAATAACAAATACTTAAGATACACTACTGATATATTATCACTACTCATTAATTTTAAAAAGAATTTGACATTTTAATTGTAATGCATGCAGCAACTACTTTTATTTTCCTAAAATTCATAGCAGCACTTTGAAAGTGTTTGCCAATTATTTGACATATTATATTGTGAGACCAACCAATACAAAATATTTATCTGACTGTTGATGAGCTATTGTTGTCTTTTTTATTTCTTATCACAGAAAATGGTGGAAATAAACTTGAAGGACAATATATTGATCTTTTAAAAAATAAAATTTTATTCATAGAGACACATGCCTTTGGTAAAGGAATGGACTGAGTTGGGATAGATTTAATTTTTTTAAGAAGAATTATAAATCTGTTTTATTTTTATTTTAGTTTTCTTTTATATTATTATCATTGCGGATGCTACACCTGCTGTCCTCAGATGCCCTCTGCCATCCATCTGCAGGCAACCAAGAGCTCTCTTCAGCATGTTTAGTGTCGTGGGCCAAAACTTTTCTCAGTTTTTGTTTGACTGAAAATGTTTTTATTTGGTCTCACTTTTAAGGCTATTTCTATTGTTTGGAGTATTTTAGATTAGAAATTTTTTTTCTTTCAGTACTTGATGCTCCTCAGTTGACTTTTAGCTTCTATCATTTCTGCTGAAATGTCAACCATCAGTCTGATTATGGCTCCTTTGAGGGCAATATATTCTTTATTTTTAGTTGCTTTTATGCTTTCTTTTAGTCCTTTGTTTTCATTAGTTTTACGATTATGTACCAAACTGAGCTTTTTAGATTTCTGTTGCTTGGTATTTGAAACACTTTTTAAATATGACGATATCTTTCATAGGTATTGGAAAATTCTTGTTCATTAACCTTCCGAGGTAGTTTTGCACTTACCTTTTCCCCTTTAATGCCTCCAATTATTCATATTTTTTTCCTTTTCCTCTGTGCCATATTTCTAGTATTCTTTTATTAATTATTCGTATAATGTATTTCCATGCATATTTGCTTTCTCTGCTATTATCTGGATATTTTGAATGGTTTTATCTATCCTCTGGCAGGCAGGTAAGATGGGAGTAAACATCTTAAGCCAATCAGAACCTGAGCAGATAAGAGGTTAATTTCAACCTTTGCAAGCCCATGAACCCCTGGTTGACCCCCAGGATATGTTATAGGACCCCAGGGTCTAAGCATCTTGGCTATGTAGTAAGACCACTCCTCCTTTAAGGTTCCAGGATAATAATGAACTTTATCTCTGCAGTTTTGCAAGATTGATGAATACTCTGCCCTAAATTTCAGCAGCTTTCTCAATTATTTTCCTGCAAAGCTTAAGATTTTAACAAATGCTTTGAGAAAAGAGCTGCTGAGTGTAAGACATACTTCTGTCTGTCTCCCTTCTTACCAGGACATGAGACCCTTGTATTTGCCTTGGCAAATGCGTTGAGAGGAAATGTGGTTTGTAGAAGGTCAAGTCACCTCTCAGTGGTTTCTCTCCAACTAAGATACTGACTCTTCAAGTACTTGTTATCTTTGCAACTCTTTTTTAAGCTGATTTTTAAAAATTTGTTTCATATTGAAGTATAGTTGATTTACAATGTTGTCTTAGTCTCAGGTGTACAGCAAAGTGATTCAGCTATACATATACAAATATCCATTCTTTTTCAGATTCTTTTCCCATAAGTTATTAGAGTATTGAGTAGGGTTCCCTGTGCTATACAGTAGGTCCTTGTTGACTATTTTATGTATAGCAGTGTATATATGTTAATCTGAACCTCCTAGTTTATCCCTGCCCTACCTTTCCCCTTTGGTAACCATGTTTGTTTTCTAAGTCTATGAATCTGTTTCTGTTTTGTAAATAAGTTCACTTGTATCATTTTTTTAGATCCCACTTATAAGTGATATATGCTGTTTGTCTTTGTCTGACTTAACTTCACTTAGTATGATAATGGCAGCTCTCCTTTAGATAGAGATTTATTTGCTTGTTTGTTTATATTTACCCAGCTTTTCTAAATGTTATCAAAAGAAATATTAGGCCACTACATGCCATTCTATCATAGTCAGAAACACAAGTACTTCTTTTATATTTTGAATTTAGTGCCAAAAAATTTAGTCAAAGTGTTTAAAAGAAAGAAATTATATGTATATGGTATAGTATAGACAAATAATTATACCCACAGAGAGAGGAATGTAGCAACTGCAATGTAGTTTCAGAATTTTTAATCTGATTTTTCTTATTAGCTCAGAAATAACATTATTCTTACAAAATTACCAAGTCTTTGACTTTAGAACAATTATTTTAAACAACCAATTTAAAGCTATTTTGTATAAAATAATAAATTCTAAGTAAAACCTTATTAATGTGACTCAAATCAATTGTAATGAAGTTTCAACTAATGGCTCTTTCTTACTGAATCACAAACACACTATTAAATGAACAAAAAGTAGAGCAATGTAATGCAATAGCAATTTGACCTCTTTGTCACTGAGGTGAGATTTTTTTCCAGGCCTGTGGTTTTCTGAGTAATCTTCATTTCTCCCATTCAAAATCCATTACATAAAGACGGGAAAGTGTCAGTACTCACTGCTGTTTGTGTTACAGTTATAACTGTTATGGCTGAAATTGCCTAAAGCCTGATAAATTTCCTTAAAGGTGTTCTGTGGATGTACCCAACATGATAGTACACCTTTTCCTTTAACTTGAGGCATCAGCCAAACCAGCCTATGAGATATTGTCTCTGAATTCTTCATCAGTATCACTTCAGCATTTGATTACCATATCTGCTAGTTGTGCTCATATGATCCAAATCAGTCTTTGTTTACCTGAAGATGTGCATTGTCTTTTTCGAAAAAATATATACTGTGGTTTTCTTTTGTACAAAATGGATTCAGGAGTACATGGGGAGGATGCTCTCTTCCCAGGGCCGACAGTCTAGATCCATCACTGGACCCAGCACAGCATGGCCTCAGTTCCACCCTGGTGAGTGAGTTAGGTTGTCAGCACTGAACTTTCTGGGGCTGCAGAATCTTACATTTTCCCCACAGCCTCTTACAGGTTAATAACTGGCTTTAAGTATGATGAAGCCTAAGTGATAAGGGTCTGGGTAAAAGATCAGTTACGTTTCCCCAGAAGAGAGTCAGGAGTTCGATTAAATTCTGTGCTCAGTGCTGGTTGGTCCTGACCCAGAAATGAGTTGCATATTTGTCTTTTGAGATGACAGTCCTAACCTGTCCCTCAGCCCACAGTCTGCCGCCATGCTTGTGACCATGGTCCTGAAGACTACATCTATATCCATGGAAAACAGTTCATCACATGGTCAACAACACATGCACCATCTCCAAGCTTCAGGTGTAAAAGTGAAAGTGTTAGTCACTCAGTTCAGTTCACTTCAGTCGCTCAGTCATGTCCAACTCTTTGCGACCCCATGAATCACAGCACACCAGGCCTCCCTGTCCATCACAATCTCCCGGAGTTCACTCAGACCCACGTTCATTGAATCTGTGATGCCATCCAGCCATCTCATCCTCTGTCGTCCCCTTCTCCTCCTGCCCTCAATCCCTCCCAGAATCAGAGTCTTTTCCAATGAGTCAACTCTTCACATGAGTTGGCCAAAGTACTGGAGTTTCAGCTTTAGCATCATTCCTTCCAAAGAAATCCCAGGGCTGATCTCCTTCAGAATGGACTGGTTGGATCTCCTTGCAGTCCAAGGGACTCTCAAGAGTCTTCTCCAACACCACACTTCAAAAGCATCAATTCTTCGGCGCTCAGCCTTCTTCACAGTCCAACTCTCACATGCATACAGAACCACAGGAAAAACCATAGCCTTGACTAGACGGAACTTAGTCGGCAAAGTAATGTCTCTGCTTTTGAATATGCTATCTAGATTGGTCATAACTTTTCTTCCAAGGAGTAAGTGTCTTTTAATTTCATGGCTGCAGTCACCATCTGCAGTGATTTTGGAGCCCCCCAAAATAAAGTCTGACACTGTTTCCACTGTTTCCTCATCTATTTGCCATGAAGTGATGGGACTGGATGCCATGATCTTCATTTTCTGAATGTTGAGCTTGAAGCCAACTTTTTCGCTCTCCTCTTTTACTTTCATCAAGAGGCTTTTTGGCTCCTCTTCACTTTCTGCCATAAGGGTGGTGTCATCTGCATGTCTGAGATTATTGATATTTCTCCCAGCAATCTTGATTCCAGCTTGTGTTTCTTCCAGTCCAGCGTTTCTCATTATATACTCTGCATGTAAGTTAAATAAGCAGGGTGACAAGATACAGCCTTGATGTACTCCTTTTCCTATTTGGAAAAGTTCCATGTCCAGTTCTAACTGTTGCTTCCTGACCTGCATACAGATTTCTCAAGAGGCAGGTTAGGTGGTCTGGTATTCCCAGCTGTTTCAGAATTTTCCACAGTTTATTGTGATCCACACAGTCAAAGGCTTTGGCATAATCAATAAAGCAGAAATAGATGTTTTTCTGGAACTCTCTTGCTTTTTCCATGATCCAGTGGATGTTGGCAATTTGATCTCTGGTTCCTCTGCCTTTTCTAAAACCAACTTGAACATCAGGGAGTTCACGGTTCACATATTGCTGAAGCCTGGCCTGGAGAATTTTGAGCATTACTTTACTAGCGTGTGAGATGAGTGCAATTGTGCGGTAGTTAACTCAGATGACCATTGTATCTACTACTGCGGGCAGGAATCCCTCAGAAGAAATGGAGTAGCCATCATGGTAAACAAAACAGTCCGAAATGCAGTACTTGGATGCAATCTCAAAAACTATAAAATGATCTCTGTTCGTCTCCAAGGCAAACCATTCAATATCACAGTTATCCAAGTCTATGCCCCAACCAGTAACGCTGAAGAAACTGAAGTTGAACCGTTTTATGAAGACCTACAAGACCTTTTAGAACTAACACCCAAAAAAGATGTCCTTTTCATTATAGGGGACTGGAATGCAAAAGTAGGAAGCCAAGAAACACCTGGAGTAACAGGCAAATTTGGCCTTGGGATGAAGAATAAAGTAGGGCAAAGACTAATAGAGTTTTGCCAAGAAAATGCACTGGTCATAGCAAACACCCTCTTCCAACAACACAAGAGAAGACTCTACACATGGACATCACCAGATGGTCAACACCGAAATCAGATTGATTATATTCTTTGCAGCCAAAGTTGGAGAAGCTGTATACAGTCAATAAAAACAAGACCAGGAGCTGACTGTGGCTCAGATCATGAACTCCTTATTACCAAATTCAGACTCAAATTGAAGAAAATAGGGAAAACCGCTAGACCATTCAGGTATGACCTAAATCAAATCCCTTATGATTATACAGTGGAAGTGAGAAATAGATTTAAGGGCCTAGATCTGATAGATAGAGTGCCTGATGAACTATGGAATGAGGTTCGTGACATTGTACAGGAGACAGGGATCAAGACCATCCCCATGGAAAAGAAATGTGAAAAAGCAAAATGGCTGTCTGGGGAGGCCTTACAAATAGCTGTGAAAAGAAGAGAGGCGAAAAGCAAAGGAGAAAAGGAAAGATATAAGCATCTGAATGCAGAGTTCCAAAGAATAGCAAGAAGAGATAAGAAAGCCTTCTTCAGTGATCAATGCAAAGAAATAGAGGAAAAGAACAAAATGGGAAAGACTAGAGATCTCTTTAAGAAAATTAGAGATAGCAAGGGAACATTTCATGCAAAGATGGGCTCACAAAAGGACAGAAATGGTCTGGACCTAACAGAAGCAGAAGATATTAAGAAGAGGTGGCAAGAATACACAGAAGAACTGTACAAAAACTGTACACGACCCAGATAATCATGATGATGTGATCACTAACCTAGAGCCAGACATCTTGGAATGTGAAGTCAAGTGGGCCTTAGAAAGCATCACTATGAACAAAGCTAGTGGAGGTGATGGAATTCCAGTTGATCTGTTTCAAATCCTGAATGCTGTGAAAGTGCTACAGTCAATATGCCAGCAAATTTGGAAAACTCAACAGTGGCCACAGGACTGGAAAAGGTCAGTTTTCATTCCAATCCCAAAGAAAGGCAATGCCAAAGAATGCTCAAAGGTAACATGAGTTCACATTTAATGAGGGATTAAATGGCAGGCCCTAGGCTGTTTGATTTCCCTGCATTATCTTGTTAGCCTTAGGACAACCATCATCACCTCCCGTTTTACAGATAAAGAAAATAAAGGCTTAGGTTGATTAAATAGCTTTCCCAAGTCACATAGTTATTATGTGGTAGTGCCCCGAATTAAACCCAAACCTGAAGATAATACAAGCTTGGAATCTGAAACATTTTCTCAGTGTACCCACATGAATTACTGAGCAGTTGCTAGTTTTCTTATTTATTAGTCCTAGCATGTATGACGTCATGTTTCCAAACCTTTTCACATTTTATTTGTTGTTGTTGTTGTTTACTCACTAAGTCATGTCAGACTCTTTTGCAATCCTGTGGACTGGAGGAGCCTGCTAGGCTCCTCTGCCCATTGGATTTTCCAGGCAAGAACACTGGGGTGAGTTGCCATTTCCTTCTCCAGAGGTTCCTCCTGACCCAGGGGTAGAACCTGCACTTCCTATTTTGGCAGACAGATTCTTTACCACTGAGCCACTTGCTAAAGTGTTAGATTTTTAGGGACTGGATTTAAATCCAATTGTACAATGTCTGTGAAAACACTGTCCTTGTTCCTTCCTTTTTAGTTCTTATCTGTATTTATCGATGTCAATTTCAGAAAAACTCACCCAATCTTTATCTTTCTTTGCCTTTTCAAGTCTATTTTAAACAAGACTGTTCCAAGGTCTGCCTCTTGATTTATATTTTGTGTGTGTCTGTGTGGTTTTTGATATAAACCAGCTCTAACCACGAGAAATCATTCCTTTGTTTTCCGTCGCTGTGTTTTTGTCATTTTGAGAATGTAAGAGAACGGAAATGATAAGAGTATTCGATCTTTGGATCATCTTTGTCTTCTTTCACTCAGTATCAATGCTGTTGAGATTGATCCACAGTATTTTGTGTTTCAATAGTTTGTTCCTTATTTATTGATGAGTAGTATCCCATAGGGTGGATGAAGCACATGCTGCTTAACGTCTGGGTTATTTTCAGGTTGTTACCATCACCAACAATACCATTATAAACATTTGTGTACCAATTTTTGCGTGAACGTAAGTCTTCATTTATCTGGGATACATGCCCAGAGTGTAATTGTTGAGTCATATGCTAGTTGCACATTTATTTATTTTAAGTTTTTAAGAAACTGCTTCCGCGTGATTGTAGTGCTTTATAGCCTTAGCAAAAATATATGAATGATCAGGTTCTCTACATCCTCATCATAAAAGGACATTGGAACATAGAATAAGGTAACATCTGTACCTTCACACCATTATCATTTTTTATTCTAAGATTCAGCCATTCTTCTAGTAGTGATATTTCTTTGTGGCATTCATTTACATTTCTCCAGTGGCTAATGATGTCAGGCATTATTTTATGTGCTTATTTGCATCTGTATATCATCTTCCAGGGCCTGTCTCCTTATGTATTTGGCACATTATCTAATGTGCTTTTGTTCTTGTTTTCAGTGTTTGAGATTTGACTCATTGGAAAAGACTCTGATGCTGGGAGGGATTGGGGGCAGGAGGAGAAGGGGACAACAGAGGATGAGATGGCTGGATGGCCTCACCGATTCAATGGACGTGAATCTGAGTGAACTCCAGGAGTTGGTGATAGACAGGGAGGCCTGGCATGCTGCGATTCATGGGGTTGCAAAGAGTTGGACACGACTGAGCAACTGAACTGAACTGAACTAAGTATCTATATACTAGTCATTTATCTAATGTGGTTTGCAAGTATTTTTTTTCACATCTATGGCTTGTCATTTCATCTTTTTAAATCATTTGCAGCGTGAAAGTTTTAATTTTGATGAAATCCAATATATCTTTTTTTTTCTTTTATAGCACCTTTTTAAAAAGGAAAAAAAGCATAGAGAAAACAAGGGATTTACTCAAAGAAAATTTACAGCAAAGAAAGCCAGCTTATTAACTTCTTCTCTTGCTTCTAGTTATAGCTTCACAAGCCTGATGGGCTACAGTCCATGGGGTCACAAAGAGTCGGACACGACTGAGTGACTGATACATACGACATGCATACATATAGTCATACTGTCTCCATCAGTCTGGGCCATTCTTATTTCTGTTGACATACAGGTATGCCATAAATTTCTTCTTGTCTATTTTTGATTAAATGCATGAATGCTTATCATGACCTTCTAGAAATCATCTGTTCTTATATACAGTTAATCACAATTTGAACTATTTTTCATTTTATTTTTCATCATTCCCAATAATGAAGGACAGGCAAGCCAGGCATGCTGCAGTCCATGGGGTCACAAAGAGTTGGACATGACTGAGCGACTGAGCAACAACAAAACTTACTTACACTGTGTCATCTCCAGCCACTGACAAAACATTTATTGCCTTTGTGGTGATTACAGTTAGGTGGGTCTGTCTTGAATTCCAGATTCAAGATGAGTTAATTACTTGAGAAGCAAAAAAAAAAAAAAAAAAAAAAACCATTAAGAATGACTCTGGATTTGCAGAGAAGATAGATCCCCAAGCCAATACTCAAATGATATATGTATTCATATAGTTATTATAGTGAACATGAATCTTAATGGTTTTTCAACTGTAGAATCAAACTTTAGCCAAAAGATGGAGGGCCAACTTTAGTGACAGACCGTACTGGAAATGTTATAAAGTTGAAAATATATAAATAAATTAATAGCTCACAGAAGTCTGGAGGTGAAATTTAAAATGAGGACAGAACATGAAATATAAATTTATGAATATCATTATTTAGGAATGGTATTTAAACTTATGAATATTATTAAATATAGATTTATAAATGTATATTTAAATATACATTTATGAATATTATTCTAAAATATAAAATAGTTTGAACCATATGAAACTGCCTATATGTGATGTTTTTTTTAATACAAAATGACTATTTCATATGATTCAACCTGGTGCTAGTGGTAAAGAACCCACCTACCAATGCAGGGAAGATCCCCTGGAGGAGGGCATGGCATCCCACTCTAGTATTCTTGCCTGGAGAATCCCATTGACAGAGGAACCTGGTGGGTTACGGACCATAGTGTCTCATAGGGTCGGACATGACTGAAGTGACTTAGTACACATGCAATACTAAAATAACAGTCATCATTAGGTGGAAAATACAGAAGATTGGGAAGAGATAGTATATGAGAAGGAGGTCCTTATCATTCATAGCAGGACACCAATAGAAAAGTGTCTAAAGGATCATATTAAAATATTTTTTTACAAAGTTAATCTTTGTAATTATTAACTTTCATATACCAATCACATTCATATTGAACCTGTCTTCACATTTTTTTAGCTTTGTTGATGTGTAATTGACTAATAAATTGTAAGATATTTAAAATGGACATTGTAGTGATTTGATACAGGTCTGCATCAAAGGTGAAAGGATTCCTCCCACCTAGTTAAAAATCCACCATCTCGTATCTTTTTTTTTTTTTTTGATAAAAACATTTAACTTCTCCTCTTTTAGCAAATTTCAACAATAAAATACAGTTTTTTCAACTATAGTCACCATGTTATACATCAGATCTTCAGCTCTTATTCATCTCATAGTTGAAGGTTTGTACCCTTTGAGCAACCTCTCACTAGTTTCCCTAAACCCGCATCACGGCTCTTATGAACCACTTTTCTACTCTCTTTCTATGAGTTTGACTATTTTTTTTAGATTCTATATGTAAGTTAGACCATACAGCATTTGTCTTTCTGGTCTGGCTTATTTCACTTGGTCTAATGTCCTCAGGGCTCAATCATGTTGTTACAAATGGTAGAATTTCCTTCTTTCTCATGGTTGAATAATATTCGTGTATGTGAATGAGTGTGTGTGTGTGTGTGTGTGTGTGTGTGTGTGTGTGTGTGTGTGTGTTGGGTTGGCCAAAAAGTATGTTCTGATTTTTCTGTAACATCCTATGGAAAAACTGAAAGAAAATTTTTGACCAACCAGTACATCACATCTTCTTTATCCATTCATCCATTGATGTATATCTGGGCTGTTTCCCTGTCTTTGCTATTGTGAATAATGCTGCAATGAACATGGGAGTGTGGCTATCTCTTTGATATCCTCTTTTCATATTCTGTGACTATATACCCAAAAGCGGGAATTCTGGATCATATGGTAGTTCCATTTTAGATTTTTTAGGAAACACACAAATGTAAACACTTCTTTTGTCTTCTTTTAATAATATTTATATTAAAGATTTCTAACTTTTAATAATACTTTTCATTTGCAGCATTGCCTTTCTAAGACTGATTGCCAGAAATGGCTGGGAATAGTTTTTCCTGTAGTACCAAATACCTGACAACAGTAACAATGAAAAGGCAGAATTAAATAATTGATGTGGCTTCTTCTGGAATCAACCTTGCTTTTGTTTGATTTGATTTATCTTCCCGGCATTTTCACTGACATAACCTGTCCATAAAATTGTAGTGTAAAACAAAAACATCAAAAACACAAGAAAATGCATAATACTTTCTGCTTGTAAAAATTCTGCTTTAGGTAAAATTCATGTCTGAAAATTAATTATTGATGAACTAACTAATAAAAAGATTCATATCTCAGACTTAAATCAGATTGTTTTTATAGTAAATTACCCAAGGCAGATGGCATTTTCTAGTTGATGGGATGTTATAGTTAAAAGCATTTGAGAAAGATATTAACAGGATGACACACTACTTTCACACGGTATGCCATTTAAATTTTGCTAAACCACCCCAGTCATTTGGATTGAAGTGATTGAAGCCTCCGATCTGAGGTTATTTAGACTCCAGTTTAAGTCCTGACCTTCACATCCACTGACTCAATAACCTTGTACAAATTGCTTAATATTTCTAATCCTCAGGCTTCTCATCTGTAAACTGAGGATAAGAGTATCTAGCTAAAAGTGCAGTTGGTAAGGTATATAAAACAAATATGTCACAGGGCCAGGAGCATAATATTCTTTCATTAAGTGGTGGGATCACAGCTAATAATTTATTACTGAAGGTTCAATATGGAAATTGAATCAAAGCTCAAAGGTTGTTTCTAAGTGAAATGACTGTAACTTTTTTCATTGAAATCATGTTCTCTATCACTAATGGAGATGCCCTGGATATACCTGCATTATAAAATAGATAATGCCCTTGACCCTAAAGATATTGTTTAAGTTTTAAAGAGAGAGAGTGATATGATTAAAGATTAGTTTTAGAGGTGAAGAACTAATGGCTTCTGCTATAGTCCTTCCTATCACTTTGTAGTAGAATGAGGACCCCTCTGAGGGGGGAAAGTGGAAGAAAAGAAAGCCCATGATAGCTCCAGATGGGAGTAGGCAGGGCTATTGTGTACCAAGGCAACTTTGACAAGATAACAGCCATTAGAAAATGGGTTTCATGACGACCAGCATTCCCACGTATCTGTTTTGCTTTGTTTTTATTCTAGCAGCAAAATAGAGAGGACGTACAAGACCAAAAAAAGAGAGAGAGAGAGGAGACAGTAGGATTTATCCAGAATTCATCCAGATGCGGCAGAGAAATAAGGGTGTAGGCTCAGTCACTTGGTACTTACCTAAGATTCTATGATAGGAACTGTGTCAAAGAGAGAGTTCCAAAGCAAAAACCTTAACACAGGAAATATGATAAGAACACATTCCTACCTATCTTAGAATTTCATTACAAACTGATGAGGAAAATAATCCTTTTCAGTGTGACATTGTTTAGGGATAGGGTTTGTAGGAAAGGATTTCCTTAAAACGGCTTGATCGTTTTTGACCCACTATCAGTAACATAATTCATCTTCAAAGACAAACTCAATGAGCAAAGTTTTGATTTTTCTAAGTAGCAGCTTTCTTTAAATAATAACTTATAAAACAGTTAAAACCAATTAAGAGCAAATCTGATTTAAAGTATTAAAAAACAGCATATCATTTAGCTTTAAAAACTTTAAAACAACACAAAAACAAAGAATACTCTAGAATATATTATTGTTTTGAGAGTCTTACTGCTTGTTGTTGTTGTTAAGGCAATAGTAGCATCTGACTCTTTGTGACCCCATGGACTGTAGCATGCCAGGCTTCCCTGTTCTCCGCTATCTCCCTGAGTTTGCTCAAACTCATGTCCATTGAGTCGGTGATACCATCCAACCATCTCATCCTCTGTGGTTCCCCTCCTCCTCCTGCCTTCAATCTTTCCTAGCATCAGGGCTTTTCTAGTGAGTCAGTTCTTCGCATCAGGTAGCTGAAGTACTGAAGCTTCAGCTTCAGCATCAGTCCTTCCAGTGAATATTCAGGGCTGATTTCCTTTAGGATTGACTGGTTTGACCTGGCCTTTTCAGATTGTGTTCTCAGACTCAGAAATGGAAGTGAGAGCCTGCTGTGTATTTATTACTGACTGGAAGAGAAAGTTAGGAAGCAGGATTGGCAAGAGCATCAAGTTGAGTTCTGGTGCAAACCCCAGAGTAACCTTGGCTGATCCCATAGGATGCTCAGAGCTTAGCCTGACTCCAGATTTACCTGACCCGGGACACAGTGACTGGACTTTTTACGCCTGCATCAATTAATCATTTGCTGTGTCACCACCCCAACAGCTGTGACCTTGGGTGAGGTGAAGGGACTGGCAGCTGAAAGCTGTCTCCTGTCCACATGGGCAGCAACTGATGCAATCAAGCATTAACTGAAGAGGGATCTGAGTGACGTATTACAGTACCACCAAAAAGTTTTCTCCAAACTCTTAGCTACAGTTATAAAAAATTCTCTCAGTTCAGTTTAGTCGCTCAGTTGTGTTCGACTCTTTGTGACCCCATGGACTGCAGCATGCCGGGCTTCCCTATCCATCACCAACTCCCGGAGCTCACTCAAACTCATGTCCATTGAATCGGTGATGCCATCCAACCATCTCATCCTCTGTCATCCCCTTCTCCTGCCTTCAATCTTTCCCAGCATCAGGGTCTTTTCAGATGAGTCAGTTCTTCTATTAAGGTGGCCAAAGTGTTGGAATTTCACCTTCAGCATCAGTCCTTCCAATGAATATTCAGGACTGATTTCCCTTAGGATGGACTGGTTGGATCTCCTTGCAGTCCAAGGGACTCTCAAGAGTCTTCTCCAACACCACAGTTCAAAAGCATCAATTCTTCAGCTCTCAGCCTTCTTTATAGTTCAACTCTCACTTCCATACATGACTACTGGAAAAACCATAGCTTTGACTAGACCGACCTTTTCTGGCAAAGTAATGTCTCTGCTTTTTAATATGCTGTCTAGGTTGGTCATAACTTTTCTTCCAAGGAGCAAGTGTCTTTTAATTTCATGGCTGCAGTCACCATGCAGTGATTTTTGGAGCCCAAGAAAATAAAGTCTCTCAACTGTTTCCCTATCTGTTTGCCATGAAGCGATGGGACCAGATGCCATGATCTTAGTTTTCTGAATGTTGAGCTTTAAGCAAACTTTTTCACTCTCCTCTTTCACTTTCATCAAGAGGATCTTTAGTTCTTCACTTTCTGCCATAAGAGTGGAGTCATCTGCATATCTGAGGTTATTGATATTTCTCCCGGCAATCTTGATTCCAGCTTGTGTTCATCCAGCCCAGCATTTTGCATGATGTACTCTGCATATAAGGTAAATAAGCAGGATGACAATATACAGCCTTGACGTACTCCTTTCCCGATTTGGAACGTCTCTTATTCCATGTCTGATTCTACTTGTTGCTCCTTGATACAAATCCTGCATACAGATTTCTCAGGAGGCAGGTCAGGTGGTCTGGTATTCCCATTTCTTGAAGAATTTTCCACAGTTTGTTGTGTGATCTACGTCAAAGGTTTGGCGTAGTCAATAAAGCAGAAGTAAAAAAAATTCTCTAGAGTTGTATAATTGTTAATATGGGGCATCCCTCTTTTTTCTGTTAGCCTTTGTATCATCGCTTCCTCTCCTAAGGACTCAAAAATGTAATTTTCTGAGGCCTGCCAACATTTTCATTTCCATTTCAATTTCACTAAAGACCGTTTAAAGAGTCATGGGCTTTAAGTGTGTCAGTGAACTTTTTAAACCTAATGCTGAGATAATAATTGAGAAGCATAGCTTTGAAGTCATGGGACATTATTTCCTTCCTAGTTAGATTCATGTCTTCCTTTTTATTCTTAAGAAAGAGAGCAGAATCTTAGAAATGTTCTTCTAAATAAGCAGTAGAAGAAAAAGAGATAGATGTGAGATGAAGTAGGCCTTTTAGCACCTGTCAGATTGAAAGCAGCCTGTACTCAGAGAATCAGACACTTCGTGTGACCAAAAGGGTGTCAGACTCTTCTTTTGAAAATAAGTAAAAATCACATTTGTAGATAAACAATTTTCAAGCCAAAATTTATAACATTTCATCGAGGATCTCAAAATATCCTTTCAAAGGACTTTTTAAGCCTTTCATTAATCATGGTCAGCTAGGTGTTTTTGTTTGTTTGTTTGTTTGTTTTTTTCTTTCTCCTTTAAAACAGTTTGTCATTTGTTTCAGAAACAGAATTGACACAAATGAGAGCGGTCATGATTTGACTTGGAAGGATGGAAGAGTTTTTTATTTGTTTACCTTTGGATGTGGCATTGCAATGGACATCCGTTGGGTTGGAGATGGTGGCTTGGTCGCTGAGTCATGTCTGATGCTTTGTGACCCTGTGGACTGTAGCCCACCAGGCTCCTCTGTCCATGGGATTCTCCAGACAAGAATACTGGAGTGGGTAGCCATGCTCTTCTCCAGGGTGTCTTTCTGACCCCCTTCAGTTCAGTTCAGTTTCCAGTTGTGTCTGACTCTTTGCAACCCCATGAATTGCAGCACACCAGGCCTCCCTGTCCATCACCAACTCCTGTAGTTCACTCAGACTCACGTCCATCGAGTCGGTGATGCCATCCAGCCATCTCATCCTCTGTCGTTCCCTTCTCCTCCTGCCCCAAGTCCCTCCCAGCATCAGAGTCTTTTCCAATGAGTCAACTCTTTGCATGAGGTGGCCAAAGTGTTGGAGTTTCAGCTTTAACATCATTCCTTCCAAAGAAATCCCAGGACTGATCTCCTTTAGAATGGACTAGCTGGGCCTCCTTGCAGTCCAAGGGGCTCTCAAGAGTCTTCTCCAACACCACAGTTCAAAAGCATCAATTCTTCGGCGCTCAGCTTTCTTCAAAGTCCAACTCTCACATCCATACATGACCACTGGAAAAACCATAGCCTTGACAGGGTTAGTATAAATTAACTTAGTCCCTTTGTACTTTATTGTAGGTCCAGAACAGAGTCTTTTGCATGATATGGGTGTGACAAGAGAGAGGAACACAGGTGTCCTTGAGTATTTTGCTATGTTTCACTTTGTTTCATATTGCTCATTTGTTTTTTCTTTAAAAAAATATTAGAATTTATGACTACTGCTCAGGTTTATTAGATGGACTTCTTGATTTTCACCTAATTATAGCAGCAATACTGCTATCATCATCCTCATCATAATTATTATGTTGCTGATAAAGGCTGAAAAGTGAGTGTGATACTTTTAAGCACCCATATTTTAGGAAACTGTTTGCTTTTGATCGGTCTCCAATCTAAATGCTCAAATGGAGTGTGTCATAAGAATCAGTAGCTCTTCTGTGCATATGGAGATCATAATGAGCTTTGGTGGCAATCAGGAAGGAAGAGTTTGAGGTCTGGGAAGTATTATTGTTGCAATTTGACAAATTCTATATATACAGTGGAGCGGGGGGGTGGGCGGAGCAAGAGGGGGTGTTTGACTCAGTCTGAAATTTTCATCAAATATGAAGAAAGAGCAGGGGAAGAAGTTGGCATATGTAATAATTGCATTTTTTTCTTAAGGCATCTGGATATATAAGATGCCCCAGAAATCCTTTATTCTATAAACTGGTGGCAGTAATTTTCTGCAGTTTGTTTCATTGGCATTACAAAGGTCAGAGTTGTTTTTTTTTAATTAATTTCTTTTGTATTGAAGGGTAATTGCTTTACAGAATTTTGCTGTTTTCTGGCAAACCAAAACATGAATCATTCATAGGTATACATATATCTGCTCCCTTTGGAGGTGTATGGAAAGAGTAACATGGAAATTTACATTACCATATGTAAAATAGATAGCTGATCAGAATTTGCTGTATGGCTCAGGAAACTCAAACAGGGACTCTGTATCAACCTAGAGGGGTGGAATGGGAGGGAGCTTCAAAAGGTTAGTTTTGATTAGACAGTTCTCTGGGAACAAGACTTAAAATTTCAGCACATCTGGTGCTCCAGGTCAGGAGACACTCACAGGGTGCAGTGCAAGGCTCGGGGGTCCAAGCAACCAAAGCCTGTGGAGTGAGAAAGGAAGTCACAGGGGTTTATGTTTAGATGCAGTGGTTTAGAAGGACGTACTCTCCTCCCCACCTCCTGCATCTATCAGATAAAACAGGGAAGAGCAAGAACCACACAGCAACACTTTCATAGGTAAATACACTGACTTTAGAACTTAACAGAAGCAAAGAAAGAACTGTTCAGATACATGGATGTTATTGCAGTTGTCCAAGGTATTCATTCATTCATTCTTCATCATTTGTACTAAATTCCCAGTATATACGGTTACAGCTGTATATATGATCTGCTGCTGGTGTGGGTTAAGCACTCAGTCGTGTCCAACTCTCTGCGACCCCACGATCTGTAGCCCACCGGGCTCCCCTGCCTATGGAATTTTCCAGGCAAGAATACTGGAGTGGGCTGCCATTTCCTACTCCAGGGGATCTTCCTGACCCAGGGATCAAATGCGTGTTTCTTATGTCTCCTGCATCGGCAGGCAGAGTCTTTACGACTAGCACCATTTGATATCAATAAAGGTTTGATGAGGTACCAATAGGTATCTGGGAAATGATAATAGCAAATTATCTCTGGATTTTGTATAAATTATTTTTATGAACTCTTGCAATGGAAATATGCTACAGGCAACCCACTTCCATTGATGGCAAATTCCATGTCCACTTATATAATCAAGTAAAGATATATTTACTGCTGCTACCATGTTGTAGATAACTTTGTGTCCCCTGAGTAAAGCCTTCACTGGCGGATTCTTGAATTATTAACCTCTATCAGACGGTAAAGCGTCTGCCTACCATGTGGGAGACCTGGGTTCGATTCCTGGCTCAGCAAGATCTCTTGGAGAAGGAAATGGCAACCTACTCCAGTATTCTTGCCTGGAAAATCCCATGGACAGAGGATCCTGGTAGGCTACAGTCCAAGGGGTCGCAAAGAGTCAGACACGACTGAGCGACTTCACTTCACTTCACTTCACCCCCTATTTAGCTTATTTTTCTTTTGTTTTTAATCACATTCAGTGATCACCTTGTTCTGTACAGTTATATCAAGACACCACCTGTTGATTTGTGTTACGATTGAAGTTTGGGCTTCCCAGGTGGTGCTAGTGGTAAGAATCTGCCTGCCAATGCAGGAGACATAAGAGACAGGCATTGGAATTCTGGGTTGGGAAGATCCCCTGGAGTGGGGCATGGCAACCCACTCCAGTATTCTTGCCTGCAGAATTCCATGGATGGAAGAGCCTGGTGGGCCATAGTCCATAGCGTCACAAAGAGTCAAACATGACTGAAGGGACTTAGCAGGCAGTATGCACACACAATTAAGTTAGCATGTGGAGATCACACTGTCCATACTCCTACTGATGACAGTGCAGTGTGTCAAAGATGAAAGGAGGAGGAAAAGGGCACTTGATAACTCTTGAGTTGCAATATACTTTTAAAATTTCTGTTTATTTTTTTGACTGTGCCAAGTTTTAGTTGCAATGTGTGGAATCTAACTCCCTGTCCAGGGATCGAACCCAGGCCCCCTGCTTTGGGAGCACAAAGTCTTAGACACTGGACTACCAGGGAAGTCCCTGCAATATTCTTAATTGTTTGATGTTATATACCAGCAACATTTTGGACTGCTCTGGTACCTACTGTGGAGTCTTTCCATACTTTGTATTTAGAAGGTCTTTTGTTCAGCTAAATGTCCAATAGGCTTCTAACTGAGCTCATCAAACTCAACCAAGGCCTCATTCTTTCTATCAAACTTTCTTTCTATTTTCCCAGTGTTATGCTATGAATTTACTCTCTCTCTGCTTGTACCATCTTCTTACTCTACCCTTGTGACACTTCTGATGCTTTTCAGTTTTACTTAAGGATGGATTTGCCTTGATCTCAAGAAATACATTTTTATTTTTCTATGAGACAATGTTAAAAGAGTGATATTTCTCACAATTAAGTATATTAAGAAGAAGAATTCTACTCACAGGGATTAACTGAGAGGTTTCATTCTTAGGGCCTTTGCGTTTACATTAGGTTGGCTCTTCTGACTTGTTATCATGATGCTCATTGTAAAATATAAAATGCAGGGCTCTTGATAGCAAATTTGAAGTCACAAGTTTCAGAATTTGGGATGTATTTGGTAATACCCAGGCTATTAATACTTTACTATTATCCAGAGTCCCAGCTTAAAAAAGAATAATCTTCCAAAATGGCACAAAACATACCTTACAAAAGAATAGAACTTAAGGATCACATATTGTTGAAATAAGAGTCTCCCTCCAACCAAGCACTAGAACCTTGTACCTCCAGGAGGCATTCCATACATAGGTGCCCTTACTGCAAAAGGAAATGAAAATCATGGGTTTATATTTGGAGGAATAAAGTGAAGTGAAGTAAAGTCGCTCAGTCGTGTCCGACTCTTTGTGACCCCTTGGACTGTAGCCTACCAGGATCCTCTGTCCATGGGATTTTCCAGGCAAGAATACTGGAGTGGATTGCCATTTCCTTCTCCAGGAGATCTTCCCAACCCAGGAATCGAACCCAAGTCTCCCACATGGTAGGCAGACGCTTTACCATCTGATAGAGGTTAATAATTCAAGAATCCTCCAGTGAAGGCTTTACTCAGGGGACACAAAGTTATCTACAACATGGTAGCAGCAGTAAATATATCTTTACTTGATTATATAAGTGGACATGGAATTTGCCATCAATGGAAGTGGGTTGCCTGTAGCATATTTCCATTGCAAGAGTTCATAAAAATAATTTATACAAAATTCAGAGACAATGCTTCCTCCTTATAAAACAAGAAATACTAATCAGTAGTATTTATTACTTCAGATAATAAAAATAGTATGAAACATTTTCAGTAGGAGCTGTAGTAGGAATCTGAATTCTTTCATAGAATATTCTAAGGGGATTGGAGAAGAGCCATGAGTTTCCTTTCAGATTTGAAATTCTGTAATCTTTTTATGATATATTGATAATAATCTATACCATATAAAAATAAAATAAAAACAGTTTGAAACTGCCAAAACCTATATATATATATATATATATACATATATATATATATATATATATACATAATTGATCATCTACAGTTTGTTAATGCAGTTCTTAAGTTGTTAAGACACGTCCTGTGGAAATATTTTAATTACCTTTCATGTGTCCTTTTGTGTGAAATCACTTGGATACATTACTCCTAAACCTGTTTTCCCACTTCTAAAATGGATACACTCCCTCCTGGGATTGTTAGGAAGATTGATTTGAAATAGTAAAGCATTAAGTCTTACTAAAATTCTCTCTGCAATTGTTAATCACTTTACCTATTATAGTTCTTCAAATTATCAAGTGTAATCTTGATAATTTTAGCTACTTTAAAATTTATTTTTATTTATTTTTAACACACAAGCATTCTATTGTTATTATAGGTTCATAAAGTGAAATTAGAGGACATTATTAATAAAATTCTAAAATACATAAAAATCTTTTTAAAGGGAATGCTTTAACTCAGATGATAAAAGAGTCAGTGCAGGAGACCTGGGTTCAGTTCTTGGGTCAGAAATATCCTCTGGAGAAGGGAATGGCTACCCACTCCGGTATTCTTGCTGGAGAATTCCATGGACAGGGGAGCCTGGTGTGCTACCGTCCATGGGGTTGCAAAGAGTCAGACACAACTGAGCGACTAACACTTCATGAATCTTTTTAGTGAAAACTATTTCTCAATGAAAGTAATGACTCTTTATAAATCAATCATAACTTTTTTTTCCCTTTTAATAAGAACTGATATCCATTCTTTATAATTCTTTTCAATTGATATAGAAATGCCAGCATAGTGCAGGAGTAAAGAGTGTGTGGTCTGTAGCCAAACTCCTTGGGTTTATACTCAGTTCTACTACTTACTAGTTGTATGATCATCAGGAAATATCTTAATTTCTCTGTGCTTCAGTTTCATCATATAAAGTATGTATAATAGTGTTGCCTTCTCTTGGAGTTGTTGTGAGAATTAAATGAGGTAATGTATATAAAGCATGTGGCAGAGAGCTGAGAACATACTAAGCACCCTGTGAGTGCCAACTTTCTTTACTGTGGTCCTTTATGGAAGTTTCTAATCCATTTCCTGTTACTTCCTCCAGGATAGTTTCTACTTCCTAATACAAAGAAGTTTTCTTAACCATCTGGACTATCAAGAATCTTACTCTCTAGATTTAACCTTCCAGATGATTCTGCATTTGCACATGATTTTGTGGCCTCTAGAGTGTAGTCCTCAGGGGCCGTATTCCATTAACTAGAAGATCTGGAAGTCCCCATGTTACTAAGAGGTGTATCTTGATGACCTTTGTAATGACCTCGGCATGCATCTCACAACTACCTCCCAGTGCTCCAGAGCAAGGAGTCTGCTTCCTTCTGGCCTTATAGTTTTGGTTCCATTTCCTTCTCTGCCAATGTTGTTCTCTTTAATCTTCCCATGCTCACTCCTCTTGTCATTCAGACTACCACAAACTTCCTCCACCACGCTAATGAAACTAAAGTAGCCACTTGAGTCCTGCGTAACACATCACCGGTTTTTATTTGTCTGCACTTCCCGATGATTTTCATGATTTTTTTATTAAATGTATTTGTATCTCCCCATCCTAAATTTTGCAAGTTCCATAAGAACAGTGGCCACATCTGACTTATTCACTTACTACAGTATTTTCAGCATATTTTCACCTACGAACTATGCAATACATATTTATTGAATGCATAAATAAAAACGATGAATCATTTACTTCAAGTAAAACGGCAGAGCCATTTTCATATATCTAGAATACCCTTCCCACATTTCTCTATTTGTCAAAATGGTACTCATTCCTATTCTGTGAAGTTCTTTAAGCTTCACACAAGAAAAACTTTATTACTCTTCCATGTGCTCCTATGATATATAATTTCCTTAAATGCAAAGGCTTTTGTTAGATATTATTTGATAAGAGAAAATACTTGGGTATTTGGCCAATACTAGGCTGTAAGAGTTTTCTAATAGGTCTCACCCCACATAGCTTGAAGGAAATTCTTTTGCTTTTCTAAAAGACTTTTTTTTTTTTTTTTAAGATGAGCTGAGAAGCATTACGTTCATAATGTGGAAAAGGAATGCATGGGTTTATTATATAGCTTATATCTTCATAAAAACTTACAAAATCTAAAGTATGTTCTGGGTTTTAACATGCAATTACCTTTAACTAAAAACTTAGAGGAAGCCTTTGATACACGTGACAAAATGTACTGGTTCCTGGAAAAGTGTGCATTCTGCTTTTGACAATCTATTTATCATCGTTTGTTTACCACTTTAGTGTTCCATGCACTCCTGCTGAGGAGCAGTCTTTTCTTTGTCTAGAGGTTGCTAACAAAAACTGTGTACTTAATCTCTATTTGCTCTTGTAAATAGCTCTAGTGCACAATCTTAATTCATTCACTTTTGTGACAAAACAAAACTGATTATTATAGGGTAGGTAGTGGAAATACCATTGCCTTTAAGGCAATGGCACCCCACTCCAGTACTCTTTTTTTTTTTTTTTTTTTTTTGGATTTTCCTGCTTTATTGATGTATAATTATTGATGTATAATATTGTTGTATAATACTGATTGGGAACACGTGTACTACACATATTTAAAATGTACAATTTGAGTTTTTTTTTTTTTTAAGATAAAATATTTTAGTTTTTATTTTTAAAATTTTACAATCTTTAATTCTTACATGCATTCCCAAACATGAACCCCTCTCCCACCTCCCTCCCCATAACATCTTCCTGGGTCATCCCCATGCACCAGCCCCAAGCATGCTGCATCCTGCGTCAGACATAGACTGGCGATTCAATTCACATGATAGTATACATGTTAGAATGTCATTCCCCCAAATCATCCCACCCTCTCCCTCTCCCTCTGAGTCCAAAAGTCCGTTATACACATCTGTGTCTCTTTCCCTGTCTTGCATACAGGGTCGTCATTGCCATCTTCCTAAATTCCATATATATGTGTTAGTATACTGTATTGGTGTTTTTCTTTCTGGCTTACTTCACTCTGTATAATCGGCTCCAGTTTCATCCATCTCATCAGAACTGATTCAAATGAATTCTTTTTAACGGCTGAGTAATACTCCATTGTGTATATGTACCACAGCTTGCTTATCCATTCATCTGCTGATGGACATCTAGGTTGTTTCCATGTCCTGGCTATTATAAACAGTGCTGCGATGAACATTGGGGTACATGTGTCTCTTTCAATTCTGGTTTCCTCGGTGTGTATGCCCAGAAGTGGGATTGCTGGGTCATAAGGTAGTTCTATTTGCAATTTTTAAGGAATCTCCACACTGTTCTCCATAGTGGCTGTACTAGTTTGCATTCCCACCAACAGTGTAGGAGGGTTCCCTTTTCTCCACACCCTCTCCAGCATTTATTGCTTGCAGATTTTTGGATTGCAGCCATTCTGACTGGTGTGAAGTGGTACCTCATTGTGGTTTTGATTTGCATTTCTCTAATAATGAGTGATGTTGAGCATTCAAAAATAAACTCAAAATGGATTAAAGATCTAAATGTAAGATCAGAAACTATAAAACTCCTAGAGGAGAACATAGGCAAAACACTCTCAGACATAAATCACAGCAGGATCCTCTATGATCCACCTCCCAGAATGCTGGAAATAAAAGCAAAAATAAACAAATGGGATCTAATTAAAATTAAAAGCTTCTGCACAACAAAGGAAAATATAAGCAAGGTGAAAAGACAGCCTTCGGAATGGGAGAAAATAATAGCAAATGAAGCAACTGACAAACAACTAATCTCAAAAATATACAAGCAACTTATGCAGCTCAACTCCAGAAAAATAAACGACCCAATCAAAAAATGGGCCAAAGAACTAAATAGACATTTCTCCAAAGAAGACATACGGATGGCTAACAAACACTCCAGTACTCTTGCTCGGAAAATCCCATGGACGGAGGAGCCTGGTGGGCTGCAGTCCATGGGGTCGCGAAGAGTCGGACACGACAGCGACTTCACTTTACTTTTCACTTTCATGCATTGGAGAAGGAAATGGCAACCCACTCCAGTGTTCTTGCCTGGAGAATCTCAGGGATGGGGGAGCCTGGTGAGCTGCCGTCTCTGGGGTCGCATACAGTTGGACAGGACTGAAGCGACTTAGCAGCAGCAGCAGCAGAGGAAATACAGAGAGCAGGAAACAGTCTTTACTCTTCTGGAGGTACTGTATTATCAAATCCCTTCATGTATATTTGGAGCTAGGGTGGGACTGAAAGAAGCTCAATGAATAACAATGGATATTTTAAATGCTCAGAGAATCTATTTGCTCAAAACTTGAGACTATAACTGCAGGGAATGGCAATAAAACACATATCTGAACCTCCCTGTTGCAAGCAGGGAGGAGGGTCAGGAAATTCTTTAAAGAGTAGGCAAAGCTTAAGTTGATTCTTCAATTCAGGTGGAGCTAACCAAGTTGAGCAATTGTATTCTTACAGCCCTGGCTGTTGAGCAAAATGTAGAATCCTGGAGTTGCCAATACATTTTTTAATGATACTGAATTTCTGTTTTCTCAGGTCCTCTTTCTCTTTATTTTATGTGCAGCCATTGTGAGCATTCTTTTCCTTTGAGTTTTGTTTCAATATTGAGAAGATTCTAATGTTTCTGATCCTTGGCAGAAAGAGAACAATTTCCAAATAGAATCTACCTTGAAAACAGAACTCCATTACATGAAAGCTGTTGACACTTGAAAGGCTCACACACTTAAAAGTCTTTCTAGGCTGTGTGAGTTTACAAACGTATTGATTAGTTACCCCATGACTCTAGACCTCACAGCCACTTCCTTTTGTGCATATTCCTGGAATAGCACTGATTTACATGTAAGAGATTCTTTTTTTTTCCTTTCCTTTTTTTTTTTTGAGGAAAGACCATGCCCTATACAGGCTTCCCAGGTGGCTCAGTGATAAAGAATCTACTTGCCAATTCAGGAGACCTGGGTGCAGTCCTTGGGTCAAGAAGATCCCCTGGTGGAAGAAATGGCAACCCACTCCAGTATTCTTGCCTAGGAAATCCCTTGGACAGAGGAGTCTGGAGGGTTCAAAAGTGCACAATCTTAATTCATGGGATCACAAGAGTTGGACACAACTGAGTGACTGAGCATGCATGCCCACATGCCCTATCCACCTTAAATTTTCTAGCTCTTGTCAAATACATATTAAAATCTCAGTAATAGTCTTTGATTGAACAAATATTTTGTTATTTTACCAAATGTTGATTTCATGGTATTTTATGGTAAGTATTAATTATGCACCAGGATACTCATTAATATTTGCATGTTGTGATTTGAGTTTGGGGGTATTTCTTCAACATTATTAACACAAGCAAAGGCTCTTCACTTCACTTTAGGGGATCTAGCATAAGCTTTACATCTTTTATCCCACACAGTAATTTGTTAATAAGCAATCTCCCTTTGACTGTTAACATTAAAAAACACAGTGGAAAGGTGGGGAAGAAACGGAGATGATCTAAATAATATTGGAAATTAACGCTTTGTCTAAATATTACAAGGCTGAGACACAAAGAACTGTATACAACCACTGTGCTCTGGTTGGTAAATCTGTTTCTCACAGGGATGCAGTCTAGCAATTCGAAAACTCTATTATGTGTCTACTGCATGCGTGCTAAGTTGCTTCAGTCATGACCAATGCTTTGACTGTAGCCCACCAGGCTCCTCTGTCCGTGGGATTCTTTAGCCAAGAATGCTAGAGTGGGTTGTCATGCTCTCCTCCAGGGGATCTTCCTCACCTGGGGACTGAACCTACGTCTCCTATGTCTCCTGCATTGCAAGTGGATTCTTTACTGCTGAGCCACCAGGGAGGCCCATGTGTATACTAGGGTGCAACAGACTTCTCAATTTAAAAGCACAATCTACAAGTAGAGAATTATGTTGGTGGACAAAACTGAAGGTTTAAGCCCAGAATGCAGCCTCTCGGATAGCTCTGAGAGATTGCTCAAAGGGCTAAGTGGGAAGCCAGGATATATAGGAGCTTTTGCAACAAAGACCAAGTAGGAACTTCAAAAGATTTCTGTTAGTTAGGGAAAACCAGATATCTCAAGTTACTGAAGTTAGTGCTCTTTTTATGTGTGGGAAGATGCAAAAGTCTGGGCTCCTTGACACTGATCCTTTGGTATGCACGCAGCTCTCTGGGGCCAGTATCTTGTGTTTTCCCATCCTGAGTCTCCGCGGGGTGCACTGCTGGGGGCGGCTGTAGTCGCTGGTGGCTCCATAGCAGCATCCTGTTTCTATCCTGAGTTCTCTCAGAGCTCACCTTCTGGTCAGCTGTAATGTGATGGCTTGGTACTGTAAACAACATCCTTTGTTTACTGATACGGCAAGTAACATTTGTTTCACTCACAGGTTAATATGTTATAAATATAGAACACCAAAGTTCTTATTGTCGAAAAAGAAGTTACAAGTAAGCAAGCGGAAATGCTAGAATGAATATCAGTAACACTACAGTAGCAGTAAGCACAGCAAGCACCCAGATATTAATTTCTAAATATCACACTCCAATAAAAAATAACTGGACTCCTTTGAAAAATGGTTACTTCTAGGACTGAGGCAAGGGAGATAGAAGATGAGCCTGGTGCATCTTATAGTGGTAGAAAGCAGCAAGTGGTAGTCAGTTGTGTCTGAGACCCCATGGACAGTACCTCACTGAGCTCCTCTGTCCATGGGATTCTCCAAGCAAGAATACTGGAGTGGGTTGCCATTTCCTTCTCCAGGGGATCTTCCTGACCCAGTGATCGAACCCGGATCTCCTGCATTGCAGGCAGATTCTTTACCATGTGAGCTACCAGGGAAGCCCCAGAACGCAACAAAGTGTTCTGTAAATGAATAAAAAGTATATGAGCATCACAAAAGAACACCTGTGCCAACCTGAAAGACTTCCCAATGGCCAAAGTTGAAACAGCTGGAACAGCAAAAGCAATTATAGTGTTATGTAATAATTCAACAATAAAATAAAGATCTCCAAATCCATAATGATATAAATAACTAATTAAATAAATAAATAAGAGTTCAAGTGATAACTACAGGAATGGAAGAAATAGAAAAACCACCACTAGAGCACCATAGTAATTATTGCTTCAGGGATGATCACAGATGGATTCTAAGATCAGTAGGCAAACTTCAAGGAGAGAAAGGATGTTTACATAACCCCAAAGTATCTCCCTCAGATATGTATTAATTATTCTGGTGGTTTTAACATATGTCCAAAACCTATTTAATAATCCTCCCTGCAGGGGAAGCTTAATTCTCTTCACCTTGAACATGAGTGTGGACATGTTGATTTGTTTCTACCAAATAGGAGAGTGGACAAGGCTGGCAGACATGGCCTCATGGAGTGATCAAGTCACCACTATCAGTAATAAGCCATGTCGGCATCATGGGATGCTTCAATGAGATGGCGTTCTTTCCCCAAAGCCTAACTTCAGACTAATCTTAACGAAAAGCAGGCAAGCCTAGACTGAGGAATAGTCTACAAAATACCTGCTCAGTGTTCCTCAAAAGTCAAGCTCATGAAAGACAAAAATTGAGAGACTGTCACAAACTGGATTAAGGAGATATGATGACTAAATGCAACGTGGTATTCTGGGATGGATCCTAGAAGAGAATAAGAATATTACAAGTAAAAGAAGATGGTGAGTGTCTAATCAAGTCTGCAGTTCAGATAATGGTATTTTTGATAAAAGACCATGCTTGTATAAGATATTAACATTAAGAGACGTTAAGGGAATTCTCTGTACTCTCCTTGCAACTCTTCTGTAAATCTAAAATAATTTCAAAATAAAAAGTTAAAGAAACTAGTAGAAGCATTTTATATCCATTTTCTAGCATAGGTTAAGCATTCCACAACATTTTACAAATGAAGAATTACTTAATCTATTTGACTGTGTCTTCCTTGGTTTTTATGTGATTCCAGAACTTCTATTGAGCCATCCTCTAAGTACATGTGGCAAAGTGAAAAAAAAGTGGAAGTGTTACTCAGTCATGTCTGACTCTTTGTGACCCCATGGAGTGTAGTCTGCCAGGCTCCTCTGTCCATGGAATGCTCTAGGCAAGAATGCTGGAGTGGGTTGCCATTCCTTTCTCCAAGGAATCTTCCTGATCCAGGGATTGAACCCAGGTCTCCTGCAATACACACAGATTCTTTGCTGTCTGGGCCACCAGTGCTCTATGTGGACTTTTTATAATTCCATCCTTTTGTGGCTTCCATCTTCCTAATATGGCCCATATTTCCCTACCTGGCACATCCTTCCTTCTTCAAAATGCAGTTCAAATATTACCTTTCTGTGAAGTTTCCCAAGTATCTATAAATCTTTCTAAATATATTTTTGCACTTATGAGATCATACCTGATACATTAGTTTTCTCACTATTTAAAAATGCAAGTTTTCTAAAAGGAAGAGCCACATTGTTGTATTTTTTAATTCTTAATTTAACACCCAAAGACTGTAAAGGTTTGATAAAGTTTCCATGGATGAAAAAATGAAAGGACAAATGACTGGTTGTTCTGAGTATCTGACTTGTTTATTATATCCCATTATAAGTTATTGGAGTGAAATATTCGTGTTTGTCCTTTATGTAAACAGTGTTTTTTGTTTTCTTACCTCACAAGAACCCATAACAAATTTCATTTTATATATAAGTGATCACCTTACAATTCGGTTTAAAAAGGTCATTTACCGCTGCACAGTTAGGGCTTCTAGCTGTCTTTCCAGCAGGGTGGAGTGAAGGGTGATCATCTACCATGATCTTTTCATTCACTGGGGCTATTTGGTGAGGAATTTTAAACTATTTTTCAGGCTAGCTTACCTTGATCCTTTGCTAGAGGAGTGATTTGCTCACTTTTAAAATATTTGCCAATACGGAGCTGTGTTCCTCATCCTAGGAAAACAATTTTGAACAATTTTTGTGTTCCTCTCTACAGTAACAATAAAATATGTTGCCACACTTAGGGCATCTTATCTTATTTAGGGGACAAATGAGATGCTGACTGACTTCATTCTTAGACAGATATTCTTCCAATTATTTCTTGTCAAAAGACAGGTGATAAAATAGTTGATTAGTTGAAGTATGGTAGACTCACTTATTATTATACATATGATATATTAGTATTTATTTCTCTATTAATGAATTTAAGATATCAAAAATTTTTATTTCCTTTAAAAAGATAGTGACTGAACAAAACAATATATTAACAATAAGAGAAGTTAAGGGAATTCTCTTTTTAGCTTAGAAAAATCAAGCCATTAAATGGAATGATTTATTGTTGAATTTTTACTTGAAATATAGACTTATGAAATTCATGTGAATTTACATGACAAAGTCCAGAGTATCAATGTTGAATGATAATTTTGTGTTGTATCATCACTTTTATGATTTATATTGGTTCATATTATAGTAATTATTCTTATTTAGTGTCCTGTTCACTCTGTTTTATTCATACACTAAATAATTAGTTAAAATGCATTTCTTTACAAATGCATGCATTTTATCTTGATAGCTCTTAAATCTATCTACCCACCTGTAGATGTTGCATCTTGGAGACTGCTTCTAATATCAGTCATTCATCCACATTTCCATTATTTTTATGACATAGTTATACTTTGCCAATCTTATAAAACTGAAGCTGACAGATAAATATTAAGTGCATTGGATGGTAGTAGATTATTAAAACTAGGTCCTTTCATAAACTTTGAACTTAGTTAATCAATGTTATAGTCTCGAGGTTAATTTTATAAAGTTAATTTAAATATTTCTTGCATAAAAAAACTATATAGTGGGTATTACATTCTGTATACATGTATCATGGAATATGTGTGCTAATTTACATGTGTCTTAAATTTGTAGAAATTTAAGCTCAATTTTAACATATATTGACAAATTATTTTCATGAGTTTACATCTAGAAATTTTGCCAGTTAGAAATTCAAGGAAACTAAAGATGATCACCATCCAGTGAATATCTGTGTATCAGCCACTTTTGTACATTGAACCACATTTGCATAGCAACAACCCAGCATGTGGGCATCATTATCTACCAGACAGAGTCTCCAAGGAGAGGAGATCTCAACTACCCTGAAGGTAAGTGGCAGGAGACTACAAAAACCAATTGTTAGGCTCCTAAGCCAACACACCTTCTATTATCAGTTTAGAAGCAGGAGTACTAAGGCTCTAGTGTTTTATTCTTATAAGAAATGTAAAATCACCTGAGGTCTCTCAGACCAAAACTTTCTGGGTTGTGAAATTTAGTTACCTTATTACAATGTACGGTATGGTCAAGGCTGAAACTGAATAGGCATTTATTGTGTATCTTCTAGAATTCAAGCACTATTCAAGCTTAATATATTTTATCTTGACTTTTTAACACAGGATTCTGAGTCAGTGCTATCTTGATTTCACACATGAGAAAACATAACTCCAAGATAGGTTATTATGTGTAGACCCCACACTGGTTGAAGGCATAGTATTGGGGTACAAACTAGCTGTTGTTGAGTACAAATCTTATGTTTTTTAAAAGTGCAAACTACAGACACTCAAAAGGAGTTCTAAATTTGACAAAAGAGGCAGCTGAAAGTGCAGGGTATTAGGGTTCCCTAGAGAAACAGACTTCACTTTCACTTTTCACTTCCATGCATTGGAGAAGGAAATGACAACCCACTCCAGCGTTCTTGCCTGGAGAATCCCAGGGATGGAAGAGCCTGGTGGCTGCCGTCTATGGGGTCGCACAGAGTCGGACACGACTGAAGCGACTTAGCAGCAGCAGCAGCAGAGAAACAGAATCAATAGGAGATACAGAAGTGGACAGATAGATGACAGATGATCAGCAGCTGCTTTGGTGGCTCAGTGGTAAAGAATCTGCTTGCCAATGCAGGAGACACAGGAGATGCAGCTTCGATCCTTGGATCAGGAAGACCCCCTAGAGAAGGAAACAGCAACCCACTCCAGTATTCTTGCCTGGAAAATCCCATGGACAGAGGAACCTAGAGGGCTACAGGCCATGGGGTCACAAAGAGTCGACTCGACTGAGCATGACTAGATAGATAAATACACACACACATACATAGATTGAAATGATATTTGGCATAAGGAATTGACTCACACAGTTATGGAGGATGAGAAGTACCACAATCTGTCATCTGTCAACCCGAGAACTAAGGCAGCTGGTGGCATAAATTCCAGTCTCAGTCTGAAGGCCTAGGACAGGAACACAGTCCCAGTCCAGTATCAGGAAACCTGTGTCTCAACTCAGCAGTCAGGCAGAAGAGAATTCAGTCCTCCTCTACCTTTTCATTCTCTATTCAGGCTCTCTAAAGACTGAGAGCCCACCCACATTAGGGATGGTATTCTGCTTTACTCAGTCCATTATTTCAAATGCTAATCTATTCTGGAAACACCCCATAGACATACCTAGAAAAGTTTAACCATGTATTTGGGCATTCCAGCCAAGTTGACAAATAAAATTAACCATCATACACAGAAATTTTTCAAAAATTATCAACTAGAAAAATCAGATGACTTTTGCAGAAATTTATCAAAGATCAAGTTAAACTCTATGCTATTGCTAAATCCCCCAAATATAGCATTGATTAAGCATTGATAATGAAAGTTATCTCCTGTTAAGATGGTACTTGCTATAGTCATCCATTATATAACACTTAAAGAGGAGATCTAAAATAAGTATTGACTAAAATATATATTAGTGTGGAAAATTCTGAAGGAGATGGGAATACCAGACCACCTGACCTGCCTCTTGAGAAACCTATATGCAGGTCAGGAAGCAACAGTTAGAACTGGACATGGAACAACAGACTGGTTCCAAATAGGAAAAGGAGTACGTCAAGGCCGTATATTGTCACCCTGCTTATTTAACTTCTATGCAGAGAAACTTATATGCATCATGAGAAACGCTGGGCTGGAAGAAGCACAAGCTGGAATCAAGATTGCCAGGAGAAATATCAATAACCTCAGATATGCAGATGACACCACCCTTATGGCAGAAAGTGAAGAGGAACTCAAAAGCCTCTTGATGAAAGTGAAAGAAGAGAGAGAAAAAGGTGGCTTCAAGCTCAACATTCAGAAAACGAAGATCATGGCATCTAGTCCCATCACTTCATGGCAAATAGATGGGGAAACAGTGGAAACAGTGTCAGGCTTTATTTTTTGGGGCTCCAAAATCACTGCAGACGGTGATTGCAGCCATGAAATTAAAAGACACTTACTCCTTGGAAGGAAAGTTATGACCAACCTAGATAGCATATTCAAAAGAGAGACATTATTTTGCCGACTAAGGTCCGTCTAGTCAAGGCTATGGTTTTTCCTGTGGTCATGTATGGATGTGAGAGCTGGACTGTGAAGAAGGCTGAGCACCGAAGAATCGATGGTTTTGAACTGTGGTGTTGGAGAAGACTCTTGAGAGCCCCTTGGACTGCAAAGAGATCCAGTCAGTCCATTCTGAAGGAGATCAGCCCTGAGATTTCTTTGTAAGGAATGATGCTAAAGCTGAAACTCCAGTACTTTGACCACCTCATGCGAAGAGTTGACTCATTGGAAAAGACTCTGATGCTGGGAGGGATTGGGGGCAGGAGGAGAAGGGGATGACCGAGGATGAGATGGCTGGATGGCATCACTGACTCGATGGACGTGAGTCTGAGTGAACTCCGGGAATTGGTGATAGACAGGGAGGCCTGGTGTGCTGCGAATCATGGGGTCACAAAGAGTCAGACACAACTGAGCAACTGAACTGAACTGATTGAAAATATATTTCTAGTATATCTAATCTTCATTAAAATTTATACAAAAAAGTCACATAATTTGAATAATAATGATTATTTTACTTCCAAATAATGTTGGTTTCTTTGGCAGAAGACTATAATTACAATGTATCAAACATCTGGTTTAAGAAAAATAAAATTTATATGTATTCCAATTTCTCATACTTTGTAAAGAAAATATTTGGTAGATAATTTTTGTTTGTTTGTTTTTCATCTAAATAGTCCACTAATGCATACAAAGCACCTATAAGGTTTTTAATATCATGGCACTGGGGGATTGCAATTTTGAATGGTAAACTGACAACTAAAATATCAACATCCAGCCTTACTTTCATGATAATTTTACTAAACCAGCAGATGTTTACAAAACTAATAAACTGTTTTATCTGAGGTGGTGTGGGATCATATCTGTTAGAATTAGAGTAGATGTTGGTAGTTTAATTCCTCAATTTCCTTAAGGCAGCTGGGTCCCCAGGAAGCAGAGAAAATTAGCAAAGATCTAAGAGCTGTTTGTAATGGAGCCAGTCAGAATGGAGAATTCTATGAAATAAAACATATCTCTTTCTCATTTCTTAAATCAATGCCTTTAATTAGTTTAGGCCAACTCTTAGAATAACAAGAGAACATTGACTTAAAGAGAATTAGCTTCATTTAGTTAAAGTTTAAGTGAAGACTTGATGGAAAATAAACTATACCACTGACATAAATAATCCTATCATATCTGTTAAATTTCCAAAAACATAGAGCTCAGTGAATTTGGAAGAAAATACTAATATGCCTGCTGATAAAAGCTGTTTTAAATGTGGTCTTAAATCATTCGATGCCAATATACAGGGAAGATAAACTTCTAGGATGAGTATTTAAACATCATGATTTAGTTTTATATTGTTAAAAAAAAAGATCACAGTGTCATAGAGCAAATGACAGTACAGAATAACAGAATTCTCTGGAAGGCAAATCTATCATACATTTGGACAATAACCAAATAACCTGTGAAAAGTTGCTTTGCCAAATAAATGCCATCTTTTAAGTTGCTATGGTAATTACTATACTTGTTAGAGGTATTTAGGAGATGCTGAATTCCTTGTGCATAATGAACTTTTATGAAGAGTATTCTAAGCAGTCTGGTTTTAAAAAAACTAATTTGTTTTTACTCTGCATAATTGATGTTTGAGTTCAGCGTAGAAATAAACTCACTTGGTAAATTGAAAGGACATGAAAAGATTGAGTGAAAGATTTTAAAGTTCAAGACAAAAGGAAGAGATTGCCTTTTATAATATTTATGCCTTCTGCTTTTCTGTTAACTGCATAGTGCTTTTAGGATGTTATTCAATCTGAATTATCATCCAGAAACAGCAAAAAAAAGTGAGCGTTGCCTTGCAGGACCATTCTACTGAGCTTTAACCTTTCGGCTTAATTTAACACTGGGAGTGAAACCCACACTTAATTATTTACTAATTGCTACATCTCACAGGAGCAAAGGACTAAATTACGTTCTCTTTTCCTAGCTGCCTTCATAGCGAATTGACCCAGATTATTTGAGATGCTGTGACTGGAGAGTGGGGAGGGGAGATGAGGGGACTCTGACTTGCCGTGGGTCTTTTTAGAAGTTATTTACAGCCTGAAAATATCCTCCAAAGAGAAGAGCCAGTGGGGGAATGACAGATAAAATTCCATTACGTTGAGTATAGGTTAATATGGCAGCCAAGAGTTAATCTGCCCAAGATCTGAGGGACTGATGTTTAGGCGAGATCCAGCAGTGTTGTTGAAGAGTCAAAAGGATTCTCTGAGAGCCAGTGATGAGGACTCTGAGGTTCAGAGTTAGGAGACCAACTACAGATAAGGCAATCGCTGGAAAATTAGATAACATGATAAAACCCAGTCACTGGGAAACATAATGGCCATTCATTAACAGAGAGAATAGCAAAATGTGTAATAGGGGATAAAGAAAATTGGACTCAGAGTAGGGAACACACTTATAAAACCCTTGTGACCTTGTCAAGTTAGTTATCTCACTAACCATCCTATGGGTCACTAACAATAGTGATTGCCCCAAGGGGGTTTCCTAAAGATTAAGTTCATACAAGTAAAATTTAGGACAGTGCCTAGCATATATTTAGTGTTCTGTAAGTGTTGTTTTTGTTGTTACAGGGGACAATTTTAAAATAAACTCAATCTTTGGGGGTCTGGACTATAATGAAAGAACACATTTCTAGGGACATGGAGGGACCAGCCTCATTAAGTAGCTGCCCTAATGGAATTTTCACTCCCACCTGCCTAGACCAAAAATTGGTTGGGCATGTGGAATAGAATTTAGCCTGAGGTGTTTACCATGTCTGACTCTGACTGCTCACTGAAACCACCAGGTTTGATTGCTCACCCTTTGGCTGCATTTTCTGGATGCAACACTGAGTGGCTGCGTGCTCTAGCAGAAGTTGACAATTTTTTCTGAGACACAGAAATGTGTCTTTTCCTGTGACTTTGTATAGTTCTTTCATATTCCCAGATTTATACAATCATTGAAAAGTTCAGTATTTGGTAGGGAATAATAAAGATCACAAAGTAATTTAGAACATACTTGCCATAACCCAAATTCTAAAAGGTGTAATAGGAGAGCCATTGTGTAAAAAGTCTAACTGCTTCTGAACAATGACAATGATCCTAGAAACAGCAACTAGCATAGAATCGGGAGCTCTTTCTCATCCCCATTCCTTTTAAGAACTCTGCTTCCTCTTCCTGCAACGCCTTGCTTCCACTAGTCACTGAGGAGACACCTGGTGCATGCTCAGTCACTCAGTTGTGTCTGACTCTTTGTGACCTCATAGGCTGTACACCACCAGGCTCCTCTGTCTGTGTGATATTCCCGGCAAGAACACTGGAGTGGGTTTCCATTTCCTCCTCTGGGGGATCTTCCCCACCCAGGGATCAAACCCATGTCTCCTGCATCCCTTGCATTGGCAGGTAGATTCTTTACCACTGAGCCACCTGGGAAGCCCTGGGCAATATCTACTCGTAGTTAAATACTTCCATAGCAAGTGTTTCTCTCCCTCCAGGTACAATTAATGGTTTTCTTTTTGGAATCCCCAAGAAACACTTTACCAATCTCTACTGGAGAACTCGCCATGTGGTATTTATTACTGATTATTAACAAAACTCTCACATCCATACATGACCACTGGAAGAACCATAACCTTGACTAGATGGACCTTGGTTGACAAAGTAATGTCTCTGCTTTTTAATATGCTGTCTAGGTCATGTATGGATGTGAGAGTTGGACTATAAAGAAAGCTGAACACAGAAGAATTGATGCTTTTCAACGGCGGTGTTGGAGAAGACTCTTGAGAGTCCCTTGGACTGCAAGGAGATCCAATCAGTTCATCCTAAAGGAGATCAGTCCTGGGTGTTCATTGGAAGGACTGATGTTGAAGCTGAAACTCCAATACTTTGGCCACCTGATGCGAAGAGCTGACTCATTTGAAAAGACCCTGATGCTGGGAAAGATTAAGGGCAGGAAAAGAAGGGGACGACAGAGGATGAGATTGTTGGATGGCATCACTGACTCAATGGACATGGGTTTGGGTAAACTCCGGGAGTTGGTAATGGCCAGGGAGGCCTGGCGTGCTGCAGTTCATGGGGTCGCAAAGAGCTGAACACAACTGAAGCACTGAACTGAACTGAACTGATTAACAAAACTTCTCCTCTACCAGATAGTGTCCTCCCTGAAGTCAGAGAATTTTTGTTGCTGTTTTAACAGCTATAGCGAGATATAATTTGTATAAAAGTTCACCCACTGGGATTGTGGTTTATTTGACATTTTATCCTCTACCCTCAAGATAGTCCTGGTCTGCTATAGAATAAGCCTCAATAAATCTTTGCTGAAGAATGGAGCCCACATTGAGGAGTGAAGATTTCTGGGGGACACAGAGCAGACATGAAACAGATGCATCCCAGTTAACTAGTTTGTCTTCAGGGTCAAGTTGGTAGATGAGGTTGTCCACTGTCACTCTCACTCAGTCTGAATACCTTCTTTTAAAGAATGTACCTTCAAATAGAGGAGAAGGCCTTGCTTCACCAAAGGTGACTCCTTGCCTGAAATTGCAGAGGACTCATAAATGAATTAGCTTCAGGACCTTACTACTAGGCTCAGCACGCTATCTTCAGTTACTGGAAATGGGTGAAACAGAACGAACTACCCTGTCTTTTCCTTTTTAATAAGAGGACAGGTTGTTTTAGGGATATAGAGAACAATGGATTGAGAAACATTCATGAATTAAACCTCTAAACATAAAAAAAATCAGTTACTGTATATTAGTGATTACAGGGGAGTCCAGTTTTGCCCCGCCAGTGCTGAAGAGCTCTTTTGATAATGCTAGATAAATTATATAATCAATAAGTACAGGGAACACTGTTTACTACTTTTATATTTCCTCCAAATGCTTCAAATAAAGGCTATATGAGAATGAATGTCGCGTAGTAACTACCATTTAGGAGAAAAGAAACTGATGTCGACTGTCTTATTTATAAGTAAAACAAAAAAAGATAAATGTGTGAATTTTAAATATTATACCCCTAATAAAAACCTTCTGTTTAATTCCACCATGATGGTAAAACTACATATATATCTTCACTATCCAAGTAAAAATATATATTTTAGTTTTATTAATAAAATTATATTTTTAGAAATGAAAATACCTAAATTAACTTCATAATAAATATTTAGAGTGAAGATGACAATGGAAATTTCTGAAAACCGTGTTCTATCTTCAAAAAGCTAATTTCTCTTCATAGCTATCATAAATGTCAATAATTCTGACAGTTGTGTTTGTCTAAACAGCTAATACATTTGGAAACAATTTTCTTGGAAACCTCATCTGTATATAATGAAGAGATACCCTTTCTGTAACTAAGAGCAAAAAGTCATATAACAAAACTGAATACAAATAATCTAGTATTGTAAAAACTTAAGTCAAGCTTTATGAAAACATGAAGATTTTCCCTGGTGGCTCAGTGGCAAAGAATCTACCTGCAATACAGAAGACATGGGTTTGATCCCTGGGTCAGAAAAGTCCCTTGGAGGAGGAAATGGCAATCCACTCCAGTATTCTTGCCTGGAAAATTTCATGGACAGAGAAGCCTGGTGGGCTACAGTCTGTGGGGTCGCAAAAGAGTGGCACACGATTTAGTGACTAAACAACAAAATGAAAGTATGAAGATGATGTGTTATAACTTTAAGAGAGGAATAGAAAGAATGACAATGTTAGTAGTGTGTCTAAAGTTACATGGCTTATTGTCAGAGACAACGACAAAAGCAGAGACTAATAGCATCAGAGTCTAATAGCTGCAGTCATTAAAGATTATCCAATTTAAGTCATCTGTCTAGTTCTTGAGTTCTCTCTCCAGCTTTTCCCTTTGAGTTGTCTCTTTCACCCTTGAATACTGTCAGCAACAGAGTTTACTAGTCTCTAAGAGAAGCATTTAGTCCTTGACAACAAATATTATTGTTAATAGATCACCCCTTAGATGAGAAGAAAGCATTTTCTCTATCATCTCTACCCATTCCTCTTTGTCTAGCTTTTGGAGTCATGAAAAATGAGTCAAATACCTTTTAAACTTGAGAGTTCTGCTAGTTATCAAGGACAGCTGATTGTTTCTTTTATAAACTAAAATTTCTTTTTGATTAAGAGGCTGTTTTTTTTAGTAAAATATATTATGTTCTCCTTATCAAAAACTTAGAAAATTTAGGCAAGAACAGAAATCATTCAGTTACCCATCGGTGACCTTTCTTAATTATGAGTGTATTAATAGTTACCTCCTCATAGGTTTTATCCTTGGTGTAGATATTAATTTTACTGTGTTCAAAAATTTTTCCATGATTAGCACAGATCTTAATATGCTTATTTTGCATAATATTAATTTCTAATACATATTTTATTTAAGTGGCACACTTTTTATTAAGTAGATATTTAGCTCTTGATTGATGAGCTGACAATGACTAGTTTTTAAGTCTTGAAGTCTCTCCAGTTTTTCCCAACAATATGTAACAGTTATTTTTCCTTTTGTGTATACATCATCACCTGCTTTATAAAATACAACTCTAAGATAGATTCTTGGGAGAGATATTCATGGGGTAAAGGGCTTGAACCTTTCAAAAGATCAGTACACATTTTTCCAGTCCCTTTCCACTTTCAACTATCACCAGCAATTTGACAAGAGAAATATTTTCACTGCATCCTTTCTGGTACTGGTCATTCTTTTATATATAATATGATCACAGTTGGCATGCAATGTGTCTGTCTTACTAGTAGACTTCATAGTTATAGAGGTCAGTAAAGTAGAATGCATTTTCAAATGATATCTTCCAGTTATATTTTGTATTCTTGGAAGAAGCTGTTCTTTTTATTCTCTCTTAGTGAGTTTTCTTTTCTATTTAATAAACTCTTCTCAGTCATATTTAGTTTTAATAGTTCTCCTAGTTATTTTATCTTTTAATTTTCTACATTATGTTTTAATACTAAGGATTTTTGAATTCTATGTATGCATACCATGAGTCTTCCTTATAGTCATTTCTCCACTATTTTTTGCTTAAAAAATTCTTCCCCACTGAAAGGACTGATTAACATTTATTGATGCTTTCCCATCATTTTGTTTCAATATTCAACTTTTAAATGCAATTCAATCATTCTCATGGTGTTCCAAAATAATTATTTCCAAAACTTTTAACTGTCTCAATATTGCTTATTATCATTCCATTTCCTGCCCTTATTTTTAATGCTTCTCTAATGATATGCTTTTATGAAATATGTATTGAATTACTTCTCTCTCTCTCTCTCGCACACACACACTGCTACCACCACCACTACCACCACCAGCATCACCAGCAATAACTTCTAAGCCATGTGACATCTTTACTTCTGCAATAATCTAATTGATATTTTTTTTACATTTAAGGGTCATATATTTATCAAAAATTCTATTGCATACATACAGATTTAAGTATTTTATATTACTTTTGCTATGACTACAAGATTTATTTCTTTCTCCTTTGGTCAAAGGACTCACTGTTACCATAGTTACCATTCATACATACACATCTGTGCACACACACAATGTCAGAAACTGAATGTTGGCTATGGACTGCAGGATCTGATTGTTCTGGGCAACTTTTGAATAAATTTTGCTCTTGAATATGTCATTTTTGAAACCAGGTTTTTTTGTCTTTCTTGGTGTAATCTGGTAAACTACTTGCTTGTAATATGTACCGCCTTCCCTCCACATTTCTTCTTAATATTGCTTCTTTTACAGCAAATTATGCTTTCATTGTCAACAGGACAATTAGTGACACCTTCAACACAATGAAAGTAGTAAAAGTGTTTCTGGTGTTGTAGTAGCAATATATATACATTCATTCTTGTTACAAAATGATATATCCTTAAAATCTTCACTTTCTGCAAAGGTATGAAAAATAGGAATATGGGAAAGGATTAGAGAAAGATTACCTGAAATATATTCAATCAGAGCTAATAAAATATTAATAAACCACCCCTGACCACCCTACCTAAAGTAGATCTCCATCTTATCCCTCTCTGCTCAATAAAATATGAGCAGACACTTAAATCTCCACCTACATTCCACCATCAGTCTGAATTTTGCATTCTTTTTTTTAAAGATTTTTTTTTTTTTGATGTGGACCATTTTAAAACTCTTTATTGAATTTGTTACAGTATTTTTTCTGCTTTTGTTTTTCGGCCACAAGGCATGTAGGGTCTTAGCTCCCTGACCAGGGATCAAACCCATGCCCTCTGTGTTGGAAGGCAAAATCTTAACCATGAGACCACCAGGGACGTCCCCAAGTTTTGCTATATTAATCCTAGAGTTCCATGTTTCCTCCTTCATGATGTAGGCTGTTGAATGGCACTCACTCGGTCTATTGGCAGATGGTCTCTCAGTTTTCACTCTTGGTGGTGGTTTAGTCACAACCCACTCCAGTATGCTTGCCTGGGAAATCCATGGACAGAGGAGCCTGGTGGGCTACGAGTCCATGCAGTCGCAAAGGGTCAGGCACAACTTACTGACTAAACATTTAGCCAAATGAGGGGTCTGGAGAGAGTCTTGATAAGAAAGATAAGGAAGCTGTTTGCCCAGGTGAGCAGGATGTTATCTCAGGTAAATTTATATGCAGGAATTTCTTGATGGGAACACTGAAATCCTGAATTGTTTATTGGTTTACAGTCTTATCACCCCTGAGGAAACATTTTATAGAACAAAAATTTATTTTGACCTAGCTATTCCTTATGTTATAAGTGGTAGCAATTCTCTTAGGGGATTTTTTTTTTCTCCTCCTTTATAATTTTCTTAATCTATGAAGCAGCTGTTCTATGTCTTACATGGCATTATGGATTCTTTCCATATGAGGTCTTTTATCTTATGTAATTATGAAAATTCTTGGTCATTACTACTAAAAATATGTCCCACACACCATTATTTATTTTCTCTTCAGTCATTTGCTATATTATAGATGCTGGCTCTTACCCATCTATTCTCTTTTTCTCTTCACTTTTACAGTTTCCAAACTGGGAAGATGTCACGATCTGAACTTTACATTTGCTGGTTCATTTCATGGTCATTCTACCAGTATCTCCAATTGCTATTTTTTATTCTTATTCTTGATTAATTCTTATTCCTCAGTTTTTCTCCTATCCTCTTTTTAATTCTGTAAATATTAATATGCATATTTTAGTCTCCTGTTAACTGGTATATAAACTTGATTTCTCCCTTTATGAGATATTCAGTTTGCCAGCCCTGGGTGTCTTGTACTTTATTTTTCTCCCCTCTGTGATCTCATTTCCCTGGAAGTATCAGTCAAGTGACTAAAGTCTTACATCATTCTGATGATTTAGATAGTAGTGATAGAAAGCATATTCCAAAGGTGAGCGTTGTAGATGTGTTGATTTACATGTTATAGGTCTTTGTGGGAAAAAAAAAAAAAAGCTTGTGGGTAAGGTATGTAGAGAATAAAAATAGGTAAAAAAAAAAAAAAATGAAAGCATTTTCCCCAGGCTCTTCAGTAATTTATGATCACTGACTGGATGTCCAGCTATTCATTGTGGCATTCGATGGGCTAAACAATTTTTCAGCACGTGATTAAAGTAATTTTACTCTGTTAATTTTATTTCTTTACCCCAAACAACAGAGAAAATTTGGGGCAATAACCACTTTCTTTGGATTGGGATACAATACTGTATAAGTCACAATCTCTTACACAGTCAAAAGAAAAAAACAGTCCACAGGGTTTATGAAGATGCGTAAAAGAGGTCATTAACTCTGCCTTAAGAGGAAGAGAAGAAAAATCCACAGAGGCTGTGATAGTTGACAGAGGTTTTAAAATTTGGCAGGAGTTGCCAGAAGGCTCAAGGGGAGGAACAGTATTCCTATTCTAAAGAACAGTATGAGAAAATGCTTAGACCTGTAGTGGCCAAGTAGTTGGGGTTCTTGTCAGTGTAAAATTAGGTTTTTCAGGGATTGACTTGGGAGATACATCTAAGAAAGCATTAGAAGCCAGATCATGCAGGTCCCATATTATACAATAGGTTATTATTTTCCCTGTGAATGGTTATGAGTCATTTAAGGATTATAAGTACAAGAGTGATTGAATCAGATTTACATTTTAGAAATATTAGGCATGTGGCATTGCGGAGGCTAAATAGGGAGGATGCAAGTGGGGTCGCACGGAGTCGGACACGACTGAAGCAACTTAGCAGACGACTGAAGCGACTTAGCAGCAGCAGCAGCAGCAAAGATAATACCAGTGAGATTATTACAAGGATATTGGTATAGTCATGTGAAAGATGATGAAGAAAAGGGCCTGGAATTAGGAATGATAGTAAAAATGAGAGCATTATGCTTTTATGTGCACAATGCATTATGCCAAAGAATTGATATTATATACTACACCAGTGGGCTTCCCTGGTGGCTCAGAGGTTAAAGCGTCTGCCTTCAATGCGGGAGACCTAGGTTTGATCCCTGGGTCGGGAAGATCCCCTGGAGAAGGAAATGGCAATCCACTCCAGTATTCTTGCCTGGAGAATCCCATGGATGGAGGAGCCTGGTAGGCTACAGTCCACGGGGTCACAAAGAGTCAGACACAACTGAGCGACTTCACCTTCACCTACTACACCAATAGCAAGAAAAAAAATCCAAATAGGTTTGAGTGTGAATACATCATCTGGGAAATTGTTATTTCCTGTCAGATTTCAGAAAAAAAATACAAATACAATCTAGACATGTGCCATACTATCCTAACAAAAAAAGAGCTTTTATTTCTCGCTGTATCAAGAGCTCACACCTGTACAGATGTATCTTCTAGCAGTTAGGGAATCAAAAGTGAAAAGAACAAAAAAAAAGGAAGTTGTTTGGGGAAATTTTATTTTACTTTTAATAATATTCACTCAGAAGTGGAGATTTCTGCGTATATTCTTTCCTTTGTGTTCTTTGGAATTCAAGTTCCCTGTTCTTTCCACCACACGCCTAAGCTCATCCTTTAGGGAATATGCCTTCTGATCACTATAAATATCCGGAACTTTTGTTTTTCTGTGTATCATCAAGATGTTTAGATAACTGTAGTTATCATATCTAGGGACAATTTTTTAAAATTTCTCTTGAGATTGATGTCAAGGTGAAGCTCTCTCACATTTTTGTTTCTTAAGTCCTGAACGTATTTAGGAAAAATAAATATTGGATAATTTAAAATTCACGTGCAAGGTTTGAGTCTTTCTCCATCACATTCCATATCTCTTCCAAGTCCTTGAAACATAACTTCCATTTCACTTCCAGTTTATGCATCATAAAGGGATCACTGAAATCAAAGGATCTACTAAACTTTGTAACTTATCAGGAAAAATTTTTTCCCCCTCAGAAAGTTCATTCTGAAAGTGCAGGATCAGGAATAGGCTTTTATTTCCACATTGGAGATCAGTATATTTGCTTCACTGAGTCCCATGTTCTTTTACAGACTTTCTATCCAGTAGCAATTCGACTGAAGCGACGTAGCAGCAGCAGCAGCAGCAGCAGCAATTTCATAGTTTCTGATAAGATTGTCAGCTCAGGAACCATCAGCCTTATTAGCACCTTCTCTTTGCGATTACATTCATATATCACATTTTTAAACTGTTAACCTTGATTTTTGTCCTTCAGTTAGTATCACTGCATCTCAATCCAGAAGCACAAGTCGATGTACTGAAAATTATATACTATTCCTTACTTTTTAAAGTTTTCAGTTATCAATCAGAGTTGCTCCATCTTTTCTCTCCTTCTCCTTTTCTCCTTCTCTATATTTTACACAGTTCAGTTCAGTCACTCAGTCATGTCCGACTCTTTGCAACCCCATGAATCGCAGCACACCAGGCCTCCCTGTCCATCACCAACTCCCGGAGTTCGCTCAGACTCACGTCCGCTGAGTCCGTGATGCCATCCAGCCATCTCATCCTCCGTCGTCCCCTTCTCCTCCTGCCCCCAATCCCTCCCAGCATCAGAGTCTTTTCCAATGAGTCAACTCTTCACATGAGGTGGCCAAGTACTGGAGTTTCAGCTTTAGCATCATTCCTTCCAAAGAAATCCCAGGGCTGATCTCCTTCAGAATGGACTGGTTGGATCTCCTTGCAGTCCAAGGGACTCTCAAGAGTCTTCTCCAACACCACAGTTCAAAAGCATCAATTCTTCGGCACTCAGCCTTCTTCACAGTCCAACTCTGACATCCATACATGACCACAGGAAAAACCATAGCCTTGACTAGATGGACCTTAGTTGGCAAACTAAAGTCTCTGCTTTTGAATATGCTATCTAGGTTGGTCATAACTTTTCTTCCAAGGAGTAAGCGTCTTTTAATTTCATGGCTGTAGTCACCATCTGCAGTGATTTTGGAGCCCTAAAAACAAAGTCTCACAGTGTTTCCACTGTTTTCCCCATCTATTTGCCATGAAGTGATGGAACCGGATGCCATGATCTTCGTTTTCTGAATGTTGAGCTTGAAGCCAACTTTTTTGCTCTCCTCTTTCACTTTCATCAAGAGGCTTTTTAGCTCCTCTTCACTTTCTGCCATAAGGGTGGTGTCATCTGCATATCTGAGGCTATTGATATTTCTCCCAGCAATCTTGATTCCAGCTTGTGTTTCTTCCAGCCCAGCGTTTCTCATTATATATATATATAATATATATATTCTGCATATAAGTTAAATAAGCAGGGTGACAATATACAGCCTTGACGTACTCCTTTTCCTATTTGGAACCAGTCTGTTGTTCCATGTCCAGTTCTAACTGTTGCTTCCTGACCTGCATACAGATTTCTCAAGAGGCAGGTTAGGTGGTCTGGTATTCCCATCTCTTTCAGAATTTTCCAGTTTATTGTGATCCACACAGTCAAAGGCTTTGGCATAGTCAATAAAGCAGAAATAGATGTTTTTCTGGAACTCTCTTGCTTTTTCCATGACCCAGCAGATGTTGGCAATTTGATCTCTGGTTCCTCTGCCTTTTCGAAAACCAGCTTGAACATCAGGGAGTTCACGGTTCATATATTGCTGAAGCCTGGCTTGGAGAATTTTGAGCATTACTTACTAGCATGTGAGATGAGTACAATTGTGTGGTAGTTTGAGCATTCTTTGGCATTGCCTTCTTTGGGACTGGAATAAAAATGGCCCTTTTCCAGTCCTGTGGCCACTGCTGAGTTTTCCAAATTTGCTGGCATATTGAGTGCAGCACTATGTGCAATATGTGCAGCACTTCCACAGCATCATCTTTTAGGATTTGAAACAGCTGCACTGGAATTCCATCACCTCCACTAGCTTTGTTCATAGTGATGCTTTCTAAGGCCCACTTGACTTCACATTCCAAGACGTCTGGCTGTAGATTAGTGATCACATCATCATGATTACCTGGGTTGTGAAGATGTTTTTTGTACAGTTCTTCTGTGTATTCTTGCCACCTCTTCTTAACGTCTTCTGCTTCTGTTAGGTCCATACCATTTCTGTGCTTTATTGAGCCCATCTTTGCATGAAATGTTCCCTTGCTATCTCTAATTTTCTTGAAGAGATCTCTAGTCTTTCCCATTCTGTTCTTTTCCTCTATTTCTTTGCATTGATCGCTGAAGAAGGCTTTCTTATCTCTTCTTGCTATTCTTTGGAACTCTGCATTCAGATGCTTATATCTTTCCTTTTCTCTTTTGCTTTTCGCCTCTTCTTTTCACAGCTATTTGTAAGGCCTCCCCAGACAGCCATTTTGCTTTTTTGCATTTCTTTTCCATGGGGATGGTCTTGATGCCTGTCTCCTGTACAATGTCACGAACCTTATTCCATAGTTCATCAGGAACTCTAGCTATCAGATCTAGGCCCTTAAATCTATTTCTCACTTCCACTGTATAATCATAAGGGATTTGATTTAGGTCATACCTGAATGGTCTAGCGGTTTTCCCTATTTTCTTCAATTTGAGTCTGAATTTGGTAATAAGGAGTTCATGATCTGAGCCACAGTCAGCTCCTGGTCTCGTTATTCTTGACTGTATAGAGCTTCTCCATCTTTGGCTGCAAAGAATATAATCAATCTGATTTCAGTGTTGACTATCTGGTGATGTTCATGTGTAGAGTCTTCTCTCGTATTGTTGGATGAGGGTGTTTGCTATGACGAGTGTGTTCTCTTGGCAAAACTCTATTAGTCTTTGCCCTGCTTAATTCCGCATTCCAAGGCCAAATTTGCCTGTTACTCCAGGTGTTTCTTGGCTTCCTACTTTTGCATTCCAGTCCCCTATAATGAAAAGGACATCTTTTTGGGGTGTTAGTTCTGAAAGGTCTTGTAGGTCTTCATAAAACTGTTCAACTTCAGTTTCTTCAGTGTTACTGGTTGGGGCATAGACTTGGATAACTGTGATAGCGAATGGTTTGCCTTGGAGATGAACAGAGATCATTGTATCGTTTTTGAGATTGCATCCAAGTACTGCATTTCGGACTCTTTTGTTGACCATGATGGCTACTCCATTTCTTCTATATTTTACTATTCCATTATAAATAACTTGAGCTTCTCTGGTGGCTCAGATGGTAAAGCGTCTGCTGCAGTGCGGGAGGCCTGGGTTCGATTCCTGGGTTGGGAAGATCCCCTGGCAAAGGAAATGACAACCCACTCCAGTACTCTTGCCTGGGAAATTCCATGGACTGAGGAGCCTGGTGGGCTACAGTCCATGGGCTGGCAAAGGGTCGGACATGACTGAGCGACTTCATTCCTTCATAAATAACTCAGTTTTGTATTTTATATACTTACATTTTAAATGTATTTTCAATCCATCTCACCTTCCCACCATGATCCAGGACATTTGAAGGAAGATAGCAGATAAATGGGCTTTCTCACACAAACTCTCCTGATTCTTCTCACCTGTCCTTCATGAGTATTGTTTTTCTCACTTTATGGATGGAGAGACAGGTTGTCTAATGGAAAGTCTCATGGCCAATTCACAACTTAAATATGATGTGGACTAGAATATGTCTTTTTTTATTGAAATATAATTGCTTTGCAGTGTTGTGTTAGTTTCTGCTGTACAACAAAGTGAATCAGCTGTATGTATACATATATTTCCTCCCCCTTGAGCCTCCCACCCTCCCATCATCCCATCCCCCTAGGGCATCACAGAGCACTGAGCTGAGCCTCCTTTGCTATACTGCAGGGCCCACCAGCTGTTTTACACATGGTCGTGTATATATGTCAATACTAATCTCCCAGGAGACCCCAGGTCTCCCCTTCCCCTCCCCAGATGTCCAGCTGTCCACTCTCCACATCTGTTTTTCTACTCCTACGCTGCAAGTATGTTCATCTGTACCATTTTTCTATATTCCACATGCATTAATGTATAATATTTGGGTTTTTTTTTTTAAATTTCTGACTTACTTCAATCTGTGTTACAGATTCTAGGTCCATCCACATCTCTACAATGACCCAATTTCAATTCCCTTTTTATGGCCAAGTAATATCCCGCTGTATATATCTTTATCTCAATATTGTATTACTTATTTTGAAACATACTTGTGTAGTTTACATTTATGGCAGTTCTCTGGAGTAAACGAAATGGATTTTAATAAGTCTAATTTCTCATTATCTATCTTCTCTTTTCACCCGATTTCTTGTCTATATTCTATGTTGTCCACTAATCCCTTCATTGTCACCTACATCTTGCACTCTAAAAAGGATAATGCTGTTTACTATCTCATTTCTATTGGATACCGTGAGTAATGAAATAAAGCAAATGTAATAAAATAAAGTTCAGTTTTTCCATCTTTGAGACTGACTCCTAATCCTGATTGAGTCATAATTCACATGAATTTCTTATAGGCTGTGCATGTGTATGTTCATACTGTCTTTCATTTTAATTAATATTTTGGGCAACAATCAAACATTAGTCTTAAGCCAAAATTTTGTGTTGAGAAACTTCAGATTCAACTCTAGAAAATGAAGGACAAAATGTAAGGTAATAGAGAATGTATACTGCTGAAATAGAAGAGAAATGGCAGTTATTACCATCATAAGGTATTTCTATTGTAGTCCTGATAAAACTGCCATGTGAAAACTATATCATTGATCACACATATCTTATGGATGCTGACATGAACAGACAAGGAGTGCTGGGGAAGTGGGTGACAATTACCTTCTTAAGGCAGATATTTTAATGTTACCGCTGATGCGTATCTGGAGTAGGAAATGGCAACTCACTTAGTATTCCTGCCTGGCAAATCCCATGGACAGAGGAGCCTGGTGGGCTATAATCCATGGGTCGCAGAGTCAGACACGACTTAGTGAATAAACATCAGCTGATATATATATGGTACATTTGGGGTTAGAAAATTAAAATGATGATATATAACATCATAATGATGTTGATTTATTGAAGCTTTGGTTATATCTGAGGAATATTAAATTGTCTTAATTATCTGATAATATAAATTTTATTCCTGTTACTCTAGTAATTTAAAGCATCTTCCAAATACTGAAATTATAATCAAGTTCAATGAAGAAATTTGAACATCTAAAATGGATACATTTGAAAACCAGTATTACTTTTCATCTTCCTCCAAAAAAGTAATATTGCCATTTAAAAAACTCACAACACTCTGTCTCCAATTGTGAAAATAAATGTATATCATGCTATGCAGTTGATCATAATACATTTAAAACAAAAAGACTGATTAAGATGGGAAACATTTGAGAAAAATGTTTTGGATTATAAGATTGCCACTTTTTGCTTAGTCTATAAAGAGGCCTTAATAAAATGCTGAATCTAATATGCCAGAAAGGAACATATTATGAATGTACAGCATTGTATACTAGACTTTGAACCCAGATAGTTGAGAAGTCATGATGAATAATCTGGACATCAAAAATTAAAACTTCACTGCTTGGTAACTGAAATTACTGTTAAATTGAGGCAGCATGCAAACAATGAATAATTTCTCAAATTGAGACCATTACATTAAATATAATCACATTTGTTAATGCAATGCATATTCAATCTATAGTTAATGCATTATTCAAATCTGGTTGAGTTATAAAATGATAAGGTCAATTAAGATAAATATGCATATTCAGGTACCTAGAATGCCCCCATTCATTTTAATTTGATAAGCAAATGTATGTAAATAAACATGTGAGTTGAATATTAATGACATAGAATAATAAAATAGTTCAGACTGTACGTATAAAATCAGGAACTAACAGAAATAAAGAAGTTATGCTCAAAGCAATACATTTTTATAAACTTTGTATCATTAAGATAATTATGAAATCAGCAAGACTTTGAGAGACATTGGATATTTTTTATTAATCTATTTTGAAATGATAATCTCATTTATTTGAAGTAATTTCCTCATCTTGAACTGTTTCTTTACTGTAACTTCAAAATAATATTACATTTTACAATAAATATATTCCTGCCTTGTGGTTTATTGTTCTGTACTTTGGAGGTAAAAGAATTAAGAAAAATAGCATTTTCATAATAAACCATATATTTAATCCCTTTCTAAATGTTTCCTTTGGAAATTAAATTGCCTAGACACATCTTGATAATACCATCAGTTCACATTCTTTCTTCCTCAATTAATTTACTTATAAGAAGAAAAAAATACAATTATACTCATCAGGCTTGCTATGATATTTTATTGACATTAATATCATTAAGTCACAGAAATTTTAATGTCAGTTATTACAAACATTAAAAATAGAAATGAAACTGAAAAAACATTTTGCTGAGATGTTGATATTCTATAACTTCAACAGCATCTTCAAGATGAGCAAAACTTACAGTGAATGACATACTTGAAAATCCCTGGTCCATTTTGCAGACCTCAAAGGTACAGTCGACTTTCAAGGTTCTCTGTTAAAACAATATGTGTTTTTAATAAATTTTGTAAATAATTTTTAAAAATTACAGGTGCAACCCCTGACAAATGTCAGTTTTAAAGTCATCTTTAAAAGCAACTTCTTACCGTACTTCCCTGGTGATTCAGTGGTTCTGACTTCATCTTCCAATGCAGGAAGTGCAAGTTCGATACCTGGCTGCGGGGGCTAAGATCCCACATTCCTCATAGCCAAAAAAATCAAAACATTAAATAGAAACAATAATCGCCAGTCTATGTCTGACGCAGGATGCAGCATGCTTGGGGCTGGTGCATGGGGATGACCCAGAAAGATGTTATGGGGAGGGAGGTGGGAGGGGGGTTCATGTTTGGGAATGCGTGTAAGAATTAAAGATTTTAAAATTTAAAAAATAAAAAACTAAAAAAAAAAAAAAAAGAAACAATACCGTAACAAATTCAATAAAGACTTAAAATTTTAAAAGTAACTTGCCAAATATTAGCCTCTCTTTATTCTTCTTAGATAAGAACTTTTGTAACCTGCGTTTTGAGATCACTGAATAATTATTACCTACTTCCATGGTTTAAGGCTTCCCTGGTGCTTCAGACGGTAAAGCATCTGTCTGCAATGCTGGAGACCCGGGTTCGATCCCTGGGTTGGGAAGATCCCCTGGAGAAGGAAATGGCAGCCCACTCCATTATTCTTGCCTGGAAATTCCCATGGACGGTGGAGCCTGGTAGGCTACTGTCCATGCAGTAGCAGAGTCGGACACGACTGAGCGAATTCCATGGTTTAAAGGGAAAATAACTTCTTAATAATTAAGTTTTATCATTATTATTGGCATCGTTGTGAGTTAAATGTGATGCAGAATCATTAAAAAGTGTGCTAACTCTAATCCTTGTATGTTTTGGTTTTTGTTTGTACTTTCAGAGACAAAGACATAGCATGGCATAAACATGGCACAGTTCTATTACAAAAGAAATGTTAACGCCCCGTATAGAGACCGCATCCCTCTCAGGATAGTCCGAGCGGAATCTGAACTCTCACCCTCCGAGAAAGCCTACCTAAATGCTGTGGAAAAGGGAGATTATGCAAGCGTCAAGAAATCCCTAGAAGAAGCTGAAATTTATTTTAAAATCAATATTAATTGCATCGATCCTCTTGGAAGAACTGCTCTTCTCATTGCAATTGAAAATGAGAACTTGGAACTCATCGAACTCCTCTTAAGCTTTAACGTCTATGTTGGAGACGCCCTATTACATGCTATCAGGAAAGAAGTTGTGGGAGCTGTCGAGCTGTTGCTGAACCACAAAAAGCCCAGTGGAGAAAAACAGGTACTTGCATAAATACTGGTTTTCATTTATTTTACATGCAGAAGGTTTCTATGGATGGTCAAGTTCTTCCCCAATTTTAAGAAATATTAGCACTGAAATAAAAACTATTATGATGGAAAACTACTGCTAAGTACACATTTTATACTCTACAAAAGTCACCATCACCTGCACCTCTTACCCTGGCTAATCAGACTTTAATAGAACCAAAGCAAAACTAAGAAACCTATGGTGGCTTCTCATACATTAGGGACATGTTTATATAATAGTATATAAATTTTGGGGGAGTGGCGCTACTGTGTATATGTGGGGGTTTTCTCCTTGTCCTTCATTTTCTGAACATTCTGCAGTAACAGGCTGAATTCTTTTGCTAATTTTCCTTTTAACCTTCTTGCCTGTTTTGGAATTCTGTATCTTAATGCTAAAGTGAGTTGTACATCTAACTCTGATACTGTTTTTTGGCAAACTCTAATGGATTCTTTTAAATGGAGACAAATTTTTTTAAAAAGCAAAAAAGTTTACTAGAAAATAACTGACTGTAGATTTAATATATCACACTTACTATTGGCAAAATGTAGCTGTATCTTAATGTCATCAGTAGAAACTAAGCTAAAATGGTACGTGATTATAAATACTATCTGGTTTTAATTCCTGTTATCTTCCTATTTTTTACCCCTAAGGAAGTGGAAAAATCATAGACAGAAATGAATAAGGAATCTATTTTTGTCTGTCTACATTATTCCCTGGTACTGCCCTGTATCTGAACTATCTGATCCTTTATCCTTCCACGTTGAACTCTTCACTTCCCCACATCAAGCCTCATTGACTAATTGCAGAAGACATTGCATATATTTCAGCGGCTCAAAATCTGTCCTTTCAAGTAAAATCTTATAAAAACAATTGTTTTTACACCTCTAGCAGTTTCTGTTCTATTTGATAAAGGTGCAAATATTTTCTGCAAATGACGGTGTTGGAGATTACGAGTGAAATGACACAGAACAAGACACACAAGAGACAGACGACATGCACACTCCGGCCGGAGGAATAGAACTGGGCAAAAAACTAATTGCCGTTTATTATAAAAGCCTTCTAGGCAGAATTCCAGACTGCATGAATAAGCCTTTTCAGCACAGTGCAGGTGCATACATGTTATCATGGAGCAAAGGGGAGTAAAATCCTAGTCTACTGCAGAGTCTGTACAAAGCCCTCTATTCCTTCTTTATCATAAGAAGGGAATGCTCCCTCATTTGCAAGGGACCATTAAACTCAAGGCTGTGTCCAGACTCTTTGGCAGAAAGCCTCGTTTGCAAGGACGTCCAGCCCTAGCAGAGAGGCCCATTTGCAGGCACATCTCTGCTACCCTATTAACCCTTCATCTCCCCCTTTTTTATTTGCTTTTATAAATTGTAACATGGTCTGGATCTTCTCTGCTTCGTGCTTTAGTTGTTTCCCTTTCCGCCATCGCCGGAAGACTGGAAAAGCAACACGACATAAAAGTAATATAAACACAGTGTTCCCAAAAGTAGTCCCAATTAGTGAGGATACATGCCCTAATGGATTTAAGTTATTCATTCCTTCTTGAAGACATTTTAGCAAATCAGACCCCATAATGTCAGGTAAAGTCCTGCTAAAAGTAGACAAAATTTGTCGTTCCAGGTCCATAATCTCCGTAGTGAGATTTTGATGCCCAGTCAAGGGTCGTTTTACTTTATCCCATCCTTCACTCATGTTAAATGGTGCAGGTGTTATACAAAACTGAGAAGAATTCCAATCACATTTCAACACACTTTGTGTAGATAAAACAGCCAGTTGATCTCCAAGCCAGGAAACGGTGTGTTGAAGATTGAGCGTGTCGGTAGCAAGTTGGGCATCCAAATCTCGCTGTTGTTGCCATAACAAATGAGTCTTTATGCCAGTCCTGAATAAAATCAGCTGTTTGAATTCCTTGGTGTAATGCAAGACCTGCCACTGCTGCTGTTGCAGTTACTGACGCGACTGCTAGAATCGAAGCATTGACCACACCAAGCATACGTTGAGATCGGTATAGCAAAGTCTGTACAGCGGTTATTAGGTGAGAAACAGCAAAAGAATCCGACCACGGCCGAGTCAGATTTATAGGTAACCATACTTCTGTCTGAGCCTTAACAATTACTAGCGAGAAATTGGAATTATAGGCTCATCTTTCAAATTCTTCCCACCAAGACTGATTTACACATTGAGTTAGATTACAATAGTCACATGACACAGACCCCGCAGTATCATTCTAGGTCCAATTTCCATATAACAATGCAAAAGGATATTTTACACATGCCATTGCAGAATAAGATTTATTAACATGTAAATTAACATGGAATGGACCGGAAGAGTCACCACTGTCCAAAGTATAGTTTCCTGACCAGATAGCGAGATTACCAGAAACCGCCCATAGTTTCCAAATATCTCCTTGAATGTGCGGATATCCTTGCAATTGTCATTGAGGAGGGACAAGTGCAAATTGCTGCCATTTAACTGTTTCATTACCATTGCCCATCAAAGTGCTATTTGCACGATGCCACCTAAGAGATTTATTTGACCATTTTTCTCAGAATTGCCCATGATCTGGATTCCAATCTATAGTGATGGCCCCAGAATAATTCATGACTTTAAAGGGTCGATGACCTTGGCAACGTTCCCACTCCAAAGATTCTAGAGAAGGAACAAAAAAGTTAACAGGACATAGTGACATGTGTTTTCCATTATGAATGTCTATCGGTTCTGTCGAGGTGCTAAATCCCCTGGTGGAAACAAGCACAGTAAAAGCAGCAAAATGGTAACTATTATATTTTACCCCCCATGTATTATAAGAATGATGAGAATGTTCCTTGGTGGACAGACAAAAGGGGTGTCCTCCCATACATAAAGGAATACCTTCCACTGCAATGGTCAAATTACTAATATTATATTGTTGTTTATGATGAGATAGTTGTTCTATTCCCCCGCAAGCTGGCGGGGGAAAGAAGGCAATCTCATTAGTACATACCTGCACTTCTGGTTCCCCCCAGAAAACTGCTCTTACTAATGGGGGATTAGGTATATGTGCCCAATATGTATGATTACTTGCCGATACACCGATTACCTGACATGTCACCACCGCCATCGTGGCAAGCAAAAGATTGGTAGGATTCAGAGGTTGCCCCGCCTTCATTAACGTCTTCTCTGCTTCCTGCGTCAACCTCTTCATTTGACCCCATGTAGGAGGTGTTGCTTCCCTTGTACGAGAAGTAAGGCTTCTCTGTATAGTAAGCTCTTCTAATTTTTGAACAAAGGGATCAGCCATTGTTGATTTTGATCACTCTTGCTGGGGTCCAAAACCTGTAATTATCAACAGAAATGAAAGCATACCCTCGTCCCAAATATATTAATGATGTTGGGATCCAACCTTTCTCTTTATCTTTATACCAAATAGGCGTATTCAAGATCTTCTTATCCTCTTCTTTCCCTTGAAAATGCAACTCTGCTGCTGATAGATTTCCCTTGCTCCAAACATTCAAAAAATTTAGGGTAAGTAAGGTTTTATTCAGAATGTCTTTAGGTTTCATAAATCTCTCTTGTTCCCCCTTTTTTATTTTTTCAAGATAATCAAGCAAGGTACGATTAGCTCTTTCAATGATAGCTTGCCCTTGACTATTATAAGGAATACCAAAAGTATGAGTTATGTGGTATTGAGATAAAAAGTGAGCTAATTTTGCAGATTGGTAAGCAGGTGCATTATCAGTTTTCAATTCAATTGGTAATCCCATAACTGCAAAACAAGAGAACAAATGAGTAATAACAGCGTCAGCCTTTTCAGAATGTAATGCAGTGGCCCATTGAAAATGTGTGCAAGTATCTATAGTATGATGCGCACATTTTTGTTGTCCAAAGGAAGAAATGTAAATTACATCCATTTGCCATATCTGATTTGCTTGTAGTCCTCTCATGTTGACACCTGGTGGGGTAAATGGCAAAGCAAAGGGTGCACATATGGAACAAGAACGAACAATATTTTGAGCTTGTTTTCAAGTAATAGCATGAGATTTTTGTAACCCTTTGGAGTTGGTATGTTGTAAGAGATGTTCTTGTTTTGCTGCTTCTATAGGATAAAGTAAGGCATCAATTGTAGCATTTCTGGATGATAAGGGTCCAGGAAGGGCAGAATGTGCACGGATGTGAGTAAAGAAAATTAACTCTGAACGCTGCAAGAGCAATTGTTGTACTTGGTAAAACAATTTATCAATAGCTGTTTTAAGAGTCAATGGAAGGGAGACATGGAGAAGCTGTAGGCAAGAGAGAACAGCATATCGAGAATCTGAAACAATGTTAATAGGAAGTTGGGGAAAATCTTGCAAAACTAAATAGACAGCCCATAATTCAGTGGGCTGTACAGAAGAAAATGAGTGAGGGAGAACCTTGGAATTTTCCAGGGTCCAATATCCAGCAGTATTTTTATTTGCACCTGTAAAAATAGTGGGTCCCTTAACTGGAACATCTGAAATTGGGGAATGAGATATATTTTCTCTGTTAATCCAGAGAAAATCAATCAATTTAGATGATGGATAATGATTAGAAAACAAATCAGGATATGAGGCAAGAGAAAATTTCCAGTTTTCATTAAATTGTAAACATCGAGATATTTGAGCAGTTGTTAACTGAGTAACAATCTGGTGTGGTTCACATCCTGATAATTGTAAAATACGATGGTGACCCTTCTGTATAAGGAAGGCTAATTTATCCATATATATAGTCAATTTTTTGGAAAAACTGTTAGGTAAGAAAACCCATTCTATTAATCCTTTTTCTTGAGCAATTACACCAGATGGGGAATAAGAGGTATGAAATATTATAAAAGAAATAGGTTGAGATGCATGTAAGTAAGTCAAAAAGCCATCATTTAGTCATTGCTCAACAAATTGAAGTTCCCGTAAAGCCAATGGGGTTAAGGTCCGGGGGCTATCCAGAGCTGTATCTCCTTCTAAAGTAGAAAACAAATGTCATAATTGATAAGTAGGAATCCCAAGTACCAGGCGTAGCCAATTAATATCTCCCAATAACTTTTGAAAATCATTTAAGGTTTTGAGATGGTCTCTTCTAATTTGCAACTTTTGGGGCCTAATTCTATGTTGTTCCAATATTGTCCCTAAATATGAAATAGGAAAGTCCTTTTGAATTTTTTCTGGGGCTATTTGCAAATTGTATAGTCTTAAAGCCTCCTGTACTTTTAAAAAGAATTCATCACGTTCAGCAATACTAGGAGCTGCCAAGAGGAGATCATCCATATAATGATATAGACTATAATTGGGGTATTCTTGATGGAGGGATTGTAAAGAGCGAGCTACGAATTCTTGGCATAAGGTAGGACAATTTATCATTCCTTGTGGTAAGACTGTCCATTGATAACGCTTAACAGGCTGAGCATGATTAAGAACAGGAACTGTAAAAGCAAATTTATCTCTATCTTGCAATTGTAGGGGAATGGTAAAAAAGACAGTCTTTAAGATCTAACACCATTAAGGACCAATTCTGAGGAATAAGAGCTGGAGAGGGGAGTCCCAATTGTAATGCTCCCATAGGTTCAATACATTTATTAACTTCTCGTAAATCAGTTAACATTCTCCATTTTCCAGATTTCTTTTTTATAACCAAAACAGGAGAATTCCAGGGTGAGGTAGAGGGCTCTATATGACCAAGTTGGAGTTGTTCTTGTACTAATTGTTCTAATGCCTCGAGCTTCATTTGTGGTAATGGCCACTGCTCAACCCATTTTGGAGTATTAGGTAACCATTTTAATGGGAGTGCTCGAGGAATTTGAGCAGTGGCTACTAGTTTTCCAATGGAATGGTTACAGAAGCCCCCAAAGGAGAGAGAAGATCTCTTCCCCATATATTAATAGGTATATTTACAGTATAAAAGGTAACAAACACTGATCTTCCATTATGGAATTGACATCGCAAGGGATGGGTACTCTTCCAGACATCTGCAATGGAGCCCAATCCCGTCAGCATTAAAGGGCTTTTTTCTTTTTCCCAATCTTGGGGCCATTGTTGAGAAGAAATGACTGAAACATCCGCCCCTGTGTCTACTAGTCCTTCAGAGTTGTTTCCCTGTATAATCAAAGCGAGAACAGGGCGGGAATCTTTGATAAGCATTTCCCAAAATATATGTCGCCCAGTACTTCCAAATCCTCCTGTTCATTCATTAGGAAGAGCCAAAAAGGGATGATAAGATAGGAGAAGTATTTGAGCAATACGTTCCCCAGCTAACAATGAAAGTGTGGTAGAAGTAGAGACCATAATTAAAATTTCCCCAACTTAATCAGAGTCTATTACCCCAGGAATTATGGTTAAACCTCTCAAAGCCGCGCTGCTATGGCCTAATATCAAGTCAAAAGTGCCTTTAGGCAGTGGTCCAAATACATTTGTTTTTAATTTATAAATGCCTTCCCCTGGTGACAAAAGAACATTATCAGCTAGTGGCAAATCAGCAGCAGCACTCCCTGAAGTAGCAGACCGTTAAGTCCGAAATCATCATCTGAGGTCCTTTTAATGGGGCATCGACTCGTAATGGTTGTTGGGAGGGAATAGGGTTGGGGCAGATGGGATGGGGAAGAGGGCAAGGAGGAGAAGTCCCCGGTATTGTTCCTGGGCCCCAAGGACTTAGGCCCGCAGGATAGTTTCCCGGTATCGGGTTGCCTATTTTGTCTGTTTTAGATCTGCATTCATTAGTCCAATGAAACCCCTTCCCACACTGACGGCAAAGTCCAGGAGAAGTCTTATTCTTCCCAGCAAGATATCTGTCTTTAGGAATTGCACCTTGATCATCTTTTAATTTCTGACATTCTCTTCTCATATGACCAGGTTTTCCACAATGGAAGCAGTTACCTCCCTTTTGTGGTCTCATAGCTTTGGCCAAGGCTGTAGCAAAGACATTAGCCTGATGCTCAGTTCCTCCTACTCCTGAGCAGGCTCTGATATATTCAGCTATAGATGCACCCTGTCCCTTTAAAGGTCCCAGTATACGCTTGCATTCAGGATTTGCATTTTCAAATGCTAAAGTTTGTAATAATATCTCTGAAATCTCATCCCTCCCTATAGCCCGTTCCACAGCTACCCTCAATCTTGCTAGAAAATCAGTATATGGCTCATTGGGGCCTTGCATTGTTTTAACAAAGGAGGGCTGGGCGTGGCCAGTAGGCACCACACGGCGCCATGCTCGTAAAAAGACCTGGCGGACTTGTTGTAAGTCCTGATCAGAGTATTGAGTCTGTTCTCTTAAAGCCCGATATTGGCCCTCTCCCATTAGCTTGTCCTCAAGAGGACCAGGGGGATTCTGTCCCTCATTAATCTGAGCCTGCTTTCTAGCTTCTTCCCACCAGCTACGAAGTTGCAACCATTGAGACCCCTCCAAGACAGCTTGGGCAATAGATTCCCAATCTAACGGAATGATTAATTTGCCTTTTCCCAATGATTCCAGCATAGCCAAAACAAAGGGAGCTGAGGACCGTACTGCGCTACTGCAGCCTTAAGATCTTTAAAAAATTTATATTCCAAAGGAGCGTATTATATTGTACATTTATCACATTGCCATCCTGCTGTCTCTGGATGGGAAACAATTGTGGGGAGCAGGCAAGTCATCATCATGAAGCACAGACAAAGGAAAGGAGAACCGACAATGTTCCCTGCCCACATCGGGCCGATTAACCGCAGTGGGGAGAAGAGAAGCACAAGCAGGAGCAGAAGGTGTAGATTTTTTCTCCTCCTTAAGGGATTTCCACCATTCCTGGAATAGATGGGTCATTTCTTTAATCTCTTTGCCCTCCTCTGACAAAACCAAAGAAGCCTCCAAATCTGATTCTGAACTATCCAATGTTTCACCATTTACAGGAGGAGGCTCATTTGTATCCTTGCCTTCAGGCGATGCAGAAGCCCCACCAACGTCTGACACATCCCCATAAATTATTTCTCCCCTCCTTGAAGCATTAGATTTCGTTTCATTATCAGTAGAGAGCAAGGTCAAACCCTGTGTTATAGCACTACACGAAGTCCATAACTTCAAAGGGATTACATTACCCTTCTGATGTTGCTTTCTCAATTCCTTTTGAATTATTTTCCATTCCTTCAAGTTTAACTGTAACTTAGTTTGATATTGAAACCAATGACAATATTGCTCCACCAAGCGAAAGAGCTCACTCAACTGACGAGTTGAGGCTTTAATGCCTATGGAGTGGAGAAGCCTTTGGACTAACTCCATGTATTGTGCCCGTAATGATGAGGAATTCCCCACGATTTTTTTGAAAGCTCCCCTCTGCTAGGGTGAGGAATTCCTCACAATTTTCCCAAAAGTTCCCCTGCTATGGATTTAAAATCCCCCCGGGGTTACTCACCCTTTCGGTTTCACTCGAACCCCACGTTGGGTGCCAGATGTTGGAGATTACGAGTGAAATGACACAGAACAAGACACACAAGAGACAGATGACACGCACACTCCGGCCAGAGGAACAGAACTGGGCAAAAAACTAATTGCTGTTTATTATAAAAGCCCCCTAGGCAGAATTCCAGACTGCATGAATGAGCCTTTTCAGCACAGCGCAGGTGCATATATGTTATCATATAGCAAAGGGGAGTAAAATCCTAGTCTACTGCAGAGTCTGTACAAAGCCCTCTATTCCTTCTTTATCACAAGAAGGGAATGCTCCCTGTTTGCAAGGGACCATTAAACTCAAGGCTGTGTCCAGACTCTTTGGCAGAACACCTCATTTGCAAGGATGTCCAGCCCTAGCAGAGAGGCCCATTTGCAGGCACATCTCTGCTACCCTATTAACCCTTCAGATGGACTCTTAGAGACACTGTTTGTGGTTTACTCACTACGTCGTGTCTGACTCTTCGTGACCCCATGGAAAGTAGCCCCACCAGGCTCCTCTGTCCATGGTATTTCCCAGGCAAGAATCCTGGAGTGGGTTGCCATTTCCTTCTCCATGGGATCTTACCAATCCAGGGATTGAACCTGGGTCTCCTGCACTGAAGGCAGATTTCTTTACTAACTAAGCCACCTTAGAGACATTACATTATTTTAAAGCAAGACCTGCTGTTGCTATTAATGCCGTTATCTTTGCTTTACTGGAGGACTTTGATCAGAATCATTGCCATGATTAGGACAAGAATTTCAAGGCTGGATGTCTCCTGAAAGTTCTCCCCAAAAGTCCGTGTTTTTTGGCCCATTCTATGTCTCAACATCAGGCATCCTTTTCCCTCACCTGGCTCCAAACTTTGATAAAGCAACACTCCACAATGACAATACTTCTTTGCTTTTTGCTTTACTGGTTTTTAATTGTTTCATATCCAGTTGTTTGGGTTACCTTCCCACCATATTGATCTTGATTATTTATAAAAGGTAGTAAAGGTTTGCAAAGGTTTGAAATCTGGCAGTAGTCTGAAATATCCCAGGCCATGTATTTCTGGACGATTTCTCTTGTATCTGTTTGTAAGACAAGAATTTTCCAATTTGTGCTATCCTTGGCAAGGGTGGACAAGTAGTAGTAATGTTTAAAGACATATATTATGTTATATCCCAGTTTCCCACTACTAGAGAAACACCGGACACTTAGGAATGAGTAGGAATCTGTTCTTATCTATGTAAGTTCAGGTGCTACTTCTCCAGTCATCTTGTGAATTTGAAACATCTGCACAATCATACTCCTAAAGTATTTGCATTTCTTAATAACAATGATCTTATATTGTATACCCTCTTGTTTATTATCTATAAGAGCAACCATGAGACAGACTTGGGACTGTGTGTCTAGATCATTTAAGATTGTAACAGGTCTATAGAACAAAATTGCTATTGTGTTTTTCCTGCTTATTACTATATAATCTTCTTAATTTTATTGTCTAGAGAACAGTGACCAAACTTTTCAGTGTCTCTTTAGTCAATGACATTTGTGCTGGCCAAAGTAATTTGGTGTCTGGAGAAGATATCTGCTATTATGAGATTGTTTGTTGGAAGATGTTCAACTTCTGAGCTAAACTCTAGTCTGACAAGTAGGTCTTGGCTTCTTAGAGGCACTTGATCTGGAACCCTGATCATTAATAAAAGGCAGTAAAGGTTTGCAATCTGTCAGGAGTCTGAAATATCCCAGGCCTTGCGTTTCTGGAGGATTTCTTTTATATCAGTTCGTAAGCCAAGAATTTTTCTTTTCTGTTTGCACATTCTAGACTCTTCAGCAAAGACACTGAGAATCAACAAAAGTTGTATCTTTTGGTTTGAACTTTGTAATTTGGAAAGAGCAACTCCAGCCTACCTCAGAGTTCCTGGTATCTTGTACAATAAAAGAGAAGTTGTTACACCAGGAAATGTATACAGTATGGCACATAAAAGAGGTCCTTGGGGTTTGTGGGGGAGAGAGGGGGGCAGACGAACCCCATTAGAGCCTGGCTGTTTATCTGTGACTTACTTAGACAATGCATCTCTTAAGTGTGGCCAACATCATTTGGAATAAAAGTTTCCATTAGCCAGCATCTGGTAGGTAACAAATAAATTCTTGACAGGATTTTTTATCTCATAAATTAAATTCCTTAGAAGATTCTTGTGATCATGAAAGCCATTTTGTGTTTACTCTGTTTGCCTAATTTGCAGTCTTACAGGCCACCCTCAAAGACCCTGGAACATATTACCATTAATTTTGTTGAGGTCACTGAAGCTGAGTGTTATAACCTAAGAACAGTAATATCCAAGTGGTCAAAATCAGCATAACTTGTCTTAAAATGAATCAAGGAAAAGGATCTATTATTAAAACACACAAATCTAATGATCAGAACACTTACTTAGAACTTAAAATGTGACAGATGTGGATCAGGAAATAGACTCTTCTTTGACGAATGTGTCACGTGTTAATTTCTTTCTCTGGAATAAGATGCAAGGCATGATTGCCTCCTGAAATCATGGGGGCTTGAGATTTCAGATTACTCAGCTTATTCTTCCAGTACATTCACCAGGGAACAATTTACAATTTGCATATGCTTTTTGGGCCAGGTCTGAGCCCTGTCACTGGGGAGGAGACATGATTTTTGTTTTCTAGAGTCTAGTTGTGAAGAGAGACAGGAAAAATATCACGGGGATATGAGTAAATGTAATCACAATGGTGTTGGAGAAGACTCTTAAGAGTCCCTTGGACTGCAAGGAGATCCAACCAGTCCATTCTGAATGAGATTAGCCCTGGGATTTCATTGGAAGAATGATGCTAAAGCTGAAACTCCAGTACTTTGGCCACCTCATGTGAAGAGTTGACTCATTGGAAAAGACTCTGATGCTGGGAGGGACTGGGGGCAGGAGGAGAAAGGGACGACAGAGGATGAGATGGCTGGGTGGTATCACTGACTCGGTGGATGTGAGTCTGAGTGAACTCTGGGAGTTGGTGATGGACAGGGAGGCCTGGCTTGCTGCGATTCATGGGGTCGCAAAGAGTCAGACACGACTGAGCGACTGAACTGAACTGAACTGAACTGAATCATAATGGAAAAAAGAAATCAATCCTTGGGTAATTATGAAACTAAACTGATTAGACTTGATAAATACAAAATATTACTGGATGGAGGGCATCGGGGGAGCAGGAGAAAGGCCTGAAGGAGGAGTATGAATGTTTGGTTTATAACTGGGGAAAGTTAATTCCAGTAGCTGAGGTAGAGACTCTAAAAGAGGTGTATGAGACCTGCTTGGATATACTCAGCTTTTGCTTTATTGACATTGACATCTAGGAAATTATCAGACATTTTAGCCTTAAGAAAGGGGTTTGGGATTGATATACAGATGATAGGGAGGACCTTGAAGTGCATAAAGTCACCTGTCTTCCAATCACTTTGACATTAGTTGTATGTCCTTTCCCTTGTATATTGTTTAAATGTTTATGATGGTTAGTTATTATGTTAAAAACTTTTCTCAATGCCGCATCTAATGAAGATATTTAGGTTTTTCCAGATAAATAGATGGGCACAGATTATTAATTATTTTCTTCCCTATTTCATGTACTTCTTCATAAATCAAGATACTGAGTCCTTAGTGTTTTCATTTTTACTATAAAAAATGAAAAGAGCAATACTTTATTTCTTTTCATGTAGTATACAGCACGGAGAACCTGTCATTCTCCACACTGGGCAGGGAGATGGGAGATTATGTATTCTTACTGAGACTGCTTCCTGGCTAGAATCATTACTCTGATACTCTCTGCTGATTTTACTGAACTTTTCTTTAACCTCCTTAGTGCTATATTTCTCCATAGGGAATAACCAACAGTGACTTCTCAGCTCCCTTTTTTCAGTCAATTGATTGGTTACTTGACTTCTAATTATTTCTAGCAGACCTTTCTCTTTGATGTCTTCTAAGGCCAGATTCAATTTCAGTTTCAGCTGCTTCAGTAAATGTTCATCAGAGGCAGTACTTTCTTTTTCACTCTTCACTTAGACACTAGTACTGAATCTTCTATACCATCAACATTTCTGGGAGGGCTTCTTACTTCAGTTTGTGGGATCCCGCCCCAAGAGTCTCTGATATAGCTGGTCTGGAAGGGGTCCCTGGGACTTGTGTTTCTCCCAAGTATGAAAGTGACACTAATGCTTCTGGTCTGGAGACAACACTTTGAGAACTGCTGACTTAGAGAATGTTGAAAACTACAGAATACCTATAGTTGTATACCTCATGTTACGTATGGTTGCATTATACCATGATAACCTTGCTTTTGGGAGATTTCAAATAACTATCTTAAATACTAGTGATTAAGTGGTATTTAATACCAAATAATTTTCCAATTTCACTAATGCATTTATTATATTTTCCCTTCTTTGGGAAAAATACTTTGCTAAACATTACTTATCCATTCAGTAGTTAAGATCCTAGAGTATTTCAGTTGAAGAAATTTTGATTTGAAAGCCCCACTAAAAAGAGTATCAAATTTTATAATTTCAAGAGACCTTGGAGATCATCTAACCCAATCACTTTGTTTTATAGAAGAGGGAAAAGTATTGGGGATTTAACCTGACCAAAAGAATCTATAAACCAGTATCTAGCATCCAACCTGCAGATAGCCTGAATGATGAATATTCATTGAACTTGTCATCATGCCAGTAATTCATGATAAGAATTTTATTTGCATTATTTCATTTCATCTTCACATTATCTGGTGAAGGTTGGTCCCATTGTTCTCCCCATTTACAGATGAGGAAATGAAAGCACAAAAAAGTATTAGTGACACATCCCAGAACACAGAACCAGGAAATATCGGTGCTGGAACTCAAGAGTCACGGAAAATCATCACCAGGCTATCTGGCTCCAGCCACTGTGCCAATTTGGATAAGAATCATTAAAATGATTAGCTAATTATCCTATTTAGGATATGAGTTACATAAATTTAAAAGAGCCTCTAGAATTACATACTTACGCTGTGCCTCTATCTTGTCTATTATGATACCATTTATAATTTAGTTGCTCAATAGATACTAAGTCATTAGAAGTAATTAGAAGCTATGAAATGCCAGGGAAGAGTAGAGTTGAGTGACAGAAATACTGACTTCTAGCCCTGTTCAACACTTGCTAACAGGACAAGCCTCTGAAAATCATCCTGAGCCTTGGTTTTCTCGGTATTAATTGGAATCATAGAATTAACGTACTTGCTTCTTTAATGTCTGGTGGTGTTAAAGTTCTGTAAAAGTGTTTCACAAGGTGACATGTAATAACAACATAATATACTGTTATTACTATATTATGTCATAATCTCTGTCTTCCTATTGACAAACAAACATACTAATAATACAACATACACTAAAAGATAAAGTTCAGCACTGGCAATTTACCTTCTGGAGTGCATGCCTTCTTTTTCATTTGAAAAATGCAATTATTGGAACTAGAAACCCTATTTAGGGAGAGGACAGGATAATTTAATTGTTTACCCTTTTCCTTTCTATCTCAGTGCTCCTAGGGGATTTCAAAAAATAATTTCTGTGGATATGCTAATGCAATTTGTGGCTTTAGAAAGAGTACCTATTATGTAATCAGGAAATCAAAGGATGAAATAGGAGATTGGCATGGGCAAGTTAATGTAAATATGTATCCAACCCATGACTAAAAATAAGGGACGTTTTTAATTGATATCGATGCTAATAAATATATCCCTGGCTACTGGGAAGAGAAAGACTTTACTTTTATCTCTTGTCTTCATTTGATTTTAGTTGCTAGACTTTAGAGCAAGTAATTTACTTCTGCAGACTCATGAATCTCATATAGTCCTTTTTAAATGTCCTGTGCTAAGGCAGCCTATATGTTCTAGTCTTTAGAGCTGCCCCTTGCAGAGTGAAAACATTTCCACTTCCTCAGTGGTTAACCAGCTGAGGTTACCCTTTTTGATTTGCTTCTGTTACATTCTGGATATTCACAGTAAGTGAAACTAAATACCATCATCATATTTACTATCAAAATTCAGAGAGAGAGTGAAGGCAAGAGAGAGAGGATTATAAAGTATTAAAGATGTTCTCCTTCCTGGTGGTTCAGATGGTAAAAAATCCACCTGCAATGAAGGAGACACGGTTTCAATCCCTGGCTTGGGAAGATCCCCTGGAGGAGGGAATGGCAACCCTCTCCAGTATTCCTGCCTGGAGAATTCCTTGGACAGAGGAGCCTGGTGAGCTACAGTCCATGGGGTCACAGAGTTGGACATAACTTAGTGACTAAACAACAACAACTTCTCAAAATACTTATCTTATTGTGAAACATAGCTGGATACATCATCAATTATCCTTTCTTTATTTCTGGATGGAAAATGTCAATAGAAAATGTTTATAATATTGTCCACCATTAATATGAAAAAGCTGAAAATTATCCCCAACATGATCTTTATAATGTCAAATAGAAACCAACGTAAAGTATTTTGACCAATAAGTACTTTGAAAGTCTAAAAATTAAATTGATTCCTATTATTCCACAGCAGGGAATTTAAATGCTGTTACAACATAGATAGAGCCTAGATTTCCTTTAGTCAGTTGGCAAATGGCAATCATGAGTGATCTGAATGATTCTGCCCTAAATGGAAGAATTTTTAAAAGATGGACTATGTTTCACTGTTAACATGATAAAGTAGTTTAAACTAACTGGTCATTCTGACTCATAAGATAATACACATTGACATTTTCTTTTTCTTGATGACCAGCAAATTATAGATAAGCAGTCCTCCAGAATTCTCTTGTTCCTTCCTCTCAACATATCACACTTATTATAAAAGTCATCAGCATCATCATTAAATATTTTTGGAATGCACAAGAGCAAAAAGCTTTCAGCTCCTTCTGAAACTCAAGTGAAAAATAGAGGATAAAAAACAATCTCAACCAATAAAGCAATGCTTCAAGCATTGAGGCATTTCCATCTGATGGTAAGAAAATACAAGAAAGAGTCCTTATTTTCTGTTTGTGGACAAGGAAGGAGGGAAAGATGGTAAAGAGGTTCGAGAGAGAAAGAGGTGGCTGTAAATCCTATCTTATCGTCTAGGCAAATTGTTTGAGCCTTGACTTTCTCATAAATAAGAAGGAGATAATAGTCCCTGCTCACCATGTTGTTGTAAAGATTAGATGGTTAGCACACTAATAGCCTACGGAGTCGCACAGAGTCGGACACGACTGACGCGACTTAGCAGCAGCAGCAGCACGCTAATATGGCTGGCATTTAGAGAGCTCAGTACATGCGCCTTCACCTTGATGTCATTTGAGCATTTTATACTTATTCAGTTCAATTTAATTAAAAATGCTTATGTGTGTGGAAGAGGCTAAAAGTTCTTCAAAGTAAATTCCTTGAGAAGCCTTAGCACTTGTATGAAGACTGAGTTTATGTTAAAGTAAGAGAGAGGGTATACTGGTGGCTCAATCAGTAAAGAAGCAGTCTGTAGTGCAGGAGACCAGGGTTCAATCCCTGGGTCAGGAATATTCTGCGGAGAAAGGAATGGCAACCCACTCCAGTATTCTTGCCTGGCAAATCCCATGGACAGAGGATTTGCTGGTGACAGTCCATGGGGTTACAAAGAGTCAGACACGACAGAGCAACTTTCACTTTCACTTCAAGCGCAAGGGGAAACTAAACTTTGAAATGTGAGCTTTGGTGATAAACTTTTGGGCGTTCAGTTATTTTGTTGTTGTTTAGTCACTAAGTCATGTCCTAGCACAGCACAGTATATATATATATATATATATATATATGTGTGTGTGTGTGTGTGTGTGTGTGTGTGTGTGTGTGTGCATGTGTGCACACGTGTGTGCTTGTTCAGTCATGTCCGACTCTTTGTGGCCCCGTGAACTGTAGCCAATGGGACTCATCTGTCCATGGGATTCTTCAAGCAAGAAAACTGGAGTGGGTTGCCATATCTTACTCCAGGGGATCATCACAATCCAGGGACTGAACCCAGGGCTCCTGTGTCTCCTGCATTGCAGACAGACATCACTTGCTGAGCCCTCGGGGAAGCCCGTGTGTGTGTGTGTGTGTGTGTGTGTGGAGGTATCCAAGGTGGAGGTCCTAGAACCCATCCCCAAAGATACCAAGGGATGCACACATATCCATGTACAGCTACACACACATATATGCATGCACACCCCTTCATAATAAAAATAATGGAACTGCTTCTCTTAAAAATCATAGATGGTTTCTGACGTTTGAAAGAGATTCTAAAGTTTATCTGGAAAAATTACCTAGAATGTTTTTCACCAAGCACGAGTAATATAGAATCATATTATTCCTCTTTTCCAGTTTCAAATGATTTTAATGCTCACACAGATCAGCCTGATTCAGTGTGAAAGGAGTCTTCTTGTACAAGGGCATGAATATCAGGTGGTGAGGGTCATTGGATGCCAGTCACAAATACACAGCAAAATGTTAGTATTAGTTATCTCTGAATATTGGGATAGAGTGCATGTTTTTCTTTTTTGTGTTTTTCTGTCTTCTCTAAAATCTCTACAATGAACATATATTATTTTCAAATTGGAAAAATATATGCTTCTATATACATATCTCTGTGTATATTCATCTTAATTGTTGTTTTAGTCCCTCAGTCATGTCCAACTCTTTTGTGACCCATTAACTGTAGCCCACCAAGCTACTCTGTCCATGGAATTTTCCAGGCAAGAGTATTGGAGTGGGTTGCCATTTCCTTCTCCAGGGAATCCTCCCAACCCAGGAATCGAACTCTCGTCTTTTGCATTGGCAAACGGATTCTTTACCACTGAGCCACCAGGGAAGCCCTATGTATAGTTATGTACAGGCACATTGATCTTGGAGAAACTGGGTATATATGCCATCATCCACACTGACAGGCCTAGCAAATGTGGAATCATTACATTATTCTTGGTACAAAGTCACTGGCTTTTGCTCCTCCAAGTTCACTGGAGTGAAGCAACTCAAAGAGACAGCAAAGTTAGGAGAATGGTCTGGGTGAGCAAAGAGTCAGTAAAGGAATCCTGCCATTCTTCTGGTTATTCTGCTATCTTTAAAATTCCTTTAGCTGCCTCTGTGGCCAAGATAATGTTAAAATATGACCACATAGTAACCCTTGACCTCAAGGAATCTAATCTAGCAATCAATTGCAACTTTGAGATAAATAGAAGTAATAATTTATAATATGTATACTCATCCATTTTGTTTTTTTATACAATATTGATTTTCCAATTGTATTTACATACTTCTCTTGCATATTTTATTCTAGAGTATCAGAGCCCATTCATCTTCTTTATCATCTGAGGTATCTTTGATTCTTCTGGTCTGACCTAAAGCTACCAGCTTTAGGAAAGAAACTTAAACTGTATTCTAGCCAGTGCTTTTCAGCGTAAACTTAATGTTTGACTTGCAAGTAATGTTTATTAAATCGTGTGTTCTAGCACCTGTTTTGGATGACTTTTACTTCATTATACCATGATCTCCTTAAGCCAAGCCTATGCTGCCTGACTATCTCAACTAAAAAGCAAAGATTCAAACTGAACTTTGGGAAATCAGAGGGCATTTTGATATCATACTTATACCACCTCTCTCCCCCTCTTTGGCCCCCACTTCCCCAACACACACATACACACACTGACTCCTAGAACCATTACCTTGTACACGTATGGAGAAAATAAAATTTATACTAGTTTAGGAAACTAGCCCAAGATTACTGAGATTATTCATTCTTGAGCCAGGATTAAAATTCACTTTTTTTGGACTAGGATCAAATATAAATATTTATCATAAACATTACTTTAATTCCAGCCTTTAACATCAGGTAGAATAAGGAAAAATATAAATAAAAATATAAAAATTAAAAAATGTTCTAAGGCTTAATTTTGTATAACAGGAAATGTTTCCTGGTAGGAGAGGGCCAGGTTTGGATTTAGACGGATAAGAATACAAGTCCTAGTTCTACCCCCTTACTACTTGCATGACACAATGATGATTATTTAACTTGAAACAAACAAGCAAAATGGTAATGGCTACCTCTCAAAATTATAAGAATTAGAAATTTTAAGTACTTCATGTAAAGTGGAGCTTCCCTGGTAGCTCAGAAGGTAAAGAATCTGCCTGCAATGTGGGAAACCTGGGTTCAATCCCCGGGTCAGAAAGATCCCCTGGAGAAAGGAATGGAGAATTCCATGAACAGAAGAGCCTGGCAGGCTAGAGCTATAGTCCATGGGGGTCGCAAAGAATTGGACACACAAACTGAGCAATTTATACTTTCGGGTAAAATAAGTGCCTAGTGTATTGACATTTGAGTTAGTATTGTCAGCAGCAGCATTCCTTCATTCATTTCAGAACCAAGTAGCTAATTTGATTTATGTCTAAAGATTGACATTTCCATCACGATGCTCAGTAATGGTGATTAGGTGATGCAGAGCTCAGGAGGCAAACTCCCCTGTCCCTGGGATTCTCCAGGCAAGAATACTGGAGTAGATTGCCATTTCTTCCTCCAGGAGATCTTCCCAACCCAGGGATTGAACCCACGTCTCTTCTCCTGTTTCGGCCGGTGGGTTCTTTACCGCTGAGCCACCTGGAAAAACTACAGTGAAGTCTAAATAAATATAGTCAAAATATGTTGCTAATTATCAGATGCAATGTAGTTTCACTCTGAAAACAGAGAAGGAAAAAGAAAAATCATGATAAAAGAAAATGATCAGCGATGATCTCATGGGAGAATAAACAAGTTCCTTTAAGGATATTTTAGGGAGTATGTGTTCAGAGAAGGCAGGTCATTTAAATGCAACATTATGAGAATAAATGCAGAACATCTCCTTCCATAAATCACATTGTTTCTTTTAATAAAGATGAGATAAAGCAGATCAAGTTTGTTTTGACCGCACTTAAGGAAAAGACTGCCACCTGGTGAATATCTGAGGCCTTTAAAAATACATCAGTATTAGTTTAAACATCTGGCATGAACTCAAAATAATAGTCACACACTACATTATTTTTCTTTACTTTTTAATGGATTACATTGCTTCACACCACCCTATTAGCAGAGATTTTGTAAGGCAGCATGAATGTCACAAGTTTCCATGACATTTATCCATTTTTACCTGGTACAAATGCATATTTTATAGGTCACCTAATTCAGATGAAATATTACCACCAAAAGTAAACAAAAATTTATAAACCACCATGATATATTTCTTTGGATTTCTTTACTTAATTCTATAGAAAAATGACAAAAATGATATTTGGGATCACCGTAATGCTGATACATTCCATTCTTTACAGCTCTGATCCAGAGAGCCAAGAGCAGGAGTAGTCATTTTTCATTCTGTAACTAGTGCTGTAGTCAGAATCTGTTTTGATTTTTCCTAGAGCTTAGCTTTTTCTGTATATTTTATCTGAGCCTTAAGAGATGAAGAATTAATCCCCAAAGTTTTCTTATTTTGGTGACATATTCCCCCTCCACCTATCCTGATACGTACTTTTGACACATTAAAGTGGAGGTTAAGAAGTCTCTTAGCTGGTTGCTAATAGAACTCATAAATTTCTGAAGTCTTTCATTCTTGTAGCTGAAGATTCAAGTTCACAGCTAAGGAAACTCAATGGAGAAAAGAAAAAAATATATATATATATGATTCTTTCCTTTTAGCTGTGTATTTCTTAGCACGCAGTTAAAAACCTAGGTAATATTTTCTTTAGCTGTGGATGAAATAAAGCCATCGTTCCATTCAGAGGACCAGGAGCCCATTGCTTTTCTTTAGCTGAGAAAGTCCAGCTACAAGGCTGACATGACTTAGCACCTGTCTCTTCTCATTAGCTTCACATTTTTATTTCCTAGAATTTTTCCAAGTGTTAATTTGGTTATTTTTGTGCAATCAAAGGAGGAGTTCTGAAAAACCAGTTATTTCTACAGCACTCCTTAGTTTCGGAGCTATGTTTTTAATCCTGAAAAGACAAGTTTTTGTGGCCTTGCCTTTCATCAATACTTAGCAATATAATACATCATGTGACAGTGATGGAGCACAGCTATCCTCGTTTACTTTAACTTGCTAATTCTTCTTTTTTTGTTACTTTTTCTTTTTAATTTTTAAAAATTTTATATTGGAGTATAGTTGATTATGACAACCCACTCCAGTGTTCTTGCCTGGAGAATCCCAGGGATGGGGGAACCTGGTGGGCTGCCGTCTATGGGGTCGCACAGAGTTGGACACGACTGAAACAACTTAGCAGCAGCAGCAGCATAGTTGATTAACAATGTGGTCTTAGTAGGTGTATTGCAAAGTGCCTCAGTTATACATACACATGTATCTATTCTTTTTCAAATTCTTTTCCCATTTAGGTTATTACAGTATATTGGGCAGAGTTCCCTGTGCTATCCAGTAGGTGATTGTTGGTTATTTTATTTTTATAAACTTTTTATTTTACATTGGAGTACAGCAGATTAACAATATTGTGATAGTTCTAGGTGGGCAGCAAAGGGACTCAGCCAATCACATACATGCATCCGTTCTGCATGGTTTTGTATTTTAAATACAGCCGTGTGTACGTGCCAGTCTCCAAATCCCAGTCTAGTCCTTTCCCATCTCTTCCCCTCTGGTAACCATAAATTTGTTCTCTAAGTCTGTGAATTTGTTTCTGTTTTATAAACGAGTTCAATTATGTCATTTTTTAGAGTTTTTGCATTGCATATAAGTGGTATCATATGATATTTATTTTTCTCCATCTGACTTCACTTAGTATGATAATCTCCAGCTTCATCCACGTTGCTGCAAACAATATTATTTCATTCTTCTTAGTGAAGACTTTTTACCTTTAGTTTTTCCCTCATGCTATTCAGTTCAGTTCAGTTCAGTTCAGTCGCTCAGTCGTGTCCGACTCTTTGCGACCCCATGAATCGCAGCACGCCAGGCCTCCCTGTCCATCACCATCTCCCGGAGTTCACTCAGACTCACGTCCATCGAGTCCATGATGCCATCCAGCCATCTCATCCTCGGTCGTCCCCTTCTCCTCCTGCCCCCAACCCCTCCCAGCATCACAGTCTTTTCCAATGAGTCAACTCTTCGAATGAGGTGGCCAAAGTACTGGAGTTTCAGCTTTAGCATCATTCCTTCCAAGGAAATCCCAGGGCTGATCTCCTTCAGAATGGACTGGTTGGATGAAGTTTGAGAAGAAACTGAACTACAAAAGGCATCACAGTGTAACAGACTGAAAAATCATTTTGTTTGAAAAGATCCAAATACACAGCTGTGGCTAGTTGAGCTTTTATATTTATATATTACTATTACTATTACTATATGTTACTAATATATAAATATAAAAGCTCAACTAGCCACAGTTGTGTATTTGGATCTTTTAAAACAAAATGGTTTCAGATTTTACTCTTCAAATCAAATCGAATTTTAGTCACGTTTTCTTCTCCTGGCTCTATAATACCATGCACATCCTAGGTATTAAGTAACAGTTTGCCAAATAAATAGATAAACATGGCAGATTAAAAACCCCTGTCATCATTCATGAAAATAAAGCAGGCAAAGAACAATCTGGCAAGATAAAATCAAACATCAAAGAACGAATAGGCTTTAGTGAAGGTAGCGATTCTGATTTAGATCCTACTCAGAAGGAAAACAAAAGTGTTAATACCCCTGCTATTAAATTTTCTGGGAATTTTTTTATTTTGAAATTTGGCCTTTATCACCACAGATGCTGTGTAGGATTATGAGTGAAGTATTGCGTTCTAAGAAGCCTCACCTTTTCTTAAAAGTTAAAGTCCCGCACAAAGCATGCAGACTTCCTTGAAGTAATTTACAGTATTCCGATAAAAACCTACAACTGTTAAAAAAATACAAAATCACACTCCCAATTTTATATGTATTGAGAGAGAGAAAGTGAAAAGGAATATATATTTGGGTAGAAAGAAAAACAATGTATACCTCTGGGTAGAGGGATTTAAGGGGAATTTTGGTTTTCCTCTTGTAGTTTTGACATTTTAAAAATCTTTCAGCAATAAGGATATATAGCTTCTGTAACAGGAAAAAGTCAATACTTCTCGGAAAGGTCATAATGCTTCTGCATATCACAACAGAAAAAGGCAGTGAGTATGAAAGAAATTATTAAAGATGTGGGCAGGTTGTTATTTTTGTTTTTCAGTCGCTAAGTCATGTCCGACTCTTTTCGACTCCATGAACTGCAGCACCCAGACTTCCGTCCTTCAGTATGTCCTGGAGTTTGCTCAAACTCATATCCATCGAGTCGATGATGCCATCCAACCACCTAATCCTCTCTCTCCCCATTTTTCCTGCTCTCAATCTTTCCCAGCATCGGATCTTTCCAGTGATTCAGCTCTTCACATCAGGTGGCCAAAGTATTGGAGCTTTCAACATCAGTCCTTCGAATGAATATTCAGGATTGATTTCCTTTAGGATTGACTGGTTGGATCTCCTTGCTGTCCAAGGGACTCTCAAGAGGCTTCTCCAACACCACAGTGGGCAGATTAGGTATAAATATAGAGTTGTTCCTCTGGGGAAATCTTTAATTATACAATTATAGTAATTAACGCAAGGGACATAAAATTTAGGAAACTTAAACCCATTCAACAGGCCCATTCTTTTAAGTGCTCATATATAAAATCTAAAATAGTATTTGGTATACTTAAATTCATGTCCCCATTATTGATAGAAAAATAAAAACCACAGTTAATCATTATTCATGTTTGCGTTTTTGATATACAAGTAAAGGGTATTTTCTCCTTTCATTTATAAATCACTTTAACTCTATCAAAGCTCTTTCTTCGTATTAAGATCACTTGATCCTGTGAGTAAACAGGTAATGTTATGTCTAAAAGTGAACCTGGTGAATGATGTGCTGAAGGCCACACTGGTAGTGGATGAGCCAAGGTCACATGACTCCTTAGCTTATCTCCTCTGCTCTTCTCAACATATTAATAACTGATCCAATCTCACACCCAATTCAGAGGGTTCCCTGATGGCTCAAATGGTAAAGAATCCACCTGCAATGCAGGAGACCTGGGTTCAATCCCTGGGTTGGGAAGATCCCCTGGAGAAGGGAATGGCTAGCCACTCCAGTATTCTTGCCTGGAGAATCCCATACACAGAAGAGCCTGGTGGGCTACAGTCCATGGGGTGGCAAAGAGTCAGACACAACTGAGCAATTTTCACTTTTCACACCCAATTCATAGTAGCCAGACATTCAAACTACCTACCCAGCACAACCTTGCTAACTTGCAGCTGTTTGCATCTTATTTGCTTCAACTGGGCTTCCCTCGCGGCTCAGCTGGTGAAGAATCCGCCTGCAATGTGGGAGACCTGGGTTTGACCCCTGGGTTGGGAAGATCCCCTGGAGAAGGAAAAGGCTACCCACTCCAGTATTCTGGCCTGGAAAATTCCATGAACTGTACAGCCTATGGGGTCGCAAAGAGTCAGACACCACTGAGCGACTTTTACTTTCACTTCTGCTTCAACTACTGGTTCTGTATTTTCACTCTACCTCTCCTCATTCATGGGAACCATTTTGATTCCCATCCTGCTCTTTCGGACAAGCAGGGTTTTTCGTTAAAGCACTCTACCGATGGAATTCTGCTGTATCGCTCACTGCCAGAAATGGTCCATATGAAGTTTATCATCTTCTTTGTTTCCTAATTGCTGTGACAGATAAAGCTCTTAAGTTGAGTTATCCATCTAAACCATAGATTTTTAAAAGAAATTGAACTATTAATAACAGTATTATTTTGCCATACTGGATTGATGAGACCTTGTCCACATCCCCCATCTTTTGAGTGTTAGTCGCAGTGAATTAAAATCTGAGGATTCATGTCGTTTGTCCCTACATTGCTGCCAAACATGTTCCATCCAATTTGGAGGACAAAAATCTAGTGTTATGGTTTCTATCACACTAAGAATCTCAGACCACTTGAAAATTACAGGCAAGCTTGGTAATACTTGTTTAAATTTAACATAAACTCAGATATATTTTGCTCCATAGAGACTTCATTTGAACCTCAAATCACAGGATTTGACATAATTATGTCAACTCTTATTTATTCATGTAAATCTAGATTAATCATATGCAGCACACTTTAAACAAATCTATGAAGAAAAATACAAAAAATATAAAATAGAAAAAAATGAAAGTTACGTAGTGTGATGTTTTTAACCTGACAGATCTGTTTTATTCCAAATATATGAAATAATTTAATAGTTTGTATTCCTTTGTGTGTTTAAAATAAAATTATAAAGTAAAAAATAGAGTAAGGAATTTTAAAAACGTGACAAAAATTTATAAAAATAATTCTATTTAACATTGATAAATCAACAAAGGACAACAAGCAAAATATACAATCTTCTGTATTTATGGTCTATCGATACAATGAAACTAGCACCTTTTATTTTTGTTGGAACTGAATCCTTTTGGAAAAGCAACTTAGCAACTTATGAGCTTAAAACCAAAGAAAAAATTATTCATAGTTTGTCATTCATTCTTTCATGTATTCAAAATAGAGGTGATTAAGTAAATTACAGTGTATGATTAATTTAAATGTTTCACAAGTATCAAAATAATATTTATAAAATAAAATCTATCAAGGAATAAGTAAATATCAAATAATGACTAAATTCCATATGAATTAAATAAACACTTTTGTATTAATAATTAATTTAAAAACATAATGTGAATATTAAATCTCTTTAGCAAGGGTTAAAAGGGGTTTTCATGTGGACAAGACTCTATGAGCTTAAAAGTAAAGTGGATATTTAATTTATGCAAAACCCTATACACATGGCTTTCCCTCTCAAAGACTGGTGATCTATTTGAAGAAAGAATTCCTAGGGAACACTGAGCAACATGAGGGGGAAAAGACTGGTAAATTTGTTGAGATGAAAATAACATTAACAATCTTCATAATAAAAATTTCTATAAAACATGGAAAATATATGAAATAAATATGATAGAGAAAAATGGTTAATATGTTTTAAAATAACAATGAAGAAAAACAGGTGAGATCTACCATTCAAGAACCCTATTATTCCAATCTTTCATCAGTTCAGTTCAGTTGCTCAGTCATGTCCAACTCTTTGTAACCACATGGAATGCAGCATGCCAGGCTTTCCTGTCCATCACCTACTCTCAGAGCTTGCTCAAACTCATGTCCATCGAGTTGGTGATGCCATCCAAGCATCTCCTCTGTCGTCCCCTTCTCCTCCTGCCTTCAATCTTTCCCAGCATCAGGATCTTTTCCAATGAGTCAGTTCTTCACATCAGGTGGCCAAAGTAGTGGAGCTTCAGCTTCAGCATCAATCCTTTCAATGAATATTCAGGACTGATTTCCTTTAGGATGGACTGGTTGGATCTCCTTGCAGGCCAAGGGACTCTCAAGGGCCTTCTTCAACACCATATTTCAAAAGCATCAATTCTTCGGCACTCAGCTTTCTTCACAGTCCAACTCTCACATCCATACATGACCACTGGAAAAACCATAGCTTTGACTAGATGGACCTTTGCTGGCAAAGTAATGTCTCTGCTTTTTAATATGCTCTCTAGGTTGGTCATAACTTTTCTTCCAAGGAGTAAGCATCTTTTAATTTCATGGCTGCAGTCACCATCTGCAGTGATTTTGGAGCCCAAAAAGATAAATCTGTCACTGTTTCCATTGTTTACCCATCCATTTGCCATGAAGTGTTGGGACCAGATGCCATGATCTTAGTTTTCTGAATGTTGAGTTTTAAGCCAACTTTTTCACTCTCCTCTTTCACTTTCATCAAGAAGCTCTTAGTTCTTCACATTCTGCCTTAAGTGTGTTGTCATCTGTGTATCTGAGGTTATTGATATTTCTCCTGGCAATATTGATTCCAGCTTGTGCTCCATCCAGCCTGGCATTTCACATGATGTACTCTGTATATAAGGTAAATAGGCAGGATGACAATATATAGCCATGATATAGCCACTATATAGCCTAGTCCTTTCCCGATTTGGAACCAGTCTGTTGTTCCATGTCCAGATCTAACTGTTGCCTCTTGACCTGAATACAGATTTCTCAGGAGGCAGGTCAGGTAGTCTGGTATTCCCAAACATTTCTAATTTTATAGCCTTGCCATCAAAATCAGAAGAAGAACAGTGTGAAAAAGGAAAATTATGACCTATCAAAAATTTAAGTGTAAAATCTTAAACAATATACTAGAAAAATCTATTAATGTAGTTCACTACTTTAACAGGTAAAGGAGAAGGAAACAAATTATTATCTCACTAGGTGCAAAAAAATAAGCAATTACTACAATTTTATCCTTGCATGATAAGAAAAAAAAATCTAAGCAAATCAGGAATGAAATAGACAAAATATTTGCCTTAAAATGATTGAGTGTCTACCAAAAACCTACATTTATATCATTCTGAATAGTGAAATAATAAAAACATTCATTGTTAATATCAATAACAAAATAAAGATTCTCAGTATTGTTCTTCCATACACATTCTACTAGAGGCTCTTTTAAATAACAAAAAGAGTAAAAATAAAAGATATAAAGACTAGAAGAAATAAAAAGTACATTCAGTTAATTTATATAAACATTAAGTTTAATCTACAAATTATTATAATTAATTAGAAATTTTATGCAAGTCAAGGCATGAAACATTAATCTAGATAACTGTACTTCCGTCAAGTTGGCCAAATACTCTAATCACACTCGAGCCTCAGGATCTTTGCACTTGCTGATCTCTCTTCCAGGAGTGTTCTGCTCTTAGTTAGAAGCTTAGCTTGGTATCTACATTTCTACAGCCCTTTTTTCAAATGTCATCGTATCAGTAAGACTTCTGTGTCACACTATATAGGGTAGAAGTCTCCCCTTGCCTCTGACACTTCTGATTTCCTCTTACTCCACTGTACTTTTCTCCATGGCCTTTACCATTTGACATTCCGTCGTTCGTGGATTTATTCGTCCACTGGTCCACTCATGTGGTGAGCCTTTCCTTCTCTCTTTCTAGAATGCAGTTTGAATAAAGGCAAAGATTTTGTCTGTTCTGGTCACTGCTATATTCCCCAAACTTTAAAGAGTGACTGGCATAAAATGGGTGCCCCGAAGTGTTACTGAATGGTTGGAAGAATACAAATTGGCAAACATTGAAATAGTTAACATGAGAACAGCCAACTTTCAGGGAGTATATATATATATATATATATATATATATGTATATTATATATATGTAATATATATATGTATAATGAAAAGAACACTGGGCTTAATTTTGATCCCTAAAGAAACAATGTTCAAGGGATAAATAGAAGAGGCCCCAGTAAGTGAGCCTGAGAAGAAGCAACCAGAGAAAATGCTGATGGATGGTGATGATGATATTTATAACAATCATACTAGATTTTGTTTTACCAAACATTACATTAAAAAACACTTTTAAATTCATTATTATTCACTATTACTTTTTTAATCCTTAAAAAAAAACCCTATTAGGTAAAGACTATAATATTCTCCATTTTACAGATGAGAAGATTGAAGTTTAGGGGACTTAAATAATGTTTCCAAAGCTTTCCAATAATTGTTACCAAATAGCCTCCCACAGACCATTAGTACAGCCAGGGTTTGAGCCAATGCACGGGCCAGTTATGGGAGTCAAAGGACTGGTGACTTCCAAAAAAGACATAGTGATAAGCACTGTCAAGTGAAACTAAAATTAGAATCTCTGACCATAATTTATGAGTAATTCTTATCAAATCAAGTATACACTTGGCTTGTGAGCTACATTTTCAACCAATAAAGGATTTCTCTTAGATATCATTTAACAGAGTCTCTTTCAATGTAAAAGACATAAAGAGAGAGAGAGAGAGTTTTAAAAATAAAAGCAGTATTTGTGAACCAAATGATTGGGGAATTAGTGACTTAGTAATCCTCTCATTATTTTAGTGATTAAACCTAGCCAAAGCTGGTGGTGATTTAAAGTTTCTATTTGTTTGATGTCACCTTAGGAATTGAAATTTCTCCAGTTCTTTATTCAAGATGAAAATAATATTGAATAGTTACTATGTACGGTGTATCAACAGTGGTATGGAACAAAAGCCTATGCCATGTTAGGAAATGCATAGTTCAAATTTTCAGTTGTGAAAAGTACACATTCCAGACTTTGACATCTATACTTAGGAAACTGGCCTGTCGGGAGACTATTGTTCTACTTTTCAGGTGAATCAAGCACTATAATTGGGACTGTGTTTGTGCAAGGAGAAGCAAGGCAATCTGGCAAAACAGAACAAGACAGTTTTCTGCTCTTTCTCTTCACAATCTTAGGCTTGTCATATACCACCAGTCCCCTCCTGTTATTTTGTGATTTATAGGTTACAGCATGCCTTCACATTTAATCTTCACTACAACCCTGTGAGTTTTAACTTCGGAAAGTCTTTGATATAGGTTTCTCCGGTTTGTATTCCACAAGGAGAAATATCTTGGATAAATGTCCACATTTCAAAATGGGAAACTGGAAATGTGGAGAAGTTAACTGAATGTGTCATTTCCACACGACTGAAAATGGTTGAGGCGGGATATAACGCTTAGTCTTGATGGCTGAGCTAGTTCCAGGACCTCACGGCAGCCTGACTTACAAGACGATCTATTGATGAAGAAGTTAGACGCTGGAGTCAGGCTGTGTGGGTTTCTGTGTGTCCGTGAGCAAGCTATTGAACTTCTCTAAGGCCTGTTCTGAATAACACCTACTTCCAAATATGATTTTGATGGTTAACTAAAATAAGGCATGATAAGCTCCTATGCCAGGGCAGGGAACATGGTAAGCGCTTCATATATGTTTCTTGTTGCTGGTGACATTGTAATCAGACCCAAGCATATTTGTGTTAATAGCATCATCGAGTCAAAATGATTTTTGCCAAATCTTTGTTCATTTGGTTCATGTGTTTATCATAGTTCTAAAATAAATCTGTTATCCAAGTTATCACAGAAGTGTGTTTACTATGTTATTCCTACACCTGTTCAAAGCAATACAAACTGTATCTATTTGCTGGTATTTTTCATTCAAAGTAGACTTGAAATAGGCTTTATAGTGAAAATAGATAGCCAATGCAGTTCAAAATGAATGTTAACTTTAAAAGATTAAAAATAGTTACGGACATTACATTATTTATATTTATACTGGATGTCTCATTGACTGAAACTTGGGTAAAGTTATAAACAGTTTGTATGAAAACACGTAAAGGAGATAAGAGAATCGTAAATTGTATAATCTGCACTCTCGTTCCTCACTTTTCTCACAAACTCCTCTTTAAAAAAAAAACAAAACATTTTTTTAAAATTTATCTCTTCTTGTAAAAAGCTAATAATAACACCTCCCGTTTCTCCTGCCTGAATTCAAATAAAAAATTTCCGGTTAATGACAGTTCATTTTTACTAAAGGGCATCATAGAAATGATAAGGTTTGAGTTGCATCCTGAAAATTTGGTAGAATTTGGCCAGTGGGAGGAAAGAGGCAGACACTAACAGGAAAGCTATGAATGGAAAGTCTGACACTGAAATGATTGGGCCATGGGATCCCTGCCAGGGTGGAGTACAAAGTATATTTTAATAATCAGGGTTGGATGTGATTATAGAGGTCTTTGCTTATCAAATAAACTCATTAAGATATAATTAGGTAATACCAAGGACAGTCTCTGATATAAAATTAACTAATATTTTTTTATAGATAAATTTATTTATTTTAATTGGAGGTTAATTACTTTACAGTATTGTATTGGTTTTGCCATACATCAACATGAATCCACCACAGGTATACACGTGTTCCCCATCCTGAACCCCCCTCCCTCCTCCCTCCCCATACCATAACTAATATTTAAAGAATCTAAATCAAGAGCCTTTTTGTAAAGAACTATGATCCATCTCTCCAGACTGATACATACAGCATTCATTCAAGTTCAGATATTCGGTAGCATCTTAATATTTGATGAAGAGTTATTCCACAATTTGTTCAGGCTTTCTTTTTTGAAAAAACATTCAGGTGCTATCCAGATTTCTATCATGACAATGATGAAATAAACACATAGTCTCAAGGTGCCTGATTTTCTCTAGGAAGGGTTTTGGTTCTCAGAATTTATGTAAGTGCCAGATTCTTTCAAGCAAGGCTGTTAAAATTTGCATTCCTCTTGCTTTTGACGAATGTGGGCACCAGTATCTTCAGCTCCTTAACTTTGGCAAAATAACTGTAGTTCATTATTCTGTTATATTTCTTTTCTCTATTAATGAGAAAGATTATCCAATGTTTCTGATCTTTTCTTCTAGTCTTACTGAGATAAAATTAACATATAGCACTGTGTAGATTCAAGGTGTAAAGCATAATGATTTGACTTACATACATCATGAAATGACCACCATAAATTTAGCAATATCCATCGTGTCATACAGACACAAAATAAAAGAAGAAAATAGTTTCCTTGTGCTGAGATCTCAAGATTTACTCTCTTAAAAACATGCAACAGTGATAATTATATTTTCATGTACTTTACATCCTTAGTACTTATTTGTCTTGTAACTGCAAGTTTGTACCTTCCGACTGCCTTCATCAACTTCCCTGATCCCCGCAACCCCTACCTCTGTGCTTAGTCATTCAGTTGTATCCGAATCTTTGTGGCCTCATGAACTGTAGCCTGCCAGGCTCCAGTGTCCATGGGACTTCCCAGGCAAGAATACTGGAGTGGGTTGCCATTTCCTTCTCCAGGAGATCTTCCCAACCCAGGGGTCAAACCCAGGCCTCTCCATTGCAAGCAGATTCTTTCCCTTCTGAGCCACCAGGGAAGCCCCAACCCCTACCTCTGGTAAGCACAAATCTGATCTTTTTTTCTATAGATTTATTGTTGTTTTTTTGTTTGAGTGTAATTGATAACAACATTACGTGAGTTCTTGGTATACAACATAGTGATTCAGTATTTCTAGTAGTATAAAATGATGATCGTGATATGTCTATTTACCATGTCACCATACAAAGATATTATATTATTATTGACTGTATTCTCCATACTGTAAATTTCATTTCTGTGACTTTTTTTGTTTTAACGGGAATTTTGTGCTTCATAATTTCCCTCACCAATTTCACTCTTTCCCTGACCCTTTTCCCTCTGGCAACTATTTGCTCATACTCTCTGTATCTATGACTCTGTTTCTATTTTGTTATGTTTGCTAATTTGTTTTGTTTTGATTTTCTTCTGTGAAAATCTTTGGTTATTCTACTTGAGAAATATAAAATAAAATATGTAGTTCTTCATTCTGTGTTTCCAGTCTTGGTTTTAGAGTTCTCCCCAACCCTTTGGCTATACAACTAGTTTTTGAAATTCTTTTCTAAATGTTGTTACTTTTTCTTTATATGTTTAAATATTTTTCCCATCCCTAATTTATTGTTATGAAATGAGATAGGGGCTAATTTTGTTTTTTGGGGGTAGAAAATGGTTTCAGTGCCATATAATAAATGAGTCACTTTTTCCAATTGAATAGAAATTTTACTTTTTCACATATCAAGTTCCTATATATAATAAGTGGTGGTGGTAGTTTAGTCGCTAAGTCGTTTCTGACTCTTTACAACCCCATCGACTGTAGCGCTCCAGGCTCCTCTGTCCATGGGATTTCCCACGCAAGAATACTGGAATGGATTTCCATTTCCTTCTTCATATATAATAAGAAGTAATAATGGTTAAAAAGCTATTCAACTGATCTGTACTTGTTGCTGTATTCTTGGATCATGGTCTTCCTTTCATAATTTTTGAAATTCTTAGATATATATTTCTCCTTATTAACCAATAGTTTTATCAAGTTACAGATAAAAAAGATTCTGAATAAAAAGATGGTGTTTAGTTGCTAAGCAGTGTCCGACTCTTGCAACCCCATGAACTGTAGCCCATAGGATTTTCCAGACAAGAATACTGGAGTGAGTTGCCACTTCCTTTCAGGGGATCTTCCTGATCCACGGATTGACCCTGGATCTCCTGCTCTGCAGACAGATTCTTTACCAACTGAGCTACCAGGGAAGGCCCTGAACAAAATGCACATATTTATTTTGAGACAATTGACACAATTAAGATATTAGGTCTTTCTATTCAGAACATATTTTCATCATATCTTGGATCTTATTTTATACTCTGTGATGTTTTGTTGTTTCTTCTTATATATTTTATTTATTTTTTCTTTAATATTTTCATAAGTACAGTATATTTTGCCACAATTTATAATAGCTACTTTTTAATTCTATATTTAATCAGTTTTGTTTATAACTGTATTTCAAATATAGAGAAAAACATGGATTTTTTTTTATATATAAGGTATAAGGTATCTTATATCTTAACTTTTTTATCTTCAGTTCAGTACAGTTCAGTTGCTCAGTTGTGTCTGGCTCTTTGCAACCCATGGGCTGCAGCACGCCAGGCTTCCCTGTCCATCACCAACTGACTTTACTCAAACTTATGACCATTGAGTAGGTGATGCTATCCAACCATCTCATCTTCTGTCGTCCCCTTCTCCCACTTTCAGTCTTTCCCAGAATCAGGATCTTTTCCAATGAGTCAGTTCTTCACATCAGGTGGCCAAAGTATTGGAGTTTCACCTTCAGCATGAGTCCTTCTGATGAATATTCAGGACTGATTTCCTTTAGGATGGACTGGTTGGATCTCCTTACAGTCCAAGGGACTCTCAAGAGTTTTCTCCAACACCACAGTTCAAAAGCATCAATTCTTCAGCACTCAGCTTTCTTTATCGTCCAACTCTTACATCCATACATGACTACTGGAAAAACCATAGCTTTGACTAGACGAATCTTTGTTGGCAAAGTAATGTCTTTGCTTTTTAATATGCTGTCTAGGTTGGTCATAACTTTTCTTGCAAGGAGCAAGCGTCTTTTAATTTCATGGCTGCAGTCACCATCTGCAGTGATTTTGGAGCCCCCAAAATAGAGTCTGTCACTGTTTTCATTGCTTCCCCATCTATTTGCCATGAACTGATGGGATGGATGCCATGATCTTCGTTTTCTGAATGTTGAGTTTTGAGCCAACTTTTTCACTGTCCTCTGTCACTTTCATCAAGAGGCTCTTTAGTTCTTTACTTCCTACCATAAGTGTGTTGTCATCTGCAAATCTGGGGTTATTGATATTTCTCCCAGTAATCTTGAGTCCAGCTTGTGTTTCCTCCAGCGCAGCATTTCTTATGATGTACTCTGCATATAAGTTGAATAAGCAGGGTGACAATATACAGCCTTGATGTACTCTCTTCCCTATTTGGAACCAGTCCACTGTTCCATGTCCAGTTCTAACTGTTGCTTCCTGACCTGCATATAATTTCTCAAAAGGCAGGTCAAGTGGTCTGGGGTATTCCCATCTCTTTAAGAATTTTCCATGGTTTGTTGTGATCCACACAGTCAAAGGCTTTGGCATCAACTTTATTCATTCATTCATATAGCAACCACTTGATTTTTTTGCAAGTTCAGGTTTGAGTGTATATGCATATGTGCATGTTTATGAAAATTTCTCAAGTTCTCAATAAATTATGTTTAATTAGTTTTTAAAATATAAATTTAAGTTGAAACTTCCTTACGTTGGTTTGAATTAGAAGGTCTGTCTGGGTGATTAAGAGAGATAAATTTGATATTCATAAGTCTGAGTTTTAAAAAATATAGGTTTCAGTACATTAGATAAAAACATTAAAGCTAAAAGTAAGATGAAGCTAAAGATTCCAACAAATTTTTGTTGAGGTACTTGAAAAAATTCTCATAAAATTTCAATTATTTTACTATCAATAAGGGTACAAAAAAGGTTTTTGAATCATAGAAATTTCATGTTACAGCAATGACCTCTCATAACAGAGATATTAAAGGACTTTCACAAGATAATATAACTAATCCAGAGTAAAGCCCAATTAAAATATTGGTCTTAATAATTGAGGATATACCAATTACTATTATATAAGAAAATTTCTTTTACTCTGTTTATACAACCCAGTTTAATGAATGCTGAATGTAAGGGAATGAATTCTCTGAAACTGGATGAATGTCACTCCAGGATGAATTTTTCTCTAGAAATGTATACTTCAGCATTAATAGTTCAAAAATGTATATGTTAGTGACAAAGAGACATTTCTATATTTGGGTAAAATGTCACACTCTAGATTTTAAAGTATATGCCTCAGACTGGTGCCAAGTTACTTCCATGAAAAGCATTGGGTTGGATTTGAGGAAAGCTTTCAGTTTATGAGTTAATAATTAATCAGTTAAACTGATTGTTAATTGCTCAATCATTTCTGACTCTTTGCAATCCCATGGACTGTAGCTGCCAGCCTCCTCTGTCCATAGGATTGTCCAAGCAAGAATATTGGACTGGGTTGCCATTCCCTTCTCCAGGAGATCTTTCCGACTCAGGGATCAAACCTAGGGTCCTGCATTGCAGGCACATTCTTTACCATGAGCATTAATGTGTGTTATTTAGCTTATGTGTAGGTCAGTCACTCTGAAAACTATGTGAGATGAAAATGATTCAGTTAATAATGTAACTAATGTTATGGTAAGATTGAGAAAAAAAATCGAACAAATATTCATGAATCTTAGAAAAAAAGCCAAAGCAAATTTCCAGCTATACAGTGTAATAAACAGGGATATGAGTTTAGTTTTCAGATCCTCTTTTAATTGCCTGTTCTTCTTAGTTGTAGATTTCTGGGTCAACAATATAATTAAATCAGTTGAAATTTGTTAAATGGGAGATTGTGTTGCTTATAAGTAACATGAGTATATTTTCATACAGGTATGTTTGCATGGGTGTAATGCTTTTATGTTTGTAGAGTTTATTTTGACTAAAATAAGTCAAGCATAGTGTAATTTTTATCTACATGGTTGTTCTTGTGATATTCATTTCTGTCCTTAAGTATGTCAAATTTGGAGGAAAAAAATTATATTCCTATCAACGTTATTTTTAGGTAATAGCCCCTGAGCACCTATAGTGAACTATTTATTTTCCTGTTAGAAAATCTGTTTTTCACTTATGACATTGGAAGCACAAAAAGAAAGAGGGAGAGTTGCATACTGAAGATACTGAATAAAGCAAAGCACAGGATAAGGACAGGAAATAGACTTGTGAGTGAACCATGAAAGAAGGAGAAGCCCATTTTCTGCATTTTCTAAATGTTTCTGAGTTCCAGTGCCTTATGTTTTAGACTTATTTAAATTTCTGTTGTTTAATCACAAAGGCACATCTGACTCTTGTGACCCCAGGGACTGTAGCCTGCCAGGATCCTCTGTTCATGGGATTTTTCCGGCAAGAATACTGGAATGAATTGCCATTTCCTTCTCAGGGTATCTGCCCAACTCAGGGATCAAACCCGCGTATCCTGCATTGGCAGGCAGATTCTTTACCACTGAGCTACCTGGGAAACCCTTAAATTTCTGAGTATCAGGTAAATAGTAAAGTTGCTAATCAACTGATAAACGTCTCTGCTGCTGGAGCTCAGCAAACAGGCATCTCTTCACTGCCCTCTTCTCTGCTCCAATGTCACCATCTTCCAAGCCAAGAGGTCCTTTGAGATGGTACTCTCATCTTTCCTATAAAGTCAGTAAGAAGTGGACTTTCATTACCTTCTATTCTTGGCCAGCTAGTGGGCAAAAGAGAGGAGAAGGGTCATTGGCCCTTATTTGATTAAGGACTTCTCCGAAAATCCCTTTTCAGTCCTAGATTTTGCAAATATGCCATTAGAACACTGCCATTCTGTAATGGAACTCTGAATGGTTTAGTTCTGTTTATGACTAGCTTTCCCTCCGAGACAAGTAGACATTATTGAAACTGAAACCCGAACTCAAAGATATGTTCAGGGCATCTGGACTGGAGCTGCCTTGTGCTCTGATGCCTTTGCTTTGAATTGCTCCTACTCCACACGTGCGTTTCCTCTCTCTGCCTCTCTCTCCTGCATCATGGTCCTGATCACAGTCTTCCCTTTTCCATTACTACAGCTCTAGCTTAGACTGCACTGGTTACCAGGCTCCCTCATCTACCTCCAGCCATTCTACTTTTCAATCTGATAATCAGTGACATTAGCATGTAGGAATTACATTATTCTCCTTGTTAAATTCTTCTATGACTCCACCAATGGCTATTCGAAAACCTTCCCTCAGTTCAGTTCAGTTCAGTCTTTCAGTCGTGTCTGACTCTTTGTGACCCCATGAATCGCAGCACCAACTCCCAGAGTTCACTCAGACTCACATCCATCGAGTCCGTGATGCCATCCAGCCATCTCATCCTCTGTTGTCCCCTTCTTCTCCTGCTCCCAATCCCTCCCAGCATCAGAGTCTTTTGCAATGAGTCAACTCTTCGCATGAGGTGCCCAAAGTACTGGAGTTTCAGCTTCAGCATCATTCCTTCCAAAGAAATCCCAGGGCTGATATCCTTCAGAATGAACTGGTTGGATCTCCTTGCAGTCCAAGGGACTCTCAAGAGTCTTCTCCAACACCACAGTTCAAAAGCATCAATTCCTCGGTGTTCAGCCTTCTTCACAGTCCAACTCTCACATCCATACATGACCACTGGAAAAACCGTAGCCTTGACTAGATGGACCTTAGTCAGCAAAGTAATGTCTCTGCTTTTGAATATGCTATCTAGGTTGGTCATAACTTTTCTTCCAAGGAGTAAGCGTCTTTTAATTTCATGGTTACAATCACCATCTGCAGTGATGTTGCCCTAATCTGCATTCAAGCATTTTACAATTATTTATCTCTATGTGGTTTATCCCATACTCTAAAGAATTTGCATGAATCCATCTTTCTTATTTTTTTTTCTTGTTATCATTTTCTGGTAACTTTTCTATGTTGTTTATTCCAACCCATCTTAAGTATAAATTCCCTCTAAAATCCTTTTCTAATTCTACCTAGTAAAAATAATGTCTTCTGTAAATTAATTTCCCTATTGCTTTATTTACACTCTCTTTAGGGAATTTATTAAATATTTATGCCAAGATCACTTGCATAATTTATACTGTGCGTGTGTGTGTAGGTGTGTGCATTTGTGTGTATGTGCAACCATACTTTTAGGACTAAGGAGAATAATTATATGATTATTTCCACAGATGCTTTCAGGCCTTAGACAAATTCAATAGCCAACCCTGATAATAAATAAAGCAATTCAAAATTATTGCTTAAAATGTTGAATGCCATAAATAAGAAGGTGGATAGAGTGATAAAGGACTAGCAATACCAAGTATAATTTACAGTGGGCATGAAAGTTGGTATCACTGTTTAAGAATATTATTCGATCCAGAAATTCCATTCCTAGGTACAAGACCAACAGACATGGACAAAAATGTACAAAGGAACCATATTCTTAATAGCCATAGACTGGAAACTACACAGATATCATCAAAAAGAGATTGATAAATAAGTTGTGTCATTTTCAAAAATCAAAATCTTATGCAGAATTGATATAACAAAAATGATTGCTACTAACAGAGAAAGTTAAACATAAAAAGTACATACTTTGATTTGTTTATATAAAGTTTAAAAGTTTGTGAAAGTAATCTGTGGTGATAGCAGTTAGATTTGTGATTGTGAAATGGAATGACTAAGAAAGGACAAGAGGGAGGTTCTTGGGATGCAGACACTCTTCCAGGTTTTTGTCTGTGTTGTGTCACACAAGCATGTTCACATTTTAAAAAGGTGTCAAGCTGTACACTGTGCATTTTCCTGTTTGTATGAATGAAAGTGAAAGTGAAAGTCGCTCCGTTGTGTCTGATTCTTTGGGACTCCATGGACTCTAGGCCAGAATACTGGAGTGGGTGGCCTTTCACTTCTCCAGGGGATCTTCCCAACCCAGGGATCTAATGTATGCTATACCTCAAAAACAAGTTCAAAATTAATAATGATTGCAATGAATCAAAATATATAGAATAAAAGAAAAATCCATGGGCCCATGAGTAATACTTAGTAATTAAAGGGAGAAGAGGACCAAATTGTACATATAAAAGAATGCAGAAGTGATGATAAAATAAGAAAGCCCTCAATTATCAAACACCATGTAATAACTGATGTAGGCACATAATTAGCACTCAATAACAAGCAGTCATTTAAGTGTTTTTGTTTTATTGTTATTTTCAATGCAATGCTTACCTTCGGGGACTTGGATAAACAATCATATGTGCCTGCTGGGCTGTGTGATCAGAGTCCCAGCAGACTCTCTCTCTATATATATAGTGTGTGTTTTGTTGGAATATAACTGGTGAAAGTATGTTTTTTCAGAAGCAGCAGTGATTTGCAGTGGGTGTATTTTTTTTTTCTTTGCTGTTTTATTCCATTCTTGACCAAAGCTTCCTCTAAGTGGTTTTTTATGGAAAATTGTCCCACTAACTTAAAGGGTGAGGTGGGAGATATACTTAAATTGTCTTCTAAAAAATTAAATACTGAATATGTTAATATATATATACACACACACACATAGAGTGTGTAGCTTATGAAATAGATATCCAAAATGACCAGATGAATTAAAAGCATATGAGTTTAATTATTCTCCTGTAAAGACTACAGTCTACTTAAAAGTAGTGCAACTGAAGTTTCATGTGACTTTCCTTTATCTCTCAATTATTTTCTTTTTATCCTTTTGTGGTTTCCTTCATATTTGACCAATATCCCATTTTAATGTGATTTTTATGTCATCACTTTTTCTTCTCTGCCTGTTTAACTTGTCCTTATGTAGCACTTATTTTCACAGAGGCCTCTATGACTTTGTGGCAGCAGGAAGAAATATTAAACCAAAAAATTGTCAAGCAGCAGGGTGTAATGCAATACATACAGGTCTGGGTATCAGACAGATGGGCCTGGTTCTAACAGCAGGATACCTGCTTACTCACCAAGAGAGCATGTCTATAAAAATGTGAATAATGAATAGTTAGAGTAAGTGTTCTTGCTGTTAAGTTGCTAAGTTGAATCCGACTTTTTGCAACCCCAGGGACTGCAGCCTGCCAGTCTTCCTTGACCTTCCTATCTCCTAGAGTTTGCTCAGACTCACATCCTTTGAGTTGGTGATGCCATCCAACCATCTCATCCTCTGTTGTCCCCTTTTCCTCCTGACCTCCATCTTTCCCAGCATCAGGTTCTTTTCCAATGAATCAGCTCTTTGCATCAGGTGGCCAGAGTAGTGGCGCTTCAGCTTCAGCATCAGTCCTTCCAATGAATGTTTGGGGCTGATTTCCCTTTAAGATTGACTACTTTGATCTCTTGGCAGTCCATGGAACTCTCAAGAGCTTTAGGCTTATTAAATAGTGCCTATTAAATTGTTTTTGTCTTCATCATTCCTAGAGAATAACAGGAAATAATAATAAGGAAATTGTTTGTAAGTGCACTGGTGACCTGATTCATTGGGAAGCATTTTTTTCTAACAAACAGCGATGTTAGCAAGGGAACATCTCTTGTCATCTGGAAGATACACTGTAAAGGGATAGATGAAAAGAGAAAGCTGAGAAGATACCTCTCAGGTTCGGCTGCCACCTTTAATCATAGCTTGGATCTTAGGGCTACAGAAGATAAAACACAAACAAGCCAAAAACCTGAGTGAGGAATTTAAAAACTTGTACTGCAGAGGAAAATCTGGGGTTTAAAGCAAATCATTAACTATTTTTCAGTGCCTTTCTTATTATTTAGGTAGGCCACATCACTGGGAAGGAAAAGCAAAGATTGACAGAAAAGAAGTTGGGAGCAAGAAAGACTTTTATCAAGGGTTTTCATAGGCATTGAGTTTAAGATTTCATAAAATGTCACAATTCAGACAGATAAAACAAAGAATACCGTGTCATTCTATTGCAGTTTTTTTTTTTTTTAATCTAATTGTTTTTTTTTGTCTTTGGAGGGGAAAAAGCTGCATCTGTCATGGAGGGGAAAAAAAGAAAAAAAAAAAAACAACCACCCGGCTAAAGATGTGTGATCTTGTTCAACATTGCTGTAGCATGCTGTCTTAAATCACAGGCTTGAGCAAATGAACCCCTCCTGACCCCTGCTTTCTTCTTCTTTCTAGGTGCCTCCCATACTCCTTGATAAGCAGTTCTCTGAATTCACTCCAGACATTACGCCCATCATTTTGGCAGCCCATACAAATAATTATGAGATAATAAAACTTTTGGTTCAGAAAGGCGTCTCAGTGCCCAGACCCCACGAGGTCCGTTGTAACTGCGTTGAATGCGTGTCTAGCTCAGATGTGGACAGTCTCCGCCACTCTCGCTCCAGACTCAACATCTACAAGGCCCTGGCCAGCCCGTCTCTCATTGCCCTGTCCAGTGAAGACCCTTTTCTCACGGCCTTTCAGTTGAGTTGGGAGCTCCAGGAACTGAGTAAGGTGGAAAATGAATTCAAGTCAGAATATGAGGAGCTGTCTCGACAGTGCAAACAATTTGCCAAGGACCTACTGGATCAGACAAGAAGTTCCCGAGAGCTGGAAATCATTCTTAATTACCGTGATGACAACAGTCTCCTGGAAGAACAAAGTGGAAACGATCTCGCGAGACTCAAATTGGCCATTAAGTACCGTCAGAAAGAGGTGAGTGTTGCTAGACTTTATCCATCAAAATGCCACAGAACTTAATCACAGGGGGGAAAAGTTGGTACTCCAAAATTAGGTTGGGGTTTTAAAGTATTTTCTATTTAACTGTAAGTGGATGAAATGTTGGCCAGATTACTGATTATGAAACACATTTAGGAGGGGCAGTAAGTGGTTTAATAATTGGTGATGTTTTTTGACATCTGTATTAAAATATACACATTTACTGGGGTGAAAATGGTAAAACTAATGAATTCTAGACTCTCTGTATGAAGAGTTCTGATTCTGCCATTTATAAGTCTTGTTCCTTTAGAGGGTCACACAGATTTCTTGGAGCTTTGGTTTTCTCATCTGCTTAATGGACTTAATATTTATATTTGATTATATATATACTTCTTTATACATATAAAATATTTTTCTCACAGATTTGAAGGAAGTATAAAATGAGTGGATATATATGAATGCTCTGAGCAAATAATAATGTGTGATATTAATAAAAATACGTTATTAGAAATTATTACTAAAAGAAAGCTTTTAGTCCAACAGCAGGTAGAAGTTCTAAAACTTCTCTCACATCTGGCTTAGTTTCTTTATTTGTCAGGAATGAGAAGTTAAAGAAGTCAGTTGCAGGAGAGTAATACAGTTTTCATTAGATTTCTGTGAATTTGAATATTAAATGAGGAAAATTCAGATCTATTATACATATTGCCTAGCATAATTGTTTTTTGCTTCTATCACTGATATTGAGTAAGTTCTCAAAAGTATGCTTACTTCTACCTCCAAAAAATATTGGTTTTCTTTTCATTGGTGAATTATAGTAATTATTCTAGAATAAAAATATTGGAAAACTACATATATAAGATGAAAAAGAAAAAGAAGCTTCTGAAAAAAATGTATTTAATTTTTTTTTTGAGTTGGCCCTGAATATTCCACATTAGCCCTGGCTGCATTATCTGTTGCTACTTACTAAGTACTTAAGGTTCAAGATACCTGAATTTGCTTCTTTGAGTTTATCCTGTAGTTCTTTGGCCAGTTGTCATGGAGCCTAAAAGTAATTAACAATCTTTTCCCTCAACAGCAAAGGAAATGGCTTCTTTTGTGTGTATTACCTCTGACTCTAAAATCACATGCACTAGGTTGAGCCATGTCAATACAATCAACTCATTTTTTTAGAGTCTTACGTTTAGAACTCACGATTCTGTTTTTTTCCTAAGATATTAGAATAATTTTAATATGCAACTAGAAAGAAATTAATGAAAATCTTCACTTGACTAAAGATGGTTTTTCTTTGCTTAGATCCTTTTGTATTTTTTAGGAATAGACTCAATTTCAAGGTTTATTGAACAAAGAGCCACAAATTGAGTCCTTGGTTAGGTATGTTAGAAGCAAAGCAATAGAAAACATTTGATAATTTCTAACACTTCTTTCAAGATGCTTGTACTTTTTGTTTCTGTGAAGTTATGGATTTGGAGGGTGATAGAACCTAACAGTGCAGCAGGATGAAGGAAGGCTAAAAACACATAACATGTAATAAGAAAATATGAAGTAGTAATAGCTTTTAAAAGATACATTTTTTAAAATGACTCTGCATTTGCATTTTATATTTTAGTTTTTGAAATAACAATGGAGGGGGAAAAAAGCAAAATCATTACAGAATTGTTCTGGAGTATCTCATTCGATATTAAAGAGCATATTTCCCTAGAGTTGACAGTTTTTCAAGAGCAAAGTAATGTTGGACGGCTAATAATGGCTTTATAGAATCAAGAATAAGATTTTACATTCACATACATTCTTTGAAATCATAGGTTGTGTTTTATGAAACTTACTCCTAAACTATTCAAAAATTACCGATCTGGAAATACTTGATAAGATTTTCTAGTAAGAGCACGTGTGTTAAATAAAACTCTACTTTAGCATAAATGTCTTCCCGTTTACTGTTGTTTTTTTTTTAAAGGGCATAGACTGAACAGGAAAAACTTTTTTGAGAAAAAGTTTTATTGGAGTATAGTTGATTTATAATGTATTAATTTCAGCTGTACAGCAAAGTTAATTATACATATTACTTATATCTACTCTTTTATTAGAGTATTTTTCCATATAGGCTATTACAGAGTATTGAGTAGAGTTCCCTATGCTACAAATCCTCACAAAATACTAGCAAATCGAATCCAACAACACATTGCTCTATACCTTTTTAACCACAAGTTCTCCTTGTTTCAGTCTACAAAAGTTTGAGGTTTGTCTTTGACCCATCCATCTCTGATGTTTTGGGATTGCCTTCCCACTAATGTTCACATGGCTGAGTCCTACTCACTCTTAAAACCTCACTCAGTTCTCTGTTCCCACAGAGAGATTCCAAGAAGCAGTTCTTCCATACAGCCTTTAGGATAAATGCCTTCATTGTACACAGAATGGCTGCACTGTATTGCTGTATTTTACTTGCCTTTTCTAGGACACAATTGAGCGACTTCACTTCACTTCACTTCTCTAGGCTGTCAGTGTCAGGAACACATTTGTCTCATTCATCAGTCCTACTTCAGTACCTGGTAGAGAAAGGATGCTCCATGTGAATTGATCTCAATATGCTCAATATGAATGCATTTGAATAAAGTTTCAAAATCTCTTAATTCTGGAAGGCTCCCTGCATGTTTCCTTGCCTGATTAATTTGCAGTGTTTAGGTTAATAATGGAAAGCAATTAAATATATTTTTTGTATGAAAAGGTTGCAATGCAATCCCTGTATAGCTCTTCAAATTAAAGTGAAAAAATATATAAAATCTCTATATGGTCAACAGCCTATGTTCTTTTAAATTTACTTTTCCTTTTCTTGAAGGTAAGTCAACAATTTTGCAACATTAACTTTCAACTTGGTATTAATCTGGGTTCTGTCTTAGAAATTAAGGGAGTTGTTAAAGAGGAAGGAGAGAAATCAACATGGGGACAGCCCTGGACTCACCTGTTTATCCTATCCTAGAGCAATATGAAGAGATTTGTATCAATCAGCTGCTTTCTATAGCAGGTGGTATCAGAACCTTGGGACTGTGTGGTGAACAATGACTCTCTCCTCTTAGATCCTTTAGATTCTGGTGGCTGGTCAACAGTTGTGTAAGAGTTTTGCATTTGCTACAAATTGGGCAAGATGAGCTGACCTTTGTTAGGCTCTCAAATATGCAGATGACACCACCCTTATGGCAGAAAGTGAAGAGGATCTAAAAAGCCTCTTGATGAAAGTGAAAGAGGAGAGTGAAAAAGTTGGCTTAAAACCCAACATTCAGAAAACGAAGATCATGGCATCTGGACCCATCACTTCATGGCAAATAGATGGGGAAACAGTGGAAACAGTGTCAGACTTTATTTTTGGGGGCTCCAAAATCACTGCAGATGGTGATTGCAGCCATGAAATTAAAAGACGCTTACTGCTTGGAAGAAAAGTTATGACCAACCTAGATAGCATATTAAAAAGCAGAGACATTACTTTGCCGACTAAGGTCCTTCTAGTCAAGGCTATGGTTTTTCCAGTGGTCATGTATGGATGTGAGAGTTGGACTGTGAAGAAGGCTGAGCGCCAAAGAATTGAAGCTTTTGAACTGTGGTGTTGGAGAAGACTCTTGAGAGTCCCTTGGACTGCAAGGAGATCCAGTCAGTCCATTCTGAAGATCAGCCCTGGGATTTCTTTGGAAGGAATGATGCTAAAGCTGAAGCTCCAGTACTTTGGGCACCTCATGCAAAGAGTTGACTCATTGGAAAAGACTTTGATGCTGGGAGGGATTGGGGGCAGGAGGAGAAGGAGACGACCGAGGATGAGATGGCTGGATGGCATCACTGACTTGATGGACGTGAGTCTGAGTGAACTCCAGGAGTTGGTGACGGACAGGGAGGCCTGGTGTGCTGTGATTCATGGGGTCTCAAAGAGTCGGACACGACTGAGCAACTGAACTGAAGTCACTCAGTCATGTCCAACTCTTTATGACCCCGTGGACTGCAGCATGCCAGGCCTCTCTGTCCATCACCAACTCCCAGAGTTTAGTCAAACTCATGTCCATTGAGTCAGTGATGCCATCCAACCATCTCTGTCGTCCCCTTCTCCTTCTGCCTTCAATCTTTCCCAGTATCAGGGTCTTTTCAAATGAGTCAGCTCTTCGCATCAGGTGGCCAAAGTATTGGAGTTTCAGCTTCAACATCAGTCCTTCCAATGAATATTCAGAACTGATTTTCTTTAGGATGGATTGGTTGGATCTCCTTGCAGTCCAAGGGACTCTCAAGAGTCTTCTCCAACACCACAGTTCAAAAGCTTCAATTCTTCGGTGCTCAGCTTTCTTTATAGTCCAACTGTGTTAGGCGTATAGTCTGTTAGGCATATAGTCCAACTCTGTTAGGCACTGACTGTCTTTTAAGTCATTTTCTTCATTTCTCACTCTTATTCAAGTCTAGGATGTCTAGAATATACCTTTCATATTTTCTTGTGTCTGGTAAATTCCACATCAGAATATGGATAATTTGGAGGGAAAAAAATGTCTCATACTATTGGGACATTGTCTCGTGGACATCAAACAACTATTATGGAAGAATGGCAAAGGGAGTACTTCTGGGGAGAAAAGTAAGAAAAGGGTATTGCATACAGTGTTCCCCTCCATAACTGAGACTTTTCTGCTGAAATAACTTTGCGAATCATTCACCCAAGTAAATATGGTAATGCCTTTGTCTTAGTTTGCTTTACTTAGCTAACACAGAATGGGTTATTTGAATTTGATTAGGTATTACTTACCACGTCCCTCTCTTTTTTTCTCTCTTCTCTGTTTTGAATTGTTTGGGGAACATTCATGTGTTCAGATCTCTTCTTAAAAACCGCTTTCTCTGGAAGTATGCCCTTAACCTGTTTTCAACTCAGAATTCATCATTGGTTTCTCTTCTATGGCAGCAATGTTGCTTCATTACAAGTACTGTTTTGCCTCCTGCTTGTTTTCACTTTTGGTTTCTTCCATTCAACACCTTGCCTTTGGTCCTACCTCCTCCAATCCATTGACCACGGCACCACCTAAGGGTCTTTGTTTTGTGTTTTAGGAAAAGTAAATCTAGGGATAGTTTTTCAGGTATAGCACTGAAAGCCCCCTGTCTTAGAGAAGCCCTCTGTTTGGTCATCATAAATCTGAGCATGTGCGCTCTGTGTAAAACATTGCAGTGTCTTTCTCACTCTCGCAAATAAAGTCCAAAGTGTCACAGCTCACTTTATATGGATTCTGCCTAAATCGTTAGTTTCATTGTTCACCATCACTACTCGTAGTTCACATTTCAGTCAAATGCAAACACGCATAATTGTACTGCTTTCCTACATTGGGCCTTTCTACCCAGGTCTCTCTTAGCATAAAAAGACCTCCGTCCTGTTTCATGTTGCTTGCCCATTGTTGCGGGTTTTGCCGGATCTCAGTAAAATTGCCTGAGAGGTTGTTGTTTTTTTTTTCTTTCTTTCTTTTTTTTAAATTTTTTTTTAAATTTTAAAATATTTAATTCTTACATGCGTTCCCAAACATGAGAGGTTGTTTTTAAACACTGCACTGCTGCTTCTATCCCAATGCTCAGGACAGTTACACAAAAACCCCTGGAAATGCAGAGGCATTTTTTGAAAGACTACCCAGATAATTCTACTGTGCTGTCAAGGTGAGTAAGTACTACTTGAAATTATATATCAAGGTTTAACTCATGAGTTAAAACTTCTTTAGATTTCCTTGACTTTCTCAAGTAGAGAAGACAGAGGTTGCCAAATGTAACATTATCATAAGCACCTGAGCAACTTTTGGAAGTAACTCTCCTTTTGGCTCAGCTGGTAAAGAATTTGCCTGCAATGCGGAAGACCTGGCTTCAATCCCTGGTTTGGGAAGATCCCCTGGAGATCTTCCAGAGGATCCGGAAGGAGGGGAAAGTCTACCCAATCCATTATTCTGTCCAGGAGAATTCCAGGAACTGTATAGCCCATGGGGTTGCAAAGAGTCGGACACAACTGAGTACTTTCACTTTCATGAATTTTCTTTCTCTCAGCCCCAAGTGCAGAAATTCACCTTAGTAAGTCCTTGCATTTGTGGCATAGCACAGAAGTCCTCTCAAGTTCTTCCCATCTCTCCGTCCTCATGTCATCACCCACCCTGTTATGGTTGCCCTGATCCTGATACCTTTCTTTCTTCTTAAGGTCTATTCCACTGCTAACAGGATTCTTAGAGCTTTCATTTATCTGCAAAGTAAGATCCAAGAGTTAGGTAGGAAAAAAAAAAAAATCCTACCTTAAAAAGGAAAGTAAACCTATGCAAAGATGGAGGGGAAGGGGTCAAACATTAATATTCTCCTGTCACGTGATAGAGAAATGAAAACTTTCCATCTGAGTGTGCAAACCTAACCATACCAGGTAAATTTCTGGCCGTCTAAAAACTACTGGAGATAGCTTTTTGTTGGTATCAAGTGACTCATCTCTGATGGTTGAAAAAAATTCTATAAAAGTATGAAGCCTATGAAATGAATATAATTCTCTTCCCCATGCCTAATAATGTATGTGATGTTATACCAATTAGCTTTTGAGTTTTTGTTTTCTCACCTTTAAAATGGGAAAATACTGCCTACTTCATGCTGCTGCTGCTAAGTCGCTGCAGTCGTGTCTGACTCTGTGCGACCCCATAGACGGCAGCCCACCAGGCTCCCCCGTCCCTGGGGGAGAACAAGAACACTGCAGTGGGTTGCCATTTCCTTCTCCAATGCAGGAAAGTGAAAAGAGAAAGTGAAGTCGCTCGGTCATGTCTGACTCTTCACGACCCCATGGACTGCAGCCTACCAGGCTCCTCCGTCCATGGGATTTTCCAGGCAAGAGTACTGGAGTGGGTTGCCATTGCCTTGTCCGGCCTACTTCATAGGTCAGTAGTTAAGGTGAAGCATGATAATACAGGTCCAGACTTAGGCGTACTTCCTGGCATGTATGTCCATGGAAGGGTAGCTGTCTATTACATTTAGTTATTACTGTTATTATAATTGCTTTTGTTTATCCCTTCATGGAACCTCAGTATAAAAAGCTAAGGGCGTGCAGAGAAATGATATATACCACTCTATTGTATGTCCTGCAGCAAAAAGAGTGGACTTCACCATTAAATGTTTTAATATGTATACTGAATATTTATATAGGCCTCATGGGTTTCATAGCACTTTTGAACCGTGAGTTTGGAACTGACACATACACACTGCTAAAAATAAATGATAAATTAAAAAAAACTTTTTTGAAGTTTATCATTACAGTCTATTAATATAATCAGTATGCCAAACTATTTATTTTAAAACAACAGTCTCATCAAAAATGCATAATGTGTAAACATTATGCCAGAGCCTAGGGTTGTCCATGCTCTAGTTCTTCCATTATAAGCTTTCGAAAGTAACTTAGATTATTACACACTCAATTATTAATACTCAATTTATTATAAGCTTTCAAAAGTAACTTAGATGTATTACACACTCGATTTTAATTTGTCCTCCTGCTTTGCATTTTTAAAATATATTTTAGGCACTGATTATGTATGCCCTTTGAACCTGACTGCTGCCTGCTAGACCACAGAATCAGGAACTCTTATCACACCAGCACTTATCAAGAATGCCAGGCATATGGCAGAGTTTTAATACATGAGCTACAATGAGTGATGTAAATAATTAAGAGACTTGTATTAATAAAAGGGATAAAAAACTGCATTTCTTTAGCTTACTTTCCTTTTCCTCTGTACTTGGGAGCACACTCACTGACCGATTTCTGGGCCCTGCATCTTGGTCCTCCAAGTGTGTTCACACACCCGCTGTTGCTACGCAAAGGCAACAATGGTAAAGGCTTCCTAACGCTTCTGCCCACCCACTCCTGGGGACCAAACATTTCAGCGCCTGCCACTGGATAGTGGATGAAGCAAATAGCCTGTTCAGGACTTGTGAGCCCGGCTGACAGTACTATGACAGGTCATTAGGCATTTAATTTAACACTAGGTTTTCTGAGCTTGGAATTCAATCCCCATGTGTTTCTTTACAGCTAATTAATGACATGAAACCACTTTTTCCTAATTCGCATCTGAAAGTGATTGTTTCTGTCTCTTCCACAATGAAATATGAAATGGTATATGTCGACAACACTGTATAAATTCACCCTTTGGAACCGCACTGAGTGGAATGTGATAAGTTTATATCTTCCAAAACATAAAATAGCAAGCTTTAACTTGAAGTTAGATATAAAATATGACTTGTATTTGATGTCGTTGATGTTCAGTCACTAAGTCATGTCCGACTCTTTGCGACCCCATGGACTGTAGCCTACCAGAATCCTCTGTCTGTGGGATTTCCCAGGCAAGAATACTGGAGTGGGTTGCCATTACCTTCTCCAGGGGATCTTGATATTGTTTTAATAAATACAAAAAGGAAACAACTAAATGACTTATTTTCAGAGAGGTATACACTTCTGTTCACCTAACAAAAATGCATTGTGTCCACAGAATAAGCAACTCTTTTCAACATAACTTTCATTTGCTATAGACATCAACTGAAAACATTAGGTTAATGATAATAATCTTTGAAAATTTTCACTGTGTATTAGACACCCTCTCTGATCCTTCAAGGGGCTTCCCTGGTGGCTCAGATGGTAAACAATTTGCCTGCAATGTGGGAGACCGGGTTCAATCACTGGGTCGGGAAGATCCCCTAGAGAAAGGAATCATGGCTACCCCCTCCAGTATTCTTGCCTAGAGAATTCTGTGAACAAAGGCTACCGTCCATGGGGTGACAGAGTTAGATACAACTGAGCTACTAGCACGTTTCACTGGTTCTCTGAGGAATAACTTTTCCGTATCCAACTGGGACTTCTGACTCCACTGGAGTGGGATGCCATTTCCTTCTCCAAATTGACAAATGAGTAGCAATAAAATCAGCCCCTATTCAGATCCTATCCTTTGATTTGTCAGCAATGAAGAACCCTGCTTATTGCTGCTTTTGCACAAAACTTCCCACTTAAGTTTGAGGGTTTTGTTTGGGTCATAATTTAATGTTTCATATCTTCTCCGTCGCTCATCACAAAACAAAATTAAGAATTACCGCTTTTCAAAATCATGAATTTAACAGCTTATTCCAGCCCACATACAGGAGTAAAATACAAAAACCAAATGGGTTGGCAAAGTATTATTTTTGTCAAGAAAACTAGTGGCTTTGAGATACAATGTAAAATCCTGCTCGAGGTCCCTGATAAACTATGGGAATGAGAAGGAGCTTTTACACTTCTCCATACCCTTATTTTCCTCCGACCATATGTGGCATATTCACAGGTTTTCTCAATAAAGGTTAGTTATGTTTTGTCTCAAGTCTTGGCAAAAGAAATGTACAGTGAAACCCTCTAGGAGGTATAATGCCTGTGCTATAATATGGCGATTTATGAGCCTTAAGCTTAATTCTGAAGCTGTGTGTTTATTGACTGCTTCTCGGTAATATAGAACTGGGAAACCAATCCCATAGGATTATATTTTTATTCTTTGTAGCACACTCTGTTCCCTTTTTCCATTTGGCTTTAGGGAGCACTCAGTGGTGTGCCTTCTGCTGCTATGGAGAAATACTGAAAGCTTTTTTTTTTTTTTTTTTTATGGTTTTTACCTTCATCTGCCCCCTTGCAAGCTCCCTGCGAGTTGTAAGAAGGCCTGCTTTTCCTCATTCCAAAACCACCACTTCAGTTTTAAATGCGAGGCTCCATTGTTTTGCTCTGTGGCATTCCCTAAACTCAGTGATTTTCCCCAGGTGGCTCTGGAACATGCAGCCCAAAACCTCTTTTCTTCCTCTGCCACATTCACCTCTAATATTGGGCAGTGGGGAGCTGGAAATCTTATTGGCAGCTGCTATTAAGTAAACATAGGAGGAACCTAGTGGTTGGGTTTAGGGGGCTCTGGTCAAGATAATGCTCTTTCTCTCTCCAAGTGCAAGTCCACACGTGATTGCAGGGTGTGTATTCTATGCTGGAGACAGAGGACAGCAAAATGAGAAGACAGCAAGTCCCAGGCCAAGTTTGGGTTTCTTCCAGAAATGTCCTAGAGCCTAGAATTTTTTTTGAAGAGAGTTAGCAATGTTTTATTTCAAAATGCTAAGACTGACTTTACATTTGCTATTCGGACTCCTCTTCTGTAAATAACCCCTTGAGTATCACAATGCTTATTGTGAATGGGCTTTTAACTACTGTGTTTGGAAAACAGCATTTATTATTTTTTCTGATTACATGGCATTATATGCCAGTTATAAGAAATGTGTGATATCAATAAATATGATATTGACAAGTCTGTAATCACATAATATTGCTAATATTCAGTTTACTTTTTAAATAAATTCTTATCATAAATAGGTAGAGCCTAGAATTTTATTCTTGCTTAGATAGTACAGTGAAATCCGTGTGTGTGTGTGTGTGTGTGTGTGTGTGTGTGTGTGTGTGTGTACTTTAGCACTTAAGCAGAAAATGCTGTTGCTGTTGTTGTTTAGTTACTAGGTCATGTCTGACTCTTTGTGACTCTAGGTACTGCAGCCCACCGGGCTGCTCTGTCCATGGGATTTCCCAGGCAAGAATACTGGAGTGGGTTGCCATTTCCTCCTCCAGGGGATCTTCCTGACCCCATGATTGAATCTGCATCTCCTGCATTGGCAGGCAGATTCTTCACCACCGAGCAACCTGGGTATAAGCTAAAAATATATTTTTAGCTATATTGCATGAACATTTTATATGTTATGTCCTTCGTTGATAATGTTTTCTCATTTTCTTCCCTCCTTCCTTCCCTGTCCTCCTTCCTTATTCGGACTCTCACTTACTTTAGGTAAGAGAGTCTTTTCTGTTTGCTACTTACTGATGATGCTGAAATCAAAGACAAAAGCCTTGTCCTCAGATAACTACCAGGGTATTAGGGATGGAAGAAAAGTCCGCACAACTGTCACCATGTGGGCCACAAAGACTGTGGCAGAGCTTCTTCTGGAGCCCAGGAAAATGCTGCCTAATTTGGTCTTAGGGTCTTAGGGGAGGCTTCCTGGAACAGAAAAGGCCCTGCTTAAGTTTCTATGGAAATCCTGGAATCATCCAGGCAGAGAAGTTACAAAAAGTCAATATGGAAAGAAACACCATGTAGAACTGCAGGGAGGCAAAAAAGAAGGTGGAGAATTCCTTCATTATTATTTATTAATTAAGGTCCATCTGATTCCTTTTTTTTTCCATTGTAGTATAATTGAATGGCAATTTTTTGCTAGTTTCATATATACAGCAAGATGATTCTGTTTATATATGTTCTTTTTCAGACTCTTTTTCATTATAAGTTATTCAGTTCAGTTCAGTCGCTTGGTTGTGTCCAACCAACTCTTTGCGACCCCATGGACTGCAGCATGACAGGACTCCTTGTCCATCACCAACTCTCGGAGTCTGTTCTGAATATTCTTGGAAGGCCTGATGCTGAAGCTGAAACTCCAATACTTTGGCCACCTGATGTGAAGAACTGACTCATTTGAAAAGACTGTGATGCTGGAAAAGATTGAAGGTGGGAGGAGAAGGGGATGACAGAGGATGAGATGGGTGGATGGCATCACTGACTCAATGAACATGGGTTTGGATAGACTCCGGGAGTTGGTGATGGACAGGGAGGCCTGGCATGCTGCGGTTCATGGGGTCACAAAGAGTTCGACATGACCGAGTGACTGAACTGAACTGAACGGAAGTGAATCTGCTAATCCCAAACTCCTAATTTATCCTTTCCCCTCTTTCCCTTTGGTAACCATAAATGTGTTTTTTAAGTCTGTGAGTCTGTTTCTGTTTTGTAAATACATTCATTTGTATCATTTTTTAGGTTCCACACTAAGTGCTATCATATATTCGTGTTTGTCTGTCTGGCTTGCTTCACTTACTATGATAATCTCTAGGTCCATCCATGTTGCTGCATACGGCATGATTTCATTTTTTAGGGTTAAGTAATAGTCCAGGTATATATCTTCTTTATCCATTCATCTGTTAATGAAAATATAAGTTGCTTCCATGTCTTAATTTTTATAAATAGTACTGCTATGAATATTGGGGTGCATGTATCTTTTCAAATTAAAGTTGTCCTCGTTTCTGGATATATTTCTAGGAGTGGGATTGCTGGATGATATGATAATTCTGTTTTTGTTTTTGAAGAATCTCAATACTCTTTTCCATAGTGGCTACACCAATTTACATTCCCACCAACAGTGTAAGAGGGTTCCCTTTGTCTCCACACCCTCTGTAACACTTATTATTTGTGGGTTTTTGATGGTGGCCATTCTGACCCGTATGAGGTGATATCTCGTAGTTCTGATTTCCACTTCTCCAGTAATTAGCAATGTTGAGCATCTTTTCATGTGTCTCTTGGTCATCTGTGTGTCTTCTTTGGAGAAATACCTGTTTACCTCTCCTGCCCATTTTTGACGGGGTTGTTTGTCTTTCTGACGTTGCGATGTATGAGCTGTTTGCATATTTTGGAAATAATCCCATGTTGGTCACATGGTTTACAAATATCTTCCCCCGTTCCGTACGTTGTCTTTTCGTTTTGTTTATGATTTCTTTGCTGTGCAAAAAAAAAAAAAAGAAAGAAAAAAAGAGCTTTTAAGTTTAATTGGATCCCTTTTGTTTATTTTTGCTTTTATTTCCTTTATTCTAGGAGATCCAAAAACTATTGCTGTGATTTATGTCAGTGTTCTGCCTCTGTTTTCCTCTAAGAGTTTTAGAGGATCTCTTCATTCTTTCCACCCTCGTTCCCACCCCATGGCTTCTGCTTTAGCATTTTCTTCTGCCTGACGCAGTAGCAGGCTTCTTATCAGGCCTCAGCTCATTATTATCACTTTCTTGGTAAAGACCCAGAACACCAACCCTAGTTACTGTCCTCTTCCTTCACCCTTGGCTTCCCTGGTGGCTCAGACGGTAGAACAGGTGTCTACAATGCGCGAGACGCGGGTTCAAGCCCTGGGTTAGGAAGATCCCGTGGAGAAGGAAATGGCAATCCACTTCAGGACTATTGCCTGGAGAATCCCATGGACAGAGGAGCCTGGTGGGATACAGTCCATGGGGTCACAAAGAGTCAGATACGACTGAGCGACTTCACTTTCTTTCCCTTTCCTTCACCCTTTACTCTCAGACATTCTCTTTACGTGACAATGTTGATATCACAGCTTTTATCACAATCCAAAATCATTCTGTTTATTTGTGGGCTTAATTACATTTTTATCTATCTTTTTTCACTTCTTATCTAAGTGTTATCTTGTCTGACTTGATTATCAGTGAAAGCCCAGTGGTTGGTATAGTGCTTAGGACATAGGAGTCTGAATCAGTTCAGTTCAGTCGCTCAGTCGTGTCCGACTCTTTGTGACCCCATGAATCGCAGCACTCCAGGCCTCCCTGTCCATCACCATCTCCCGGAGTTCACTCAGACTCATGTCCGTCGAGTTAGTGATGCCATCCAGCCATCTCATCCTCTGTCGTCCCCTTCTCCTCCTGCCCCCAATCCCTCCCCAGCATCAGAGTCTTTTCCAATGAGTCAACTCTTCACATGAGGTGGCCAAAGTACTGGAGTTTCAGGTTTAGCATCATTCCTTCCAAAGAAATGGTGATAAATTAGAGGAGTGGCAGGGGCTGAGATTAGAGAAAAATGACAGAGGATAGATTGTACAGGGCTGGAATCAGCAATCCTAAAGAACATGGTTTTAGAAAATCTGTGATATTTAATCATTTAAATATAGAAATTCTTATTAACATTTGTGTTAGTCTCTCAGGATTGTCTGCCTCTTTGAGACCCCATGGACTATAGCCCACCAGGCTCCTCTGTCCATTGAATTCTCCAGGCAAGAACACTGGAGTGGTTAGCCAGTCTCTTATCCAGGGGATCTTCCCAACCCAGGGATGGAACCCAGGTCTCCTGCATTGCAGGTGGACTCTACCGTCTGAGCCACCAGGGAAGAAATCCTAATAATCTTTATTATTTTCTCACACTTCTGTTGTCCAAAGATGAGCTCATCATCTTCTCTAAGCCTGGCTCTTCTGTCATCTCTGTTCAAGTAGGAGGCAATCTAATTACTCTTGCTAGAAATCTGAGAGTCAGCCTTGGTTATTTTACATCCATCACTTCCGAAATTTTGATATGGTAGATGAAAGATGGCCACAGTTGAAGGATGGCATCTAATATCCTTCTCCTCTACCAGAGCCTGCCTTAGCTGTCTGCCTGAATAGTACAATGCAACAGAAATGAATTTCTATAATTCCCAAGACTTGTTCATAAGAAGTCTTGCAGCTTCCACTTATGTTCTCTGGCAACCCACGTGCCATGTGAGAAGTCTAAATGTCCTACAAGGCCATCATACCAGAGAGCCAATGGGTACACACTCTTGCCGATAGTCTCAGCCGAGCCTAGCCTTCCAACTCTTCACTCCTATGACAAGACTGACAAAAGAAATGAACGTGAACTTCCCTGCACACCCACACTAGTTCATCCTCTAGCTGGATGTGTGCATGCATGCTAAGTTGCTTCAGTTGTGTCCAACTCTTTGTGACACTATGGACTGTAGCCCAGCAGGCTCCTCTGTCCATGGAATTTTTATACTGGAGTGAGTTGCTATGCCCTTCTCCAGGGGATCTTCCCAACTCAGGGATCAAACCTGAGTCTCATGTCTCCTACACTGGCAAGTGGGTTCTTTACCACTAGCGCCACCTGGAAAGCCCCCTCTAGCTGGATAATGCTGAGTAATTTCTATTGATGCCACATGGACAGAAGAATCAACCAACTAAGCCCTGCCTAAATTCCCAGTCCATTATTATGGACTAAATTTTTGTGTCCCCCTAAAATTCCTCTGTTGAAACCTAACCTCCAATGTGATGATATTTAGAGGTGAGGCCTTTGACAGATGATTAGGTCAGGAGTGTGAAGCCCTCATGAATAGGATCAGTGCCCTTTTACAAGAGACCCAGAGAGCTCTTTAATCTTTCTACCATGTGAGGGCATATCAAGAAGACAGACCCTTACCAGACACCGAATCTGTGGCACCTTGATCTTGGACTTTCCAGCCTCCAGAACTGTGAGAAGTAAAAGTATCTTGTTTAAGCCACCCAGTCTATAGCACTTTGTTACAGCAGCACGTGAACAAAGGCATGCACACAATTGTGAAATATTATACAGGGTTGTTTTAAACCACTAAGTTTTGGAGCGCAGACCATTGAGGCTCCTGTAAACCACTGAAGGCTGCCTATCTTATTGCTAATTATATTCATTAGTACTTCCCAAATTATTTCCTACCTTTGTCTATTCTTTGTGTTCTCTGTAAAAGAGTCTCACCCAGTTTCCCTAGCTCCAATCTTGCTCCATCCAAAGTCACACTACACTTAAGAATTTTTAATATTAATATGTAAACATTCTCCACCGTAAGAAGTTTATTTTTTAAGTATATTCACATTGTGGTGCAATCATCACCACCATCCATCTCCCAGACTTTTTCATCTCCCCAAACTGAAACTCTATATACCCCTTAAACAATAAATCCACATACCCCCTACCCCCTCCAGCCCCTGGCAACCACCATCCTGCTTTCTGTCTCCATGAGTTTGATTACTCTTGATTCCTTATATAAGTGGAATCATACAATACCCATCCAGTGTGTCTGGTTTATTTCACTCAGCATAGTATCTTCAAGCTTTACGCATGTTGTGCCTGTATCAAAACTTCACCCCTATTTAAGAATGAATAATGTTCCACTGTATGTATGTACCACATTCAGTTTATATGTTAATCTGTTCATAGACATTTGGGCTGTTTCCATACCTTTTGGCTACTGTGAATAATGCTGCTGTATTATAATACTCATAACTTGATTCCCTATCTCTTACTTTGAAGATCCCATAAAATAAAACCCTGTCTCCTCAACAGAATATATTATATCTGGATGCTGACTTCCTACCCAGACTTGTCTCTCACCCTGTCCCGACTTCTGTTGTGTGCTCAGCAAATCCAGATTGCTAGTATTTACTCACCTATGCTATGATCTGTGAACATTACCATTTTAATTTTTCTTGTTATTTTATTGCCTTGAAATACAGCCATTACCTCAGGTTGGATCCTACCTCTTGTTTAAGATGTTCAGCCTCTGCTTCATAAAGGGATATTACTTAATATTTAGCAAACATTCAAAAATACAATTGTGTATGAGTTGGCTTTGAATCATTTTAACTAAAGAATTAATTTTAATAAAATAAAATGCTTTGAATAATATTGATCAATTTCCATCTTTATCCCTTATATAGTGTGACTTTTTTATCTGTTCAAACAAACAGCATTGTCAATATTACTCACAGAGCATTGATCATATGATTATAGTTTAGGTACCAGAAGCTGTAACAGCTATTAAAATATAAGTGAGATATGGTTGCATTGAACCTTTTTATTTTTTGACCTTCCTATGTACTTTCTCATTTTTTTCTGTTCTGGTTTTGCTTACTGTCTTATCATTTCTTCATGGGCTACTGGCTGATATGACTCCAGAGGCAGAGTTTTGAGTTTTGCAGCTTTTTCTGTTAAGGAAAAAATAATCAATATCCCAAAATATATAAGCAGCTTTGGCTTTGAGATAAAGTCAGTAATCTAGCTTCTATGTGACTGTGTGGATTGAGTGTCTGAAAATCTTGGCCACCATTTCAGAAAGGGCAATGAGTGACTGTGCAAGAAAATGTATTATCCAAGAATACAAGAGAATGGAGAGATATAAAAATAAAAATGCAGATATATTCCAAATAGTTGCATTTTAAGTGGCAACATTTTGTTGTAGTTGTTGTTTATAATGTGGTCAGTTTATATGAAAATCATTGGCTGAAAATCTGCAATGTTATGTATTATCTCCTTTTTAAACAAAATTTACAGAACATAATTAACTTTTTCTTTATAATTCAGAGCTTTGGAGTGAAGTTCAGTTACTGTGCTCTGTGATCTAGTTGTCAGTTTAGGATTCTTAAAAATGTTGATATTAATAGCTGTTTAGGCCTGTATGAAAGTATGGCAGAAATCTCTCCTTCACATAATTTTGAAGTCTCTCTCCTTGGAATCTGACTCCCAGCTATGGGTTCTGGAAAGTGCCAATTTACTTGCCTTTTTGAAAAAAAGATTTTTTTGATGTGGACCATTTTTAAAGTCTTTATTGAATTTGTTACAGTATTGTATGTTATATATTTTTTGGGGGGGGGGAAGGGGAGGGGGCTCTGAGACTTATGGGAATCTTAGTTTCCAGACCAGGGATCGAATCCACACCTGCTGCATTGGAAGATGAAGTCTTAACCATTGGACCTCCTTTTTATATTTACTTATTTTAATAATACTGTTTCATACTAAAGCAACCCAATAACCACTCCAGATAAAAGTGTTGGAAAATATAAGCAGAACTGTGTCAGGGCTTGAGGACACCTCTATAAATATGATGCATAAGATTTACAGCCTTAATACTGTGACATTATTCAACTCCTTTGAAACATTTTTACTTTCTTGAGTTTCAGGTGAATCAAAGTTGCCTGACAGATTACTTGCATTTAAAATGAATTTATGTATGCGTGTGTACAAATAAATAAGATACCATGTTATGGAAGTGTTAAAGCCTTTTGAAAGGTAAAATATAATTAATCTAAACAATGTATAGCTATTTCTGTAGACTTCATAGGAACCATTGAAATTTTAATTAATTTAACCAGGCACTAGATGTATTGAAATTGTGAACAAATGGGAAAAATGCTGCTAACATTTAGAAAATAGTTTAATTATAAGCCAGATATAGCAAGAGTTTTTTCCTGCTGCTGCTGCTGCTGCTGCTGCTAGGTTACTTCAGTCATGTCCGACTCTGTGCGACCCCAGAGACAGCAGCAGGCTTCCCCATCCCTGGGATTCTCCAGGCAAGAACACTAGAGTTTTTCCTAACTAATCATAATAAGTGAACTTAATTACTTACTGTAAACCAAATCACCTAGCAGCCATGCTTATTCTTGCTGTAATAGATCATAAAATGCTCCACCAAATTTCAATGCAAAATATACTGAAATTGCTGGGGTTTAATCTGTTTTTATAATAGGTAATCAAAAATTGTTAGAGAGGTCTTTAAAAGCAAATAATTTAGAGGTATTTGGAGAGAAGCAGTGAAGGGTTGTCAGCAGCAATATTTAGCATATAATGGTCTTTATGGTAATGACACAGTTGCAAGATTTGTTACATAATTTGTACTTTTTTTCAATTGGGGAAATAATAGTAATAAACCTGTAAGAACAGTAACTCTGGTGGTATTAGTAAGTTATTTTACTCTCAATGTATTACTTCTACCATGTTAGGTGGATCTTGCTTTCGCAGTGAAGGTATGGCAGACCCTATCTATGTCTAAAAGCCTATTATCTTAATATTATTTGGGAGGACATTTCAACAATGTCTGTAATAATTGGGTGGAATGTTTTTATGGTGTGAACTGTCATCTCTTCCCTGAAATTCATAAGTTGAAGCCCTAACATCCTTTCAGTACCTCAGAATGTATATGTATGTGAGACAGAGAGTGAGGTGTGCCACTGTTTTTTTTTTTTTTTAATGGACCTCTTATAATACTAATATCACAGCTCCCATTTTTTTTTTTAAACAAAAAGCTTTAGGATTATTTTTCCAACTTTGGTGAGATTTAATTAAGAAAAATTGCATATATTTGAAGTGTACATATGATGATTTGATATACTTGTAAGTTGTGAAATTAAGCTAGTTAACACAACCATCACCTCACTTAGTTATCCTTTGTGTTTGTGTGATGAGAACACTTAAGATCTACTCTCAACAAATTTCAAGTATGTTATTACCATTTTATTACAATATTATTATATACAGTAAAATGCAGTATTATTATTATCTCTTTGACTTAAATCTTATTTCTCACACCCATCTCCCCAGGGTCCCTGGCAATCATTATTCTACTCTCTGCCTCTATAAGCTCTTTTAGATTTCACACAGAAGGGAGATCATACAGTATTTGTCTTTCTGAGTCTGGTTTAATAGCTATTATGGAAAACAGTGTGGAAGTTCTTCAAAAAATAAAAACAGAATTATCACGTGGTCCAGTAATGCCACTTTGGTGTGTATATGCAAATGAAATAATTTGGTACCTCGAAGAAAAGTCTGCATTTCCTATTTTTATTGTAGTATTTTTCACAGTAGCCAAAGTATGGAAACAACCTTAGTGTTTGTCAAGAGGTTTCATTAAATATATGATATTATTCAGCCATTAAAATAAATGGAGGAACTCCTGCCATTTGCAACAACAGGGATGAACCTGGAGGACATTATGCTAAGTGAAATAATCCAGTTAAGAATGAACCCTTCTTTCCCACCCTCTCTTTTAGCTGTCTTTCCTTTGAGCTGTTCCTCCTTTGTATTCCTATATTACCCTGTGCAAATCACAGTAATTTCACATCCAAACGTCTCATATTTACTTACCTGTATTTCTGGTCCCTCAGTGAATGATTCTCAAGTGCATGGATTCTGTATATCTATGTTCACTTTCTGTTTCTCGTGTAATAATTGTCACATAACAAGTGCTCATTTATTAACTAGTATCAGAATGAATGGGCATCCCTGTTGGCTCAATTGTAAAGAATCCGCCTGCCAGTGTGGGAGACACAGGTTCAATCCCTGGATCAGGAAGTTCCCCTGCAAAAGGGAATGGCAACCCACTCCAGTGTTCTTGCCTGGGAAATTCTATGAACAGAGGATCCTGGCAGCCTACAGTCCACAGGGTCTCACGACTGAGCGTGGATGCATGCACAACTGGGAAAACTACTTAACTTGTTGACCTCAAATTCCTCTTCTGTAAAATGTATATTATAATATCTATACTGCAAGGTTATTGGAAAGATAATAAATAACACCTAAACCATGTGAGGCATGACAGAAATTCAGTAAATGGTAAATTTTATATTAACTTTTATATATCTCTATATACATGTCTGAAATGGTTATATGAAAGAGAATAATTCATAATCTTTCACCATAAAATCCAAATAAGAGTTAATATAATAATAGTCATCCTTGAATAGGACTTTCTGCCTCGAGTCATAAATTAAAATAGCCCACACATTGCATTGCTCTAACAATAGAAGATTGAAATATGAAATGAGGAAATTAAAATGTATTCAAATAAAATTAATTGGAAAATATTTCTTCTATGTTATTTATAGATGAATCAGTTCACAGTTAAAGCTGAACAACCTTTGAACATTTAGTTCCATTTTCAAAGGTAAAATTATAGGGTTTGCAGTGCTTAGCCAGATCTACCTATGTGATTGGCTGTTCATTCTGGAATACTTTATAATGGTCATGGATACACAGTAGGGTCAGTACAATGGCCAGAAATTGCTTTCTAATATTCTAATAAAAATAGCATAGTATAAACTCTAAGGTTCTCTCTTTGAAAGCTCTCACTCCAGATTTTAACAATTATATCGAAATATATGTTTTGAATGTCACTTTACAACACCCTTCAGAGGAGTTTTGATTAAAATCTTTAGCCTTTCAAGAAATGACTTGCTGTACAAGTTTAAAAAAATTAAGAATGGTAGTATATGCTAGAAAGATTGGTCAGTATATCAATCAACAGATGAAAACAACCACCTGAGTTTACTATTGTATTTGCTCCACTTTTCCTTTCAGGACACTATTGGAAGAAGAACATTATAGAAGTATTTTTTCAGTCCTAACAGTGAACAGCTATTTTCTCTATCAACAGTTAGGAAAAATGAAAAAATGCAGGCTGTAAATGAAGAAATCCTTCTTTCACAGACTAGAGCTATTCATAGTCTGGCTCTTGGAAACTTCTGTGTTTAGTCTGTGAGGTTAGGAAGAAGGCTTCTTTTGGAGGATGTGTTTCCTAATGGTCTTTCTCTTCATATTCTTTCAAGTACTCATAACAAATACTTGGCCTGGGCAGCCAGCAGCAAATATTTTTACACTAGCCTCTGTGTTTGCTGTGTACATCATTGACATATCCATGCATTTAAAGACCAGACTCCACTAATTGTTGAGTTGCATAAATTTCCTGAGCTGCATCTCTGTATATTATTGAAAATATGTCCCTAGATAATTAAAAATGAAGTATATTCAGAATGGACCTAAGTAAAACTCTCACTAGAATATGGGAGTTATGTGTGCAAAATGGGAAAATAAATCCACTCCCGAGTAAATACTGCCTAACATTATAAGTGCAAAGAATTAGTTTAATCAATGATCATGTAGATCTGTCCTTATCTGAAGGATTAAAAAGTAAATATCTGTAAAACTCATAAATACTAATTACTCCTATTTTAAATTTATACATTTTATGCTATGAGCTAAGATTTCTACATAAAATGTCTGATACTAAAGTAAAATGTCATTTAAAATCAGTTTTGGTTAAACACTCAGAACACTATGTTCAATGTTAAAAAAGAAATTCTGAGGGAAAGCAAAAAGAAAATAACAGCTTTATTGCTCAGCTTCTCAAGCGCAAAGCCAAGAACAAAATCAGCTTTCTCTCTACCAGGAATGACAAGCGTCTGGAATCCTCTTCCCTTCTAGGGTCTTTGGTAGATATATGCATTATATTTTAGTGAATGCTTTAAGACTTGAAGATATATGTTTATTAGTTTTCTTCTGCTGCTGTAACAAATTATCATATAGTAGCTCAAAACACCACAAATGTATTATCTTACAGTTCTATATGTCAGAAATCCAACACAGTTCTCATGAGCTATTAGCAAGGCTGAATTCCTTCTGGAAGTTCAAGGAGAGTATCAGTTTCCTTGCCTTTTCCAGCTTCTAGAGGCTTTTCACACTCCTTGGCACTTCACACTTCTTTTTCTCTCTTTAAATCAGCAATAAGGGACTTCCCCCGCAGTCTAGCGGTTGACTCCCCCTTTCAATGCAGAGGGTGCGAGTTTGATCCCTGGTCAGAGATCCTGCATTCCTCATGGCCAAAAAGCCAAAACTAACCAGAAGCAATGTTGTAACAAATTTAATAAAGAGGTTAAAAATGGCCCACATCAAAAAAAATAAAAGTCAGCAATAGCAAAATGTTTAGTCCTTCCCATTAGTATCACACTGGTCTCTTCTACCTCTATTTTTCATCTGTTAAAGACCCTCTGACTTCATCACTCCCTCCCCTGCCCCCGATAATCCAGATAATTTCTTATTTTTAAGGTGAGCTGGAGAAGGCAATGGCAACCCACTCCAGTACTCTTGCCTGGAAAATCCCATGGATGGAGGAGCCTGGGAGGCTGCAGTCCATGGGGTCGCTAGGAGTCGGACACGACTGAAGTGACTTAGCAGTAGCAGCAAGGTGAGCTGGTTAGCAATCAATATCATCTGCCACCTAATTCGTTCTTGCCATGAAATATAACATATTCACCAGTTCCGGGGCTTAAGAAGTGGATATCTTTGGGGTGCCATTTTTGAGTTTACTACAATGCCTTTACTTTTTCACAGTCTATTTAGAGTTCATATTGTATAATTCCACATAAAATATAGAAGCTTTACCCCAGAACCGACTCCTTTACCCCACATGACTGTCCTTTATGCTCTAGTTACATATACATTCCATATGTTACAAACATCACAAGACAGTGTTTTAATTTTTGCTTTAAATGTTGGAGGGTACATTTTTTAAATCATAAGAAAAAATTGTCTTGTCTACTTGCCTTTTATGTTTTTCATTCTTGCTGAATGATCTGAGTAGTATTCTGCAATCATCTCCTTTCAACCAGAATTCTCTTTAGCATATTTACCAACAGATATTCTTAGTTTCCTATTATCTGAAAATGTCTTTGTTCCACCTTCATCCTTGAAGAAGGATTTTGCTGAGTATGGAATTTTGGGTTGACAGTTTTTGCCATACTTTTTCAGGATTTTTATTGAACCACTCCTTTTGCCCTCCATAATTTCTGATGAAAAAGGAGCAATTATTTTAATTGCCATTTCCCTATATGTAATGTGTCTTTTTTTTTTTTTTAGGCATCTTTTAAGATTGTCTCATTATTCTTTACTTTCTAGAAATTTGAATATCATGTACCCTAGCATGGCTTTCTTCATTTTTATCCTGGTTGAGGTTTTCTGAGCTTCTTGAATCTGTAAATTGGTTTCACCTATTTGGGGAAAATTTGGACTGTTATTTTCAAATATCCTTTTCCTGACTTATCTTCTTTCTTTTATTCTTCTGCTGCTTCAATGATACCTTTTGATATTATTCCACAGATTCTTGAGGTTCTATTCATTTATTTTGTTTTTCTTTTTTTCTTCTTCTGATGGGATAATTTATATTGATTTTTGTTGACTTCTCTTTCCTCTGTCATCTCCATTTTACTGTCATGTCCATCCAATCAGTAATATTTTTAAACTTTAGATATTTTATTTTCTACCTCTAGGCATTCCACTAGGCTTTTATATAGTTTCTGTTTCTCTGCTGAGATTTCATTCGTTTTTATTTATTTTGATCATATATTTCTTTGCCTTCTTGAGCAGAGTTAATAGTAACTGCTTCAAAGTATTGTCTGCTAGTTTATCAAGTGGTTCAGCCAGGGGTCAGTCTTCACTGACTGTCTTTTCTCTTGAGAATGGGTCAACTTTCCCTTGTTCTTTTCATATAGAGAAATTTTGCATTGTATCTTCCTGGTGGCTTCCCTGGTGGCTCAGCTGGTAAAGAATTTGCCTGCAATGTGGGAGACATGGGTTCGATCCCTGGGTTGGGAAGATCCTCTGGAGAAGGGAACAGCTATCCACTCTAGTATTCTGGCCTGGAGAATTCCATGGACTGTATAGTCCATGGTGTCACAAAGAGTCAGACATGACTGAGCCATTTTCACTTTCTTCACTTTCCCTAGTTCTTTTCATATACAGAAATTTTGCATTGGATAATGTAAAAGTTATGTTGTGGAGACTCTTGATTCTATTATAATCATCTAAGTGGATTTTATTTTTAATGTCGAAACCAATTTACTTAAATCTTAGGTCAGTTCTTACTCCAGCCCCTTTAGCCAGGCAGTTTGCAGTTTGCCCTATACATGCAAGGGTCCACACAGAATTTGGGAATCCTAATCTCTGGTTCTCTAATTTCTGGAATTTGTTCTTCACTTTTTATTAGTTCTGGTTGTCCCAGACACTGTCATTATTTCTGTATACCAGAATAAGTCATATTTTTCAAAGTCTTTGCCATTCCATATTATACCATAGTGGTGATAAATATAAGATAGATGCTAGCTAGCTAGATAAACTCACATTCCTAGTCCTTTCTTCCAAATTTTGACTCTTCCAAAATCTGTATGTATTTTTTCTGATTTCTCAGAGCTGTTGGCTAGTTTTTCATTGTACTTTATATGAAGTTATGTAATTCATTTCCAAGAGGATTGTTCTATCTATTAGCCTGCTAGGGCTGCCATAACAATGTACTAAAGACAGTAAAAACAGATTTATTTTCTCACAAGCTCTGAAGGTTAGAAGTCTGAGATGAAAGTGACAACAAACTTCGGTTTTTCTCTTTGAGACATTTCTCCTTGGCTTGCACGTGACTGTCTTATTCTGTGTTCACACGATCTCCCCTCTTACCTCATTTAGCTTTATTACTTCTTTAAACCCAGTGTCTAAACAGTCTTATTTTGAATTACCGAAGATTAGGACTTTAACATATGAATCTTAAGACGCTTGAGCACAGGTTAGCTTACAACAGTATGACGGGGAAATTTTTCAGCAGTCCCAGAAAAACTCACCTGTGGCAATTAGGGATATTACACAAGATACACGTTTCCTCTGCATCCTAGTTTAGTCTCAGTCTCCTATCCAGTATATGTTCCAGTTTGCTAATAAACTTCTGTTGGCATGCAAGATAAAAGCTATTTTCCATCCTTGTTCAAATACACTCACAATATTTACAATGTCTAGTATAACGTTAATTTCCAATGCACTCTACCCTAGTCAGTAAATATCAATATTACAAACATGGGTGTTTTTTCTCATTAATATCCATATTAATATTGGATATTGCTTCATATCCAATAACCAACTTTTGTTGAATTTTTCTTCATAATATCTCTCAGGTCTGTCCCAGGCTGTGAATTTCATTGCTTACTGTTCTCGATCTAAAACTTTCCAGTGGCTCTCAAATTTCACTCTGAATATAGCCAAAATCTTCACAGTGCTCTCCAAGTTTATAAACCAATTCTCACTATTTTATTATGTTACATACGTATGTGTTGTGAGTCCTTTTAGTTTGGTTTTGTTGCCTGTCTCCCCCAGATAAAAAAAACAAGTTTTCGTTTTTGTTCAATGCAAAATCTGAGAGTATAGAATACAGCCTAGATTCTGATAGATGGTTAGACATATTTGTTGAATTAATCTGAATGAATACATTATTTAGCTTTCCCATTATTCTTTCTTTTATTGAAATGATGTTAGTGGAAAATAATAACTCAGAAAAAGAAGAACACCAACAAAGTACAGAATGTTACCTATACTTTTTAAGACACATTGTATTGTTTAGAAACCCTTTCTTTAAGCCTTTGTGAGCTTTATATTAGTGACACTGCTTTATATTTCATTATCATGTGAAATATCTTAAATCTTGACATCTTTTAAGATCATAGTAATGAACCAATAGTATTTAAAATGTAGTCGTAAATACTTTGTAAAACTTAAATAGAAGTCTGTTCTAAAACTATTTTCTGATATCTTCATCTGTTAGTTGTTCACATTTTGTGAAAGACTCCAATATAAACCATGTTAATTCTCTAAATCTTGGTAATTCACTGATGAGGAAGGAGCTCTATTAATAATTTTGGAAAATGTTCTTGAATCCGTATCTTTCTCTATTGCTCCCTGTAAAACATGGTGAATATGAAATGTCATAGAAATAAGCTGCTATCTACTGGGCAGCCTCGTTCTGACATTTTTTCCCACTCGTGTATTATTGTACTGTGTCCACACATCACCCTCTCAGAGTTTAAAAGTGTACGTGTGTGTATAAACATATATTCAGTCTATATTTTACCACTCTCTCTTACTGTAATCTTCTATATGAACATAGAAAAACCTCACAAAACTCAGATGTACCCAGGAGAAACAGCTATGAGGAAAATAAACTCACAGAGGACAATTTAAAAATAATTTTTTTCCAGCTTCCTAGTTTAAAAATAGCATGCTTGTTGAGACTTGCAACGATTAAAAATAGCTCTTAAGTAGAGAGATTGTGTTTTTTTAAGATCTGTTTATCTGACATTTCATGTCAAAAATATTTAAGAATCAACATTCATATTTCACCAGTAATGTCTTAAAAATCCTCAGAGTAGGCACCCCGACCCCACCCCCACCTGCCCCCCACACACAGTATTAACCACTTCCCGGATATGCTAGATAGATTTAGAGTTGATATCAATCACTTTCTTTATATGCTATGTAGGTTCAGAGTTCAACTTGATTTGAAAAAGAATAACTCACTTTTGAAATTTTCTTATATAAAACTTGGCTAGAAACTCAAAGCCAGTGAATTACAATCATAGTTCACAAACCATTCCTTGTTGGTGAATGTCTGGTGAAGAAATCCTTACTTGAAGAATGCTGGTATGAAATGAAGCATACATTTAAATGAAGAGCTTGAAGAGAATGGGTTTGTAATTTTATGATTCAAAGTTTAATTGAAAATATAATTTGAGTACTTAGAGACTTTACTAGGAATTTTTAATAGTAAGATAGAGGTGTCTCTCTACACTCCGTGGGAAACCTGTGGATGTAATCGTATATGTTCACCAGTTAACTTCTTTCTAGTTCCTCTTCTAAGAAAGGGAAAGTGAAGTCACTCAGTCTTGTCCAACTCTTTGTGACCCCATGGACTGTAGCTTGCCAGGCTCCTCCGTCCATGGGATTCTCCAGGAAAGAATACTGGAGTGGGTTGCCATTTCCTTCTCCAGAGAATATTCTCGACCCAGGGATCAAACCCAGGTCTCCCACACTGCAGGCAGACTCTAGCATTTGAGCTACCAGGGAATCCATTTTTCTCCTATACCAGGAAGCAATCACTCTTTAATGAACTTGTTCATCTTCCCACTTATAATTCTTATATTTTTAATATGTAAAAATCTCCTTAGAACTTTAGGGTAAATAATAGCTCAAGCAATTACCCCATCGAGAAGACTATATAGGAAGTCACAACAGCCACAGCAGGTACTTTCTCTTGGAAAAAATAAAATTTGTTTTTAACAGTATTTGTTCTCTGCCTTTAATTTGCAGCTAAAAGAGAAAAAAATGCTTTCATGTCCTTGGTAGTCTTAATAAAAGTACACATAAACACATAATTCTAGCCAAGGTTGATTCAATCCAGAGGCTTTTAAGAACATGCCATCAGCCTATATGTAAAAATTTATAGGAAGCTTAAGGCTTGACTTTGACTTTTGAGAAGACTCGGGACGCTGAGTCACATTCCCACAGGCCCTCTGAGTCATTTGCTGTATCTTTTATAGATTGACAAGAAGAGTTCCTCATCAGCAATTCAATCCCAGCCACAGTCAAACCTCCATATACAGTTATAAGAGAAAAAAGATAGACAGTTTTTCATATTTGCCAATTCTGGATGATTCCTAAGATCACTTTTCAGTCAGCGGATTTCTCAAGAGTCTTGTGTGTCAAAAGAGCCAGTGAATAATAATTTCTCAAAAGGTCAGATGCAATGCCGGGAGTAAGAAACACATGATTGAACTTAGGAAACCCACTTCGCTCATTGCAGAGTTGCAAGTGAATATAGAAATACTTGTGTCTTTGAGCTGTGTAATGCCTCAGTGCAGATACATGCATGGGGAAGGGAAGACAGGAGAAAGGAAAGAACTAATAATAGTTTTGCACCTGGTGCCATGATAAACAGGCTGCCCTGGTGGCTCAGTGGTAAAGAATCCACCTGCCAATGCAGGAGACGCAGGTTCAGTCCCTGGGTCAGGAAGATCCCCTGGAGAAGGAAATGGCAGCCCACTCCAGTAATCTTGCCTGAGAAATCCCATAGACAGAGGAGCCTGGGGTGCTACAATCCATGGGGTGGCAAAGAGTCAGACACAACTTCATCACTAAACAACAACAACAACTATGATAAGCACTTCTTACAGTTTCATTTTATTCTTCAAAAAAAAAATGGCACTATTTTCGTAATCTTCCTTGGAACGACAGATCTTTCTGGCACCTATACGGATCATACGATACCATATTATTATTTTTTGTGAAACAGAATATTTCTGTATTCATTTGCTAATTATTCAATCTAAGCTAAAAGGAGTCATCTTGTTGGTTTCCTTGTAAGACTACATATTGGCACAGGTGATACACGTGTCTAGCCTGCAAATAGCGTGTCTCGCCTGCAAATAGCATGTCTCTCTCAACTTTGACCTCAGGTGATTCAAACTATACCATCCAGCCATATTCAGGTGAAAGTCCCAGGAAAAAGGTGGACAAGTCTGACCAGGTTCAGACGAGGAGATTGCTGTAAATTCACTGGGACACTGAGAACTATGTCAGGGGAGAAGAGATAAGAATCCATTCCTCTTATTCATCTATTTATGCACACATACGTGTGCCTGTATGCTCAGCTGCTTCAGTCATGTCTGAGTCCTTGCAACCCTATGGTTCTTATGTCCATGGGATTCTCCAGGCAAGAATACTGGAGTGGGTTGGCATGCCCTTCTCCAGGAATCTTCCTGACGCAGGGATCAAACCTGTATCTCCTAAGTTGTAGGCAGATTCTTTACTGCTAAGCCACCAAGGATGGCCATATATGCATCCATGTGATGAGTTATCATTCATTCAACAAATATTATGGGTGCACCTACACAGTCCAGGCATTGTTAGACATCAGAAATGCAGAGGTGAGTTTGACAAATATGGTTCCAGCCCTATGTAACCAGTCATTGAGTGAAAGAGATATAAAAATACAGTATAAGTAAGAATTATACATACTATAAATAAAAATATAAAATAATATAATATAAAAAACACATTACCTGGGTTGTCCCTGGCAGTCCAGTGATTAAGACTCTGTGCTTCCACTACAGGGAACACTGAATCTATTTCTGGTCAGAAAACTAAGATCCGCATATTGTGCTGTGTTGCCCCAAAAAAAAAAAAAAAAATCCAAGTAAGTGTATGAATGTGGTCTTGGAAAAGTATAATGAAGCAGAATATTGGGAGCTACATAACAATGCCAGCAGGCAGTCTGAACTAGTCTAGATGATCCAGGCAGATTGAATGAGGAATGGGAGATAGAGAGGATCAGGAGGAGCTTGGGCAGGGTGTGAGGTGTGGACAGCTTTGCAGACAAAGGGAGCACCATCTGGGGGCAATTCTCTAGTAACGGAGAGGCAAGTCATTTGCAAACCCCTGCAGAGTGGTGAGGCAGGCACCAGATCAGTCATATCCTCATTAAGAATTGTTTTCATCCTAAAAGCTGCAAGAAGCTTTTAAAAAGGCTTCAAGCGGGCAAGTGCCATGATTAAATGTGTGATTTGAAGAGATCTCTTTAGGTGCTGAGTGTAGAATAGAGTGTAGAGTCGGGGAGATAATTGACATGCTTCAGATAAGATATGATGGTAGCTTGGGCTTGAGTGGTAAGAGGAGAGAGTGCGAAACACAAACGGAGGGGGGAAAAAATCATACTTCTCAGTGACTGCTTGAATCCATGAAGCAAGGGGAAAGGATGTATAGGAATGAACTGGAACATGTGCTATATAAGAGCTGATATCAAAGTAAAGCATGCACAGATTCTTATTAAAGGTGGTCACTGCTTGGTCACTGAATTCATCTTCTCATCTTTCTCAGCACATCTCTTTTAAGCAGAGAAAATTGCCCCTTTTTTACCCTTGGGATCCATAAGTGATTCCTCTACCTGACCCTCTTTTCTGTCCTGTCTGGAAAGTTTGAGAAAAGCTAAACTAAACTACAAAACCAAGCCACTAAGGACTTTTTTTTTTCTTTCTTCTGTCTGCTTCTTTTCTTTTTATCTCCTGATTATATATGTTCAAACTACTACATCTCATCCCACATAAAATTACTCCTCTCCCTCAGTCCTTTAACTTTGAGAAATTCTTTTAATTCCATTCGGAAAACATCAAGTAAGATTTAAGAGGCTGTGCCGTGGAAATACTCATTTCTCTTTGAAGGGATTTTTTTTTTCTTCTCAAGGTTATTAGTTATCAAGAGCATGAGAAATGGCATCAACAACAATCTCAGGGACTCAGAAGATTAAAGAAAAAAAAGAAAGAAAAGCCCTCTTTGAAACTGAATGCTTCGTTTTTATTTCATTCAATTTTTAGAACTTGATTAAACCAGTACTATTGACTTTATATCTTTCATTGTCCACAGAAAAGATTGAAAAATGGAGAAGGTGATGGTAGTGATTACCGCCAATATCCAAAATCTGTAATTACTGAGTTGGGATTATAGCTCTGCAACTCTGACTTCATTTGGGGGTGGACTTGAGTCCTCACCCCACATCCCAATCAGCACCAACTCTGATAGGAAACTACCTTGCCTCTGCTGTTAACTAGTTTTGTGGCCCTGGAAAAATTCATCTGACCTCCCCGGACCTCAATTTCCTGCTTGTAAAGCAAAGAGGTGGGGCTTGATGACTTTTAAAGTACCTTCCACTCTGACTTTCTAAGAAAGACAAATTTTGGTATGTCCGACCCAGAGCGTGCATGTGTGAACCTGTGTGTTTGATTTTTATTCAATTTTTTCCATCTTGTGCCTTCTAAATGTTTTTTTTTTTTTAAAAAAAACCTCATATATTTCTTTCTCCTTTGAGGAATAAAGCAGAAAAATAATAAGCCAGGCATTTGTAGTTTTAAGATCCCAGGTACTTGAGGTGTTTGTTATGTGCCTGCATCTTATCCAGTTGGGCCTCACCTCCCTTCTCTCGAAGGCCTCCTCCCGGGCCGTTAGAGTCTCCAAATCTCCCTTTGGCAGGACCTCTCCCAGTGCCAGTTCAGTGAGGAAGTGCTCCTACATCAAAACTGAGCAGCCCTCCCGTGCTCCTAAAGATAATCCTAACAAGGAAGAAAATTATGTGATTTCCTGTTCAAAAACATTACACTTCAAAGATGGTACTTACTGACAAGCTGAACTACCCCAGTGTTATTTACACATTCAGTTAGGAGCAACTGACACCAGTGGGTTGTTTGAGTGCCCATGAGAAATGAGAGGGAGCCATCAGGCCATCTCCACTGGTGTACATCTTATCAAGGAGGATGTTTCCCTGCAAAGTACATCTAAGAACAGAGGTCTGTGACTGGACACTACACTTCTGAAATTTTTTTTTTAATTTTTATTTTTTCATCGAAGAATAATTGCTTTACAGAATTTTGCTGTTTTCTGTCAAGCCTCAACATGAATCAACCATAGGTATACATATAGCTCCTCCCTTTTGAAACTCCCTTCCCTCTCCCTCCCAATCCCGCCCCACTAGGTTGCTACAGAGCCCCTGTTTGAGTTTCCTGAGCCATACAGCAAATTCCTGTTGGCTATCTATTTTACATATGGTAATGTAAGTTTCCATGTTACTCTTTCCATGCATCTCACCCTCTCCTCCCCTCTCCCCATGTCCATAAGTCTGTTCTCTATGTTTGTTCCTCCATTGTTGCCCTGTAAATAAATTCTTCAGTAGCATTTTTCTAGATTCCATATATATGCATTAGAATATGGTATTTATCTTTATCTTTTTGACTCACTTCACTCTGTATAATGTGTTCTAGGTTCATCCAACTCATTAGAACTGACTCAAATGTGTTCCTTTCTATGGCTGAGTAATATTCCATTGTGTATATGTACCACAACTTCTTTATCCAGTCATCTGTCGATGGGCATCTAGGTTGCTCCCATGTTCTAACTATAGTAAATAGTGCTGCAGTGAACAGTAGGATACATGTGTCTTTTTCAGTTTTGGTTTCCTCAGGGTATATGCCTAGGAGTGGAATTCCTGGGTCATATGGTGGTTTTATTTCTAGTTTTTTAATGAATCTCCAAAGCATCTTCCATAGTGGATGTATCAATTTACATTTCCACCAACAGTGCAAGAGTATTCCCTCTTCTCCACACCCTCTCCAGCACTTATAGTTTGTAGACATTTTGATGATGACCATTCTGACCAGTGTGAGGTGATATTTCATTGTAGTTTTGATTTGCATTTCTCTAATAATGAGCGATGTTGAGCATCTTTTCATGTGTTTGTTAGCTATCTGTATGTCTTCTTTGGAGAAATGCCTGTTTAGGTCTTTTCCCCACTTTTTGTTTGTTTTTCTGATATTGAGTTGTATGAGCCGCTTGTATATTTTGAAAATTAATCCTTTGTCAGTTGTTTCATTTGCTATTATTTTCTCCCATTCTGAGGGTTGTCTTTTCACCTTGCTTATAGTGTCCTTTGCTGTGCAAAAGCTTTTAAGTTTAATCAGGTCCCAATTGTTAACTATTGTTTTTATTTCCATTACTCTAGGAGGTGGATCATAGAGGACCTTGCTTTGATTTATGTCATCAAGTGTTCTGCCTATGTTTCCCTCTAAGAGTTTTATAGTTTCTGGTCTTCAATCCATTTTGAGTTTATCTTTGTGTATGATGTTGGGAGGTATTCTCATTTCATTCATTTACATGTAGCTGTCCAGTTTTCCCAGCACCATTTATTGAAGAGGCTGTCTTTCCCCACTGTATATTCTTGCCTCGTTTGTCAAAAATAAGGTATCCATAGGTGCATGGGTTTATGGACTTTCTATCTTGTTCCATTAGTCTATATTTCTGTTTTTGTGCCAGTATCATACTGTCCTGATGACTGTAGCTTTGTAGTATAATCTGAAGTCAGGAAGCTTGATTCCTCCAGCTCCATTCTTCTTTCTCAAGACTGCTTTGGCTATTTGGGGTCTTTTGTGTTTCCATATGAATTGTGAAATTTTTTGTTCTAGTTCTGTGAAAAATGCCATTAGTAATTTGATAGGGATTGCATTAAATCTATAGATTGCATTTGATAGTGTAGTCATTTTCACAATATTGGAATATTGGAAAACATGGAATATCTCTCCATCTGTTTATGTCATCTTTGATTTCTTTCATTAGTGTCATATAATTTTCTGTGTACAGTTATTTTGTCTTCTTAGGTAAGTTTATTCTTAGATATTTAATTCTTTTCATCGCAGTGGTGAATGGGATTGATTCCTTAATTTCTTTATGATTTTTCTTTGTTAGTATATAGAAATGCAAGTGATTTCTGTGTATTGAATTTGTATCCTGCAACTTTGCTAAATTCACTGATCAGCTCTAGTAATTTTCTGATACTATCTTTAGGGTTTTCAATGTACAGTATTATGTCATCTGCGAACAATGAGAGCTTTACTTCTTCTTTCCATCTGGATTCCTTTTATTTCTTTTTCTTCTCTGACTGCTGTAGCTAGGACTTTCAGAACTTTAATAGTGGTGAAAGTGGACACCCTTGTCTTGCTTCTGATCTTAGGGGGAATACTTTCAGTTTTTTACCATTGAGAATAATGTTTGCTGTAGGCTTATCATATATAGCCTTTACTATGTTGAGGTAGGTTCCTTCTATGCCCAGTTTTTGAAGAATTTTAATCTTAAAAGGATGCTGAATTTTGTCAGAGGCTTTTTCTGCATCTATTGAGATTATCCTATGGTTTTTTTCTTTCAACTTATTAATATGGTGTGTCACATTGATTGATTTGCATATGTTGAAGAATCTTTGCATCCCTGGAATAAACCCAACTTGATTGTGGTGTATGAGCTTTTTGATGTGTTGCTGAATTCTGAAATCTTGCATATCCTCATTATTCAATCTCTTTTTAGCACTACAAGGAACAGACACTATAGAGAGGAGAGTGTATGCATGCCCAATCACTCAGTCATGTTTAACTTTTTGCAATCCTATGAACTATAGCCCGCCAGGCTCCTCTGTCCATAGGATTTCCCAGGCAAGAATACTGGAATAGGTTACCATTTCCTTCTCCAGGGGATCTGCCTGCCACAGGGATTGAATTAATGTCTCCTGAGTCTCCTGTATTGGCAGGTGCGTTCTTTACCACTGAGCCACCTGTGAAGCCCCATACAGAGGGGAGAGGAGTACAAATCCTTACACTATGTAGCACTAGCGGATAGAAGGGAAAATATGAAGGAATCATTAAATGGAATTGACTATCTGCTTGTCACCTTTGGAGAAAATGGCAGTCAGAGGAATAGGTACAGTCACTCTCTTTTAGAACAGACTTTTTACTAAGAGTCACTGAAACTGCAAGATTACTGCTGTCTTCAGAATTCAGTGACCATTTTAAGTTGTTGTTTTTGTTTTTTGTTTTTTGTTTTTTTCAATTTAAGATATCTACTAGTCTATGCTTTGAAAAACACTAGACCTTTGTTGGGCTTCCCTGGTAGCTCAGCTGGTAAAGAATCCACCTGCAATGCGGGAGACCCCAGTTCAATTCCTAGGTTGGGAAGATACCCTGGAGAAGGGATAGGCTACCCACTCCAGTATTCTTGGGCTTAGATGGTAAAGTATCTGCCTGCAATGCTGGAGATCTGGGTTCGACCTCTGGGTTGAGAAGATCCCCTGGAGGTGGGCATGGCAACCCACTCCAATATCCTTGCCTGGAGAATCCTCATGGACAGAGGAGCCTGGCGGGCTACAGTCCATGGGGTTGAGAGAAGAGTCAGACACGACTGAGTGACTAAGCACAGCACACAGGATGCAGCACACGGCACGCAGCATGCAGACCTGTGCTGTCAATCTCTCTACCACTTGAGGCAGTTAAGCACTTGAAATACAGCTTGTCCAAATGGGAGTAGTATCCAGGTGTCAGATACACCTCAGATTTCAAGACCTATAAAGAAGGTTAGTCATCAGCTAAAGACTTTTCTAACAGAAGGAATAAATAACATGATTGATATGCAGAACGTATCCACTGAATAGTTTATGTGGCTATGAAATAATCACCTGGTATTTATATTTCTAAGCATATCCTTCTCTGTTATGTGAAAACAAATAACTTTCATACCATTTCATTTTAAAACAAATAATTTTCATACCAAAACTATCAAATTAATTCTACTATAGTTGAAAAATAAGGAGAAGAAAATTTTATAAACTACTTTTTTCTTTGTGGTAGGGATGTTAACTTATTTTTTCAAAATCTGGAAGACATAAATAAGAAGCTCCTTCTAAAACTCCAACTGGCAGCCAAAAAATGTTTTGTGCATTTTTTAGTTAACTTTATCCTTCAAGCATTGCCTATTAAAACACAGTCACCATCACCACTTATGTTCATGTCTTAATGTGTGAGCTGGGGATCAATGTTTAATGTCAATGTTTACATAAACCTAGAGAATAGAAATCTCATAATCCAGCAAGAGTCAAAAATTAGTAATTAATTTGTAACAGAATAAAAGTAAGTAGTTACTTTTTCATAGATCATGATCATGTTTATTTACTAAGAAAATAATTTTCTCCCTAATTCTTAGAACAGAATAGTAACGCCAGTTATACACTGTGCTATAGACCTTTGACTTCCTTTAGAAGGAATGTCATAGTATTTGCCCTTTTTTCTTTAGCATTCAGCCCCATGTTTAGACTCAGCCTCTCCTTTCATGCTACATGGCAGCAATGAAAACCATAAAATAATAGATACAATCTTGAAAGCAGTAGACACAGTCTTCCTATTGTTGCCATTCACAGATTTACTCATTCATTCTAAAAATACGTCTTAAGAATCTTTTTGGTACCAGAAACTCTGCAAAACACTGTATAGATACAGAAATAAATATTACCAAATTGGCACTGGGGTATACAGAGATAAATATACCAATTTCTTTTTGATATAGAGTTAATTATAATACATGTATTATCATTGATGCTGATATAAAAGTAAAGAGAGAAAATCCACTATTATGAAGAATGCTCCTGGACCATTTTTTCAAAATAAAAGCTGGCCAGAGAGAAAGATGGGGTGATGATTGGAGTGGCTGAATGAAGAGGATTTAAAACAGGAGATTTCTGGAGCTTGAATGTGTATCTAAAAGGAGGAAAAGTGAGTGATGAAAGAGGATGTAATTTTTTATTTCCTAGTTGCTTCACAAAGTTTTGTCTTTTTCACTTATTTAGTAATTCTATAATGATTATTGATTATCAATAGTATTATTTTTTCAATGTTAATTTATACTTATACTCTTCACAAGGATAAGACAATTTGTATTTGGGCACTTATCTGACCTCTTTCCAATGTTAATGACAGATCTTTGGGATCTTTTGAATTCTCTTCAAATCTGGGTATTAGGCAGTGTCTGGACTCTGACATTTAGTACCAACAAATATTGTCACCTCTTAGATAATGAATAAATGTTCCAAATCTTCAACTCAAAAATATTCCCAATCTTTAAACATCTAGGTACTTTTTGAGGCCAAGACTGCAGTGACACTGTAAAAAACTGTCTCAAGGGAGACTCCCCACATTTCCCTGCTGGGCATTTTCTGCCTCCACAGTGTCCTGGGCTGGAAAATTTGCCTTGGACTTCACTCCAGTTGGAAGAGGACATTTCCTTCTCTGGACAAACTTGTAACTTACACAGCATTAAGAATATTGTGCTAAAGATGAAGTAGTGAGACTGTCAATCTCAAGAAATTAAGCCATGAAAGTTTCTTTCCTCATAGCTCAGTTGGCAAAGAACCCATGTGCAGTGCAGGAGACCTAGGTTCAATTCTTGGGTCAGGAAGATCCGAGGAAAAAGGGATAGGCTACCCACTCCAGTATTCATGGGCTTCCCTTGTGGCTCAGCTGGTAAAGAATCTGCTGCAATGCTGGAGACCCAGGTTTGATCCCTGGGTTAGGAAGATCTCCTGGAGAAGGGAAGGCCACCCACTCCAGTATTCTGGCCTAGAGAATTCCACGGACAGAGTAACCTGGCAGCTACAGTCCATGGAGTCTTAAAGAGTCAGACACAACTGAGCGACTTTCACTTTCACTTTGCTAAATGAGAAACCTATCTTCAGTATGCTGAGAAGGTTGAGACTACTTGGATGCTATTTATTTATATGGAGAGAAAAAAAGGGAGTTGCTTTGTCATTTGGAGGGACTTTAACACTCTGCTAACTAAATAAATGAGGTTCTAAAAATTAGTACTTTTAAATATTATGCTTTGTAGAACCTTACCCATTTTTTTAAAAATTCTGGAAATGGGTATGAAAAAAGTCCTGTCTTGACTTTCTATTGTGACATTTGAATTCTTTTGGGATTAGGGAATAAGGTGCCTAACAGAAGTGTCCGGAAGAAGTGTCGTAGTCTTACTGAATTTAGCAAAAGTTCATACTGTTTTCAGCTTTCAACAGTGTTTTAGGTAAAGTAAAATTATCCTGACAGAAATATAAGTAAATATTTTGACTACCTTCTTCATCTGTGTGATGTACCAAAAATTACATTATAAATGTTTGGAGATGGTTAAATAGTTTCTCACAGTTGGCAATAATATGTCTAGTTGATATGAAGCAGATAGGTTCTGCTTGCTATCAAATGGACTTTCCACCTCTATGGAAGAATTTTACAAGGAATTCTTGAGCATTTGTAAACGTACTCATAGTTTTCATTTACTTCCACTGAAAAGTGTAGGTACAAAAATGAGGCATTCAGTATAATTATCATCATCGTTATTATTGCCAAGACTGTAACTCTATTTACTAACAAGTATGGAAAATTCTCAAGTCTGTTTGAACCAAGAAATCTAATCACTATTATAAGATAGAGAGGACTCGAGTACTGAAGGTTGGAGACATCCTGACTGCTCGCCCTTCCTTCTCCCAGAGTCAGTCTAGACCAGGAGACTTGGACCACAGATAGCATGGTGGGGAGAACCCAGGGTGTAAAGGCACGGTTCCTTCAGTTCTGAGATCCGAATCTCTGTCATTCACTATCTTTTATCATTTCCTAAATGCAAATGAAAGGTTAAGGTGAATCCAATTAGCTGTCATTGTGTATGAATTCTTTTCATCTCATAAACAGACCCTTGCTAGTTAGACATCAGTATGAAAATATAGGGCTTCCCAGAAAGCACTAGTGGTAAAGAACCCACCTGCCAGTGCAGGGGACAGAAGAAACTAGGGTTTGGTCCCTGGGTTGGCAAGATCCCTGGAGGAGGAAATGGCAGCCCACTCCAGTATTGTTGCCTGGAGAATCCCCTGGACAGAGGAGCCTGATAGATTACAGTCCATAGGGTCTCAAAGAGACAAAACTGAAGTGACTTAACACACACACAGACACACACACATAAATATATAAAGAACTAGAGGGACAGTCTTGGTTCTGCCGCTGGGAAAGTAGATGTGCAGCTTTGGACATCCGCACGTTAGCAGAGGGACTAGGAGTTGTAGGATGACCGTCCATAGGACCAGCTGGATTGCACTGTGGCAGCATCAGTGGTGGGGTAGGTCGGTGAGGGGAGGTTGGAATGGATACTGGTGCTGGCATAGGAAACATTCACATCTTGTGATAGTTAAAGATAACTGCTGAAAATCTTTTAGAGACAATCCCTAATTTACAAACAGATTGTATTACAAAAGCTTACAACTGATGCAATGAAATTTAGGGATACATTTACTTCTGAGAACAGAATGATAGTGGGTTCTAAGAAGTCCAAGTCAAAATATGAAATTTGCTTTAACCTGTCCTATATGTTGTCTGGTAAATGTTCATAATAGGAGAATAAAACTTTGAATCTACTTTTAAAGTGCTTCAGTTCTATGTGAGTAGTGAAGAATAAACATCCTCTGTATAGAGATGAAAATGATTCTTAAAAGTTTGTTGTTTGTACGTATGCATTTTTAACATCAATATTTTCTTGCATAAAAGTCCAACATTGCCATTTATTCCCAATGTTTGGACATCATGGATAGCTTTGTAGTCAAGAAAATGAGTTTGTTGAGGTTGGTTTGTCTTTTTTTCTTTACAATTTTCATCAGACATGCATACTTCTGATTACACAAAAGAGCAAGGTACAGAAAAGAATATCATTATTATCTTTTTTATTTTTTAATATAAATTTATTTATTTTAATTGGAGGCTAATTACTTTACAATATTGTATTGGTTTTGCCATACATCAACATGAATCCTCCACGGGTGTACACATGTTCCCCATCCTGAAAACCCCTCCCACCTCCCTCCCTGTACCATCCCTTTGGGTTATCCCAGTGCACCAGCCCCGAGCATCCTGTATCATGCATCAAACCTGGACTGGCAATTCGTTTCACATATTATCTTTTTTAAAGCAATATTAAGAAGATCAGTACCCTGAAGACTACATTCACCACTTCAAGTTTTTGTCTCTCTTTCATTGAACTCATGGAATTGAATCATATTTCTCTGAAATGTATTTCCTTGGAAACTTCTTGAAATATTCTGCCTCTCTTCTCCTTGTAAAGATATATTTTCCCAAAACAACTTGATTTTCAATGGCTTCTAAGCACTGACATGTAACCTAGACCGAAGCAGTTTCTTATCCTATATTCAAGCAGCACCATGGATCTCCTAGGGAGCAGCCTGGACTAATTAATGTTATATTCAGAAGAAAGAGAAGCAGCTAATTTTGTAATTTCTGAAAAGAAGCAAGAGGTTAATGATTTTAACCAGGCTTTGCCGTGGAACTTACATGAGTGGTTAGTGCCTAATTAAATGGATTCATAAGTCCTGAGCTACGTTCAGCATTTAATTCAATTGAGTAAATGTTCATTGACATTGTGGGACTAGGCACTGGTGCGAAGGGTCAAGTGATGAAAAATGACAGACCCTTCTCAAGTAGCTCACTGCAGCCCGTAGTTAAAATGCAGGAGATACAAGGAGTAAGTGCGATTGTAAGTGTATGCTCAAGGAACAATCTGAGTACTGAGAAAAAGAAGAGTTGACTGTAAGAATGATCAGGTGAATAGAAGCTGAGCTGGAAGACCCATGAGGAATTCACTGTGAAGAAATAGGAAATGGATAATATTAGGCAAAATATCAGCATATATTGCTACTAAAACAGGAAGAAAGGTCCAGACATGATCAGAGCACTCTGAAGAGTTTGAATGTGTGCCTACAATATAAATATGCAAGAATGGAGGAAAGCAGCCTTATGGCAAAGGAGCTCAGGGCCTGGCAGGCTTTATATAAACCTGAGACATTTTCCTGGAGACTGAAATGACGGTATAGACTTTTAATAGAGAAAGAGACACAGTTCAATTTGCATTTTGCAAGGCCCATCATCTCAGGAGAATGGTACATAGGTTAGATGGAGATAGAACTCAGAAGCTAATAGGTTTTAGCAAAAAGTAGAGCACTTTTTTTTCCTAGTGTAAGCCTGAAATAACGATTGCTGCTGCTGCTGCTGCTGCTGCTGCTGCTGCTGCTGCTGCTGCTGCTAAGTTGCTTTAGTCGTGTCCGACTCTGTGCAACCCCAGAGATGGCAGCCCACCAGGCTCCCCCTGTCCCTGGGATTCCCTAGGCAAGATCACTGGAGTGGGTTGCCAATTCTGATGTTACAATAATATCTCATGAGGGTAGCGCGAAGTATGCACGCTCTGGTGTCTGACTCTTTGCGACCTCATGAGCTGCATGTAGCCCGCCAGCCTCCTCTGTCCATGGAATTTTCCAGGCAAGAATACTGGAATGGGTCCCATTTCCTACTCCAGGGGAATCATCTCAACCCAGGGATCAAGCCCTCGTCCCTTGCACCTCCTGCATTGGCAGGTGGATTCTTTACCACTGAGTCACCTGGGAAGCCCTTATGGTGTAATGATTTGACTTGCATACACCATGAAACAATGCTCACAGTTAGTTTAGGGAGCCTCTGTCATCTCAAGTAGATACAAAATTAAGAAATAAAAAAGATTTTTGTGATATGAACTCTTAGGATTTACCTCTTACCAGTGTTCGTTCATATATGACATATAGCCATATGAACTGTATTTATCACATTGTACATTACAGCCTGGATATACCACATTTTGTTTATCCATCCATTGGTTGATGGAAATTTGAATTATTCTTATTTGGGGCTATTAAAAAACAAAGCTACTGTGACACTGGAGTGCTAGTATTTGTGTGGCCATACATCTTCCTATCTCTTGGAGAAATGCCTGGTATTGAAATAAACCGATCATATGGTAAATGTTTGTTTTTTATTTTTTTAAATAAACTGTTTTCCAAAGTGGTTGACCATTTATATTTTGATGGCCAATGTATGAGAGCTCCATTTTCTCCAAATTTCTATCAACACATATCATGGTGAGTCTTTTTTTTTTTTTTCCTAAGAAATAGTTGGTCTTGAAATTATGTGTAAAGGATAGAAAAGGGAAAAGAGGAGTGACTGTAGCCTTTCGTGTCAAAAGAACAAATAGTGCTCATTCCCATCATGTCACTTTTTTCCCTCCTGGATTCTTGGAAGATCATAGAGCACAGTTTAGTGCCCAGTAAGCTAACAGTTTAGTCTCCAGGACATTAAGAAGGGACCACTCTTTCCAAGCTGCTGCTCATCTGTGCAGAAGCTGTCAGTGGCTCATCAGAGTGGAAAACCAGCCCGTTGACAGCTGGCCAAGATCAGGACCTAACTTTCTTCTGTTTTCTATTCAACCATTCTCACCTATGATTCACCTGCATGATTCAACAGGCAAATGTTTGTCCCTTCATAACTATAATTTTTTGCCTCCACATTTCTCTTCATTTTTATGAAAACATCTAGGTAGCCAGCTAGAAATGACTGGCAGTTTTTCCTCTGTTTTCCAAGATAGCTTAAAACAGTTCTTGGGCATCCTGACGAGGTTGTCTGTGAATAGAGGTGGAATTTCTACTGACCTCTGCCCTTTGTGATTTCCAGAGAACTAACAATATCTCTTGATTCTGCCTTCCCACTACCAAAACCTCATTTTGTTTGTTTGTCAAGTTCAATAATTTAATGTACTCAATGTTGGGTTTATCACCTCCCACCTTATTTCCTTTGTCTCTGCATTTTCAACTTCCTGCTATTGCCCACTCATCAGCCCAGCTCAGTTGCCAAATCAATTTTGAATTTCAGCCCAGAAATGATTTAAGAAGTTCAATCCTGCCCCCGCCTCACAAGCACTGTCAGATGGAGTGTCACTGTCATCTTCCCTTCTGGATATGTAGACATCAGAAGTGGTGCCCTAGTAATAATGTTCTGAGTTATTCATTGAATTCCAATCTGTAAACCTGAATTTGACATGCATGTGCAAAACAAATTATCAGGTGATTTGATGACCAGAGAGATTTTTTTGAACTTGACAGATCCAGGAGGTTGTTGACTAGTGTCCTGTGGGGGATACAGCTTGAAGTTTTTCAGTCTTGTTGAATAATCTCAGGCTTCTTAGCCAATGTCTTCTCAGATATAATTAAGTCTTCATTGACTTTTTAATTTTTTTTTAACGAAGCTGATAAAAATTCAAATAGTCAACTAGTGATTTTATTGACATTCCCTGTGCTCGAATTAGGGGCTTCCCAGATGACCCTAGTGGTAAAGAACCCACCTGCCGATACAGGAGACGTAAGAGACGTGGGTTCAATCCATGGTTAGGAAGATTCCCTGGAGGAGGACATGGCAACCCACTCCCGTGTTCTTGCCTGGAGAATGTCATGGATAGAGGAGCCTGGCGGGCTAGGGTTCATAAGATCACAAAGAGTCGGACACAACTAAAGCAACAGCCTGCATGCATGCATGCTTTAATTATTATCTTGTGAGTATAAGTTTTGTATAGAAATCTTTTTTAAAAGTTCTTATTTTGTCATTCATTAAACTTAGTTTATATAATATGAGCACATATAAAAATTGGCATAATTGCAATACTCTGTAATACAAGAAATTGAATAAATATCATATATTTGTGTATAAGACTATAAGTGATTGTACAGTCATCTCTCGTGTTACTGTCCTCAGCCTCCACTGAGCAGCAAGGACCTAGACTGGAGAAATTGCCTCAGTAAACATTTTTGTCTGTATCCTAAACTATGGCTGAAATATCCTTTTGTACTCCATCTCTAGCATATTCATCATTGAATATAACCTTCTAGAACATGAGGTTGCTCATCTGAACATACTTATCTCCATCCTCTAGTTTTTAACATGATATTCTCTAAATCTGAACTAAAATTATCCACCTACCAAGCTGTGCCTATCAAAATTCACTGCCCCACTTTATGCAACTACTATTTTGTTTCTTTGATGCTTTTTAAACCTTGCATAGTACCCTGGAGTTAGCCCAACCAGGTTACCTCCAAGGAAACACAGCCAATCTGCAAAACAATCTTTCTTTCACATCTTTCCATCTTCTTACTCTTCTGCTCTCTCAACTCAACCTAAATAGTTTATTTAATTTTTATCATTCATGTAAAATATGAATCAGATTTAAAAACATCTGGATCATGAAAACAAAGACTTATCACCAAACTTCAGATTATTAGAAACTAGATGTCAGGTTATATCAAGAAAGCAAGGAGGGCCTCTTGGCTTGAGCTTCACATTCATGAAGAGCTCAAAAGTAGATTTTTGAGGTCATCTATTCACTTTAGTTCAGTTGCTCAGTCATGTCCAACTCTTTGCCACCCCATGGACTGCAGCACACCAGGCCTCCCTGTCCATCACAAACTCCCGGAGTTTACTCAAATTCATGTCCATTGAGTCGGTGATGCCATCCAACCATCTCATCCTCTGTCGTCCCCTTCTCCTCCTGCCTTCAATCTTTCCCAGCATCAGGGTCTTTTCTAACGAGTCAGTTCTTCACATCAGGTGGCCAGAGTATTGGAGTTTCAGCTTCAGCATCATCCTTCCAATGAATATTCAGGACTCATTTCCTTTAGGATGGACTGGTTGGATCTCTTTGTAGTCCAAGGGACTCTCAAGAGTCTTCTCCACCACCACAATTCAAAAACATCTGTTCTTCGGCACTCAGCTTTCTTTATAGTCCAGCTCTGACATCCATATGTGACTACTGAAAAAACAAAAGCTTTGACTAGATGGACCTTTGTTGGCAAAGTAATGTCTCTACTTTTTAGTATGCTGTCTAGGTTGGTCATAACATTTTTTTCAAGGAGCAAGCATCTTTTAATTTCATGGATGCAAGTCATCTGTAAATGAAATTAAATCTATAGCCACAGTGGTACAAGAGAAAAAGATGATACCACCTGCCTTTAACCCATGCACTATTGCATTTTTAATAAATCTTTTGAAAACTGCCCCCCCACCAAATTCTATCTATTATCTCAGGCTTGACTAATCAATTCTACCTCTGTTCTTCAAGTTCCCCTATTTCAAGTTAGACATAATTCCTCCTATGCATTCAATCTCTTTTCTCGCAAGTCATATGATGCTCTGTATTATGTTACCCAGTCACATGGTCAGTCCTCAACATATTTTGAGATCCTAGAAGACAGATGTATCTGGTTCTTAAAGATCTTGGTCCTCTCCCACTTGTCTAGCCAATGTCCCACTCATAGATGATGCATAATATGGTTGACTCACTAGGGAGGACCAGGTGAAAAGGATGCTTTGAATAATGAAGTAGAAGGGTGATTAGTTATGAGCATGCTTGGGGAGACTGGAGAATTGTTTTAATTAGGAACACAACTCAAGCTATCTCTAGAAACAGAGAAACTGTTCACTCAGACATTTAAAGGTAATCGACAGTTATGAAGGGAATAAAGGCCAGAAGTAAAAGAAAGAAAGGGTTTTCAACTATAGAGAAAATAATTTCCTGAAGCTTTCTGCCTACAAAACATTCGTAAGCCTTGTTATCAACTTTACAAAATGAGTTGTCAAAAAATATTCCTGGGCAGAAGAAATAAAACATTCCTCTCCACAGAGGAAATAAAACTCCAAAGGATATAGATTATTTGTGAAATTCTAAGAAATAAATTGTAAGACCCAGGGGAAACTGGCATGTATATGAATCTGTGAGCCTTTTAAGCCCTTACATAAATCACTGTAATTCATTCAACCCAAAAGTTTCAACTTTCTTTATAATTGTCCAACAGCTAATTGAAACTCCCATGTAGCTACCTGACTGAGTTAAGGTGCATTAAGCTGCCAGGTTGGTTGTTTCCAAAATCTAGATTTTGCTTGTTAGGAGAATTGGGTCAGTGTCTGAACTTTGGACACAATATATTAAAATGAAAAAATATGTTGAAAAACCAAAAAGATGAAGAAGAAATAAATAGCAAATCTGATGCATAGTTGGAGAAGGAAATGGCAACCCACTCCAGTATTCTTGCCTGGAGAATCCCAGGGACGGGGGAGCCTGATGGGCTGACGTCTATGGGGTCACACAGAGTCAGACATGACTGAAGCGACTTAGCAGCAGCAGCAGCAGATGCGTAGTTATTTTAATTATCAGTTCAGTTCAGTTCAGTCACTCAGTCATGTCCAACTCTTTGTGACCCCATGAATCGAACACGCCAGGCCTCCCTGTCCATCACCAACTCCCGGAGTTCACTCAGACTCACGTCCATGATGAGTCAGTGATGCCATCCAGCCATCTCATCCTCTGTCGTCCCCTTCTCCTCCTGGCCCCACTCCCTCCCAGCAACAGAGTCTTTCCCAGTGAGTCAACTCTTTGCATGAGGTTGCCAAAGTACTGGAGTTTCAGCTTTAGCATCATTCCTTCCAAAGAAATCCCAGGGCTGATCTCCTTCAGAATGGACTGGTTGGATCTCCTTGCAGTCCAAGGGGCTCTCAAGAGCCTTCTCCAACACCACAGTTCAAAAGCATCAATTCTTCAGCACTCAGCCTTCTTCACAGTCCAACTCTCATAGCCTTGACTAGATGGACTTTAGTCGGCAAAGTAATGTCTCTGCTTTTGAATATGCTATCTAGGTCAGAGCTCTATTAATTTTTAAAATTTTTTCTATTTATTTTGCCCATACTCAATTAATATTTTTTCTCCAATAATAGTGAGCTTTCTTGGTTGTTTGGATTTCTGTGTGTTTGTTTGTCTGTGAAGCTTTGTCTTCTTTCTCTCATCATTTTTCATTTGTTTTCTTTTTGGCTTGTGGTGTTTTATTATTTTGAGTAGTTGTTTTTATTCTTTTAGCCACAGGCTACTTTGGGGGGAGTGGGATGCACTGTGCCTTGCATCATGTGGGATCTTAGTTCCCTGACCAGGGATGGAACCTCTGCTCGTTGCAGTGGAAGTGCAGAGTCTTAACCACTGGACCAACAAGGAAGTCCCTTGTAGAACTGTTGTTAAATCACTGATACTGGAATTCACTTTATTTGTAAAAATAAGGTAAGATTCAGTAATCTTCACAGCTTCTTCAATATTTAAAATACCATGATTCAACAATTTTATAAATAATCATGAGATTAGGTTTTTTTTTAACTTTTTTTTTAAGTTATAGCAAGAGAGGGATAGGAGATATTTTCCTTGTTAGTGTGTCTTTTATAAATTCATGGCACAAATATGAATTTGAATATCTATCATGTTTTAATATGAATTTTAACGTGATAGAATTGCTTAAGACTTGGCCAACAACTGTAGAGTGAGAAGGGGTTGTAACATTATGGGTTTCAAAAACACCCTACCACCCCCAGCCCTGGGATGGTGCTGAGATGCTGGTTACCGTTACTCACTGTGCAGTAGAAAGATGGAGTAGAGGAAGGGGATCTGTACACTCCCGGCAGGCAATGCGAGGGTCCACCTGGGAAGGCTTTGCTGGACTGGACCAATGGCAGGTGTCCCAGAGATGGAGTGGCCACCTCTCCATCCTTCAAATGGGATTGGTATAATGCTGTAATGCTAAGTCACTTCAGTTGTATTTGACTCTTTGTGACCCTTTGGACCAAAGCCCACCAGAGTCCTCTGTCTCTGGGATTTCCCAGGCAAGAATAGTGGGGTGGGTTGCCGTGCCCTCCTCCAGGGGATCTTCGACACCCAGGGATTGAACCCTAGCCTCTTATGTCTCCTGCACTGACAGGCAGGTTCTTTACCACTAGCGCCACTTGGGCGGTAAAGCTGAGTAGTCTCAAATAACCCAAGGAAACCAAGAGACAAGGGGGTGGGGAAAAAGAGAGAAAGACAGACAGGAAGGAGGGGACAAAGAAAAAGTGCAAAGAAGGGAGCATCTGGAAAGGAAGCAAAGAACAGAAGGAAAGAAGGAAGAAAGGCATATGGGGACTTGTGAGATAAATTATATCTTTCAATCCACTTAGCAATTAAATACAGTGAAAATTTTTGTGATATAAAATTTTAATTCTCTTAATATTTAAGTTGGTAACATTGGGTGTAATTTGGAAAATCCTAGTGTAGACCTGCAACAAACAAGTGTAGAAGAAAGAGGGTGTCAGATCATCATGAGAATATTTAGATTTACAGAGATTCTTAGGAATACTTCTGTGGTTGTTTCAATCCTAAAATTAGAACAAATTTGTAGCCAAATGACATCCACATCTTGGGAAATGTGGATTACACACACTCACTCCTACTCTTCTTATAATGTCCTATCTCTGTTCTTTACCTCTCTGTAAACCTCACTGCGTTGGTGTTTAGTAAAAAATTGAGCACACTATTCATTTACTAAGCACAGATATGTACTTTCCAATAATTAAAGAAACAGATCTTTTAAGAAGAAACACTAGTAAAGATTAAGGCTAACCCAGCGCCTGACAGTGACAGATATTCTATAAAAAATTAAATGATTTGCATTTTCTAGGTGATCTAACACGGTCTGTTTTTATGTGTTAGGCAATGAAACATTTATTCAAGCAAACCTTAAGTGCTCCCAATAAAGTTATTTTGCTCAATTGCCCTGGGATGTCTCATGTTCTAATGAAATTTGGGCCAAGAAGGAAAGAATATGTGAGTCCTAGAATTCACCAGACCATGCTGAACAAAGTACATATCTTTCTTTTGCTTTTTCTGCCTGTATGACATGTGTTGTTCATGCTTAATCCCTTATGTGTTCCTTCAATTTCTGAGAATTAATGAGGTGATAGCAACTGTTCATTATGTCTTGCATTTTTCCATAGGTTTCACTAACTCCCTTCTATCATGGTTTTTCAACTGTGTTAAATTCTAATGAAGAACACTGTAGAAAATAGTTTATATGAGAAAATAGTTGGTAGACTATGCTTTGTTTATAAAACGCTGACACAAAGGATTATGTGTGTGTATTCGGGATGGGGAGGGGAAACTAGCCCAAAGTGATACTTGTTAATAACCTATATCTCTGTTTGCCAGTCCTCTGCAGATATTCAAGTAAAGCTCTATTTGACTTTCAAACACGTGACTTTGACCAAAATAATCAACAAGGAATGTGTTGTTGTTCAGTCACTAAGTCATGTCCGACTCTTCAACCCCATGGACCGCAGCACGCCAGGTTCCTCTGTCCTTCATCACCTCCCGGAGTCTGCTATAATCCATGTCCATTGAGTCACTGATATTATCTAATCATCTCACCCTCTGCCGCCCTCTTCTCCTTTTGCCTTCAATCTTTCCCAGCATCAGGGTCTTTTCCAATGAGTTGTCTCTTCACATCAGGGGCCAAAGTACTGGAGCTTCAGCTTTTAGCATCAGTCCTTCCAATGAATATTCAGGGTTGATTTCCTTTAGGATTGACTGGTTTGATCTCCTTGCTATTCAAGGGACTCTCAAGAGTCTTCTCCAGCACCACGGTTCAAAAGCATCAATTCTTCCATGTTCAGCCTTCTTTATGGTCCAACTCTCATATCCGTATATAACTACTGGAAAAATCATAGTTTAGCTATATGAAACTTTTTCAATAAAGTGATGTCTTTATTTTTTAACATGCTGTCTAGGTATGTCGTAGCTTTTTTTCCCAAGGAGCAAGCATCTTTTAATTTCATGGCTTCAGTTACTGGCTGCCATCATTTTGGATCCCCCAAAAATAAAATCTGTCGCTGCTTCCACTTTTTCTCCCTCTGTTTTCCACGAAGTGATGGGACTGGATGCCATGATCTTAGTTTTTAAGCCAGCTATTTCATGGGTTAACAGAAGTTATTTTTGGATTATAACATTTAACTTTAGTAATTATGGAGCTTGAAGCTTACAAAGTAGTGAAAAGAGTCCTAGCATCATGGTCTTGAAGAAATGCACTTTTATTTTTTGAGCTGTATTTGCTGAATGTATTATTATATATTTAATTCAATTTATATATATGTTGCTTTACCCACTATATCCTTTGATGAACCCGATATCTAAGAAAAAAATGAAGAGACACAGTTGTGTGAGAACTCATTTTGCATCCAGTCTATATTGCACATCTCAACTACTGAATCAGTCTCCCTGTCTCTCACTTTCAACAGCTTTTGGTTTATGATCATCAAGCCACTTTCTGAGTATCTAACGCCTGTTTGCTTGCTTGCCATTAGAGAAGAGTAAGTCAGGGTCAAGTAAGGGTCTCCTAAAGGAGATCAATAAAGTCCAAGCGTGAAGAAGAAAAGTAAGAAACACTGGGGAGGAAGAGAGTCCTATGAAAGGGTCAGGTGTCCACTTTGCTTCTAGGGTGTGTCTAATTTTTGATGCCAACAGAACTTTCTTGAGTCCCTTACAAGGAACTAAAGCTTCTACTACTATCCAGAGTGGACTTCCCAGGTGGTGCTAGTGGTAAAGAACCCACCTGCCAATGCAGGACACATAAGAGACATGAGTTCAATCCCTGGGTTGGGAAGATCCCTGGAGGAGGACATGGCAACCCACTCCAGTATTCTTGCCTGGAGAATCCCATGGACAGAGGGGCCTGGTGGGGCTACAGTCCAAGGGGAGTGCCCACAGAGCATCCTTTAAACATGCTGAACACTTTCTCACAAGCATCTATGCACTCTCTCCCACCATGCCTTGCCTTCCCCTTTCTTCTCTGCTTATACACATTTGCCCATAGACCACTGGAAAGAATTTCTGGAAGAAAAAATTTCCTCTGAATTTATATAATGCTTAGCTGTCAGTCTCAGTGAGAAAGATAGCACGCAGAAAAAAGAGATCCTGCACATTTCATCATTTACTATTAATACATATGTAACCTTCTTGAATACATTTTCAGACCTCTTATAACCCCCTCTATCTTCATCATTAAAATAGAGTGAGACCTATGTAAAGACAAGTTGGCAGGATAAAAACGGTGTCATATTTGAGGAATGTGTTGTGTGTGATAATTGATTGTACTTAGGTGTTTGCTTTATTTCCTCCCAATTCAGCTATGGTGATTTACATCCTGGTCATCTAATATGCTTTCCTATATGATTTTCTTATTGCCTCAACCTAATTAAAAGTATATTTACTTTTTCTGATATGACAGTAGTGTTCATTATAGAAAATACTGAAAATACACCAAGTGTAAAAATGGGGGGAAAAGTATAATGTCATAACCATAAAATAATCACCAAAGCAAAAGATAACCACTAAATAACATTTTTTTACTTTATGTCATGTACATATATGACAGTTCTTACATAGGCACCTATATGTGTGTGCCTTGTACACAGTTTTGTTCAGTTATCAGTACATCCTATGGACATTATTAGTCCTCGGCTCTATTTTTGCTTCCTGAGATGTAGCCATAGTATTTTGACCCCTGTGGTGTCTGGCTAAGCACACAGCACTTGGCCTTGGGTATAAAATTTTCAGTAAGTGAGCTTTGTCCACAGAATGGCTTAAAGCCCTTTATGATGGTGTAAGTATACAATTGTTTGGAACAAACCTGGTGACTTGACTGGTTTCCTGCTGATGGGTTGGAGCCCTGCCCCTAACCCTGACTCTCCCTTTTTCCTTTCCTTTTCCCTGTAGTTCGTGGCTCAGCCCAACTGTCAACAACTGCTGGCGTCTCGCTGGTATGACGAGTTCCCCGGCTGGAGGAGACGACACTGGGCCGTGAAGATGGTGACGTGCTTCATAGTAGGACTCCTTTTCCCCGTCTTCTCTGTCTGCTACCTTATAGCTCCCAAAAGCCCCCTCGGACTCTTCATCCGAAAGCCATTTATCAAGTTCATCTGCCACACAGCGTCCTATTTGACTTTTCTGTTCCTGCTCCTGCTTGCCTCTCAGCACATCGACAGGTCAGACTTGAACAGGCAAGGTCCACCACCAACCATCGTCGAGTGGATGATATTACCGTGGGTCCTGGGTAAATGTGATACTATAGAAAACTATAATGCAAACGTGTTGCTACCATGGAATTGTGTTGCTCAGAAAAGAATATTCATTATAGCTGGGGATGCGGAAATGTTTAAAATAGGTTCCAACCACTGTAGCGCCAAGGTCAAATCCCCAAAGCTAAATGAAGATTTCACAAGCTGTGGTGGACCTGCCTCCAAATGCCACCTATGAAATATAACTTTAGGTTTGAGAATTATAGATTTTAATAATTCTGAAACCTGAAGTGACTGATTCTGTGGGTTGTTTTGGAGATTTTTTTTTTTTTTTTGAGATGTTTGTCTTCTGGTGGCTCAGCTGGTAAAGAATCTGCCTGCAATGTGGGAGACCAGGGTTCAATTGCTGGGTTGAGAAGATCCCCTGGAGAAGGGAGTCTTCTAAATACTTTCAAAATGTCTCATTAACCCTATGTAAATAATCATTTTAATGTTTTAATTTTCTTAACAAATTTGTTGTTGCTGTTTAGTCAGAAAGTCGTGTCCAGATCTTTTGTGACCCCATAGATTGTAGCCTACCAGGTTCCTCTGTCCATGGGATTTCCCAGGCAAGAATACTGGAGTGGGTTGCCATTTCCTTCTCCAGGGGATCTTCCTGATCCAGGGATTGAACCTGAGTCGCCTGCATTGGCAGGTGGATTCTTTATTGCTGAGCCACCTGGGAAGTCCTCTTAACAAGTACACCTTCTAAAAGTACAAATCACTCTGAAGAATTATTGTGAACTGTACATAAAGGAACCATAACCATTTTTAAAAATCCACCCCTTTACGTTTATCTTTGAAACAACATAGTAAGTCAGAATAATAGGCAATTAAACAATAGGACATCTTCCTATCTCTGTTCTTTCCAAAAGAAAGAAATTGGTTTTGGATCTGCAGCAAATCATAGTAAGGTAGAAAACTTCAAAAACAAAAACTAAAACCTTGTTTTCCTTTCCTCCTGTTATGGTAGTCATAGTTAAAATTTAAATTTTAATTATTCTTCCTTCTCCTACTATAGTTTGCTGAGAAATTGCCTTTCGTCAGTTTAGCTCATCATTTTAAACCTCTCTGGTATCATATCCATGTCAGCACTAGTAATTAGAAAATACGTGACAAATTTAGCGATTCACTATCTCAGAAGGTCAGTTTGGGTCAGCTGTCAAAATTGCTGGAGAGACTGTAAAATGAGGAAAAGGCAGGGAAAAAAAGTGTCTGAGTCAACATAGATATGCCTTTTAAAGGTTACAAATACTGAAAGTACTGACAATAACAAAAGTTCTTAGGAACAAGATTTGATGTTTTACAAATATTACTAATAAAAAACCCCTTCTAAAGTGAACTTTAAAATTAAGTACATTTGCCTTGATCTGAAATAATGTCTGATCTTGCTTAAGTTAGAAGGAAGGTTTAGATAGTCTGTAAATGTATTTTTGAATAAAAATAATTTTGACACAGTAATTGATATTAGGTATAAAATGACCCTCCCTGTATCCATTTAAATTAAATATCTCACAGTAAGAATATGCTCTTTTTTTTTTTCTTTTTACTTTATTTTACTTTACAATACTGTATTGGTTTTGCCATACATTGACATGAATCCACCACGGGTGTACATGAGCTCCCAATCCTGAACCCCCCTCCTACCCCATATCATCTCTTTGGATCGCCCCTGTGCACCAGCCCCAAGCATCCTGTATCCTGCATCGAACATAGACTGGCGATTCATTTCTTACATGATAGTATACATGTTTCAGTACCATTCTCCCAAATCATCCCACCCTCTCCCTCTCCCTCAGAGTCCAAAAGTCCATTCTATACATCTGTGTCTCTTTTGCTGTCTCGCATACAGGGTTATCGTTACCATCTTTCTAAATTCCATATATATGTGTTAGTATACTGCATTGGTGGTTTTCTTCCTGGCTTACTTCACTCTGTATAATCGGCTCCAGTTTCATCCATCTCATTAGAACTGATTCAAATGTATTCTTTTTAATGGCTGAGTAATACTCTGTTGTGTATATGTACCACAGCTTTCTTATCCATTCATCTGCTGATGGACATCTAGGTTCTTCATTGAGTTTCCTTCAAAGAAAATTTGTTGGGAACAATTTGCAGGGAAGCTTTTAGAGGTTAAATTTCCCACTGTGTGTAACATATTGAATGTCTAAAAATCCTGGTGTCCCAAGTGAAACACAGAATGCTTCACTTTGAAAAATGGTGTAGATAAAATGCAACATAGGTAGATATAGCATTTCTAGTCTCTTCTTTAGGGAGTCAGTGAAAATATGTAGTGTACTTTCTATGGAGTAAGGACTGTGCAAGGTAATAGTGAAACACAAAAAAAATTTTTTTAAGTAAGAAAAGAAAATATTCCTTCCCTTTACAAAGGTTAACTTTTACTGAAGAAATGGATAGTAAACAACCAATGACGTATGTATATACTATCAGAAAATGGTAAATAATATAAAAAGTGGAAACTCCAAACTTTGAATAATTCATACAAGTAAAACTGGCTGCCTTCTACATGCAAAACTTGTAACAGAATTTTCCATGAAAATTGGCTAGAAGAAATCATCTCCAAATTACAGCTGAATGGTTAACTAAGGTACAAATTTAATTGTGAGAATTAAAATTCCAGCAAAAGAAATAGCTGCTAACGGCAGCCTTTTCTTAAGATATCCTGACTGCAGTGAGTTAATTTATATGGAATTTTTAGGATGAAAAGAGATGTTCTAGAATAAAAGAGAAATACATATGAATGATCATCTTGCTTAAATAGCAGAGCATGAGAAAAAGAATGCTTCTGTTTCAAATAGATCTGTCAAAACAGTTATATTATTCATCAAGCCTGGTGAATTCTGAGTGCCTCGTATCTGAGACTGAGTTCTAAGTTTTTTGTTAGCTTCATGAGTATAAGGCATATTCTCCATGTTATTTCGCTGTAGAAGAAAAAGCACCGGATTTGAATACATGTCCAAGTTCTGTCACTAAGAGACTAAAAAACTATGGGTGGTCGCAATCTCTCAGGATTTTGTATTTTCACCAATAAGATGAAAGATTCACAGTGATAACTTTCAAGTCCCATTTTGTCCTACTATCCTGTGCTAGGGACCTATCATTATTAGCTCAGAGAAGATTGATCTTTTCTTTGGTGGGCAGAGGGGGAGAATAGAGAGAGGAGGACTGAAGACAGCAGCATAGGGACCCTTTAACTTTCTACCAAAAGTGTGGTAAACACAAAAGGCATGGTTTAATTTGATGACTATGCTAATGAATGTTTCGTATTGCCTTGCTCAGTCCTGCTGTCTGATAAATTGAGTAACTGACTATATATTGCATGGTCCCTAAATTGTAAGGCTCTACGTTTCTAATAAGACTGAGGGACTTGCTTATAAGACTGTGGCTTGTAACTGTTTCCCTCATCATGTTAATTTTCCCAATGACTGATTGAGGCTCTACGCTTCAATTTCTCAAGTCTTCCTGAACCAACTTAGGTTTTTAACTGATGTCGCCTCTGTGAGCTATTTGCTTTGTAAAGAAACATTTTTTCATTTTACTATTCTTTCCTTCCATTTTCAGGTGTTTCCCAGACCTATGATACAGTAGTTTAAAGGAAATGATGAGTTTGATACCTTTCGCTTCACTTATCCTGACAAAAAAGACATTTGCTTTACTTGTTTCTATATATTTATATCATAAATTTTCATTTTTTCTAAATAGAAAAATTTTCTAACTTTAAAGTTTATCCTCCCAAATCCATCCTTAAAGGGATGAAGAAGTATGGTTTTTGCTTAGGAATTTCTATTTGATATACTCTGCTGTGTTTCAACGGTAAGAAATTACACAATGTTATAGATCCAGATATCTTGTGATTTAGTAGCATGGCAGAATAATGTTTCTGTGTCATTTTCACTATCTTTCCTGTTGAAGTTCAACATCTTTTTGACTATTTAAATTGAAGTCTATTGAGTTTGATATCTTTGGAAGACAATCTACAATGGTCCTTCTGTCCTTTCACTGTGGTGTCACTGATCAATTGTAGCTCATTTCCTGCAACATTTTTCAAATTGTTTTTCCTTCAGACAGTCTTGTATCAACACTTCTTTTCTCTTGTCAAATAACCTCTAGAGGTCTTCTCACACATGGTTCCTGCAGGAAGAACTTTAGCATATAAAGCAAAGAAATTTAAAAGCCTGATACAGACTAAAACTTAAGATTCTGGTCATCTTGAGATATACAGTTTTAAGCAACAGAGAAAACTAATCAGATAATTCAGCTAGAACTCTCTCAATAAAAAGGTAAATTATAGACAGATAGACACCAGTATATTTCTCAGATTTGAGCTATAGTAAAATGTAAAACAAGTTTCATCCTGCATGCACATGGCCTGATAACAGAGCTATGCTTTTCAACTGTCTAGAGAGAAAGTATCACTGGGAAGACCGTGATGGATTAAAAGAAGCCTGGGGTCAGATTAAAGACACGGCTACCTCTAATTTCTGTTGTATCATAATCCCAAGGATCTTACTTTATTAAGAGTTTGATTTTAACAATGTATTAATAATACTAGGGAAAGGGAATGAATATAATATTCATATGGGAAAGTCATTTTTACACAGAATTTAAATGCAAGGTAAATATAGCATATTATATGTAGAATACATATTTTGAGAATTCATCTAAGTTATAGCAGAAGTTTTAACTCAGATGTCACTTGTTTCTGGAGATAATATGGAGTAAAATGTGAAAAAAAAATTGAATGCTAATTTTTGAAGTCTTCCCAAAACTAGTTTGAATTTTTTCACAGAATCCATTATAACTAAATTGTAACAATCAAATTTCTGCCATAGCTTATTCCCCTGCAAAAAAAGTATGCATATATATGAAATATCCAGATGTAGACATATGTTATCTCTTAGCAAAGTAAAATTATGAGATTGATAACAATTTTCACAAAAGAAGTAGAATGTTAATGAAAGCTATCATATTAATAAAGCAGGAAGTGCCTTGTTTCCAATGAGAAAATAGAAATGGCTGCTGAAGTGACTTATTATTATGTGTATGCTTAAGAATATGCCATAATTATGTAGCACACAAATCTGTGCACACTGAGCTTGATGAGAAGGGTGAACCAAGGAAAAGTTATATCAGGGGAAGTAATCTGAGCTCTGTTAAAAATAGCTTCTAGTGAATTTCTAAACATAAATTAAGGATTGCTCATAATATCCAGATTATACATCTTGCCTATAATACATACTTATTTAACAATTTTTCTGCAACAGAATTGGCCTCTTATTTCCCTCATTTACTTTATATTTTTATCTTTTAAAGTGTTGATATTTAAAAATCTGAACATTTCAACAAGGCCTGAGAAATTGAAAATGTGAAAAGTGGTGATCACATTTGCATCTAGATAAAGACTCATACAGACAAACAATCCTGTATACTTTATTACTGATGACCATTTCTTCATCTTCTAATAGGCATTAAGATCACATGGCTTCAGATACTCATATTTTCAGCCTCACCCCTGAATTATCTATCTGCTCAAAAAGCCCCCCAAATCCAGAGTTATAAGGAACAAGACTAGAGTCTTTCCCCACTCTGTCCCTTCACAACATACTATAACCACCTCATCAAACTAGATGCAGACACGTAGAGACACTCAAACACAGCTGGAGAACATCTGTTCATTCATTTAAAGGGATATTTTAATTTTCAGGAAAACCAGATATTCATTGCAGTAGGACATAGAATCCTCATTTTCCTGTTTAACTGTGAGGAAGAAATTTTAAGGTCACCTTTACCAAGATTTATCAACAGTAACACAGTAAAATCTCAAACAAAATATTCACATCTGTGTAAATTGTTATTTGTGTACATTCTATTGCTGACCAAATGACTTCTTTATTGGAGAGAAAATTAAGTCCTTTCAGTCACACATGCAATAGAAATTTGATGCACCAACAGGTGAAATCTACAGGACTTGGGAGAATGTTTGACAACATGGTTCTGATGGTTCAAGGAAAGAAAGGAAAAGATGAAAAAAGAGGAGTACTTGGAAATGAACGAGGGTCAGAGTAAAAGACTACAGGGAAGGCGTAAGTGGTTTCAATTAGTTCAGAATAATGATAATATAATAGTAACAGTAGTAATGGTGGTAATAACAGTAGAAACCAAAAAATTAGGCACTGTGCTAAGTGATTAAAATGTAAGATCTCATTTGAACTTCATAGTCACTCCACTTCATTTAGTAATTATGAATGATGTTATTAAGAGTATCTCATTTCTCAGAGAGGAAATTGGTTTAGAAATGTTAGATCACTTTCCCAGGATCAAGGAGCTGACCTATGGTAGATACTACATTCGAACTCTGGGCTGCCCCTGTGGCTTAGTAGTAAAGAATCTGCCTTTGATGGAAGAGCCGCAGGAGATGCAGCTTCAATCCCTGGGTCGGGAAGATCCCCTGGAGGAGGGCATGGCCACTCACTCCAGTATTCTTGTCTGGAGAATCCCATGGACAGAGGAGCCTGGTGTGCTACAGTCCACGGGCTTGCAAAGAATTGGACACAACTGAAGCCCCTGAGCAGCATCAGTTCAGTCGCTCGGTCGTGTCCGACTCTTTGAGACCCCATGAATCGCAGCACACCAGGCCTCCCTGTCTATCACCAACTCGCGGAGTTCACTCAGACTCACGTCCATGGAGTCCGTGATGCCATCCAGCCATCTCATCCTCTGTCGTCCCCTTCTCCTCCTGCCCCCAATCTCTCCCAGCATCAGAGAATTTTCCAATGAGTCAACTCTTCACATGAGGTGGCCAAAGTACTGGAGTTTCAGCTTTAGCATCATTCCCTCCAAAGAAATCCCAGGGTTGATCTCCTTCAGAATGGACTGGTTGGATCTCCTTGCAGTCCAAGGGACTCTCAAGAGTCTTCTCCAACAGTTCAAAAGCATCAATTCTTCAGCACTCAGCCTTCTTCACAGTCCAACTCTCACATCCATACATGACCACAGGAAAAACCATAGCCTTGACTACACGGACCTTAGTCGGCAAAGTAATGTCTCTGCTTTTTAATATGCTATCTAGGTTGGTCATAACTTTTCTTCCAAGGAGTAAGCGTCTTTTAATTTCATGGCTGCAGTCACCATCTGCAGTGATTTTGGAGCCCAAAAACATAAAGTCTGTCACTGTTTCCACTGTTTCCCATCTATTTCCCATGAAGTGATGGGACTGGATGCCATGATCTTCATTTTCTGAATGTTGAGCTTTAAGCCAACTTTTTCACTCTCCTGTTTCACTTTCATCAAGAGGCTTTTAGTTCCTCTTCACTTTCTGCCATAAGGGTGGTGTCATCTGCATATCTGAGGCTATTGATATTTCTCTTGGCAATCTTGATTCCAGCTTGTGTTTCTTCCAGTCCAGCGTTTCTCATGATGTACTCTGCATAGAAGTTAAATAAGCAGGGTGACAAGACACAGCCTTGACGTACTCCTTTTCCTATTTGGAACCAGTCTGTTGTTCCATGTCCAGTTCTAACTGTTGCTTCCTGACCTGCTTACAGATTTCTCAAGAGGCAGGTCAGGTGGTCTGATATTCCCATCTCTCTCAGAATTTTCCACAGTTTATTGTGATCCACACAGTCAAAGGCTTTAGCTTAGTCAATAAAGCAGAAATAGATGTTTTTCTGGAACACTCTTGCTTTTTTGATGATCCAGCGGATGTTGGCAATTTGATCTCTGGTTCCTCTGCCTTTTCGAAAACCAGCTTGAACATCAGGAAGTTCACGGTTCACATATTGTTGAAGCCTAGCTTGGAGAATTTTGAGCATTACTTTACTAGAGTGTGAGATGAGTGCAATTGTTCGGTAGTTTGAGCATTCTTTGGCATTGCCTTTCTTTGGGATTGGAATGAAAACTGACCTTTTCCAGTCCTGTGGCCACTGCTGAGTTTTCCAAATTTGCTGGCATATTGAGTGCAGCACTTTCACAGCATCATCTTTCAGGATTTGAAATAGCTCCACTGGAATTCCATCACCTCCATTAGCTTTGTTCGTAGTGATGCTTTCTAAGGCCCACTTGACTTCACATTCCAGGATGTCTGGCTCTAGATGAGTGATCACACCATCGTGATTATCCGGGTCATGAAGATCTCTTTTGTACAGTTCTTCTGTGTATTCTTACCACCTAACTCTAGATAGTCTAACTCCAGAGCTTTCTTTATCCTCTTTATCCTCCTCTGCCCTTGGAGTGTGAGAAAGTGAAAGTGAAAGTGAAAGTCTTTCAGTTGTCTCAGACTCTTGGCGACCCCATGGACTATACAGTCCATGGAATTCTCCAAGCCAGAATAATGGAATGGGTAGCCATTCCCTTCTCCATGGGATCTTCCCAACCCAGGGATCGAACCCAGGTCTCCCCACATTGCAGGCGGATTCTTTACCACCTGAGCCACTAGAGTATCAGAAGTAGAATTCAAAGAGTCAGAAATAGTCCAGGAACTCAAGTTTCCAAATATAGACATTTTCCCCTACTTTCTCTGCCTCTGTTTGCTAACTTGAGTCTTTACACAGGTCAAATCTGAGAGGACCATGTTTCTGATCTTTTACAGAGGCCACACTGTTTGAGATATACACTTGATATAATTCACTATTGAAAGTTATGCTTGTTAATATAGCAAATGTATCACTATCACATCAGCATTACCTGTATTTCCATCTCCACAGCCCACCACTATTCTAAAACCTGTGCATTATAAGTGGTTCCCTAGCACTGACCGAAGCAATCTATTCTGGAAAGAAAGAACAAAGTCCTTTCCTGTGGCCTTGAGCTGTTTCGTTTTTAGTTTCCATGTTCGCTTGCTAAGTCCTGAAGTTAAATTTCCTAGCTTCCAGGGATATCTTTAATTTTTAAAAAATTTTTGTTGGAGTTCAGTTGCTTTACAATGTTGTGTTATTTCCTGCCATACACAAAGTGAATCAACTATCAGCTATATGTATATATAGCTCCCCCCCTTTTTTGGATTTCCTTCCCATTTAGATTACTACACAGCATTGAGTAGAGCTTCCTGTGCTATGCAATAGGGTCTCATTAGTTATCTATTTTTAAATCTTTCATTGGTGTATGTATGTATGTATGTGTGTGCAGGGAGTTTTCAGGAAATGTAAAGATATAGATTTCTTTTGTACATAATTGTTTTTAAAATAGTCAGAACTTTACTGTAGGTGAAAAGTGGCCATTTTCATAGTGAAAAAATCAGTAATCACTCATTCGAAAATATTTATTAAGTGACTACTGTCACTCACTGAAGAGGTGACGAGGAATATTTATTGTTTTTCCAGCTACATAAGTATCTAATGCCTTAGTCATCATGAAAAATTTTAGATTAAACAGAAATCTTTAAAATGTCTAATACTGCATTGACAGAAACATTTTACTTGACTTTTAAGTTACTACATTTGTGTCATAAACAGACAAGCTAGAATTCTAAAGTTCTACATTTTTTTACATCTTAATCTGAAACTAACATATTATTATTCTTTGGCACAGTTTCAAAACATATACTTCCTTAATTATATATTCCTGATTTTTTAATCTAAATATTGAACTGATGATATCAAAACTATACTAATTTAAGCATTTTCAGATGCCTTCAAACTAAGCATATTTTAATTATTGACTGTCCTTTTAAATCAGTATTTTTTTGAAGTGTAGTATGCTGACTATAATTGTAATGGATGGATTTTTATGAAAAGTTCAGATTTTGAATTCTCCCCTCTGTTGACTGATTCAGAAATTTCAGAGGTCTTTAAACACAAAAGAATTAAGGAACAATTCTAGGAGTCTAGACTTTAAAATGTCAGATTTCAGTTTTAGGGAGGAATTGAGACTCATTAGATTCTAAACACCTATGGTTTTACTTCTTCCAACCACTCTCCCCAACCACCCTACATTAAATATCTTTTCTGTCTCCCTTAACCATATGTCTAGGCAATATTCATCAATTTCCTGAAATTTTGAGTTATTAAAAAGTAGTCCCAGTTCACTTTAAAACATCAATCTTACCATCAGTTTAAAGTTCTCCTCTTCCCAACAAAGGCTTAACACAGGGCTCAAAGGACCTGAAAACACTGATCTTTTGCTTGTCCTTCAAGCCCAACACTGGAATCGAAGGAGGGACCTAGGCTTTTTCTATTCTCCCCATGCCTTGGTTTCTGCAGGTGAGAAGGATGGCAGAAAATGTTTGTTCAATGTCTTCTTTGCCTCCCTGGTACCCTGGTCACAGCTCTTTCCTTGTTGGTGGTCTGCATCTCTAGCTGATCCTGAGTAGCCTATATGACAGGTCTTGACCCTCTGACTCTCCTGATGGGTCCATGAGCATTCCTCAGATGGCCTGTATACATAGTTCTCCAAGATCCAGCTCTTCCTGACATCTTCCAGTCTGTAAACTCTCGTAGCCAGCCATTGGCCCCTTTAGGAGTCCTGTGACCCTAACAAGGACAGGAGAGCAAGATGGCGAAAGCCTGGTTTCTTCCTGCGGTGCATGCCGGCTACCCGGGAGATTCCAAACCCCACTCCCTCTCCTGGTAGGAGGTCAGGCTGCTGCCAGCTGCCCAACTGATGAATCCTATTGTTTGTCTGTTTTCCCTGAAGTCCTAGACCCAGAGAGAGATGAGCAAGCCAAGGGTTTGGGAAGATGCCCCAGCAGGGATTAAGATGCCATCTTCTCCTTTTAGAAATCCCCCATCTTTATGAGGGGTTGTCTTGGAATGTCCCGCACTTGACTGAGGAAGGGGGTGGTGCTGATGAGACCCCTCCCATCTCTTCCTCTGGCTTTCCTAACTGGCACCCAACTGGAGTGCCCTGAGTTTATGGCTCACTGGTCCCTTGTTCCCAGTGTTCTCTTTGTACAGGCGTGGGCAGGAGTGGCAGGTGGCTGCTGGCAGACATGGTCCTCATACCTCTTGTGCTGTGTGCATGCTCAGTCGTGGCCAGCTCTTTTGTGACCCCATGGACTGTAGCCCACCAGGCTCCTCTGCCCATGGGGTTCTCCAGGCAAGAATACTAAAGTAGGTTGCCATTTCATACTCCCAAGAATCTTTCAGATGCAGAGATCAAACCCACATCTCCTGCATTGGCAGGCAGATTCTTTATCATTGCACCATTTGGGTAGGCCTAGTGCCTTCTATGGGTCTGGCAATAAGATGAGTCTCTACCAGATGAAATCACTGCGTTTAGATTTCTTTTTGAACAAAACCAGAATTTTGACCGGAGACTATTTCTTGGGCCCCCAACTTATGGAGGGGGGTGAAAACCCTCCAGCGAAGATAAAATCTTTTTGTTCTCTCTATATTCATTGACTTGGTGTCACAGCCTGGAATTCAGTGTTCCATCAAGAGACTTCCAAGGTCAGACCCCTCAGCTAGCTTTGGGACTGCCTTAACAAGCCCTTGGAGTGTCCTAGGTGAAAAGGTGACTTGCTCTTTTGCTTGGGGTTATTTCCTCTTTGTGTAAGTATTGACAGTGAGAAAGGAAAGGCAAGACGTCTGTTTTGCAGAAGTACACATTTTTTAACATGAATTCGAGGCTGGATAATTACAGCACTGGAGGGCTGCCTGCTGCATCTCATCCCCCACAGCTAGCTTCACGTGATGGGATGTAAGAGAACACTCAGCCTTGATGAAAACTGTTATGGGAAAGGTAGAAAAAAAATAGTCAAAACTTCCAGGCATCCACAAATATTTTCAAAAGGAAGTTCTCTGACTCATTTGCACTGTGATCTTTCCGTTGTTGGTCCCCACAGTCTTACATCAATGCTTGTAATTAGACCTCCACCACCATGCTGAGAAATCATGTCATCTGTTTATAAACAGCGGAGAACAATTTTGAAATGTTCCCATTGTGGGAACAGCACAAACATTTTCTGACAGACACTCCCTCAAGCTTTGTTCTCTGCAGTCTCTTTTAGTTAGCGTGAATCGTTGACTATCTGGATATGTTTTCCAGCCAGTTAATAGCACCCTCTAGTTTTTCTCAAGGCTTGTTTCTTCTGAAATTTCAGTGAATGTTGCCAGAATAGAAGAAACTTGATATGTCACTAATGTGCTCGTGACAAATAGAAACCGGTAGTCCTCAAACAGGTATGTGGTGATGGAGGAAGTGATCTAAACAGCTATGCGAAGTGATTCTCGAATCTGGTGCTTTGAAAACAAAAGATCCCAAAACCATTAGTCAAGAAGCACTAATTGACAGTCTTATTTACAGCTCAGGTTAAAAAAAAAAAAAAAAAAAGATGGGCTGAGTCCTCAATTTCATCAGGATCTCTGTTTTTTTTCCATACAGTTGTGCCTTTTCAAAGTCAGTAGTTCAATCATTTTTTGTGCGATTCAGAGAGTTAGATATTTAATGTCTATCCTCTGAACTTTGAGGAACTGTAATATATCTGAATTGTGAGTTTTTGTTTTGAGTCTTCTTAGGAAATCTTCGAGGTCATCTAGTTCAAACTTTCAATTAAAGTGTCTTGCTCTTGAATCCAGCTAATGAGAACAGAGTCTGCTTGATATTATGGAGCTCCAGGTTAAAATGGTGCTTTCTATTGAGCTGCTAACTGCTGCTTCAACACTCCTTCCTGGTGGTCCTCCTCCTGTCCTCACCAAGACTCACTGCTGATTAGTTAGCAGTGAGTCCTGGTGTCTTTACTCTTTTACATAATTATCCATAAAGTATTTGAAATTATCTATTTTGGTAACTGTTAATAATCCCACTTGGTTTTCCAGTTGGGTAGAAGCAAACCAAAAAATATGATTTATTCATAAAGGGAAATAAAATATAAACCATTTTGTTGGTTTGCAGGTCTTTTAATATATTTTATTTTTAAATACATACATAATTTGAAAACACCAGAATCACAAATTCATAAACCTGGAGTGACCTTTAGAGGTCCAGCAAAACAGGTCTCCACTTATTGTTAGAAATTCCCTGGAGTACAACTGATTGCTGGGGGCTTCCCTGCTGGCTCAGTTGGTAAAGAATCCACCTGCAGCACAGGAGACTTAGGTTCAATCCTTAGGTCTGGAAGATCCTCTAGAGAAGGAAATGGCAGCCCACTCCAGTATTCTTGGGGCTTTCCTGGTGGCTCAGATGGTAAAGAATCCGCCCACAATATGGGAGACCCAGGTTCTATGCCTAGGTCAGGATCATTGCTTAAATTTCCCTGGAGTATGACTGGTTGGAATCTTAACCCTGAAAGGTGTTTGGGACAATTCTGATTGCCAGAAAACCCCCCTTACATTGGGCAAGAAGATTCCTTTCTATATCTTTCATATCATAAATCCAACTTTTGCTTTCTGGGGCAGACCAAAGCACGTGTGTGCAGGACAGGTTTTCATCTCTCATAGCATCTATTGTGATGACTGATTTTCATAGGATTATGATAATTCAAACAGGAAGAGTAGAGTCTGGCTTATTTATACCATTAAGGTAGAATTATACTTCGTGTAGGATTCTGTCCATAGAATTCTGTGATAATCCAAACCTTTCATTTTTAGAAGTGAGATAACTGAAATCTAGAGATATGGAGCTTCTGGCTAAGATTACAAAGCTGATCACTAGTTGAGCTGAGCCTCACTCACCTATTAATATCATTGCGCTTCTGAGGAAAGTTGTCTTGAACTATTTGTTCAAAGATTGCAGTGCTTATATGGCTCATCTCTGGGAACTGGCAAAGTTTTGAACAAAGCAAAACAAAGAAACTCCATTGTGAAAACTCTACGAGCACTGCCTAAGGAAACAGGTCCAGTTCTGGTTTTCCCATTAAGTAGCTTTAGTCACATGGCCTTTTGGGGTCTTGGTTCTGTTAGGTACTTTGCAGTTGCATGCTGGATTCTCAGACTGTACTTGGGTTTAGTAGGAAAAAGCACCACGAATGTGGGAAGGGAGAGTTTTTCCAAGGGTACTGAGCATTTTTCCTCATTTCCTCATTGGATAATATAAATTGTAAGTTTCCCACAAGCTCTAAAATCAGTACGTGCATCACATCATTTTCAGATATGATACATTCCTTTCTTCAGAAGGAGGATGTGATCATTATCACCTCCCCAGTTATGCTCAACCATATCTAGTTCTCCAGAGAGATTTATTTATGAAAGAAACCTCAAAAGGAAGATATAAACAACAAATCTAGAATAAAGCAAAGGTTTATAGCAGATTCTAAAATGCACTCTGTAATTAATTGAAATCAATTCTTATCTGGGTTCTTAATTTAAATGTGATAAAATTTAACAATAAAACTTTATTAATACTAAAATATTGCAAGTTTTTCACTAAATAATTTATTAGCATCAAGTCTAATATACTTTTCTTTCAAAGTTTCATTGTAAAAATTTTCACAAACACATCTATCAGCAATATATCACAATTTCTTTATTTTTAATCAATCTCTCATAATTTTTGCTGCCTTAACATTAAATTGTACCGCTACTTCATCTCAGTTTTTTTTTCTCCCCTTAGGGCACAGATATGTTGACAAATGTTGACAAACACATACACTCATATAGTACCAGCACAATCACCATATAGGACAAAGTATGGCCCAGCAAGCCAAATTTGGCCCTTTGCTAGTTTTTATAAATAGTTTCATTATAACAAAGCCACACGAATTCATTTATTGTTGCTGTTGCTCAGTTGCTAAGTTTTGTCTGACTCTTTGCGACTCCGTGAACAGCACACCAGGCTTCCCCATCCTTCATTAACTCCCGGAAGTTGTCCAAGTTCATGTCAGTAATGCTATCCAACCACTGCAAAGCCTAAATAATTTATTTTCTGACTTTTTACAAAGTATGATGGTAGTTTAGATTGTTATACATGTACTTTATCAAATCAAGACAATTTCCTTCTAGTCATACTTTACAGAAACCTTTTGTCATGAATGAATGTTGAATTTGGTCAAATGAATTTACTGAACCTATTGTAAAGATTTATTGCATCTAATGAAAATATTTTTTCCCCAAAAATCTATTGATGTGATAAATTACATTGATTGATTCTTAAATATTGAAACAACCTTGCATTTTTAGGAAAAATGCATTTGGTCATGACTTGTTATCAGTTTTATATGTTACTATATTTAATTTACTAATATTTGTTGAGGATTTTGTACATATTCATAAGGATTATTAGTGCATAGTTTTCTTTGTATATATTTTTATCAGAATAATACATACTTTAAACATCTTTTTCCTTGTAATTTTGTATTTCATTAGCACTGGCATTATTTCTTTCTCAAATATTTGGTAGAATCACCATGAAAAACTAGACCTGAATTTTTCTTTGTTGGAGGGTTTTTAACTATGAATTCATTTGCTTTAATGAATATAGGACAACTCAGGTTATTCTATGTCCTCTTTTGTGAGTTAGGTAGGTTTTGTCTTTGAGGGAAAATGTCCAATTCATTTATGTTGTGAAATTTATGAGTATCAATTTGTTCCCTTTATTCACTTGTTATCCTTATAAAGTCGGTAAGATCTATATTCATTCCCATCTTTCATTTCTTATATTGATCATCTCTTCTCTCTTTTTTCTTGATTAGTTCTAGCTAGAATTTTTTCAATTTTATTGACCATTTCAAAGAACTAGATTCTGTTTTCATTGATTTTCTCAAGTTTTATATTTTAAAATGTATTGATTTCTGCTCTTATTATTATTATTTTTTAATGTTCTTCCTTCTGCCTGATTTGGGTTTAATTTGCTCTTCTTTTCATAGTGTCACAGTTAAAGCTGAGATCATTGATTTGAGACCTTTACTGTTCTCTAATTAAGCATTCTACTCTAAGTACTGTGTTAACTGCATCACAGAATTTTTAGTTGTATTTTCATTTGTAATCATTTCAAAATATTTTCTAATCATTCTGTAAATTTCCCTTTGCCCAAAAGTTATCAGAAGCATATTATTTAGCTGCAAAATATTTGGATTCAAGATACAATTTATTATTGATTTGTTCTTTACTATGGCCTGTCAAAGGATTGTCATGCAGCTGTTTTTTGCACTTTTATCCTATTCGTCCATCTCTTTTAAACAGTAAATATTTAAACATTGCAAATGTATAAATATGTTGAAGTTATATAGTCTGTCTTGGTGAATGCTCCGTGTGCACTTGGAAAAAAAAAAAATGTGACTTCTGCTATTAGACTGTTGATAGTGTTGTTCAGTGGAGAAGGAAATGGCAACCCACTCCAGTGTTCTTGCCTAGAGAACGGGGGAGCCTGCTGGGCTGCCGTCTATGGGGTCGCACAGAGTTGGACACGACTGAAGCGACTTAGCAGCAGCAGCAGCAGTGTTGTTCAGAATTTCTATATTCTTTCTTTATTTTTTAACTGGATATAGTAGTTTTGCGATGTTGTATTAGTTTCTGCTGTACAACAACATGAATCAGTCACATGTATACATATATCCCTTCCTTTGTAAGCCCCACCCCCATCCCAACCTCTAGGTCAGCACAGAGCACTCAGCTGAACTCCCCTGTGCTATACAGCAGCTTCCCACTAGCTATCTGTTTTACACATGGTAAATGTGTTTATATGTCTATGCTACTCTCCCAATTCACCCCACCTTTCCCTCCCCACTGCTGCGTCCACGAATCCATTCTCTACCTCTGCATCTCTATTCCTGCCTTGCAAATAGGTTCATCAGTACCAGCTTTCTGGAACTTCTATATTCTTACTAAACTTCCTCCTACTGGTTCGTGTACTTTTAGAGAGGAATGGTTAAGTCTCTAACTATAACTGAACCTTTATTTGTATTTAAGTTCTATGGCATCTTGCATTATCAGGTTATTTTGTCAGCTGCATTTATATTTAGGACTGATCTATCTTCTCAGAGATTTGACCTTTTTATCCTTATGTTTCATTCCTGTAATACATAGTAATACTTCTTCTGAAATATATCTAGTCTTGCATTAATATAGCCATTCAAGCTTTTTTGATTAGCATTCCATGGTATCATTGTTATTCATTTATGTTTGGCCTGTTGAAGGATTGTCATGCAGTTATGTTTTGCACTTTTATCCTATTCACCCATCACTTTTAAAAGCGTGTTTAGACTTTATCTTTCATTCAATGCAGTTTTTAATATTGGTAGATTTAAAATCTACCCCATTGTTTTTCCTATTTGCCCCATCTGTTGTAATTTTCCTTTTTTTTTCTGCCTGTTCTTGGATTGCATTTTATAACACCATATTTATTTATATTTTTGACTCTGCATTTATGCATTTAAACATATTTTGAGATAATGCATTAGGATTTACGACATAAAATTTAATTTGTTACAGTCTAACTTCAAATCCTCCCTGGTGGCTCAGAGGTTAAAGCATCTGCCTCCAATGCAGGAGACCCGGGTTTGATCCCTGGGTTGGGAAGATCCCCTGGAGAAGGAAATTGTAACCCACTCCAGTATTCTTGCCTGGAGAATCCCATGGACGGAGATGCCTGGTAGGCTACAGTCCATGGGGTCACAAAGAGTCGGACACGACTGAGCGATTTCATTCACTTACTTACTTACTAACTTCAAATAATATTTTGCTTTACATGTAGTATCAGAACGTTGTGCTTCTGTGTTTCTCACTCCTCTTTCTTGTCTTCTGCGCTATTGTCATGTGTTTTACCTATGTCATAAACCACAGCACAGTGCTACGATTTTTGTTTTGCCTTGAGCAGTCAATTATCTGTTAGAGCAATTCAAAATAAGAAAAACACCTTTTACATTGATTTTCATTTTAGTAATTTCTGAGTAGAGATCTTCATTTCTTTTTATAAGCCTAAATGTCTATCAGTTATGTTATGCTTTAAAAAATAACTCTTTAGCATTTCTTGGAGCATGGGTCTCTGTCTGAATTTCTGATTGTCTGAAACAAGTTTTTCATTCTCCTTTATTTATTAGAGGTATCTATGCTGTGTGTAGAATTCTGGATTGACTTCTTTTTCTTTTCAGCACTTTAATGATGTCATTCTGTGTGGTTTCAGACGATCCATTTGATATCAGTCCTATATTTTTTCCTTTATATGCAATGTGTCCTTTATTTCCACCAAATCCCTTTCCCTGATGCCTTTAATATTTTTTCTCTATCTTTTTTTGAACAGGTTGAGTATGCTGTATCACAGTGTGCATGTGCTTGTATGTGTGTGTACATGTGCATGTATTTTGTTAGGGTATTTATTTATACCTATGTAGAAGGCTGGACAGAAGTGTATAGCATTTATGCCTGAAAATGGATATGCCTCTTCTGTTAGGACATCAGTGCAGGAATTTGAGGCGGTAGAGTCAGAAGCTGAGCTGGATTTGTGTTTCATTGTTGCTGCAATCAGTTTCAGGCCACCACTGCAAGTCTTTGTACCCCTCTCTCCAATTCATGGGCTTCCCAGGTGGCTCAGTGGTAAATAATCTGCCTGCTAACACAAGAGGCCTGGGTATGATCCCTAGGTCAGGAAGATCCCCTGGAGAAGGAACGGCAACCCACTGCGGTATTCTGCCTGGGAAATCCCATGGACAGAGTACCCTCGTGGGCTACAGTCCATGGGGTCACAAAAGAGTCAGACATGACTTAGTAACTAAACAACAACAACCTCAATTCACACATTGAAATCCTATCCCACAATGTGATGGTTTTTGGAGGTGGAGCCTTTGGGAAGCACCTGGGACATGAGGGTGGAGTCCTCACAAATGGGATTAGTGCCCTTAGAAGAAAAGACCAGTTAGCTCACTGTCTTTCTGCCAAGTGAGGACACAAAGAGAGGTCAGAAGTGTACGACATGAAACAGGACTCTCACCAGAGCCTAACCCTGACACTCTGACCTTAGATTGTAGCCCCCAGAACTATGAGAAGTAAATTTTTGTTGTTTATAAGACAGCTTGTCTGGAGTGCTTTGTTATAGCAGCCTGAACAGATAAAACAGTTGAGAGAGATAATTATTCTCAGAATTCCTGCTCCACCCCAGCTTCTGGTCTTCCTCCAGCACCTGTGCCTCTGAGGGAGATTATGTCCAGGTATTTGTGATCCTCTAGTGGTGGACTTCCCTGGTAGCTCAGACGGTAAAGTGTCTGCCTACAGTGCGGGAGACCCAGGTTCGATCCCTGGGTCAGGAAGATCTCCTGGAGAAGGAAACGGCAACCCACTCCAATATTCATGCCTGGAAAATCCCATGGACTGAGGAGCCTGGTGGGCTACAATCCATGGCGTCGCAAAGAGTTGGACATAACTGAGCGACTTCTGTGTGTGTGTAGTGGTTGTCAGCTTCTGCTACTTACTGGTGGTTATCAGCCTGGTGATGTGAAGCAGAAAGCCTGTCTGTTTTCCAGATCTAGGGTCAGACTTAGGTAAGCCTATGCCTGGGCATCAGGGAGCATCTCAATGATCCAAACCTTCCTTGTCATGGTGGTCCCAACCTTCTCCCATTGGTAGGAAGCATCTAAGGATATTGGTATAAATCTTAGTCCCAGTTCTATTTCCTGCTTCTCCCAGAGGACCGATGTGTTCTGCTTCTTGGGGTGCAGGAGCCTAGATAAAGCTTTGTGCTTCCTCCCAGAACCAGGTTCTTGAGCAGTGTCAGGATCTATGGAAATTAGCTTACAACTGAGTGGACACTCTCCTCGTATCTGTGTCCCAGGGATTCTGTCCTCTCTCAGTAGCTCATGCTCAGCTTTTAGAAATTTGTTTAAGAAGGTTTTCTGAACTTGTCTTAATCTCTTGTGTGGATATGCTGCCAGTGTCTCTCACCCTGCCACCTGACCCAGGGAAGCTAATGCTCTCCTTGTCACTCTCTTTGCAGCAACTGTTTTCTTTGAAATATAGGCTCCCTGGTTTCTCACCTCTCTGACAGATTCATGAAAAAATATGATTCTATATTTATATGACTTTCTTACTTTTAGTGTAGGACAGATATAAACTCTGTGCTACCCACATTTGTATCAAACTATCATTATCATGAAAGAGTCTAGTTGTTTTCTTGTTTCAATGTAGTTTAAAAATCATATTTATCCTTTTCATATTTCCTGATTCTAGATATCTTCATATTTTCCCTTCTCATTATTAGGCTCTAAAAATAGGTTTATAAAATTTTAATAATATTCTGGAGATAGAATAAAGATATACAGTGATATAAGTAATTTATAATATTCAAAAATAAAATATTTCCTATTAAAAACATGACCATAATCAAAGGAAAGGGATTTTTATTTTCTCTCGATATAGCTTTAGAGCTATTGTTAGAAGTATGAATGTTATAATCGCTTTTTGAACAGAATTGAAAGTCAGATCTCTGCAGGTGCTAACTGCTTACAAAAGCACAACAAAGTATCCTGGTCAGTGGTATTAAGCCAGTTATGTTCAGTAGATATAGGAGATGCAAGTTCAGCCCCTGGGTTGGAGAATCTCCCTGGAGTTTGCTTGGGAAATCCTATGAACAGAAGAGTCTGGTGGGCAGTCCACAGGACTGCAAAGAGGCAGACCGGCTGAGCACACATACATTCACTACAAACAGTTTTTTCATAAATCTTTGAGTCATTTTGGCTTGGGAGGAAAAATGTCTTTAAGTATCTGTTTATAAATGACCATTATACTTTCCATGAGAAAGATATAGAGGTAAAGAGGAATCCCAGTTTGATTCAAATTTTCACAACCTTCTGAATTTATCAAATGAATAAAAAGAAAGTGAAGCTGCCTCAAGAGAATTCTCTACAAATTAGCTAAGAATCCTGAAAGTTTTATAATCTGACTGGGACTCAATTATTATTACCTATAAAAATAGGTGTTGTATTAGAGTGACTATATAGTCTCCTGAAGTTCCAAGATTCTCTAATTCCTAATTATGTATCTTTGTTTATAATGATTTGATTGAAAAACCACTCTTACATGAATCTTTCTATAACTGCAGGTTTTATATGGGGAGAGATTAAACAAATGTGGGATGGTGGACTTCAAGATTACATCCATGATTGGTGGAATTTAATGGATTTTGTGATGAACTCCTTATACCTAGCAACAATCTCCTTGAAAATCGTTGCATTTGTAAAGGTAATTATAATTTACGTTATTGGTAAAGCAAAAGTTATGTTAAGTATTGATAATATTCCATTGTTATTACTTTTATTAACAATGCTGCCTAGGGCATTACCTGTATGTGAAATTCATCATCTCACGACTTTCCTGAGACATAGGAATAAAATATATAGATAATGCACAGCTTATACTTGTAAAACAAATTTTAATAGACATTTAGAAATTGTCACCCAATTTTCTGGTATCTAAATTGAATGATGCCTAAAAGTGATTCACAATAGCTGCTCTCAATTCTAATCTTTTCCATTTCTAATGAAATTCTACCTCAAACACTGTTCAAACTTTTGCAACGAGAATCTATTTTTATCAGTTATAACTAACTGATAAAATTACACAGACAGATCAAAATATTACTCTCTTAAAGCATTGAAATTATCATTTCAGTTTAAACTAATATAGCTTGATATAATTGGAGCAGAATATAATTCTTTCTCCTCACCCCATTCAACATGACAGTGCTGAAATCTCACACACCCCTTCCTCCCCCGCATTTCATACAGCATCAATCTCATCCCAAACCACATAATTTACATAAAATGTTTTTGTTCTGCAGTGACAACTGAGATTATTCTGTACTTTGGGGGATGTTTTTTAAACCAAAGTATGATCGTGTCCTCCTTCCTGCCTTTCCATTCACTCCTTCCTTTTCTCTTCCTTTTTAAAAAAATGTGTGTCAAAATGATGAGTGAATTAGGAAAACATAAAGTGTTTAATTGGGCTGTACATGAATAATTCATGCGATCTAATGATCTGAGCTAGGAAATGCTAAAACAAAAGTGAACTCTCATTCATTTAGTTTAGTTCTAAGTCAGCTCCTGAAACGTTCAACTGTAACAGGGTCGAAATTGCCCAAAGTCATTTCCTGAATTGTTCAATTAAAATGTTTCCAGCAGTCAACAAAACATTCAGAAAAAAAAATGTTTTCTGCCAATTTCATGGAAAACTAGCTATGTTTTAAGAATGGAAATGATTTGATCATTTTTTTCTATCTGCATTAAGAACAAATTACCTTGGGACTTTCTGAAGATGACAGAAAATATTGTGTTAACCAAGGAAGTTTTGCATCTGTGTAGGAGATGGATATCCATTTTGAAGTGCATATCTTCCCAATTCTTCTTTCCTCTGTCATGATGCTTAAGTATATCTATAAAGTGGTTTTGGACATCTTTCTCCCAAAAAGTAATATATCTGTTTTGTTGTGACCACGTACAGTTATAAAATTCTAGTTGTACATATCAATTCTTCTCATACTTTCAGGTACTAAGAATCACCTGAAGAGCTTGCTAAAACAGATCCCTTTTCTCAATTCCCATGGATCAGGAGTATTAGGCAGGGGCCTAAATTTGCATTTATTGCAAATACATCAGCTAATTTTGAAGTAAATGGTCTAAAGAAGACATCATGAATAGCCCTAGGCTGAAAAATTCTATTTAGCAGCTCAAAGAAATATGGGTTTGATGCCAAAAGGAAACTCTATCATATAATATTTATATTAAGAAACATTTTATAGATCTCATTTATATGGTATTCACTTATAATACATATATATTTTATATATAAGAACTCTGGTATATACTACATACAATTATATAAATTAATGAACACCTGTGTATTTGGGGCCTCAGTGGTTTCAGATAACTGGATTTGAATTTTCATAAAATGAGGTAAATTCTTTATGTGGAATATCTGTTTTCACACTAAAATATAAACATTGTTCATTATACTGTAAATGGGAAAATTTATGTTAAAAATTCAACACGGGACTACCCTGGTGGTCCAGTGATTAAGACTCCACACTTCCAAAGCAGGGGGCATGAGTTCAGTCTCTGACAGGGAAACTAAGATCCTGCATGCTTCACATGGCTAAAAGAAAAAAAAAAAAATCAGCTCATCCCAAATGATGAAGAAGAAAGAAAAGAAAAGGAAAAAAAGATGGAAAAGTACATAGAAATAACCTCAGATGAACTCTTTGGAAAATATATGGATTGCTTATGCACTTTGGTCATAGGAGTTCAGCTAGGATTATAAACATAAATGATGAGAAGTTATTTCTGAATGACTAATTTGTGTGCCCCAAACCTGATTTCCTGGATAGTTTTTAAATGGCTGCACTTTAGGCCTGGGTTTCCTGGGCTCAGTTTTCTCCCATCCCTTACTAGTTATGTGAACTTGGACCTGTTTTTTCACCTCTCTGTGCTTCACCTATAAAAGAAGGAATTTCTGCCTTACACCATTAATATGAGAAAAACATGAGTCGATCAATGTATTTAAAATGCTGGTAACCATGCATGATTAGTTCTCTCCTTTCTCTTCTACTGCTGTTTCCTCCTCCTTCATGTACCCTGAGTCCAGTGGACTTGCCTCTTGCAATGTCTTTATTGTGTCATTTGCTTTATTTTAGTTGAAAAAGAGTTTCATGTATGAATTCACACTTGCCTTTACCACTTGCAAACTGTCTGATTTTGGGCAAGATGTTTCATGTGGGCCTCAATTGTATTCTCTTTTAAATGATGATAATAGCAAAAAGCACTGACTTTGGAGGCTGTGATGTCATGCTGATTTGGCGACTCAGCCTTCTTTATCATCTTTTGTTCTATCATTCATTTTCTCATGCTGATTTTTAATAACATAATTTACGATTTCAGGAAAAGAAGCGTTATTTCTGCACAAAAATAGACTGCCATAAATGAGGCAAACAGTCATTTTGTGAATCAAGCAATGAGAATTTATGGAGTCACATTAAGAAACTGGCTTTCCATCTATTTGTTGAGAATGCAAAGACACTGGTGATACAGCCCCTGCCTTCAAGCAGTTCACAGAAAGGAAAGAGAAATGCACATGAAGACCTTACAGTGTGATAGGTCTACCACAGGGACCTTGGTGGCATCATGGAAGGAACTAAATTTGGCTGGCAGTGTCTTGAAATGATTTAGAGGACAGAGTGAGTGAGCATGTATTGTGTCCATGAACATTCATAAATGTCCGTGGGAGAAGAGACACAACATGCATGAGTCTGAGAGTATAAAGGAGGTCACTAATTCAGAGGGATGGTCCAGGGAACTGGGGCAGGGTGAGGATGGGAAGGACTTTCTAGATCATCCTATACGGTTTGAATCCTAAGATAAAGAGGAACCATTAATGATGCTGAAACGGAATGAGTCAAATGATGATGATTACCTGAAGTAGAATAGTGGACACAGGAGAAGTTATTAGAAGGTTGGCTTTAGGAAAAAAAAAAAAAAAAGGAGGTAAGATCCACAAGACACGTGATTTGTTATTATGAAGGCTAGGATCATAGGTGGGATCCCAGGATGGTCTTGATGCTGCTCCCCAGTAAATAGTTCACTTCTGATGGTGCAGGCAAAATGACCAAGAGGTTATAACGTGGAATTGCCCAGGTTCTGTCTTCTGATATGGGTGCATAAATGGTAGCAAAAATCTAACCCTTGGTCATCTGGGTCAAGTGATGGATCCAGAACAAATGAACTATCAGTCCTTCAAGAGGGAGATCCTTCTGTAACTGGTCTGTAGGGAGAGAACCTCATGGTCTAGCAGAAGGGCCATTCTTATTTGGTTCATCGTTTTGCAATTTATCCTCCTGGAGATTTTTTTTTTTTAACATACAAAAGGGTCCTTTTGGCCAAAGCTGTGATCTGGGCTCTGATTCGTACTTGGTATGACTACTGCCTGTACCACTTTCTACCAGTGTGATTTGGGACAAGTTTATGACCAACCTAGATAGCATATTAAAAAGCAGAGACATTACTTTGCTAAGGTCCGTCTAGCCAAGGCTATGGTATTTCCAGTGGTCATGTATGGATGTGAGAGTTGAACTGTGAAGAAAGCTGAGCACCAAAGAATTGATGCTTGTGAACTGTGGTGTTGGAGAAGACTCTTGAGAGTCCCTTGGACTGCAAGGAGATCCAACCAGTCCATTCTAAAAGAGATCAGTCCTGTATGTTCTTTGGAAGGACTGATGCTGAAGCTGAAACACCAATACTTTGGCCACCTCATGCGAAGAGTTGACTCATTGGAAAAGACTCTGATGCTGGGAGGGAGGAGAAGGGGACGACAGAGAATGAGATGGTTGGATGGCATCACCGACTCGAAGGACATTAGTTTGAGTGAACTCCAGGAGTTGGTGATGGACAGGGAGGCCTGGTGCCCTGTAATTCATGGGGTCACAAAGAGTCGGACATGACTGAGCGACTGAACTGAACTAAACTGAACCTATGCCTCACCCACCATTCTTCTCTGTAAGATGACAGGAGTAATCAAATTCCAGACAATGTTTTGAGAGGATCTCATTAATAAACACATTTAATGCCATATAATTGAGTTTAATTTAAGCACTCAGTTGTTTTTTATTTTGATTAAAATGAAACAGCATTAGATTATACAAAGAGAACGCTGAAATTCATGTGACTTTAGGATTCTCCTTCCCCACAAGGCTTTGTGGTTCTGCCTTAAATGCCTTGATTCATTAGCATTTCACAGCTTACGGGTTGTAGCTTTTTAAAATTTGCTTTTAATTTTTGAAGGAGAAGGTTTGTCAATCATTTCTTGTTCTCACCATGTATAAAATGTTAAGTCAATCTAGAACTTGTTGCCTGGACACCCTTGGAAAATGTTAGCTTATCTTCATTAGATATCGTTTTCTCCTAAATATTACCTAGTCCCTTTTCCTATGTATAGCTTGTCTCTTATGTCTATCTTCTGTCATTTTTCAGAAATGATTGCAATCCTATGCCTCGTCCACTGTGTAAATAATATTTTCAGAAATCAAAATGATTAGGAATAAGAACATTTCTTTTAATGATCTTGCTGGAATTTTTCATAGCACCATTCTTCTAAATAGTATTTACCTCATTTGTCCCTCTTCTTTTCAGCTAGAAAGAAGGCTAATGTTTCCATTTCACAAATGTTACAACTGTAATGAATTCTCCAAATCATGAATTTTTCTAAATATTCTTTAGTTTTATGACAGAGAGCTGTAGATATTTAAATATGAGTTGTATAGTATTATCTACCACAGGAGAAAATCATACGCCTTCCTATTGTCTTCCACTTCTTAATTATCTAACCAATTTGTAGGAGGGGAAACGTTTTCACCTTACAAATCAAGCATTAAAACCAGCATACATTTTCTGTTTAATTTTGTAGGACAAATGTTTTCACTTTGCCTCAACTTAATTATTATTCATTTTGAATACTTGACTTTTATGAGTATGCATCAGGCTCTAGAGAATATAAAGATGAACTTTTCCTATACCCAAGGAACTTAGGACCCACTATTATGATGCAATCCGTCTTCCTCTCCTAACAATTCTGCTAAGGTGTTCATGATCTGGCTTCAGCTTTCTCTTATCACTATTCCCAAAGCCTCTGCAACCCAGCTATATTAAGATGCTCACATTTCTACAAATGATCCATCTTTTCTAACAATCATACTTTAGAATATATCTATGATTCTCCACCCGAAAATGCTTTTTGAACTTCTGTCACATATAAAACACTCTATTAGATGTCCAGAACCAAAAACACATTAGACAAAGCTCCTGAAATGGAAATCTGACAAGGAACTCAAAGGTAAATATTCTGTTTTCTGGGTCTGCATAGGAGCAATTTCCTTACAAAGAATCTAAATATAAACTGAGGCTTAAGGCAAAGTCAAACTATGGTAGGTTTATAATTTATAAGCAAATCCATGAGAGAAAAAAGAAAACAGGAATTTCTGGTCCTCAAAGAGCTAAAAGTGTGTACATATCTCTTGATTTCTCTCTAACATGGAATTGCCAGCTCTGGTCAGCAGGACCCTAGTGTCCACTCATCTGCAGTACAAGAGACCTTCTCAAAGGAAAGAAAGCACTGCCTATTTAATATCTGTCTTCTTCACTGTATTGTAAGCCTGCATGGCATGAGTTATAGCTTGTTCGATTACCACTGTGAACCCTGAAGATATTGCCTGACACAGAGTATGCACTCAACACATATTTGATAAGTGATTAGTAGCCAAAGAATCAAAATAATTAGAATTCAAACCCATTTTTTTAGACAAAGGGTCCAGGATTCATAGAAAGGCATTTTGGTGAGAATGTGAGGGTAGTTTGGAGAATGGCCAGAATTGAAGGTTTGAGCCAGAGCAGTAAGCACCTAATTGGGTACAAATGGAAAGTCAATCTCAAAAGGAAGTCAAGTCTCAGATTCCAGAGGCTTCACGTGACATGTTGGGAAATGGAATTTCATCATGAGGACATTGGCGTCATTCAAAAACATTAAGCCAGATTGCCTGATTGGTCCTTTTAAAAGATGATCTGGAGGAAATAAATGATTGTAGGGACAAGATTCAAGGCAGAGACAAGAGTTAGAAGGCTATTATAATCATTTCTGTAGGGAATAGATTTCCTACAGAAGTAAATTTCCTACAAAAGTTCCTTTTGTAGGAAACTTTTTTAACAGTGAGGATACCAATGTAGAGGAATAAGGACATATATAAGACGGAATAAGGACATATATAAGACTTTGGTTTCAAAGGCTGGGAGTTTGCTAGGAAGGACTCTAGGATCAACCTCAAATGCTGCCTTAGGTAATTTGCTGCCATCCACTGAGATGAAAAAGCATGAATTGTGAAGGTGTTTGAGGATGAAAAGAGGATGAGTTTCAATTCTGACCTGTGAGTTTGAGACACCCATGAGATATTTAAGAGAAAATGTCAAGAGGCAAGAGAATGTAAAATACGAATGTAAGTGCAACTTCTGGGCTGGAGATGAGGAATGGGGAGTTATTAGGATATAAGTGACAACTGAAATCACAGAAAGTTTCCAGGGAGAGTAGAAAGAATAAGAAGAGAAGGGGTCTGAGAAGTGAACTCGATATTTAAGGTGCAAGTGAAGAAGCAGAGCCTGCTAAGAAGATTGACAAGAGCCATCACTCTGGCTGGAGGCAAACATACAAAGATGAAACATGAGTATAGACCTTGTGAATAATTTTTAGAAAATAAAGCCAAAGGAAACTTTAAAATTCAAGTTAATCTTTTCATTCCTAATAGTAGGTGTGGAAAATATGTTTAATCACTGCAAAATGACCACTTTTCTGTACAGAGCCACAGAATAGCTTGGTTTGAAAGAAATTTTAAAATTGCTTCATAAAATAATGCCCTTCTTTAAAACCAAAGTGAAATGCACATAGATGTGAATGGCAGAAGAAAAATTAGAGTAAAGTTTAAAAAATGAAATCAAGAGAGAATTCCTAAAATTTTATATCTCAGTTTATTGCTAACAGGAAACAAGGTTTCTGGGTCAGAGAACAGATAAATTCTTTACTTACAGAACAGTCTTCACATTGGTCCCCCATGCTCCAAGCTCACACAGGGCAACAGAAGAGAAGCCAGATGTGTCCTCCACATACATGAGTTTGTATCACAGGACAGCAATGGGGGAATAATGCATCTCAGAGCTTATGTAGTACAGCTGTGCCTGCTGCCCATATTACCCCTGGAGACGGAAAGACGGAAAGAGAAAGACCTTTACCTTCTAAAGTGAACAAGTTCTCTCTGGGGAGGCAAAGGTCCCCCTGTATTACTATCCTTAGACTGTAAGCAGATGGTTCTGGGGAGATATTTCTTAGTCTCTCAGTAAGTCTCTCTCTTTAATTTCCAAGTCTTCATTCAAACATCCTTTAACCCTGTGCTTAGTCACTGAATCGTGTCCAACTCTTTGCAACCTCATGGACTGCAGACTATCAGGCTCCTCTGTCCACAGGGGATTCTCCAGGCAAGAAGACTGGAGTGGGTTGCCACGCCGTCCTCCAGGGGAATCTTCCCAACACAGGGACCGAATCCAGGTCTCCCGCATTGCAGGAGGATTCTTTACCTTCTGAGACACCAGGAAAGCCCTCCTTTAACCCAAATACCAGCAATATTTTTCTCAAGATGCCCCAACCAGGTATAAACATGAACATATTCACATAGCATTGTTTCTCATCATTTATCTGGAGTGCTGGACCCTGAAACACTCCTGGATAATTATATAGGGGCAGAAGCTAGCATCTCATTTGCAAAATGGAAACCATCCTCTTATGATTTTGCAAGCCCCAGCTGACAGAATTTGCTAAGAAGGGTTCTAAAGTACAGTAAGTCAATAGCAGAGCTGGAGTCAGTGACCATGAGATGATGGATTTTACATCCTACTAGCTCAAAAGGGCTATGATGCCTAGAACAAGGAATGGCATCTCCACTAGATTCAGTAACATCAAAGATCCGTCGAGCTTGAACAACATATAATCTCTATTCACTGCCAGTCTCAGCACCAGATAGAATGCGTCATTTTCTCTTCTCTGTTCCCACAGCAGTTAGTGTTCATCTGTCAGAGCATTTTTATTATAATTATCTGTTCCTTTCATCCTCATTTTTCCATGCATGAATACTTGATGGGATAAAATGTCTCTTGAGCACCTAGGACCTGCAGTGTTAAATGTGGTGAGAAATTCCAAGAAAACAGTTACCTCTTTTTTTTTTTTCCAGTTACATCTTTAAGAATGCTTATTGTTTAGTATTTTGTACATTTTGAGGTATGGTCCTCAGCCATATAAGTTAAAAGAGAGAGAGATGATTAGCCATCAACAGAAGGGTAGATATTCTCTACTAAAATATGTGTATATTTCAAGAGAATGAGAAAAGGAGGGTTAATGTTATCTTAGTCTTTGAAGGAAAAGGTGGTATAAAATACAGGGTGGCGGGAAGGAACTGGAGAGAATTAGGTGAGGTTTGATACTGCAAACCGTTACTCTAATACTCATTACAATGAATCAAAAATCTTATTTTCTTTTTCCTGTATCTCAGTCTTTAGCTATTTTATGCTGAAGCCATGTGTGGAAATGCTTAAGAAGAGTTATCAGGATTTAAAAATAGAAAATAATTTCCTTCTAGTTCAAACTTGATTGTTTTAAATTGTCACTCAAGCAGGCATCTGAGTGTTGAACAAAATCAAGAACTTCTGTGGTATTTTCTCCCCAAGGAGATTTTAAAAAATACTATCTATTACTTTCAAGAGAATTAATTAACATTTGTAAAGGTCTTTGGTATAAAATGCAATATAAAAAGAATAGAAATATTCTGATGGTACTCATAGAGTAGTAATTTTTTTTCCCTACATGATCATTAGGGGAAAAAATGCAATTGTCTAGACATTTTTAGTGATGTATATGAAAAAGAGAATGTAACTTATTGTTCAGTTCTTATAAAGGTATAACAATAGATGTTCATAATGTAGCATTTCAACATGTATATGACCTTTTCTTGATAAGAATACGAATCTACTTTAAGATTACAAGGGATAAATTTCAATGTGCTCTTTCTATAGCCTGATATCAAAATAATTCAAAGCTGACATTTTAATCATACTTTAAAAATAATTGCTGATCAAAGTTTAATGTAGCAAATATTTTTTCCCAAATCAAATGTTTTATCTAATTAGGGAATGTTCAGACAAATATCACACTTTCTACACGTGAAATATTAAAAGCAGCAATCCATTGACTGCCTGAGTGATTTCCAACTTAGGTTTTATGTACATTTAGGCTATAACAGATACAAAATATTAATGGTGATGCCCACATTCATCATTACTATGTCCACGGCCACTACTTCCACTCATTTATAGGTCATTTGAGTCCAACATGGATGCCTCTAGAATAGACAAATGTGTCAAATATGGTAAGTGAAGTCATTGCTTTTGTTCAAAGTGTAGCAGTTTTCCTTTATAAGGTAGTTTTCTTTTTTATTATGATATCTCTATTTTTCCCAATATAAAATCAAACTGTTGGGTTTTTTTCCTATATAACATTTTCCTTTTCTTTTTTTAATAGTTCTATTGCAAAGATCAAGGACAGATGTAATTCACAGATTAGCAAAGACTACAAATGACAAGGACAGACTAGGAAGGTCGCTTTGATTAAAGCTCACCCTTTATAAGTTCCTTTAGTAAATTTCTTATTTTTGTGTAGATTAGAAGTGCTGCCACCTTCATGGAATACATCAGCTTCCTGCCAATAGGTCATAGTGCTAAAGCTACCTGAAAAAAATCATCCTGGCCTGGGCTTGACAGATTTGTATGTATGTGTTTGTTTCATATTTTATTTTCTCCTTGTTTCTCTCTTTTCTCCAGTACAGTGCTCTTAATCCACGTGAATCTTGGGACATGTGGCACCCCACGCTGGTGGCTGAAGCTTTGTTTGCTATTGCAAATATATTCAGTTCCCTGCGTCTGATCTCACTGTTCACTGCAAATTCTCACCTGGGACCTCTGCAAATATCTCTGGGAAGAATGCTCCTGGACATCTTGAAGTTTCTGTTCATCTACTGCCTTGTGCTGCTAGCATTTGCCAATGGCCTAAACCAGTTGTACTTCTATTACGAAGAAACAAAAGGGTTAAGCTGCAAAGGCATACGATGTGAAAAGCAGAATAACGCCTTTTCAACGTAAGTCTCATGGACTTTTCCCTTGGAAATGTTGGTAGAATTTAAAGGGTATTTACATTTTGAAATTGAACCATGACAAGTGGTTGCAAAGAAACACTGTGCTCAGTGGGGAAAACAGAGATATCTACTACATCTAAGTTTTAGTAAAATGGTCTTTTCTTTTAAATGAGCTCATATAAAAGATAGCTATGTATACTGTTTTATAAGGTGGAACAGAGCAAAATTCCCTGGTGGTTCAGTGGTTAGGGCTCCATACTTCCATAGCAGGGGCCATGGCTTCGATCCCTGGACAGAGAACTAAAATATCACATGTCGTGTGGCACCACCAAAAACAACAACAACAACAGCAGCAGCAGCAGCAACAAAAACATTGCTGAGAGAAATTAGAGAAGACCTAAATAAATGGAGGGGCTTCCCTGATACCTCAGTTAGTGAAGAATCCACCTGCAATGTAGGAGACCCACGTTTGATTCCTGGGTTGGGAAGATCCCCTGGAGAAGGGATAGGCTACCCACTCTAGTATTTTGGGGCTTCCCTTGTGGCTCAGCTGCTAAAGAATCTGCTTGCAACATGGGAGACCTGGGTTCGATCCCTGGGTTGGGAAGATCCCCTGGAGAAGGGAAAGGCTACCCACTCCAGTATTCTGGCCTGGAGAATTCCTGTATAGTCCATGAGGTCTCAAAGATTCGGACACAACTGAGTGACTTTCCCTTTCACTTCAAATAAATGGAGAAATATAGTTTAAAAATATAAAATGTGGAGTAGAAAGGAACCTGTGTCTAGTGACAGCATACAAGCACGTTAACAGATAGAATTTATGGAAAACCAGTCATGGAAGAAAATCCAAATGCTTTTCAATCTTTGCTCAGGTGTTTTCCAGATACTGAAGTCCCTTCACATGTCTCTGTTATTCCCAGGTTCCCTAACACAAAGTCTAAACATGGGGAAATAATTCAAACTAGAGACCTCAGGCTAACCTAGGCCATGATTCTGATGCGCATAAAACTCTCTGTGTCCTTAGAGCTGATGAGCGTCTTGTCTGGTGTCAAGCTTCTGTACTTCTCACAATCAGGCTTGCTGACAGCACACGTTCATGGCCACAGCGTTTCAGGCTCACATAGCCCTAATACATTCCTGTGTCTACTTCCTTCCCACTGTGATAAACTGAATTAGCAGATGAATTGGGAAGTTAGGTGATCTTCCTCTCCACCGTAATCACATGAACACATGGTCATTTGGTAGATGCCTTTGAAAGTCAAATGGCCCTTCATTGGCCATTCTAGAATTTTATGTAATCTAAAAGAGTGCAGTAATTTCTCCAGTGGGAGGAAATCAATAACGTCCCATGAACTAAATTACTTTTGGTTAAAATAGTCTTTTTGGCTCAGTTCTGTATTTGTTTTATCTGTGATCCCAGTATTTAAAACCTCTCTAATCCATCAACATCTGATTATTTGCACATAAGTTTTCATTGCAGTCTTAGCTGCCTCAAATCCATTCAGAGATAGATCTGATACAGACCACGAATCATAAAGAAAAAAAGTCATCGCAGCTCCACCTTGTCACTTCATCACTTGCTCCAGCCTCTTTATTCTCCTGAGCTTAAGCAGTTTCTCCCGTCCACCCAGCTTGCCCTGCTTTGTCTTCTTCCTCTTGCTCTTTTCTCACCAGTTCAGCAGCAATTCATTGAAACCCCTTGCAGCAACATCTCGGTAATGAATGGCTTTGGACTGTGTCTCAGTTTTAATATCAGAACTTGTCTTTTTCCATTCACTTATGATCCTAGACGTGGCAATCTGCCCCTGGCAATAAGGATAAGGAATTCACAGTCGTAGATCCCACCAACCTCTCTGCTTCTTAGGCTCAAATTCTGCCTGTAACAAAGTTCCTGGATGTTGTCTGCCTGCTGATTGGCCTCCTGGATTTCTGATGGAAAGAGAGATCCTTTTTCCATGCTCTATCTTTCACAACTCCCTAGTTACTCTGTGCTGTGTGCTCCAAGACAGACTGTTTGCTAAGACCACCCTGTTGATATTTGCAGTCACATCCTTCTGAATCCATGCTTTGTCTTCCAGAAAAAAACTTCCACACAGCCCTTAGAACTGAGTTTCCTCCTCAGGTCTTCTTTAATTCAGGGAACATCTGTGGTTCCAAGACCCAACCCATTTTCAGACATCTTATTCATCTGCAGTTAACAAGGGTTCTACCTAATCCCATCCTAATTTATGATCCATGAGATTCTCAGAAATCTGCTTGCTCCGTTACTGGTTTTGTGGTAAATGCTAATCTGTGTTGTGTGTGCTTGTGTTTAGTCGTTCGGTTGTGTGTGACTCTCTGTGACCCCATGGACTATAACCCACCAGGCTCCTCTATCCATGGAATTTTCCAGGCAAGAATACTGGAGTGGGTTGCCATTTCCTTCTCCACAGGATCTTCCCAACCCAAGGATCAAACTTGCGTCTCCTTCATGTCCTGCATCGACAGATGCTTTACCACTCTGCCACGTGGGAAGCCCCAAATGTTTACATATTGTGAGCTCATTTAAATATGTGTCTAGGAGAATATGGCTAGAGAATCTGATGCAAAATATTTAATATAAATTTTCTTCTAAAATCAAACATGTTGAATAACTTGGCTTATGCATTATTTTAGCATATACTGACCAATGACTTTTCTCTATCACCATGAAAAGCAACCAATAAGGGCATATCAGTCAAAGATTATGGGTTCAAATCATTCAACACCAGTAAATCAGGTGTTCTACCTGAATTTTTCTCCAGAGAGAAGATGGTAAATCTGCGAGCAACGAACTATTTTTGTTCAAAGTTACAAAGAGTTAATTAGTATGATTTCTTTTTATTTTGGCCATGCTTCATAGCATGCATGATCATAGCTTCCCAACCAGAGACTGAACCCAAGTCCCCTGCTTTGTAAGATGGATTCTTAACCTCTGGACCACCAGGGAAGTCCCACAATGATTGCTTTTCAATATTAATCTGCCTTACTAATTATCCTTCAACCCTGTTCCGCATCTCGGCAAAAACTCATCTGATAGATTTGGCCTTATGTGTCTAAGAGACAACTTCTGTATTCAGTTTACACCACTAGCACAGACCTTTCTCCCTAAGATCTGTAAATCCAACTGTCTTTTGCACAGCTCTCCATGCAAATGTCCTAAACATCGAAACCCAATCAAAGAAAACTCATGAGAATCTCTCAAAACATTTTTCTTCCTCCTCCTCAACTCCTTTTCTTAGTCAATGCTACCACAACCCATCCAGATACTTAAATCAAAAACTAGATCCCCCTGTCCCCACACCCCTGCCATGCACAGTCAGTCTGCAAATGTCCACTCCTGCTCTTTTTCATCTCGGGCCCTCTTCCCTTGCTCACTCCCTCTGCCTAAATCTAAGTTCCCTGGCCCTGGTCCCTGCCTTCCTTGACATGTCTTCTGTCCCATTGCCTGCATGATCTTTCTAAACCAAAATCTTGACACTCCTGTATTTAAAATATCTCAGTAGTTTCTTGTTCCTTATTGGATTCAGTCAGATTGCTTAGCTTGACATACCGAGTCCTCAGAGATCTGCCCCTGGCTTCCTTTTTTAGCTTCATCTTTTCTCGATTCCCCAATAACACATTACTCTTCAACATCTTCTAATGGGTTAAGCTGTCCCTAAAAATGTCATACTATTCTCTCATCTCAGAATGCTCTTGTTCTGCCCTCTTACTTGGCGAAGTTTTATTCTGGATTCCAAAACCCATCTCAGATGTACGTTTTCCGGATGCCTTTCTGATCCCCTCCTGACTGTGAGCTCCCAGTGGGAACAGGCTGTGATCTGCCTTCTGTGTCTCTCCATGCTTTTGCCCACCAGCAGGGGGGCCCTTCTTCTACTCCTTTAATGGTTCCAGCTTGTTTTCTCTCTGATGTGGATAGAACTACATGTTGCTAAAAGACACCAAATGTTTAGTCACTGAAAGTAATCTGCATACAATTTTAAATCAATAGTCTCTGGGTAAGAGGCTTGCTTTCTTATGAATACGGAGGCATGGACTTCATGACAGATATTTTCTCACTAACAAAAAAGCCATTAATGTTGATTGGAGCTTCATTCCTGATAACTGGAACTGGCCAACTGAGGTCATACTTTGTTTTAATATATTTTATTTCTTATAAACTAGGAATGAAACAAGTCAGATGTCTTGTATTCATTTATATTTCCTCATTGGTTTCATCTCAAAGAATAGAGGAAAATTCAGCTGTGGAATACATGACTCCCCCCCCCCGCCCCCCCCCCCACTTGTTCTCTTTCTTTTGTTATAAGTATTTAACTGGGGAGCAAGCTTTTTTCAGGAATTGAAAGATAGCCTCAAGAAGCAAGAGACAAAATATTACCTTTAGGATGGAAATGCTATAGAAGTTGCCAGATTTTAGTCTTTAATCAAGATGTCATGCTAACTGTGCTTTGATTAAGTGTGGCATTATCCTGGGCTTTCTGTGCTTATCTTTCCATAGAATTAGGAAAATATTGTCCCATAATGGCAATCTGAAATGTGATGTAGCTAATGGCTCATCATTTTATGGGCAATGTTGTTATCAATAATTATGAAAGCAGTTTTGGAAACAATGGTTTTGAAATATTAACTTAGATTGATTTTTTAATCCATGCAATACGAAAATTAACTAAGAAATACCAGTGTCCTGATACCAGGGTCTTGATTCATCTAAAAGTACATATATTTTGGTTAAGTGGAACTATTCTGCAAATCTTACTTCTGATTCGTTCAACTGAAAAAATAAAAATAAGAATGAAATTCAGAATTAACCATAAAATGTCATCTTATTTTGAATTTTCTTGTTTTCAGATTTTAATTAAATATGTAAATAAATGTTTTGCCAAAGAGTCTGCTAATATCCTAATGTTGAATAGTTCTTATTTGCTGCTGCTGCTGCTGCTGCTGCTGCTAAGTCGCTTCAGTCGTGTCCGACTCTGTGCGACCCCATAGACAGTAGCCCACTAGGCTCCTCTGTCCCTGGGACTCTCCAGGCAAGAGTACTGAAGTGGGTTGCCATTGCCTTCTCCAATGCATGAAAGTGAAAAGTGAAAGTGAAGTCTCTCAGTCATGCCCGACTCCTAGCAACCCCATGGACTGCAGCCTACCAGGCTCCTCCATCCATGGGATTTTCCAGGCAAGAGTACTGGAGTGGGTTGCCATTGCCTTCTCTGAGTTCTTATTTAGGTAGAAGAAAATCAGAATTATTTAACCATTACAATCCATTTACTCTATATCCCTTTTTTATTTGCATATTTAGAAAAGTAACTGTTATGAGGTTTATGTGGCAACATTTTATACAATTAATTATATCATTCATGTAACTTTTCTCTGAACTGCTATTGAGGTTAGGAGAAAACCAGTTGAATTATACTTTATATTCACAGTGAGAATGTACACTATTTAGGAAGAACAACATCATTTTGCATTGAAGCCAATGACTCTGTCATTAATCTTAGAATCTGTCCTTAAAGCTACTGAAAATAAAGAACTCATGGCCTTGGGTCAATTCTGAAAGTTTTCAAAGAATAACTTCTAGTGGCCTTTGTCTGAGGCCAGTGAATTATATTAAACTTTCCCTGATATTGTTAGAATCTGACATCTGATTGTCCTTTAAAAGCATGGCAGAAACCAATATAATATTGTAAAGAAATCATCCTCCAGTTAAAAATAAATAAAAAAAGAAATGGTACAAAAATGAATCACAAAATCTGTGAATAAATCTTGTGTCAACTGTATTAAACAATTACATATGCAGTTTAAAAATAGGATGGAATTATAATAAATGATACATTTTCAAAAATTAAAAATATATTCTATATGGTGAACTCTTCCCAATGTACATCCCAGCTGACAAGACAAGGTCTGATTAAGGTTGATCACATTAAAGCCTTTAAGATAATTTGCCCCACTGAGAGTCTAACAGCATTAGCAAAATAATTCAATAAGGAACCATTACATTTCCTATCCTATAATTAAAATTTTATTATACAATTAAACATATGAAATGGTTTATGTAAAAAAAATTTCAGAAAAGAAATCCTGAACACCAATTAAGGCATCCTTAGTGGGATTATCCTGGTTATCCAGATGAGAAATCCATAGATTGCATCAAGTGATAGGAGTTTGTTACAAGAATCCAGCACAGGATTATATCCATTAGATTCTCAGAGCAAGGACTGACCTTAGCAAGAGCTGGACCTTGGAATTTTTTACTCTGAGAATCGATATTAACATGACTCAGCTACTCCACATTACTCTCTTCAGGGTTTACTATTACCTGGCTTATTTAGTCTCTATTCTGTTTCTTAGTGTATGCTGTCTCAAAACTTTGGCTTCCTCATAATTCCAGGGATCCTGGTTCTACATCGTGACTTCTGTCATTTCAGTGCCTTCTAACAACTACCTCATTCTCTTGCTATAAAACGTTCACAGAGAGGAGATCTGATAGTTTAAACTCATCTTTCCATGTCAACCCATACCGCTGGCCTCACGTGAATTTGCTCTCCTTGGAGCACTTAGCCACTGAAATCCTGCCTCCTTAGTCACCATGCCAGGCATAAGATACCTTTTGCTTTTGTTTTCTGGAGAAGGAAATGGCAACCCACTCCAGTATTCTTGCCTGGAGAATTCCAGGGATGGTGGAGCCTGGTGGGCTGCCGTCTATGGGGTCGCACAAAGTCGGACACGACTGAAGCGACTTAGCAGCAGCAGCAGCAGCTTTTGTTTTCACAATGTAACTACAGTCTTGTTTTGACCATTTCTCAAAGACTCTTAATTCTGTTGTCTTTTATTATATCAAGGTGTTATAATGGTCCTACTGAAACAATTCTTCATTTGAGTTCAGACACTCTTCATCTTTTTCCATTTTGGGAGTAAATTAAAAAAAATTTTTAATGCTCCCTGAGATATTAAAAAATAGCAAATTTGATTATCTGAGCATTCAGAGACATCTTGTCATCTTACAGGATTTACTCTGTGCAACTTTAATTGTAAATGTGGAAATCCATAGTGATAACACTATTTTAGTCCTTTTATAATCAAAAAGGAAAAATCAGGTAAAAGTACTTATATTTTTCAAAGACTAAGCCTAAGGATCTATAATTTGTCAACTGTCACTCGGTGCCTTGGGACAGAAGTTTGCAAACTTGTTATGAAAAGGAGAGGTAGTACATATTTTAGGCTTTGTAGGCCATCTGTTCTCTGTTGCAATTAGTCACCTCTGCCATCGTAACAGAAAAGAAACTGTAGACAGTAGATAAATGAGTTGGTATGGGTGTGCTTCAATAAAACTTTATTTATGCACATTGAAATGTTAATTCATTTAAAATTTTCACATGTCATGAAATATCACTCTTCTTTTGATTTTTTTCTTACCATTTGAAAAAGTAAAAACAATTAACTCAAGATGATATAGAAACAGGCTACAGGTCTGATTTGTCATCGGTAGTCCAGGAAACTAAATAGCTTTCAAAGCTCTAGGGAAAGTTAGGTACACATTTGTGCAGATTAAGGAAACAGTATTATTGGATTCTTTTTATTAAGCTTATTTTAAATTAATCAAACATAACCTAATAGTAACCATATTCTACCATTCAATCTTACTGTATAATTGTTCTATTAATATAGTTATTAGTGTCATTTTATCTTTATTCCAGGTTATTTGAGACACTCCAGTCCCTGTTTTGGTCAATATTTGGGCTTATCAACTTATATGTGACCAATGTCAAAGCACAGCACGAATTCACCGAGTTTGTTGGGGCCACCATGTTTGGGACATACAACGTCATCTCTCTGGTTGTCCTGCTTAACATGTTAATAGCTATGATGAATAATTCTTACCAACTTATTGCTGTAAGTTGAATCACTCCCCTCCTAGAATGTGTTGTTAGTTATACTCCACCCTATTATAATTGGTAATACAATCTGTAACTGCTATGAATGAAACAAATCAGAATTATAAATGGACAATGTGATATTTATAAGCACTCTTACCATACTTGGCTATATACTAATTTAATTTTTCATATTACATGTGATTATACTAAATCTAACCTGCGAGGCAATCATTGGCTATGGCGAGCAATAGGTGAGGTATGGGCTATGAACAGGCAACTCATCTCTATATAATGCCCTTTGGGTTTTGCATTCTCTCGCCGTCTAATCTACAATCTTCATAAAAGCAAACTCATACCAGCTTTGCAAGGTACAAGTGCTAGCCCAGAGAGGAAGCTGAGTGAAAAAGCACAGGATTTTGTTTCTTAAAGCCCAGAAAAGAGTCATTGAGGAGTAACACTGGATGCTGCAGCAGAATATACAATACCATACGTGTTTATTTGAAACTCTAGAGTGCAAACAGCTTAGCTTATTTATTCATTCATTCAATAAAACCTTATTAAGCTCTTATTCTGTTGCCAGGGATGGTCCTAGGAACTAGAAATATTGCAATGAATAAGAACAACAAAGCCCTTTATCCCTTTGAACTTGCATACTAGTGATCTGTGTCTGTGGCCATTAAAAACAGTGATAGAACAAATCTGTATTGGAATATATATCTTAAGACTTAAATATATATCTTAAGACTTTCATATGTATACTTTAGACAAGTAGCATCTTATAAGAATAACTATAGGTTGCCCATTTACTCCATAAATAACTGCAATTATATTGCATCTTTGAGTCTATTGCTAATTCTCTGGGATGTCATTATTGTTATTTTTAGAAACAGCACTCCTAATTTTAATTAAACTCTCTTTATGGAAGCAAGACGCCTGTCACAGATGAAAACCTGCCTAAGACATTAAGAATAAATGAATTTTATTTACGAATTCCCAGACTGAAGTATTCCCACTGGATATACTTAGGCCCAGGGCTTTCCAGGTGGTGCAGTGCTAAAGAATCCACCTGCCATTGGAGGAGATGCAGGAGAAGTGGGTTTGAACCCTGGGTTGGGAAGACCCCCGGGAGAAGGATATGGCAACTCCAGTATTCTTGCCGGGGAAATCCAGTGGACAGAGGAGCCTGGAGGGTTGCAGACAGTCAGACACAACTTAGTGACTAAGCAACAACAATGGCAAGATGAGTAGCAGTGATGACACTAGCCTGGAACTTTCTACCTTCAGTTTTTCCAATCACTAGATGGTTTAATATTGTTACAGACCGTTTCAGAATCCCAAGCCTTGAGCTAAGGAAAAGTCTGCTTTGTGACCGCAGTAACAGAACATAATGAAGTCGGGATAATCCTTAACTTGTGACTCCCTGGGAATGAGAAGGAGCAGAAACTACTCACAGGCCAACATTTCACTTGTGTGACTGCCTTTTTATGACCTCATTTATTTTACTCATTTCTACTCTCCATGGCTACAGCAAACAGTATCTACTTCCCTTCATTAATGCTTCTTTAGAAAGATAGGGAAGGAGATAGGAATGGGAGAGAAGAGACAAAGGGAGGGAAGCTACAGCTTCTGAGGATCTATCTATCCATTCATCCAATCAGATGTCTGCTAAGAAACAATGAAGACCATGCATTTTCTAGACATGGTGAAGCCCGTTGAAAGCACACTCTGTCCAGTGTTTAGACTAAAATCCACATTATTCAGAGGAGAAATGTATGCAAACAATGTATGCACTCATCAGCACACAGCAATTTAGAAATATTAGAATGAAGCATAGTCTAATTTTTCCTACTCTAAAACGCGAGGGTTTTAAAAATAATATTGGATTGGCCAAAAAGTTCATTCGGATTCTTCCATAGCATCATGCAAGAAAACCCTAGCAAACTTTCTGGCCAACCCAATATTAACGGGTTAAGATGATCTATTTTGAATTTGTATGTATGCCCAGTTTCTGCCACCTCCTACTTTCCAGATTTTCTGCTTAAATAAGATTTGTGGCTAATTTAAGAGGAGACTGACTGCCCCATATCTAATTGCCACAAATGTTCCTAAGTTTTTCCAGGCAATTAACAAAGTGAAATCATTAATAAACAATCAGGGAGAATACCTCAGGCTTGTGGGTGGTCACTAGACATACTCTTATCTGGTACTGTTTGGCCAAGGTTATGTCAAGGTTCAATGCTGTGTCAAAGGCCTGTTGTATATTTGAGGAACTGCTGAATTTATGCCTGTTGCTTAAAGGTGGACAAGGTTTATTCAAATGGGAACATATCAAGTAAGAATTTTCCCGAAAACAACAGAAGTATGAGCCGTGGGCATCTACCTAGGCAAGGTGTCAAGGCCTTGGGAAGACATAAAGCCCTGCTTGAGGCTAGAATCTAATGAAACTGAGCTAATGTAAGCCTACATGCATGAGAAATGAAGGTTCATCTTCAGGGCATTCATCTCCAGTCTCTTTAACATGGAATTATTTTAGCTTTCTGTTTCCTAGAAGAGGAAAGGATGAAAAGTGACAAGAGAGTTGTGAGTCCTTTTTAGGCTAAGCCATTGTCTAAAGTATTAACGTTCCAAGAGCCACTCCAAAGTCAGGCTACAGTCTCTCTGTGAGGTTTACCTCACCTTATTAAGAAACCTGTCAGCGCTTGTCATTTTCTCCTGTTCAGGACCATGCGGATATAGAATGGAAATTTGCTAGAACAAAGCTTTGGATGAGTTATTTTGAAGAAGGAGGTACCCTTCCTACCCCCTTCAATGTCATCCCAAGCCCCAAGTCTCTCTGGTACCTGATCAAATGGATATGGACACACCTGTGCAAGAAAAAGATGAGAAGAAAGCCAGAAAGTTTTGGAACAATAGGGGTAAGACCACAGGCTGTTGGTATTGCTGTTTTGTGTGTGTGTGCACTTGAGTATGTTTGCATTCTTTATGAATATGTCTGCATTTTAGCCTTTTTGTTCTCATTGGTTGCATTCAGTGAACATCTATTCCACAGTTATTGTGTCTAAGGGGCTTCCCTGGTGGCTCAGCAGTAAAGAATCTGCCTGCAATACAGGAGACACAGGGACACAAGTTCAATCCCTGGGGCAGGGAAGATCCCCTGAGTAGAAAATGACAACCCACTCCAGTATTCTTGCCTGGGAGATCCCATGGACAGAGGAGCCTCACAGGCTACAGTCCATGGGGTCACAAAAAGTTGGACATGACTGAGTGACTAAAAATAACAACATTATGTCTCAGAAACTGCCTGATTAACTGTGGTTCACTATGGTTTAACAGACCCGTTTCCTCCACTGAGGGTGGTCACTATTACTTTAATATGAACCACATTGTACATTTCCTAGACCCAGCACTCAAGGTTCGGGAAACTAGCCCATTAATTTCTAGTTCTATTCAGAATTATAACCTCAGGTTACTTTCAGCATGACTGATTCATTGTTTGTTTCTCTGGATTGTAAGGGAATTGTCTGTTTCAATCACCTCATATTCTCACTGCCTAACAGACACCCCTGCACAGAACACAGAATGCTTGACAAAAAGTTTTCATTTCAGTGACTGAACAACTATTATAACTTAAAAATGCTGTCCCATATTCAAGCGCAGTGATTTCAGAATCTATTCAGTTGCTCAACATTTTGCTTCCACCCCCAGTTATATTCAATACCAAGAAGCTGTGTTTGTAAAAAAATATAGGACTATGCAGAGCCATGCCCCTGTTATACTGGAATATTATACTTCCCTAAGGACATTTCTTTCGTATTGGAAAGCAAGAGCTCAAACAACTCCAATAGAAAAGCCATGGATTTAAACTTTTCCAACCAAACCACTGACACAAGTCATTCTTCATTTCTTTCTCACTCAAGTTTCCTCATTTTCAAAGTTCTCATAGTGATGTTTTAGAAATTGATACTGTAGCATTCAGTAGTCACTTGGGTATTCTCAGAGAAATTGCCGTGGAAGTATTCTAATATGCCCTTCTGTTAGAATTATCAAGTGATGTCAGTCATTTAATTAAAGAATTAACTCATTTTTAATTTTATTTAACTGAGTTTGTGACTGCTAGTTATGCCCTTAGTGATCCTTCTTACTGATGAACTTCATTGCCTACCAGGCATTGTTCTCAGCATTGAGCGGTTCTTTCTCTCCTGAAAGTGGCATCGATTGTCCTGTCATCTCTAATTCTAAAGAGAAATTGACAGGCAGGGAAGTAAAGCAAACGGGTAGTTAGGAGAGGCAGTTATAGTCTTTCCTAGAAACCATCACTCCATGAACTTGGAATTTGGGCATCTGTCTGATCTTGGAAATGGAAGTCAGATTATGATGAAGACTTATCTTTCAATCCTCATACTAATTCATAGATTTTATCACTGATTTTTTAATTTTTCTCTTAAAAATAAGTTGAATTTATTGAAAAATATGGTTGTAAAATAAATATAATGATTTGGATTTAACAAGCAATTACTGTACATTTTCCACATACCAGGAGATGAGTTAGTAATTAGAGGTGGGCAGAGGTATACGAAGGTATGGTTTCCATTCTTGAGGGCCTCGATTTTAATGTGAGAGACACAATATGAGAATATCTTACTATAATACGTGTTACATGATGTATTTAACATGACTGTGTAGTTATATCCATGATGTCATGAGAACAGCACGGGAAGTAAGTCATGTTTTTCCTGAGAAAAACAGAAAAAGATTTCAGAGATGCCAAACTCTGGCTGCCTCCCTTCCATGTCAAAATAGACTTGTCCTTTTTCTCATGTTATTCTTAAAATTGGTAAGAAATTGATTTAATCAGTCCTCCAAAATATATTAATTATTAGTACTACCTTATTATGCTTTCTCTCATAGCAGTATTTCAACTGAAGAAGACTTTCTGGGACCCAAAATAAAAGCCGTACACAAAAGAAATTTGTCTTTAATATTTTAACTTTAGGCTATAGCAGAAGGAATCTTGGGTTTTAAGATGCCATGGAACTTGCAACAAAATACAGGGCCCTGCTCTAATATTTTAAGAGATCCATCTGTGCAGCCACCAAAATAATGGAGGACCACTCTAAGAATTTGACTTCCAGCTCTCTCTCCCGTCCCCCAGAATCCTCCCACTGTTGACATATTTTTAGGACTACATCACCATCATTTCTTAGATGCAAAGAGGAGCTTAACATTGACTTGGGCTTTCCTATGAAAGCAGTGATTCAAAAGGTAAATGGCATAAGTGAAAGAACATTCTCCTCTATACATTCCTGTCAGAAAAGCTCATTTCTATTTCTGTCTCTATCTCTAAATTTGAATATTTTGATCCAAGTTGATGCACAACAAGATAATTCACCATTAATTCTGACCTCAAACCATTCTCTTTTCCCTAGCCATGTAGTTTCTTAACTTTTGGTAATGGATATCCTGTGCTTTGGGAATTTATGACAAAACTGCACCCATATTGGGAGTTGTCTCTCTTCTCTCCATTCTCATCCTGTCCTCAATCCTGCCTCTTCTCTGCTAAGCTGATGCTTTGGACAAGCACCAACCTAATCAAACTCAATGCTATACATTTACTTTTGTCTAGACTGCACTTCCAGAAGGAGAAGGCCGTATCTTGGTTTTTGTACTCTTAGTTGAGTTTTATACATTTAGATATTAGATGGAAATAGGTCATATGTATTATTTGTAAAGAAAACCATAAGGTAAATAAAAATTAATAAAGTTATGATATTAATGGAGGAGTTAATGGTAAAGAGTCCACCTGCAGTGCAGGAGACCTGGGTTCCATCCTTGGGTCAGGAAGATCCCCTGGAGAAGGAAATGGCAACCCGCTCCAGTACTCTTGCCTAGAAAATCCCATGGACAGGGGAGCCTGGTGGGCTACAGTCCATGGGGTCGCAAAGAGTCAGAAGCGACTGAGCACAGCACAGAGCTAAATGAGAAAGTAATTCCAAAAGGGAGTGCTGTGAATTCATTTCAATTTGGTTAATCCACCTGATAGTCCATTGTGTAGACAGATGAAGATGAGGAGATAGACACATCCATTAACTAAAAGGTGACTTTGAAGTACTGTTGGCAGTCACTTTGTGTAACAAAGCTTAGAAGATTGCTTGACATTTCAGAGGGACCTTAGAAATCAATTAGCTCAACTATTTCCTTTTAGAAAAAAGAGCTCTTTTACCTTGGGCAGTGTTTTAGGTGACAGAGCTGGGGGAAAAAAAATGGGTCTTAGTGTTCCTGTTCCCACAAGCTTTCCATCACCCTCTCTCGCTTTCCTGGGAACGCTGATGACCTTCCACAATACCTTCCATGCATGTCCATCTTTTGGTTTCTCTCAACAGCTTTTGCAGATCCCACCACTGTTTGTCTTTTAGATTCCCCTCTCCCAAAGCCCTTGGTTTACAAGCTGGACTATCTTCTGCTCTTATTTCTTGATTCACATTTTGGAATCAGAATTTTGAAGCTGACTGGGTGGTAGAGTTTATGCATTCTCAGAGGCATTTTCTCTAAACCGTCCCACTTGTGAGTTGCATACTTTTGTAACCAGCAGCCACCTGAATGTCACGCTGCTGCTCCTTCCCTTCAGGCATGAAACCCCTGCATGCTCTGAGGGCTACTGATTGGCCATGGTCTAGGAGTCCATCATTGGTGATCTTATCTTGTATGGCCTCTGGGTAATGCTGATATTAGACTAGCCCTGAAAACACATTAACTTTTTTTTTTTTTTTAATCTTTGGACTTCCTTTTATGGGTGACTAGGAATTCCAGGTAAATTAGCCTTTCATTTGGAATGTTTTATGGGAGAAAGCAGAAATGAAGCAGAAATGCTTCATTGAGCAACACTTTTGGGAAGCAAGCCCAGGAAGGAGAGATGCCTTGTTTCTGGGAAATCAAGAAAATCCTACCAAGGAGGCAGCCTATTGAAAGTATAATCATAAATTAAGCAACATTTTATAGCTTCTGGCTTTATAGTATAGGTTTTTCTCTTACCAGTCGAATTTTAACACATTTTATCAGCAAATACCCTTCTCGGTGTTAAAACACTGGTTCTCAAACTTTAGTGTGTCCTAGAATCATCAGAGATTTCCATTTTAACAAGCACTTCCAGCTTGTAACTTTAATTAGAAATTCCTGTTTAAAAAGGCACTGGCATCTAGCTCAGCTTTTTAAACTAAAAGCCATTGTTTGCATTGGTTGTCCAAGAGGTCTAGATTACTTAATTCAAGCAAAAAGATATTGGAGCAATAAGACTTCTCCAGGGTTTAATTAATATGAAACAATTTTCATGCTATAGACAGGTTTCCAAACAGAATACTTAAGTTGGCAATGTATTGAACCAAAAAAATACTAGGTCTTTTTAACCAAATCATTAAAAAATGATCTTAACCTCTTTAGTTCTGTTTCCACTTTCTCGTTTTCTCTGGGGCAGCTAGTGAGGAGAACATGAAACACCATCTCTGTTAGGGTCACTTAGCATCACTCAGCTCTGGGACTGCAGATGGTTTCCTCATGCCTGCCCAGTTGCCACAGAAATATATTCAGTTAAGTCACTGCTTGGGAATCTGGACAAGTGACTAGGTTAATACACCTATCATTACTAAAGGACAAAGGCTAACAGCCCTTGCTTTTCAGAACTCATTTTTTTAAAAATGAGAATCATTAAAATGTATTTCCCCTTAATCTTCATGACTTTCTGTATGCCTACCAACAAATGTTACAGATATGACCGTGTTCACCCATGGGTACCTGTGAATTCCTAATCTACTGTGGTAAGATTTGCCAAGACATTTTAATTAAATGTTCTTTCCCAAGTGGGAATCTAGAGGACTGAATTTCTTCTCAGTATTTCAAGAGTGAGATCCTGAATACTTGCTGGGACAAGGCAACCTTCAGCATTTTATATCATTTGCTTTTATATGCTTAGAAAGTGTGTTTATGGAGAACAATATGTATACCCATCAGGAAATGAACCACACTGCCATCTCTACAGAGAGATCATAGCCTGCAGCGACCCCTTGCTTTTTCACTTTTTTTTTTTTAAAATAAGAGTACAGACAGTTGCCCCTCTTTAGGGATTCACTGAGCAAAACAGAGAATAAAAGGCATAATTCATGGGCTTAAAATCAGTGATAGAGCCAAACTAGAGTGGGAATGAGAGAAAACAGCGCTGACAATGGACTGTAGGGAACCGAGCTTGGTGAAGCGAGCCTGACGTTCCACTGTGTGGACCCGGAGAGAAGCAGAGATAGAGAGTGAGAAAATGTTACCACGAATTCCCTCGAGCCCTTTCTTTCAGAGCTGCAGAGCTCTGCTTGCTCTAAAGCAACCTGACACTTCTGTTGAAATCAGAGTTATCTCTGTGTAGCAAAGGTTTTTTCTCACTAGCTGATCCTTTCCTTTATCATTATCTCTGTGATCCAAATACTGCCATTGTCTTGTCCTAACAAATCAGGAGGAACTTGGAAAGGAAGAGGTCTGCCAAGATGGCAGCCGGTGTGTCCTGGGCACTTGCATAGAAAGCCATCCTGCCAAGGAACATTCTCTACACCTTGCCAGACTTTGGGTAGAATTCGCCAAGAAAACTCCCATCTTAAAGTGCACATCTCTCTCGAAAATAATTTTCCTAGACATCCAGTCAAGGAAGGAAGATTCCTGATCCATCATATGGCCCATTTTTCTTATCTTCAACATAACAGCAAATCAACTTAATTTATTTTAGAAAAAGCTGCCAAATGCAATTCCACAGATTTTTCGTTGTTGTTTTAGTTGTGTCCGACTCTTTTGCGACCCCATGGACTGTAGCCCGCCAGGCTCCTCTGTCCATGAGATTTCCCAGGCAAGGATACTGGAGGGGGTTGCCATTTCCTTCTCCAGGGGATCTTCCTAACCCAGGGATGGAACCCGGGTCTCCCCAGTCTCCTGCACTGCAGGCGGATTCTTTACCACTGAAATTTCTCAGTAGCATGAACTCATTCACAGAAAATTTCTTTATTCCCAACAGGTCTACCATGCTGTCATTCTACCTAGTCATTAGTTTTCTTTTATAAAAAATAGAGAACCGTTAGTCATTGCAGATCACTTTATCAAAGTTTAACATGACTAGCTTAAAAAAAACTCACTACCTCTTACGCACTTAGGTACTTTTTAAATGAAATGGCCTTTGTTATACTGCTTTTATAAACACAAATTGGTCCATTCTATTCTTGGTCATTTCCAGTGATAATAGAGTAAATCCTTTTGAAGTTCAGCTGAACTTTACCCAACAAAGGGGTTGCAAACATGGTACTGTTGGTGGCAGCTCTATTTTATAAGCAGTAAATGATGTCACCAGTTTCCAAAAATTATCATTATGTTTATGGCAAAGAATGCCTACATTATGGATTGAAGTCTTGTGTCTTTGAAAATAAGATCTTTGGAACTCCTAATCTCATAATAGTAATTAATGGTCAATAAGTATTGGTGAATTCATTTCTTTCATTTTGTTTTTAGTGTTCAGAAGATGGTTGACTGCATCCATTCTTACCTTCCTAGGTTACTGAAGTTCAATTGGCTGATATAATCTCACAAGACTAAAGACTGTTTTATAGTATGACCATCTAGGTGTGGAAACAGATTGGTTGGCAAAAACAATTAACTGTAAACTTGGGTTATGATATTGAATAACTCCTGATAGTTATCACAGTAAAATTTTTTATGTTCTTTCTTTCTGCCAGACTATTTTGCTTAAAATTCAAAAAATAATTTTTCCAGAAAAATAAATCTGGAATTATCTTTTAAAGTATGATCTTTGATCTTTTTGTATTTGAATTACAATTTCAAATTTCCTATATGAGTGAGTTTCTACAGAAGGGAAGACAGTTGTGCTCTTTTTAGTATTAAAATAAGGTGAAAAGTGAAAGTCACTCAGTGGTGTTTGACTCTTTGTGACCCCATGAACTGTAGCCTACCAGATTCCTCTATCCATGAAATTCTCCAGGCCAGAATACTGGAGTGGGTAGCCTTTCCCTTCTCCAGGGGATCTTCCCAACCCAGGGATCGAACCCATGTCTCTCTCATTGCAGGAAGATTCTTTACTATCTGAGCCACCAAGGAAGCCCAGGCATCATGATAGTTTTCACTTATTATTCATAATTCTCTGATTCTGTCATCCTTAGTTTTAGTTTTACTTTAAGAAAATTTAAATTTAAATCATGGCTTCAAACTACTTTCTGACTATTTTAATTGGCTTTTTAACGACTAAACTAGAGAAATGTTATAGAGCCCCAAGATAATAAAAATTGAGTCTACTAAATTCTGTACTAAATTCAGTGTTTCTATTTACTTAAATCATCGAATATGATCTCCTGTACAATGTTTCCAATGAGAGTGCTAAAGAAGTTAGTGTACAGCTGCATTCACACTCAAAGTCTTTGTGTTCTCTTAAAGTCAAGGAGATCTGGAAGGCATGTTTCCTCCCAGAAGTGCTTTTTCCCTTAGATTTCAGCTGATCTGTTTCTCAACAGGAGTCACATACCTCCATCTTGTGGCCCATTCATAAAGTTCCCACATTTTTTTTTTTTTTTGAAGATGTTCTAATTTTGTATGAAGTTTCAAATTTCCCAGTCCTATAATTAATACCATAATCATTTGAAAATCTGTTTCCTAAGAGTCATGTAAAATTGAATGGTTTTCCAATCATTAGTGGCCTTTACAAAGTGAAGCATTGTCTCATCTGTTTCTGAAAGTCACTAACAGTCATGAAACACAAATCCATTCTAAAGGCCAACAAAAATGCCAACTTCCCCTATTTACCTTAAACAGAGAAAAGGAGTTTCTTTTAAATTGTCTGATTTTTTTTCTAGTATCATTTCACAGTGATATATGCACAACTCTTTTCAAAATTCCATTTTATCAGCCTCTGATTAAGTATTTACTAGGGAACAAGATCAAAAGACTTATTTAAACCCAAGATACATTATCTCTTTTGCTTTTTCACAATTTATCAAATTCATTTCTTTGTAATAGAAGTATACTTGTTTTTACACTACTTTGGCCAGTTTTCTTCCTTAAGAATCAATGCTGATATTTGACACGCATAAAATTAAGATTGTATTAGGTTTTTTTCTAGCATCTTTAGAATACTAGTGAAACCTGAAAATATATACTTTATCATTTATTATTTAACTCAATTTACAATAGACGTTTTTAGTCATTAAACATCTTTCTCTGTTTTATACTCCATAATCATTGCTCCATGCTAACCCAAGCTCTGCTCCCAAAACATTCTGATCCCTTCAGAATGATAGCAGGGACTTACATTTATTTTAAAAAATTAATGAACCCTATCTTTGAGCAGAATCTTTTATTTTGATAAATTCAACCATCTAATTCAAACAGCAATTTCCTCTTGATGTATATCTGCTTGAAATTAAGTATTGGGGAATTCATTGTCTAACAGTGTTTCTGATTACACATTGTATATCATGGCTAAATTCTTAATGTGACTATGTTGACCTTCAGATTGTTATAACACTACCTTTTCAGTCTATCAAATTTTAATATTTGACATTTAATTTGTGTTTGATACCTCCAACCTGTGTCTCTTAGCATCGTTTCAAATGGAGTACACACCAACTATGATGACCTAATTCTCCTAATCTTATATTAAAAGAACGATCTTGCCATCATTGTTTAATTATTCTATATATTAAGTACCATAGGAATTATAGCCTTGCACTGTGTTGTTTTGGTTCATTCATTCTTTTGATTCGAGTAAGGCGCTCTCTCTAGCTGTTGTCCCTTGCCCAGTAAAATTCCCACTTTGCAGAAATGAGGGGAATGATATCCTTAATTAAAAGAACCAGGAATTACTTTACAGAATGGTAAAATATGACTGTAACTGAAAGGTAACTGTCCCCTTCTTTTTTAGAGGCGAGCTGCTGATAATTTGAGAAGACATCACCAGTATCAAGTAAGTTATTTTTATATCTTGCAACCTACACTAAAATAAAGCACAATCCCCTCTTTTGAACTGACTCTGGAGAGATCATATTTATGCACTGAAGAGCAATTCTCTCATTTTCTAATGCCTCAGGAAGTTATGAGGAACCTGGTAAAGCGATACGTTGCCGCAATGATTAGAGATGCCAAAACTGAGGAAGGTTTGACAGAGGAGAACTTTAAGGTAACCACTTTCATCCTTGTCACTAAGAGGTGGATTCTACAGAGTGTGGAGCAGGGCAGCCCATTTTAACTCAGAGCTGGAAATGGGGGTCGTGTGTTCCGAGCAAGCCTTTCTGTCTTCTTCTTTTTCTTTTTTTAATTCAAGCCCTACTGAATTATTTTTTTTAAGTGGTAAAATTTCTTTCCAAAATACACTGCATTCAAACAGACTTAATCTGAAAGATCGAGGAGACTTATTTGGACAGAGAAAATCCTAGTGCCTTGTGGCATTCTGATTACTGATCTCAGCCACAGGTTTTTTTAAACTTTGATTTGATTTCTAACCCTGAAACATTTAGTAACCAATGGTCTGAACACAACAAAAAACCTTCTTTGTGTTCTGCATGACTTTGCTAGAGGAAAATTTAAGGTTTGAGCTTGATTGGAGCTCACAAATGTAGTTTTTCTCCCTGAGTTGTTGTTGTTGTTGTTTAATTCTATCAGAGTCAAAAAGGTAGAATACGTGAAATACATAGTTCTTATCTCATGGTATAAAATGCCTTTGTTACTCTGCATGGGTTGTTAGGAAGTCTCCAGACAAGAATACTGGAGTGGGTAATGATTCCCTTCTCCAGGGGATCTTCCAGACCCAGGGATAGAACCTGGGTCTCCTGCATTGCAGGCAAATTCTTTACTGTCTGAGCCACCAAGGAAGCTCCAGGGATTTTGGACAACTGACTAAAAGTCAATAAGATCTTATAGGCAAAAACAAAAGAAACATATAAAAAAAACCCTATAGGAGACTATGACAAAGAAAAACAGTAGGCTTGACAGGGAATAAATATAAGCAGCCAATTAGGTAAGAAGAGAGATAAATTGCAAAACAAAGCACAGGTTAATAGTTGACTAGGATCCAAAATGTTCTCTGTAGCCACAACATCCAAATTTTGGAGTTAAATGATTCCTGACACTTAGAGTGATGGGTTGGAGGCAGGAGGCCACCCCAAAGCCCACCAGCAGGTTAGGACTGAGAATTCGGTTGTCCAAAAGGATGAAGGGATGAATCTAGGAAATGCTGTCTATTCACCAATTCCCAGGATTTAGTGGCTGACCCAGATGTTGAGAAAAAATCAGCTCCAGGGTAATAAACGATTGAAAGTAACTGCCAACTCTTGGAAGGGTAGACTCCACTTTAATTATTTAGTTTTAGATATCCCTGTGGACACCAAAATGTTCCAATATTCAAAATCTTGATAAAACAAACAAACCCCTACATCCCTGAGAGAATGTGAGATGACCTGAAAGCAGATGCATATTTTGGAGAGAAAGTATTTGAAACTGTAGTCCCAAAGAAACCCAGCATCCCCTGCTACAGAGCGATGGGAAAGAAAACTCTTACCCTTTCTTTTACATCAACCTTAGGAAGTCTCCTCCTTTCTACAGAACTGTGATAGGAGAATTAGGAGACATCAAATAGATACAAGTGCAGTGGAGAGAACTGACCGTTCTAAATGGAACCACAGCCGAGGGGACTCCTAGCTCCCAGAAACGAGTGAAGACGTGTCAGATCCATATGTGAAATGAGCAAATAACAGCTTCCTGGCTGTCGTCTATGGGGTCGCACAGAGTCGGACACGACTGAAGCGACTTAGCAGCAGCAGCAGAAACGTTTATTTGTTTAGGTCACGAACTAATTTCATCATTTTCCTTTTCACTTAGGAACTCAAGCAAGACATTTCTAGCTTCCGCTTTGAAGTCCTGGGGTTATTAAGAGGAAGCAAACTCTCCACGGTCCAGTCTGCCCAGGGCACGAAGGAGTCTTCTAACTCTGCAGACTCGGATGAAAAGAGTGATAACGAGGGTAGCAGCAAGGACAAGAAAAAGAACTTCAGCCTCTTCGACCTGACCACCCTCATTCACCCGCGGTCGGCGGCAATTGCCGCGGAACGACACACCATCAGCAACGGCTCCGCCCTCGTGGTGCAGGAGCCCCCGAGGGAGAAGCAGAGAAAAGTGAATTTTGTGACGGATATCAGACACTTTGGGTTGTTTCACAGACGATCGAAACAACACGCCGCCGCCGAGCGAAATGCAAACCAGATCTTCTCCGTTTCAGAAGGGGTGGCCCGTCAACAAGCTGAAGGACCCCTGGAGAGGAGCATCCAGCTGGAGTCCCGAGCTCTAGCTTCACGGGGTGACTTGAACATCCCGGGGCTCAGCGAACAGTGTATATTGGTAGATCATCGAGAAAGAAATACAGACTCCCTGGGTGTACAGGTGAGCAAGAGAGTGTGTTCATTCAAGTCAGAGAAGGTGGTGGTGGAGGACACGGTTCCCATCATACCAAAGGAGAAGAAACACGCGAAAGAGGAGGACTCGAGTGTAGACTATGATGCAAACCTCACAGACACCGTCACCCACGAAGACTATGTGACCACAAGGTTGTGATACTTGACCCGAGGAAGCGTTTCTCATCCGTAACACACATTTTCCATAGTGAGCTGGGTGGTGGGGGGAGATGTTTATCAGTGAATTAGCCAATGCTAACTTCCACTTTACAGCATTTATCAACTGGGGCATATTAACCGTGTCATGTTTAAATAAGGCAAAGGCTATCCCAAACCCTTGTTTTGTTACCCGCTTTTGCTTTCACAATTTGTTTTACAATTTTTGTTGTTGTTGTTGTTAATAAATAAATCCACCTTGTATTCTTGTACTGTTGCGATAACCCACAGGAAATTTTTAGCTCTTTTTCAATTTAAACAAAAGCAACTTACTACAGGTGGTAGTTGACTCCTATAATAAGATATTTTTATATGCAAAAAAAATGTAGCTGAAATAGTAGAGCTTTTCATAATTTTTCAGGGTCCCTAGAGATGGTTACTCATCAAGGACTTTTCACCAAGCCAGAAAGTTTGGCTTTAAAACACAAATATTATCCGATTATTTCTTAAGAACATGTAAATATCATGCATAGTTTAAGTAAACAAGTCTCCTCATGGAATCAAGATCGAGCTCTTAAAATGAAAGTCAGGTATACGTTCTAGAGTTTTATGGTGTCCAGTTTTTGCTCTCAGTAGGTAGAAGAAATGTTTGTCCTTAATACATGTTGATGATTTTTAATGTTTTGTCAGAAAATAATTCTTAAGTTTGTTTTTTAATGACCTTTTTCAGTCTCACCTGCAAATTATATAAGTATGAGGCTTTGTGAATAAAGAGAATTTCAAAAATGTGGCCAAAGATCTCAGTGCCAGAAAAAAATAACAAAGTACAACATCTTAAACAAAGCAAGATGATTGCAGGTTCATAACATTCAGGTGAAAATGAATTTTTTCTAATAATCTAAACCTAAGCAAAGTTACATCCTGTTTTTAACCAGTGCAACATAATTCAAAAGACGTACAAAAACCTAGTAGTTTCCTCTACTTTCCCCCAGTGACTAGTATTTCTTTAAAATTAAAATCACTCTAAAATTACTATTAATTTTAGCAGTAGGAATAGATATATAGTTTTCCCTACAGTGACCGCTCTTAATTAGGTATTTCTTCTATTGTTTCCAAGGTAATTTAGCTTATATTATCCTCATTTACTACCCACTCCAGTGTTCTTGCCTGGAGAATCCCAGGGACAGGGGAGCCTAGTGGGCTGCCGTCTATGGGGCTGCACAGAGTCAGACACGACTGAAGCAACTTAACAGCAGCAGCAGCAGCATCCTCATTTACTGAGCTACTGAAAAAGAAGTGTTTTTACCTGATACCAAAAAAGGTGCTGGCAACTTCTTTAAGTTTAGATTATATAACTTGTGTCTATCTAAGCCACCATGGAAATAGATGTTTCCTCACCACATGCAATTAGCATTTATTTCAAATCAACAGAAACATGCTGAGTTTGTTTCATCAAAAATTACCTCCATGAACTAGGTAAATCATATATGATTTAGCATTGACCAAAAGCAGGTAGCTCAGATGATAAAGAATATGCTTGCAATGCGGGAAACCTAGGTTCGATCCCTGGATCAGAAAGATCCCAGGAGAAGGGAATGGCAACCCATTCCAGTATTCTTGCCTGGAGAATTGCATGGATAAAGGAGCCTGGTGGGCTACAGTCCATGAGGCTACAAAGAGTTGGACATGACTGAGCAATTAACACATACATATAAAAACTTCATAGTATGACAAAACCCAGTTTCTGATCCCTGCACATCAAAATAAGAACTAACAGCAAATAGCAATGTCAGCCACTGTTTTGTGTGCTATGTGTGTATTAAAACACATGTACTGCTCATGACAACCCCTGAAATAGCTCCTATTCTGATCCCCACTTCTTTAGATGAGGAAATTGAGGCAGGCAATAACTAAGCTGAAGTTCACAGCCAGAAATGAAGCTCTGAGGAGTCCTTGAAGGTCATGCCCTTAACTGTTTTACCACACTGCCTCTCAGAACACTAACGAAGGCCAAGCAAAATGATGTGCACACACGGAGTTTACTGTGGCCACTTCTGAAATGCTGAAGTTTGGGAGCGAATGAGCTAAATAAACTCCATAAATGTGTGTCCCTTTTGTAAAGCCAAAGGAAGGTACAAATTTAAAGATGAAATTGATTTGACTCTTTGACAATTACATGATGGAAGATGGTAGATTTTTTTTTAAATCGATTTCTTAGGGGCTGTCGGAATTCAACCTGGAATATTAGATTTTAGTTTATAGGAAAGCGAGAGGCACTAAGATGCTGAGCATTCCTAAATCTGGATTTCATCTGAGGGATTGAGGAGTGGGTCAGGGAGCTTTAGAGTGACACAATAAGCCTAATGAATGTTCTGACTTCAACAACACCTTTAGCTCAAGTAGGCTAGAACTCAGAATAAGCCCTGGGAGATAGTGGAATCCTCGAATGTTCAAAGTCAGACATAGAGCAGCAGGGGAATCATAGTACTAGTCTCTATACTTGTGATATTTTTCAGTGATTCCTTTTTTGCTGTCTCTGTTTTTTGTGTGTGTGTTCCCTCGACCATTAAGATCATATATGTACGTATCACTATGATACAGTCTTCACCGGAAATTTAAGTTCAAATTTCCTCTGTTCCTTCTAGTAACACCACCAACAATAAAAGTGACCAAAAATTTTTCCCAGTAGCTTATTTATATCAGAGGTTAGGGGGCTGATGTTTTACAGGTGAACATGGTGATAACAGAGGACCTTCGGAGCACATAACACCTTGCTTTTCAGTGTTCCAAAAATCATGGTTTCTAACAACTCCCAGATGTCACTGACAGAGGTATTTATGGGTTTAAACAAAATACTGGATATTGCTTGTACTGGTTATCCTAGAATTGGAGATTATTCTAAATATGTAGCAATATTACGTGGCATTAATAAGCAGGAACAGTAGGGAAAGAATAAGAAATGATCAGAGAAAAATAGGACTTCAAAATAAAGGGATGATGTATTTTTGAGGTTTTTTTTTTAAAGTGAGTAATTTGTGGTTTCTTTTGATTTCTATTCATATTTCTATCAATGAACTTCTAAACACCAGAGAGAGGTTTGACATCACACTTTAATTTGTGTAAAACAATGTTTCTTGTATTTCATGCCCTCGGGATCCTCTTATTGCTCACCTTTATTTATTTATTTATTGGCAGGGCTGGGTGAAAGAGGACCTAGAAAATTCAATAGAACTTTAATAGAATTTGGTTCAATTCATAAGACTTCACCTACCATAGATATGTTTGTAAAAAACCCCTTACAAGAAAGAATGCTATAAAGATGTACCTCACTGTTTGTGATAGATGTATTCTCGAAAATATCTGTGTAAATAAATCTATATTAACTTTGGTAGGGAACTGACTGTGGAAAAAAAAGATAACGGTGGTGAATTATTTTGTAAAATGATGAATTATTTTTCAAAGTGATAATCCTCCCCAAAATGTAACTGTTTCATAACTTGGATATTTGTATATCAAAATTTCTTAAATTAGATATTTTATTTATGGGCTGGCAATTAAAATACTGCAAAAGCATACTCATTTTCTTGCCTTGACCTGGACAGCAACCCAACACACTTCAAACAATGAAATTTCTTGATTAACTGTGGTAGTGCAAAGAAAAATTTGATGAAGAGTTAAGGTTGGTAAACATCATATTATTCTGAAAGAAGCAGTCAAATTTTCAGTTAATGTGTTAAGGAATATAGATAACCTAAAATGTAGGTAACCTAAAAACGCACTCTTCTACTATTCAATAATCCTGAATAATTGTGTAAATTAATTGAGTGATTGTGCAGTCTCATGACTATTGAAGACCAGACATCAAGCACTGAAATATGTTCATTCTCAGTTATTTATGCATTGTGTCTGCAGCAGAATCTTCTACATTTTAGACACCTGCCAGTTTTAACAGTTTAGGTAATAACCCCAAAACAACCTAGCAAAAACTACCCATGTATCTTTATAAACATGTTCAAAATGACTCAGATTTTTTAAAAGCCTAATTTACTTGTATATTTCACCACTTTGACAGTTATTTTTTCAGTTTAGCTTTATTGTGTTTTTTTCTTATAATCTCCAAAATTAAGAACTTCTAGTAACTGCAGAATTTAGAAATTTAATATAGCTGTCAGTCTCCTCAAACTGAACTCCAAAAAATGTTATCCTAATTATTTTACAATATGTTAAAATGTATTTTGTTTATATAGCTTATATAGTTTAAAAAATTGAAAACCGTGTTAAATAATATCTCAGTATATAACTGGAGAAACTCAGGACATTTATGGCAATTTTCCAAATTTACCAAGTTACTCAGTGGCTAAGTTGGAACTTCAAGAAAAAACCCTGCATCTAGACATTCTGAGAAGTCATAAATGTATGAATGCATCTTTATTTTTGTGGAATTTGGTTTTCTTTGCCCTCTCCTTCAGTAGGAAATATTTATAGTTGTTCAAATTTTCTATGACTAAAATTTTGAGTTAATATCATATTACACTTTTATCCCTACAGAATTGTAGTCACAGATTTTTTTAAAACACTGATTTCTTATTGTTTTTCAAAAATACACTGTTCAGTACTTTCATTTCAACCTGTAGATTATGTGACAATTCTATATGCACACTGGTAATATTAATAATAAAGTGTATCAACTAATATTAACTGAAAAATGATGGAGCTGGGAAACATGAAGGGGAATCAAGATCAAGACCATGGGACCAGGGCTAGACATGACTATGAACTCACTGAACTGACAGAACAGTGAAGCTCTCACATCAATGCCAGTAAAATTCACCAGCAGCAGAACCATTAGTTTCCATTAGAGCTAGCCTGTCCAATACGGTAGCGACTAGCCACCTATAGTTATTAAGTACTTGAAATGTGGCTATAGGTGTAAAACACATACCAGATTTCAAAGCCTTAGTATAAAATAATGCAAAAGATTAATATTTGTATTGGTTACATGTTGAAATAATATTTTGGATGCACTGAGTTAAAATGTACTAATGAAGTTAGTTTTTATTTTACGTTTTTAATGGAGCTACCAGAAGATTTAAAAATACCTGTGCGGCTCGCATTTGTAATTTGCACTACAGTTCTTTTGGACCATAGTGCTATTTGATTCACTCAGTTCATTTGTTTGCCTCATTTGAATTTCATAGGTAAAGTTTATGTATTCGAGTACTCAGAAATTTTGATATGGCTGGACTAAAGTCTGTCATGCCTTCTTGATTCCCAGTATCCTAATTGGAATCACTGCTGATTACTTCTTTGTATGTTTTCCCTTGCTGTTGCAAAGATATTAACATACAAATATGTACATATTATGTTTTTTAATTGTTTTTCTCAAGAATGGGATTATACTATACCTATAGCTTATGACTTTGTTTTTCATCAAACAGGGTATCATGGATGCCTTTTTAGAGTCATTTAGTATAACAGCTATTTGAATCCATTCAAAGAAAGCCCCTCAGTAGTTGCTTTACCTACTGAAATACATTCATAGGCTATTCTAAAGGCTCTTTAGAAGAGCTACTTATTGGGTCAAATGTGAAATTTTGAGGAGTACTTGAGAGATGAGGACGATGCGTTTTGAAAGGCAAATATGCTCATTTCTCTCCTCTGTTCAGTCTTGCAGAGCTGTCTCCCTGGTGTTTAAGTGCAGATTCCACAGCTAGACCTTCGTAAAGAGGCCCCACTTGGTGGTACCAGCATCATTTCTCAGCATCATTCTTTCCTACTCCCTAAACTTCATCCATCCTGGACTTTGTTTCATTCTTTGAGACTTAATATTTCTCTTTCTCCAACATTTCCAAATACTGTTCTTCCAGGTTTGGATAATAATTGGACTAAAAACATTATTAAATAATTTTAATATAGGATTTTAAATAATTCTATCATTTTTATGGTTTCCTTTAGGTCTAATTGTTTTATCAAATGTCTTTTTCCTTAAATATGATCTTTTTCCTGAGTCTGCAGATAATGATTCAGCTTCTCCACTCTGGGAGTAAGAGTTTATCTGCACTGACTTCCTTTCAGGCCATTAACTAATTTAGAGAGGTTTAATTTACTCCTAGGAAATAACTCACAGAGTTGCTTCACCATTCACAATACAAACTGCCCTGTGGCCTGGAAGAAGGCAAGAAGTTAGTACTTTTTCATAGCCACTGTGAAGTGACAAGTTGTATATTTCACTCATTCAGACTTCATCTGCTGATATTTGAAGTTTCTGGATGAAAATGTTCCTATCAATCCCTAAAATATCAAATAATGCTAAATCCTCTTTCTAAAGTTCTAAGTACCAAATAAATAGGAAAGTGGAAATGTGGAAAAAAATAAAGACACCATAAAATATTCAGTGAATGGTTATTTCTTCATTAAAAATGGTTATTTTTAATAAAGCTTAAAAATATTTTAGATCGTTATTGATTCATATGCAGTTGTAAGAAATATTAATAATACAGAGAAATTTCATGTACAAATTATCCATTTTCCTTTTAACAGAAACTTCTTTCAAATCTGTAGTCTAATACTGCATAATATTGACATAGATATAATCCACCAGTCTTGCTCAGATTTTTGAAGGTGGACTTGTGTGTGCACTTAGTTTTGTACAATTTTATTTCATGTATATGTTTCTGGAGCCACAGCCATAGTCAAGATTAAAAACATTTTCATGGCTACAAGGATGTCTGGTATCACTTGTGTTTAACCACATCCACATTCTAACTCCTCTCAATTCCAAATCCTGACAGTCTAACTTGTTCTCCATTTTTATAATTGTGTCATTTCAAGATGGTTATATATGTGGAATCATATGATATGCAACTTTTGGGGATTAGTGTATTTCACTCAACATAATTCTCTGAAGATTCATTCAAGTTGTTACACTATTAGTAATTTGCTCCTTTTTTATTGCTGAGTCTTACTCCATGATGTGGATGTACCACAATTTGTTTAGCATTTTACCCACTGAAAGGCATCTGGGCTGTTTCTAGTTTTTTTCTATTACAAATAAAAAGTTGCGATGAGCATTCATGAACGGATTTTGGTGTGACCAGGACTGTGACTGCTGAGTAGCATGGCAGTTGCGTGCTTAATCTATAAGAAACAGCCAACCTGTATCCTTGTTTGGCCATACCGTTTTCCGTACTCACGAGCAATGTAGGAGTGGGTCAGTTTCTCCACATTTTTGCTAGTATTTGGTGTTTTCACCATTTTTTATTCTATGCATTCTGATAGTTGTGCTATGACATCTCATTGTGGTTTTAATTTGCACTCCCCGATGACCAATGTGTTGAAAAACTTTCCTTGTGATTATCTGCCATGTGTATGTCATCTTAGTAAAGCTTCTATATGTTTTTTTGTATGTTTTCTAATGAAATTATTTGTGCTTTTTTTTTAGTGCTGATGTTTTTCAGAGTTCTTTTTATATGCTAGATGCCATTCTATTGACAGATATGTGTTTTGCAAATATTTTCTCCCAATCTGTAAGTCATCTTTTAACCCTCGTAATAGGGGCTTTTTGCAGAGCAAAATTTAAAATTTTTATCAAGTTCAACTTTTCAGCCTTATGTTTTATGGCAGTTGTAAGAAGCCTTTGTGCAGGCCTAGATCATGAAGATCTTCTCCAGTTTTTTTTCCCCCAAATCTTTATACTGGTATGTTTTAAATTATGTTTCATATTTAACGAAACTATCTTTCTTAATTTTTTCCGAGTACTTTAGCATATATTCAGATTTATGGAAAAGAAATCATCTTGAGGAATGCAATCACATAGAGAAGAAATGAAGAAAAGGATTGCAGAGGGTAAACCTGCAGGTGGTAGTGAAATCGAGGTGACAAAAAGAAAGCTTAGTAAATCATTTTTATGACATAACAACTGACTTAGTTACTCAGAAACTACACACAATCTTTTCTGAAGTTTGAAAAAACAAAACTCAAATTATTTCAGTTTCATTGCATTTCTTCCAACTTCCTGAATCAGATGAAGAAGCAATAAGGAATGAGAAAAACTGCTGTGATGAAATTGAAAACTAGAAACATGAAAATTTTTCAAATGCATTCATTCATGAAATCCAACTGTTGTTTGAAAAAGGCTGGGGTTTCTGAAATATTACCTGACCCTCTATTTCCTGAAAAACAATCACTAAATTTGAAGCTAGTATGTATGTACCATTAAAATTACCAGTCTTTTTTTTTTTTAATGCTTCTTTTGGGCTTTAATAGAGCACCACCACAACAAAAAAGAATATTTGAATATAAAAAAGTAAGGTGATTCATTAACGTAAATTTAGGAAAATTTGAATCATGAAATTAAAAGTACATGAGAATATATATGACCCATTAAACAAGGCAATTGAGTGCACACAAAAAATAATGATTCAGTGATTGAGTGTGGTATACAATTCTCATCTTAATTAATTTCTCAGACTTGCATTAGGAAGAAAAATTACTAATAACTATAAAAATATGGACCAGAATTTTGGCTAAATCACAATTTTTCTTTCTAATGCAAGCCTGAGCAAATATGGGACCCTCAGGTGGCACAGTGATAAAGAATTTACTTGCCAGTTCAAGAGACGCTGGAGTTGCAGGTTCTATTCCTGAGTCAAGAAGGTCCCCTGGAGGAGGAAATGGCAACTCACTACAGGATTCTTGCCTGAAAAATTCCATGAACAGAGAAGCCTGGCTAGCTACAGTCTATGGATCACAAAGAGCTGGACACAGCTAAGTGCGCATGCACACGCACTAAAGGAAATACTGCAAGTAACTGAATCACATAAACAGGGAAACAATTGGAATCCTCCGATAAAATTCATAGTTTCTGCTTTACAAAAGCAAAGTCAGAAACTGTAACTCAATTCATCTTGAGTGATATTGAGTGATATATTAATAGATCTTTAATTTTGCTTTTACTTTTTATCATTTCCTATCCCCCCTCCACACCATTAGAGATTCAGCCCCGTGGCAGACAACAGGGATAAAAAGATGACCTGCAGTTTCCAGAGGAGCTCACAAAATCAAGTCTGGAAAATCTCACTTACGTTTTACATTGTAAGATATTAGTAACTTTACTGTTCTTCATACAGCTGGTGGTTAGCAGTCGGGGTTTATAGACTGGATTTCTTATTCAACATTCAGCAAGTCATGTGAAAAGACATTTTTGTTAAATGAGGTATGTATTTTAGTTTTCTTTGTGGTAGAACTGTAATAAGAAATACTGAAGAGACACGGTTTTTTATTCTATGCCTAAAAATTATTTAATTGGTGATATGCTGATCAAATAGCATCTTCATATTGTGGCCTTTTGTCACAATTATTCCTTCATTCAAAAACATTGATTAAGCACACATTTTGTGACAGACATTGCAATACACACTAAGAATAAAATGATAAACCAAGAGTCACTGAACTAAAAAAAAGTTAATCTTCTGGAAATAACAGTTCATTCTGATGAGCATGACGGTGTCTCTGGAGAGCATTTAGGGAGAGCATCAAGCCCAGTATGGGTAGAGGGGACAAGGGTTGTCTATGCCAGTTCTCAGAGATGAGTAATAGTTATTCAGAAGTTGGTTTTTATCCTGGGCACAACTGAAAGTCATTTAAGAATTTCCTATAGGATTTGTTATGACAAAATTCTCTTGCTGTAGAGATGGAAAGAGATATGAAAGTCACCAGATTTTGCACTACAAAATTAAAGGGAAGTGAGTCCTTTCAATTCTGTAAAAGGATTTCTTTTAGGATTTCACTTAATTGTTTTAAATAGCCTAATCTCCTATCTGCAGGTGATAAATGGGTCATTTTTCTTCAAGTTTTCTAAAACCAAACAAGTCAATGTAATTCTAATTAGTTTTATATTTTATCTTTTAAAAAGCTGAATATGGTTTGTGTTCAATTATAATAAATTTGGGGGCCATTCTTAATCACTGAGTAATTATCTTTTTTGAGAGTTTTATTGAGATATAAAAGCACATTCCATACAATCATGCATTTAAAGTATAAAATTCAATGGTTTTTAGTATATCCACAGGAATGTACAACTGTTGCCACAGTCAATTTTAGAAAATTTTCATCACTTATAAAAGAAACCGTACCTTTTAGCTATCACCAACCTATCTTCCAACCCCACTCATCTCCAGCCCTAAGCAAACCACTAATTTCCTTTCTGGTCCTATAAATTTCCGAGTCTGGAAATTCATATGAATTTGATCATGTAGTTGGTGTTTGGTGACTGACTTCTTTCAGCTGGCATAATGTTTTCAAGGCTCATGACATGTATCAGAACTTCATTTCTTTGTACTGCTAAGTAACATTCCATTGTATACATATACATTTGGTTTTTATTCATTTGTTTGCTGATGGACATTGATTTGTTTCCACCTTTTAGCTATTATTCCCCTGGAGAAGGAAATGGCAACCCACTCCAGTACTCTTGCCTGGAAAATCCCATGGACGGAGGAGCCTGGTAGGCTACAGTTAGTTCATGGGGTCGTAAAGAGTTGGACACGACTAAGTAACTTCACATTCAGCTATTATAAATAATGATGCTATAAACTGCATATTTAAGGCTTGTGTGTACATATGTTTTCATTTTTTTCCCCCAATAGTTATCTAGGAGTGGAATTCCTAGGTCCTATGGTGACTGCATATAATTGATTGAGGAACTGCCAGACTGTTTTTGACAGTAGTGCACCATTTTACATCCCCACCAACAATGTATGAGAATTCTCATTCTCTGCTTCTTCGTCAACATTCTTTCTCTCCAGATTTTTATTCTAGCCATCCTACTGGGTGTGAAGTAGTATCTTATGTAGTTTTGACTTGCACTGATAACTAATGGTATTGAGACTTTTTTTCATGTGCTTCTTTGCTATTTGTATAACTTCCTTGGAGAAATGTCAATTCAGATTCTTTGCTCATTCTTAACTGGATTATTATCTTTTATTATTGAATCTTAAGGGTTTTTAATTGTGTATACAATTTGTACATACAAATCCCTTATCATATATATGATTTGCAAATATTTTCAACCTCTCTATTGGCTATATTTTCATTTTATTGATGGTGTCTTATGAAACACAAAATTTTTAATTTTGATGAAGTCCAATTTATCTATTTTTCTTTTGCAGTTTATGCTTTTGGTGTCATATCTAGGAATCTGGTGAACATGTCATGAATATTTAGCCACATGATTCCTCGCAAAATTTTTATAGTTTTAGCTCTCATATTTAGGTCAGTGATCCATTTGGAGTTAATTTTTAAATATGCAATGAGATAAGGGTCCAATGTTATTCTGGTTGGTAAGAGACTAACCAGTTACCTCTGCATGGTTTGTTGAAATGCTTTTCTTTCCTCATCAAAAGGTCACGGTACCCTTATCAGAAATCAGTTGACCACAGATGTATTCAGTTCAGTTCAGTTCAGTTGCTTAGTCATGTCCGACTCTTTGTGACCCCATGAACTGCAGTACGCCAGGCCTCCCTGTCCATCACCAACTGCTGGAGTTCACTCAAATCCATGTCCATTGAGTCAGTGATGCCATCCAACCATCCCATCCTCTGTCATCCCCTTCTCCTCCTGCTCTCAATCTTTCCCAGCATCAGGGTCTTTTCAAATGAGTCAGCTCTTCACATCAGGTAGCCAAAGTACTGGAGTTTCGGCTTCAACATCAGTCCTTCCAATGAACACCCAGGACTGATCTCCTTTAGGATGGGCTGTTTGGATCTCCTTGCAGTCCAAGGGACTCTCAAGAGTTCTCCAACACCATAGTTCAAAAGCATCAATTCTTCAGCATTCAGCTTTCTTTATAGTTCAGCTCTCATATCCATACATGACTACTGGAAAAACCATAGCTTTGACTAGATAAACATTTGTTGACAATGTCTCTGCTTTTTAATATGCTGTCTAGGTTGGTCATAACTTTCCTTCCAAGGAATAAGCGCCTTTTAATTTCATGGCTGCAATCACCATCTGCAGTGATTTTGGAGCCCCCCCAAATAAAATCTGACACTGTTTCCCCATCTATTTCCCATGAAGTGATGGGACCAGATGCCATGATCTTCATTTTCTGGATGTTGAGCTTTAAGCCAACTTTTTCACTCTCCTCTTTCGCTTTCATCAAGAGGCTCTTTAGTTCCTCTTCACTTTCTGCCATAAGGGTGGTATTATCTGCATATCTGAGGTGATTGATATTTCCCCAGCAATCTTGATTCCAGCTTGTGCTTCTTCCAGTCCAGCGTTTCTCATGATGTACTCTGCATAGAAGTTGAATAAACAGGGTGACAATATACAGCCTTGATGTACTCCTTTTCCTATTTGGAACCAGTCTGTTGTTCCATGTCCAGTTCTACCTGTTGCTTCCTGACCTGCGTACAGGCTTCACAAGAGGCAGGTCAGGTAGTCTGGTATTCCCATATCTTTTAGAAGTTTCCACAGTTTATTGTGATCAACACAGTCAAAGGCTTTGGCATGGTCAATAAAGTGGAAATATATGTTTTTCTGGAACTTTCTTGCTTTTTTGATGATCCAGCAGATGTTGGCAATTTGAACTCTGGTTCCTCTGCCTTTTCTAAAACCAGCTTGAACATCTGGAAGTTCATGGTTCACATATTGCTAAAGCCTGGCTTGGAGAATTTTGATGTATGCGTGGACTTATTTCTTAACTTTCAGCTCTATTTCACTGAGATATATGTTTATCCTTACACTGTTACCACACCATTTGATTACTGTTACCTTATAGTAATTTTGAAGTCTCTTACTTGATTCTTCTTTTTTTAGCATCATACTTTTGGCTATTCTGGGTCCCTTGAAAATCCATATGAATTTTAGAATCAACTTTTCAATTTCCACTAGGAAGCTAGTGAGATTCTGATAGGGATTTTATTGATTCTGTGAGATAGTTTATGGACTATTACAATTTAAGGAAGGTTATATCATCTGATCCATGAACAGAGTATGTTTTCTCAATTATTTAGATTTAAAAAATTTTTATCAACAATGTTTTATAATTCTCAGAGTAGAAGTTTTGTATTTCTTTTTCTGAATTTATTCCTAAGTATTTTATTTTTTATGATGCTATTATAAATGAAATTATAAGTATCTTTTAAGATTCTCAAAAGTCAGAAATTACTGATACACAAATACATAAAAGTTCATCAATGTTATAAAATACTACATGAAGTGAAATTTCTGTCTTCTGTTAGCTTAGAAACTTTTTGCTAAATATGATGCAATCTCTGAGAATCCAATCTCTTTGATTAATAAAGCCATTTGACGGCTCAAATTGATTCAAAGGTGGCATATATAAAAGCCAAGAATGAAATATATTACGTATTTAAGCACAGGATTCTCTGTACTTATTCAGAAATCCTCCTCATGTCTCATTTTAATCACCTTGTGTAGTATCTACATAACTTTTGTCACTTTAAATTTCAGTGTCATTACCTGTGTTAATGACATGTTTGTACTTACACCTAAGCCTAGCATGTGATCCATCTCACCATTCCATAAAATAAACACAAACTCCCCATTTTTCATTTTTAGAAGGAAGTTTCAAACTGGTATATATGTATACACTGGTATGTATGTGTACACTGAAGTTTGTTGACGCTAATATAGACTAAGTAACCATATAGGAGATGTCATTTATGGGTATATAATCATAATCTTACTGATAATGAGAAATGAAGAGTGGAAAAGTAGATTAAAAGACTTTACTATTTTTAATATTTGTAATTTTATTATATGCTTAATAATGGTTTTTTTGTCTAATATGGAAAGTATATCTATAAATTTTACCAGAGATTATGTTCATCTTATTATATAGAACAAAAAGAAGATGTAGCTGCTTGGAAGGATTTGTGTCCATATTACTTCCTTAGATGAGGCCATAACCAAACTAAGTGGTGAGTTGAAAAAAATGATATGAAAAGAAAAAGATGAGTGGCTGCATCAGAAAACTAGATCCAAGATATCTGAAGATTAAGATTTCACTGTAGATGAAAAAAAAAACATGAGAATGGAGACCACAACAAGCAAAACTTCACATCCATAACTCTGCTCCCGACAGCACCTCACACACTGGCCTTTACCTGCTCTTTCTGTCTCTATCAAGGACAATTAAGGAGGAAAAAGACGTGTGTGTGTGTGTGTGTGTGTGTGTGTGTGTGTGTGTGTGTGTGTGTATAGACACGCACTAAACTGAGTGGGAATCTGGTTATAATCATGTTTAACAAATGAAGATAGCCAAACCCATCCTCCAGTCAAATCAGTTGCCCAGAATTCTCTGCTTTGGCTATTACACTTGAAAGCAAGTTCAATTTCCCACTTTATCCTGATGTCTTTACTGGCTTATTTGTAAAATGAGAAAATAACAACTTATTCTGAACCAAGCTCAAGTTACCATTATGATTTAAAAACTGGAAAAAGAAATGAAAAGAATTTTATCAAGTATAAGAAGCTCTGTGTGCATGATTTTCTTTTCATTACATAAGGGTAACACTAAGGAATCCCAAAGGATTGAGGACTAAGTGGTATATAAGTTTCCTGTCATATGACTTAGATCAAAGTAAAATTATGTAACACCCTAAGGAAGAGCTGCAGGCCAAGAAGATGTCATTGCAACCTGGTCTAATTTATTAACTTGGCAAAATAAAGGAGTGTTTGCCGGAGAGGGTCTAAGGGGCTCTATCTGGAGAAATGCCATAGAGAAGAGAAAGGAGCGTCAGAGCAGCCTGTCTGGCATTTCCCATCACATATCACCCTGGGAAAGAGAGAATCTTAGTCCATTGACTGAGATTATTCAGGTCCCAAGGATAAAGCTGATCTAGTTTGGAGATACATGAAAGAAGTTATGTTTCCTATGCCTCTGATACCAAGCCCCACACTTTTCTTTCCAATCCTAGTGATGTCCTCTTGTGGCTTTAATCATGGAGCAAATGCACTACCAACATTGAACCCTGTGTCCAGTTTATGTGACAGCTATAACCACGCAAATAAGAATGGGCACCTTGACTGTAGAAAGCAAACTCCTGAACTTGAGTCTGAGAGTTGGGACTACAGCTATAGTTGCAGACAAAATTAGATTTCAGACACTGTCGAAAAAGAGCCAGATACTGAATTATGACAAATTAATTAAAGTGACAGCATCACTGACTCAATGGATATGAGTTTGAGAAAATTACAAGAGATAGTGAAGGACAGGCAAGCCTGGTGTGCTGCAGTCCATAGGATGGCAAAGGATCAGACATGACATCGACTGAACAACAGCAACAGTTAAAAGTGAGGCCAGCTTGAGAGATCTCCTGGTGGAAGACACCCAGCTCGTCTTTCCCAGGTGCATATTTTGTCTGTATCACCGGGCACATTTACTATTCTATTACCCATGGTTATTATTATTACTGCCAAATCTCATTTTACACATTACATTGAAGACCTAAGTTACTAAACAAAGAAAGTAAAAGGATCACAGATGTTATCCACTTGGGCTTAGACCAGACTTTACTGAAATAGAACAAAATGTATATGCAAACAAAACCTATGTCTACCCTGTTTTTGTTTGTTGGTTGGTTGGTTTGGTTTGGTTTTTAAAGACCAACCCAAACTGGTGATGAGAAACATGAAGAATTCAAGAAGCATGCTCACATCTCTGGCCTAGGCAGATGAACAGTTCAAGGGACGAACAGAATAAAGAGAACACTGAACAACCTAAAGGTCACAGCCAGAAAGACAGAGTAAAGTCATTGTCAAATCTTCAAGGGGTCAAGTAACATAAAGAACAGGGATGAAGAATAGAGAACGTGAAGCAAGTTAACATGAGTTTCACGGGGTAGAGGAGAAATACTCTGAAAGGTGCATTAAAAATTGAAAACGATTCATACTACCAGCTTCCTGCTCTCAAGAGACATGGAATGTTTGAGTATGACTCATATCTGCACGACAGGGCTACACAGGGACGTGGTTTCCTCAGGTGAGAACCAAGGATTCAGGAGGTGAAAATTAGTGGACATTATGTTTAAAGTAGTGGGTGATTATTTTAAACTCATTTATTCCCCATGAAATAAATGAAGAAATATTTGCTCCAGAATTTAAAATAGTAAAGCTTGAGGGAGAAATTACGGGAGAGAAAAGATGACTGGAAAGAAAAACATAAAAGGAAGTTAACTCTATAACAAGGACTGAAAAATAGGGTGGCTCCAGTGTGTTGAAATCTTTCCTTAAATAACAGATTTTTCTAAGTTCCTGGTGGATTTGGGAAGAAAGTGGAGACATTACTCAAATTACTATACCTGCTGGGAAAAATCAGACTCCTCTTTGATTAGTTGTGTTTCTGAGAGAAACTGAGCTCAAGTGAGCAGGCATGTAATAGGTTTTATTAAGAGTCTATATGTATAACTGAATCACTTTGCTGTTCCCTTGAAACTAGCACAACATTGTATTAACTAAATTAACTATTGGAGAAGGAAATGGCAACCCATTCCAGTATTCTTGCCTGGACAATCTCATGGACAGAGGAGCCTGGTGGGCTATAGTCCATGGGGTTGCAAAGAGTTGGACACGACTGAGCAACCTCACTTTCACTTTTCACTTTCATGCGTTGGAGAGGGAAATGGCAACCCACTCCAGTGTTCTTGCCTGGAGAATCCCAGGTACGGGGGAGCCTGGTGGGCTGCCGTCTATGGGGTTGCACAGAGTCGGACACGACTGACACGACTTAGCAGCAGCAGCAATTAAAAATATTTTTTAATAAAAAAAAATTTTAAGGAGTCTAACCAGGAATCCTAAAGAGTAGTGCGTGCTCAGTCACTTTAGTCATGTCCAACTCTCTGCAACCCATGGACCATGGCCCTCCAGGCTCCTCTGCCCATGGGATTCTCCAGGCAAGAATACTGGAGTGGGGTGCCATTTCCTTCTCCAGTGATAAAGTGTGAAGTGAGTGAAGTGAAGTCACTCAGTCGTGTTCGACTCTTTGCGACCCTATGGACTGAAGTCCACCAGGCTCCCCTGTCCATGGGATTTTCCAGGCAAGAGTACTAGATTTATTCATTTGTTGAGTGAAAACATTAACTGAAATCATCATTTGTAGTGCCTTGAAAATTATTGCTAAAAACTAGGAAAGAAAAAAAGATTCGTTAAGACAGTGACAGAAGATTATTCAAAAGGTATTAATGGATCCAGTGCAATTTTTATAAGATGGTATTTTCCAGCTCTCAATTTTTATAATACTTTAAAAAAATCACTAGACTATCTAAACCTTTTCCTAGCCATTAATTTATGTGTTGCTTCTCTGTGTGTTTTCTGCCTCATTGTCTCTAAAATTCCACTCTATAAGGCAGGAGATTTATCCATCTGGTTCACTCTATTTCTGGTGCCTAGAATAGTGTTTAGGATATTTGAATATACCTAATAAATATTGTATAATAAAGTTTGAAATATTCCTTCATACTGCCAAGTTTACCAACCACCCCAATTTCCTCTATCAATAAGTCAAAGAATTAGAAATGGTCAAATGCATAAACACTCAATGGTTTTCTAAAATCACCATTTTTACAATCAGTTCAGTTCAGTTCAGTTGCTCAGTAGTGTCCAACTGTTTGTGACCCCGTGGACTGCAGCATGCCAAGCCTCCCAGTCCATCATCAACTCCCAGAGTTTACTCAAATTCATCTCCACTGAGTCGGTGATGCCATCCAACCATTTCATCCTCTGTCGTACACTTCTCCTCCTGCCTTCAATCTTTCCATGATCAGGGTCTTTTCAAATGAGTTAGTTCTTTGCATCAGGGAGCCCAAGTATTGCAGATTCACCTTCAGCATCAGTCCTTGTTATGAATATTCAGGACTGATTTCCTTTAGGATGGACTGGTTGGATCTCTTTGCAGTCCAAGGGACTCTCAAGAGTCTTCTCCAATACCACAGTTCAAAAGCATCAATTCTTCAGCACTCAGCTTTCTTTATAGCCCAGCTCTCACAAACATACACGACTACTGGAAAAACCATAGCTTTGACTAGACGCACATTTGTTGGCAAAGTAATGTCTCTACTTTTTAATATGTTGTCTAGGTTGGTCATAACTTTTCTTCCAAGGAGCAAGGGTATTTTACTTTCATGGCTGCAATCACCATCTGCAGTGATTTTGGAGCCCCCAAAATTGAAGTCTGTCACTGTTTCCCCATCTATTTCCCATGAAGTGATGGGACTGGATGCCATGATCTTAGTTTTCTGAACATTTAGTTTTAAGCCAACTCTTCTCACTCTCCTCTATCACATTCAAGAGGCTTTCTAGTTCCTCTTTGCTTTCTGCCATAAGGGTGTTGTCATCTGCATATCTGAGGTTATTGATAATTCTGGCAATCTTGATTCCAGCTTGTGCTTCTTCCAGCCCAGCGTTTCTCATGATGTACTCTGCATATAAGTTAAATAAGCAGGTGACAATATACAGTCTTGATGTACTCCTTTTCCTATTTGGAACCAGTCTGTTGTTCCATGTCCAGTTCTAACTGTTGCTTTCTGACCTGCATATGATTTCTCAAGAGGCAAGTCAGGTGGTCTGGTATTCCCATCTCTTTCAGAATTTTCCACAGTTTGTTGTGATCCACACAGTCGAAGGCTTTAGCTTAGTCAATAAAGCAGAAGTAGACGTTTTTCTGGAACACTCTTGCTTTTTCGATGATCCAATGCATGTTGGCAATTTGACCTCTGGTTCCTCTGCCTTTTCTAAAACCAGCTTGAACATCTGGAAGTTTACAGTTCACATACTGTTGAAGCCTGACTTGGAGGATTTTGAGCATACTTCACTAGCATGTGAGATGACTGCAACTGTGCGGTAGTTTGAGCATTCTTTGGCATTGCCTTTCTTTGGGATTGGAATGAAAACTGACCTTTTCCAGTCCTGTGGCCACTGCTGAATTTTCCAAATTTGCTGGCATGTTGAGTGCAACACTTTCACAGCATCATCTTTTAGAATTTGAAATAGTTCAACTGGAATTCCATCACTTCCACTAGATTTGTTCATAGTGATGCTTCTGAAGCCCACTTGACTTCACATTCCAGGATGTCTCATTCTAGGCTGGTGATCATACCATCATGATTATCTGGGTTGTGAAGATCTGTTTTGTATAGTTTTTCTGTGTATCCTTGCCATCTCTTCTTAATTTCTTCTGCTTCTGTGAGGTCCATACCATTTCTGTCCTTTATTGTGCTCATCTTTGCATGAAATGTTCCCTTGGTATCTCTAATTTTCTTGAAGAGATCTCTAGACTTTCCCATTCTATTGTTTTTCCTCTATTTCTTTGCATTGATCTGTGAGGAAGGCTTTCCTGTCTCTGTTATTCTTTGGAACTCTGCATTCAAATGGGTATATCTTTCCCTTTCTCCTTTGCCTTTTGCTTCTCTTCTATTCACAGCTATTTGTAAGGCCTCCACAGACAACCATTTTGCCTTTTTGCATTCTTTTTCCCTTGGGGATGGTGTTGATCCCTGCCTCTTGTACAATGTCCACAAACCTCCATCCATAGTTCATCAGGTACTCTATCAGATCTAATCACTTGAATCTATTTCTCATTTCCACTGTATAATCATAAGGGAGTTGACCTTCATACCTGAATGGTGTAGTGGTTTTCCCTACTTTCTTCAATTTAAGTCTTAATTTGGCAATAAGGAGTTCATGGTCTGTGCCACAGTCAGCTCCTGGTCTTGTTTTGCTGACTGTATAGAACTTCTACATCTTTGGCTGCAAAGAATATAATCAATCTGATTTTGGTATCGACCATCTGTGAATGTCCATGTATAGAGTCTTCTCTTCTGTTGCTGGAAGACAGTGTTTGCTATGACAAGTGTGTTCTCTTGGCAAAACTCTAATTAGCCTTTGCCCTGCTTCATTCTGTACTCCAAGGCCAAATTTGCCTGTTACTCCAGGTGTTTCTTGACTTCCTACTTTTGCATTCCAGTCCCCTATAATGAAAAGAACATCTTTTGGGGGTGTTAGTTCTAGAAGGTCTTGTAGGTCTTTATGGTACCATTCAACTTCAGCTTCTTTAGCATTACTGGTGGGACATAGACTTGGATTACTGTGATATTAAATGGTTTGCCTTGGAAATGAACAAAGATCATTGTGTCATTTTTGAGCCTGCATCCAAGTACTGCATTTTGGACTCTTTTGTTGACTATGATGGCTACTCCATTTCTTCTAAGGGATTCTTACCCACAGTAGTAGATATAATGGTCATCTGAGTTAAATTCACCCATTCCAGTCCATTTTAGTTTGCTGATTCCTAAAATGTTGATGCTTACTTTTGCCATCTCCTGTTGGCCCACTTCCAATTTGCCTTGATTCATGGACCTAATTTTCCAGGTTCCTATGCAATATTGCTCTTTACAGCATCGGACTTTACTTCCATCACCAGTCACATCCACAACTGGGTGTTATTTTTGCTTTGGCTCCATCCCTTCATTCTTTCTGGAGTTTTTTCTCCACTGCTCTCCAATAGCATATTGGGCACCAACCAACCTGGGAAGTTCATCTTTCAGTGTCTTATCTTTTTGCCTTTTCATACTGTTCATGGGGTTCTGAAGGCAAGAATATTGGAGTGGTTTGCCATTCCCTTCTCTAGTGGACCACGTTTTGTCAGAGCTCTCTACCATGACCCGTCCATCTTGAGTGTCCCTATACGGCATGGCTCATAGTTTTCATTGAGTTAGACAAGGCTGTGGTCCATGTGATCAGGCTGGTTAGTTTCCTGTGATTGTAGGTTTCAGTCTGCCTACCTTCTCATGGAGGCTTATGGACGCTTCCTGATGGGAGAGACTGACTGGAGGGAAACTGGGTCTTGTTCTGATGGGCAGGGCCATGTTGGGTAAATCTTTAATCCAATTTTCTGTTGATGGATGGGGCTGTGTTCCCTCCCTATTATTTTACTGGGACCAAACTATGGTGGCTCAGAGGTTAAAGTGTCTGCCTCCAATGCGGGAGACCCAGGTTTGATCCCTGGGTTGGGAAGATCCCCTGGAGAAGGAAATGGCAACCCACTCCAGTATTCTTGCCTGGAGAATCCCATGGACGGAGGAGCCTGGCGGTCCACAGCCATGGGGTCGCAGAGTCGGACACGACTGAGCGACTTCACTCACTCACTCAAGCAAACTATGGTGGAGGTAATGAAGATAATGGTGACCTCCTTCAAAAAGTCCTATGCACTCACTGCTACACTCAGTGCCCCAGCCCCACAGCAGGCCACCACCAACTCAGCCTCCATTGGAGACTCCTGGACACTCACGGGCAAGTCTGGGTCAGTCTCTTGTGGGGTCATTGCTCCTTTCTCCTGGTCCTGGTGCACACAAGGGTCTCTTTGTGCCCAGCAAGTTTGTTTTTCCAGTCTGTGTAAGTTCTGGCGGCTCTACAGTGGGATTAATGGTGAACTCCTCCAAGAGGGCTTATGCCATATCCAGGTCTGCTGCACCCAGAGCCCCTGTCCCTGTGGCAGTCCACTGCTGACCTGTACCTCCTCAGGAGACACTCAAACACAGTTCTGTCTCAGTCGCTGTGGGCCTCTGGGTCCTAGTGCACATAAGGTTTGTTTGAGCCCGCTGAGCATCTCTGGCGGGTATGGGTCTTGATTCTAAACATGATTTTGCCCCTCCTACCATCTTCTGGAGCTTCTACTTTGTTCTTGGACATAGGGTATCTCTTCACAGTCACTCCCGCACCACACAGCCGCTGTTCCCATGCTGTGCAATTTAACAAAGAAATGAAAGTAAGAAAAGAAATCTATTTTGGGACACTACTTATACCAAGACATTTTCACACCTATTTCCTTTAATGTAACTCATAAAGGTTGTTAATGAATAAGTTTTGCAGGAAGAAGAGATTGAGAAAGTTTAGCACTTTGCGTCAAATGCGTATTTGGGGAATATTCTAACATATGCAACTCATTTCAAAGAGAAAGAGGAGGAAGAGGAGGCAGCAAAGGAAGGGGAGGAAGAAGAAGAGAAAGTAGAAAGAGAAATCAATATTTCATGGGATAAACACTTCATCTTATCATTGTCACAATAACTAGATGTGATAAACTCTGTTCCCATAATATTATTCAAAAATTGATGATCACAGAGTTTTTATGATCTTTCCATGTGATTCATAACTAAAAGGTAGTGGAGTTGAGATTTGAACTCAGTTATTTGTAAACCCAAAGCCAATGCTCTTCTGATTCTGTCACTATTTTTGACAGTAAAAAGAAAGGCAGATTTTTAGAAAACTGTATTTGGGCTGATTCTTACAGTCATGGTAAATGAGGGAGAAGGTGTTCCTTCTTATTTACAAGTCTCCATGCTTCTGTTAGCTGGAGTTACGTTGTTTGCATTTATATGTTAACATTATACTAAAAATAAAGTTATGAGGAAATTATGATTAGTAAGCTATTATCCCGTACACATATGATCACCATCATGGTAATTGTTTCCTCTCACATTGGATAACCTGTCACAGAACCACTATAGAAACACAAAGAAGAAGAAAGATTTTTTTCCTTTGCTTTCTGCTCCACAGAATGTAGACTTGCAGATTCACCACATGAGTCTAGAGAAATGCTCCCAGAAATAAGCCCCAGCAGTGATTTATGCAATAAAAAAATGAAGGGTGGTGTGGCATTAAGTACACTCTTCAATAAAGATGCATAAGGATGACTGCGTTTTCCATTAATAATGCACAGGGATTTTTAACAAGCTATGCCTACCCTAACTTTTCATATTTGTTCTGTCTTTTTTCTTGAGCTCCCATGTTATCTTATGGATTCATGTCACCACTAATAATAACTGTAGACTCTGATAAAGATTTCAGTCAACTGATTATTGTGTAAGTGATGAATATAATAGCAGCAGATGAAAAGTCAACAGTTACAGAAGGCAAAATCAGCTCTGTGTACAAAAAAATAAAAGAGAGACACAGTGCCTCACCACAAAGTCAGGGAGGGTCTATTGTCATAACATGATGTCTTACAAAGGGTTATTGTAAACATTTGATTTGAGAGCAAAGTTAAGAAATGCTGCTTCTGTTTGCATTTTTGAAGTGCTGTATTTTTAAGATTTCTGTCATGAAATTTTTGACACACAGCCTTTACCTGAATCTAAAATACAGTGACTGTTGTATTCTTGCCATACCCTCTGCAGGAAGATTTCAGCTATTGAAGAGAACTGGTTGTTGGCTGGTTGGAAGAGAACAAATAGAGGCACAGATGCCCTTTGTTTATGCCTCTCTGCTGTCACCCAGCATCCTCTTACCTACTCAGCCTGCTAGTTCTCAGGATAAATGATGGCCTTTCTCATATAAGAAGGCTCTATTGACTGGACTCAAGTAGAGAAATAATGGCAATCGTCACAAGTTCTAACTCTTCTAACACAGGTTATTACAATAGAAATCTGTCTATTTCCAACCTCTCACTCCCTGTCAAGAAGCAGGGGCATCTCTGAGGGAATTTTTACAGAAGAGACATAATATGTTGTGTCCAGGTCCTAAACGTTTTGCTTCTGAGGGATTGGCAGGGAGGGGGGGACTGTGAACTCCAATCACAAAGAGAGTGGTCCAAGGATGACTTCAAAGTGATACTGACCTTGGAACATGTATTTGAGTGTGAGTTTGTACACTGATATGTGCATGTCTGTGACACAGGCAGGGAGTACCCACAGCCTGGCTCCCAGCTCAGGGGAGATGATCAGAGGTAATTCTTCCCAATGGGGAAATGTTTGGCAATGGCTACAAACTCGTAAGTTCAGTGCAGCAGTCTTTTAAAGAGTTTTAAAGAGAGGGAGAGTGTGGGATGATTTGGGAGAATGGCATTGAAACATGTATACTGTCATGTAATAATGAATCGCCAGTCTATGTTTGATACAGGATACAGGATGCTTGGGGCTGGTGCACGAGGATGATCCAGAGAGATGATATGGGGTGGGAGGTGGGAGGGGGATTCAGGATTGGGAACTCATGTATACCCGTGGCTGATTCATGTCAATGTATGGCAAAACCAATACAGTATTGTAAAGCAAAATAAAGTAAAAATAAAAATTTTAAAAATTAAAAAAAGTTTTCCATTCCCTTTGTTCATCAGTATCATGAAATTCCCTGTATGCAAATAGTAATACTAAATATAACAAAAGCAAAAAATGTGATTCAGACTCTGCAGATCTTTCAAAAATGCTCACATCAAATATACCCAGGGAATTCCCTGGTGGTCCAGCGGCTAAGAATCCACCTTCCATTGCGGGGGACGTAGGTTCAACCCCTGGTTGAGGAACTAAGATCCCATGAATTGCAAAGTGAATAAGCCCTTGCCCTACAACTACCCAGCCAGCATGTGGCAGTGAAAGGTCCTGCATACCCCAACTGAGATCCAGTGCAGCCAAATAAATAAATAAACAAGTATAAATAACTGCATCCAAATAATACACTTTGATATGTAAAGGTGATGAAACTGAGGGGTAAAAGGTTAAACTGTTGCCAGTGTCACAGACCTGGTAGAATTCATATTAATAACTGCTCGATGTTATAGAAGAGCATCACCCATTCTCTACTCTTAAAAACAAATGCTTAGCCATGCTTCTTTTACATCCTACCTGCTTTGAGCTTCTCATCCCTGCTCTCTTTTGTCCATGATGGGAACCCAGAGCTTAAATGTGAGGTTGCTGCTGGTGAAAGGAATCTCAGACTTGTATGAAGAAGCAGATGACACTTCGTCCCCTCCAGGTTCCATGAAGATGTTGACATTTATAAAAATTCATTGTCAAAAACATAAAGAAGCATCACACTTCTGACTTGTACCAACATGTAGGAAGATACAAATTATTGTTTGGAATTCCCTATTCAGAGGAATATGTAAGCGTTGGTATCTCACCTAAGTTAACAATGTATTAGCTGGAGAATTTCCAAGTTGGAAGGAAACTTTCAAATCCTCTCCAGCACTCTAATTTTAACTGAGGTTTTGTGAAGTGAAATTATATTCACAAGGTTACACAGCAAGTTAGAGGTGGAAACAACTCTGGAATGCAAGTTTCCAGTTTCCTAAGCCAGCATCTTAAGTCCCATCTACATGACCAGCCTTGAAGAATCATATGAACAGAACCTAATACTTATTGCATGTTATATTTTAGAACTTGCTGTATATGAGACCTGATTGGGGTTGCTCAGAACCTGAGGTGACATTGTAGTTGGCTAAGAGCTCATAGCTCTAATTTTAAAATCACCCTTAGATCATATAATGTATGATCGGCATGACATTTACATCAAGTCAAATTCAGAAAGTTTAAGAATGAATTCATATTCTGCCCAGGAGGTGCTAGTGGTAAAGAATCCACCTGCCAATGCAGGAGATGCAAGAGACACGGGTTTGATCTCTAAGTCAAAACGGAAATGAAGGAAATGATCCCTAAGTCCCTGGAGAAGGAAATGGCAACCTGCTTCAGTATTCTTGCCTGGAAAATCCATGGACAGAAGAGTCTGGTGGGCTACAGCTTTGCAAAGGGTTGAACATGACTGAGCACCAGCACCAACCAACCAACAGCCAATAACTCATCATATTTCATCTCTTTGTAGAATTTGTTCTGGGTGTCACTAAACACCAGGGATCTAGTGAAAAGTTTATCACAACCTGGGGCCCACTAATCACAATTTGGTTGGTAGTGGTTTATTCTGGCTCATCTAAAATAGTGTGCAAAGTCAGAAGACTTGAACTATCACTTCAAACTCCATCATTTAAGTCTTATTCTAACTTACATTCACCAAGAGCTAGTTGCCTTAGCAATAAAGTAGAGTTAATCATAGAACTTGACTTACAGACTTACCAGCATCAAGTGAGGTAAAGTGCTTGAAAGTTCTTTGAATTGCAGAAATGATAAATGAACATAGCCTGGTGGATCTTGCCTGAACTCAACTTACAGATGCCCCAGAAGCAAGAAAGAGGTTGAAAGATGACAAAATCTCTCTCTCTCTCTCTCTCTCTCTCTCTCTCTCTCTCTCTTTCTCTCACACATACACTGATAGATCCTTGGGGAACAAAACATGTTTATTTTCAGCTGAGGGTTTGGGGACAGAGTGGTAGCCCAGGACATTATAAATAGAGTGTAGGGGCTTCCCTGGCGGCTCAGCGGTAAAGAATCTGCCTATCAATGCAGGAGACGTGGGTTCGGCCCTGATTTGGGAAGATCCCAAGTGCCATGGATCAGCTAAGCCCACGTGCCACAACTACTGAGCCTGTGCTCCGCAACAGCGTCTCTTGTTGTAGATGGCAACAGCTCGAAGCACCACAGCTAGCGAGGAGCCCAGGCAGCAGTGAAGCCCCAGCACAGCCGAGAATAAACGAACAGAAATTATTTTTATGAAAAAAGATTGGTTGAAGAATAGACTTCTAGATATTGTCACTAAGGGAATGGGTATCTGTGATATCCTATGAGATTGAATGTTACATGTCTGTCAGGAGTAGCAAGCTAAATCTACACAGAGCTACATGGGTTGATTTTAAAACATGTTATTGAGTGAAAAATACACATCTGTAGGAAATCTGAACACACAAAATTCTTGATTGCTTTACAATTTGTAAGAACCATCTTCTCCCATTTTGCACACTTTTTCCTGGTGAAAAATTAAAACTTCCACCCTCTCAGACATGTTTTGAAGAAGCCTTTTCCCTTGGGCTTCCCTGGTGGCTCAGATGGTAAAGCATCTGCCTGCAATGCAGGAGACTCGGGTTCACTCCCTGGGTCGGGAAGATTCCCTGGAGAAGGAAATGGCAACCCACTCCAGTACTCTTGCCTGGAAAATCCCATGGACGGAGGAGCCTGGTAGGCTACAGCCCATGGGGTCGCAGAGAGTCGGACACGACTGAGCGGCTTCACTTTCACTCTCTGTAGGAAAGTACTATTTGTGTACATTTGTAATCTGCACATACATAAAACAGAACAAAACACTACATTTTTCCTGCCACACACATATATTAGCAATGAATTGAGTTTCTATAATAGAGGAACACTATGTGGGATGGGTTTTTTTTAAAAAAAGAAAATAATAAAACAGAACATGGGAGGAACTTTAGCAGAAACTAACACAACATTATAATGCAATCATACTCCAATAATAAAATTTTTTAAATTAAAAAATTTCAAGGTGGAAAAATTTGAAATATATAATCATAATGACTTTCTGGTTTTTAAAAAATAGTAGTCTCCCTTTCCTACTCTCAAATCACTTTTGAACCTTTTGGGGAGCCAGCCCTACTTTCCAGAGAAAGCCTTCTTACGTAAGTAATAAATGTCTTTATATCCTCTTGTGCATGTGTGGAATCATCAGTCTTGAACTCTAGACCAAATGTGAGTAGTGGAATTGATCCTGCTGCTACTCAGGAAGCCACAAATTAAAAAGGAAGACAAAAGACACACCGGTACTAACTTCCGTTCTTCTGATCTTTTTAATGATGATGCTGGCCCAAGGAGCCAACACGTGGTAAAAGAAAATTGCCAGAAAGAGCTATGCATTGATTACTTTTATCCTTTTAACTGAAATACCATTAAGGCTGAAAGCTAAAGAGAAATATTTTTATAATTTTTATCTCTATTTCATTTTGAATAAAATAAAAATAGCACTTAAGCAAAATAAGTCTTTTATAAGCCACAGGGAATATATTTCTATGGTAACATGATCCCCAACAGAAATAGCGACAGAGATCTTGACACACTCTCAGGATTCGTTTTCTCTTGATATGATACAGTGGCATATAGATAAGTCCTGCAAAGACTTTAAACAGAATTCTTAAGCTACGATGGAAGGCAACTGTCATAATGAGGTTATATAAAGCGTTACCCTCAAAGTCATTGTGCCAAACAATCAGAAGTTCCTTTTTGGACTGTGCATTTCACATGTTACAAAGGGATACAAAGCATAGCTGCTTTTTCAGGGCACATCAGCAGAATAGCAATCCTGTCAGGTACACCTTACTTTTCAGTTATTCTCAACTATTTATGTCTCCTGGCAGCCAAAAGCCAAACCGTGTATCCACAAATAAATATCTTGGATCTGTTTAGACAAAATACTAAAAAGGATTCTTTAAAATTCAACTTACATTTATTGACAAGCAAATATGTAAATTATTTATAATTTCCGATGCATTACTGAACAGTATTTCTATGAGTATATTGTGGTTGTTGTTCAGTCGCTAAGTTGTGTCAGCCTCTTTGCAACACCATGGACTAAGCCCATCAGAATCCTCTGTCCATGGGGACTTCCCAGGCAAGAATACTGGAAAGTGTTAGTCGCTTAGTCGTGTCTGACTGTGACTCCGTGGCTCCTGTGTCCATGGGATTTCCCAGGCAAGAATATTGGAGTCAGTTGCCTTTTCCTTCTCCAGGGGATCTTCCCGACTCAGAGATCGAACCCACATCTCCTGCATTGACAGGGAGATTCTTTACCACTGAGCCACCAGGGAAGCCCTCTTAAATGTGTATAAATATATATATATTTCTTATTCTTTTTAATGTGGACACTTTGCATTTTGAAAACGTGTCAGTTGAGCATCTCACTGTCATCATGCCAGGATCATACAACCCTAATAGTGAACTTATGCATCTAGTACTTTGTCTTTTGTGCATTTGACCTGTACTTTCTCCTCCATACCTGGGCTCTTCCTGTATGTCCCCTGAGTTGATTATCTAAGTAGGCTGAGTAGGTGCTTCTATGTTTTTTTCTCCCCCCAGAAGTGTCTTATTCCTCTGACTCTAAATCCTCCTCACCTGCTGTACAATATAAAAATCATACAAATATACACAATCCCACTTCAAACAAAAATAACTCTGGGCATTTTCATTGATATTTTTGTTGCTACAGCAAAATAGTTCCTTGAGCTCAATCACCATGCCTATCAAGGCTGAAAAAGAAAAATTGTCTCTTACTGTCTTGGTGGCTCAGACGGTAAAGCGTCTTCCCGCCATGCGGGAGACCTGGGTTCAACCCCTGGGTAGGGAAGATCCCCTGGAGAAGGAAATGGCAATCCACTCCAGCACTCTTGCCTGGAAAATCCCATGGGCAGAGGAGCCTGATAGGCTACAGTCTATGGGGTCGCAAAGAGTTGGACACGACTGAGCGACTTCAATTCAATTCAATTCAACTGTCTCTTGAAGGTCTCACTAGACATAAAAACAGAATTGGCATTTTTGAGTATTATTCACTTCCATCAACCTTGAAAAGGCACAGAATTTACTTTATTTGGACATTTACTTTAAAACTCTCTCTTACTTTAAAAATAACTCCTAAAACATCTCTGAGGGGGGAAAGGACAGATATTATTAGCTGATTAGTCAGCTAAGGACACTGAGGCACAAAGATGCTAAGCAATTTTCCAATGATTTCATTGCTGAAGACGAGATAACAAAGGGTTCCACCCTGGACATCTGACTCCCAAGTAGCAGCCTCTTTAAAGTATATATACAGCAGTGTCTCTCTCTTTGTCTCATCTTTAAGCTTTTAATTTCTTTACTCTGTCCTTACTTTCATTAATATTTAAATCTTTTAAATTTTAACAGTAATGTATAAGTTTCCATGAAAGAAGAAAGATCCAATGCAAAAGCTATGGAAAGGAATAAAAGACGAAAAATAAGCAATCTTTACTAAGGGGTCAACATGGTGCCAGTCATAAGTTTCTTTACAGTTTTCCTTAATTTTTCTTACCAAGATCTGAAATCAGCAGAAAGAAACTCATTTTTACCTTTAGAAGATGATCGATCAAAGTTTTACCCCTGTTCCTCAGAGCTGTATCTTAACAGATGAATTTGTTAAAAAAAAAAAAAAAGACTTTCATGTACATAAAGTTTCAGGCTGTATCAGACAGTGGATGACTTTAGCAGGATGAAGAATTTGGAAGAGAAGGAAAGAGTGTCTCTGCTCATCTCTGAGAACATATCCAGCAAGAATTTTCCTACTCAGCCTTTCAGATTCTCTTCTCTGCCTTAAATTTGATAGTTTGGATCACTTCCAGTCCATTGTCAAACCCCAGACATGATCCATCTCACCTTCCCCCATTTTAACCATGTGTGTGGTGATATAACATTATCTGAATCAAATGCAATCCTAAAAATCATCTAATTGCTTTATTTTGAACTCATCTAAAAAAATATTGAGTTCTAAATATTTCATCTCTTCAAGTGATTTGTATATGCTAAGTTAATTAGAAGCTGAAAGCATTTCTTTGATTAACTTTAAAGGAACAACAACAAAATCCAACTAGTACACTTTGTGTCAGAACATCTGAACCAGTGGCTGCCAATCCTGGCTGTTTATTATCATTTCTTGGGAAAGTATTTATTCATTTATTTATTTTCTAGGGTGGTGGTCTGGCTATCTGCACTTTTAAAAAGCTCTTCAGGTCATTCTAATGTACAGTTAGGGTCAACAAGCATTAATCTAGACATTTCATATAGCAGTACTTTAGAGCCCAAGTTAGCTGGGGAATGGTCACAATATTTTTTCCCTATATAATTATAAAACCCTCACATTTTTAAAGGGTCAGTGAATATATAGTTAAGCTAAAAGTCAGTTTTTAGGACTTTAGTTATTATAGCCAAAATATTTTCATCTGCTACCTCCTGAATTTGTTATTTTGTCAATAAAATCTCAAAGGAATTAGTCAAGGCTGAACAAACTCTGAAGGAAATTTATCTCCTTTACAGTTGCAAAAAGTGGTTGTAACCACTAGGGGTCAGGCAGTTAAATCTGTAATATGATACACAAACACTAAAGTTACCCAGTTTAGAATTCCATACCCTGATTTCAAAAATACTTTCTAAATTTTCTTCCATCATTAAAACTCACGTCCTTTCAAAAGTTCAAAGCCATTTCCTTCCTGGGTGGATAGGTGTTTTACACGCTATTTAGTCCACGCTTCAAAATTCTAAAGAGAACTGTAATCCAGGAGAATGGAAAGTTAAAGCATGATCGGCATGATGATTTTCAAAAAATAAAATAGGAAATAAAGCTATTAGGTATATAGTTCTTCCACATACATGATCTGATTTCACCACTGTTTAGAGGACTCTGTAGGCATTTCTAGGTCTACCAGAAGTCCCAGGGCCTAATGCTATTCTCCCATTGCCACAAGTATTTTTATCCTCTTGTCATTGAGGGGTGTTGTCTATGAGCCCTCTTCTGACATTTGGACTGACTTGTGACACTTTCAGTCATTATTACTGTGACTGAACATCGTGTGTGCTCAGAGTCAGCTCATTAAAAAACATGCATGTTAGTTGGATCATGCAGCTATCATGTACAAAGCCTAACTACTCTGAGGCCACCACAAACTGGAGAGGCCATGGGGAAATGCTCCAGCTGACAGTGCCAGCTGAGCTCAGCCTTCCAGCCCACCTTGCCAATGTGCTTGGCCTCCAAGTGAAGACACCATCTTGGCAATAGAGCCTCCTTCAGTGCAAGGTGTTTCGGGTGGCGGCTGGCAGCCACTGACCAGCCATTCTGGCCTCCCCAGCTGAAGCTGCCGACAGCACAGCAGGATGGATCTTCACTGTGCACTGTGAGAATTCCCAGACCCAGAGAAATCCACTGCTATTCCCGCCTATGGGGTTGCACAAAGTCGGACACGACTGAAGCGACTTAGCAGCAGCAAGCTCAGAATGGTGTGTTAGGCAGAGCTAGATAACTGGAACTCCCAGAGAAATTAACTGAGCTCCCTCCCTTCAACTGGGGTTTTGCCAAAGCAGAAATGTCCAAAATATGGGTCAACTGGGGCAAATGATTTGTTCTTTCATTATACCCATTAACCTTTGGGTATAAAGCTTGGGGTGGGGGGAGAAAAGGTGTAAAAAAAAGCTGGCGAAAAAGTCACTGCTGCATGGTAAAAATATGTGCTGATAGGTGTTTAAATACAATTGAAAACATAATCTGTCTTAAAATTGAAATTCCCCAAATACTGTATAGATGTGAGAGTTGGACTATAAAGAAAGCTGAATGCCAACGAATTGGTGCTTTTGAACTGTGGTGTTGGAGAAGACTCTTGAGAGTCCCTTGGACAGCAAGGAGATCCAACCAGTCCATCCTAAAGGAAATTAGTCCTGAAAATTCATTGGAAGGACTGATGTTGAAGGTGAAACTCCAAAACTTTGAGACTTCTGATGCAAAGAACTGACTCATCTGAAAAGACCCTGATGCTGGGAAAGATTGAAGGCGGGAAGAGAAGGGGATGACAGAGGATGAGATGATTGGATGGCATCACCAACTCAATGGACATGAGTTTGAGTAAACTCCAGGAGTTGATGATGGACAGGGAGGTTTGGCGTACCGCAGTCCATAGGGTTGCAAGGAGTTGGACATGACTGAGCGACAAAACTGAACTGACTGAAATACTCTGACTGAAGAAATATTAATTTACAGCCTCTATTTTTTTTTACTGCTTGGCTATTAAAGTTTCTTACTGTACCAGCACTATCAACTCCCACCCAAAGTAAAGTTTTTCTCCCACATTTTACTTTGTGTGTGAATTCCAAACACTGCTGATGTACATCAATATATTCATTATAATAAATAGCTACTATTGTTATTTTTAAGATCCCTTGGAGAAGGAATGGCAACCCACTCCTGTATTCTTGCCTGGAGAATCCCATGGACAGAGGAGCCTGGCGGGCTACAGTCCACAGGGCCACAAAGAGTAGGATACAACTGAGCAACTGAGCGTGTGCATGCGTGTGCGCACACACACACACACACATGCACACACACACATGCACACACACATGCACACACACACACATGCATATTTAAGACTTTGCCTGGAAAAATCCATGCACTAGGAGCCTGGTGGGCTATAGTCCATGGGTTCTGGACACTACTGAGCACTCACACTTACTTAAACTGCAAATGACTTGCTACAGGTAAAAAATATGCAATTATGAGTGTGTCTATGAAAATGAAAAGCAGACTTAATAAAAAATTCTTGTCTCATTTAAGGTAAAAGCTGCCATCAACTACTATAAGCCTTATTTTTTTTATCTGAATAAGAACCATAGAATTAGTCTCTATACCACTCGAATGACTTTTCTCTCCAGAACTCTTTCTAATAAGGTCATTTTTTGTGGTTTGTTATATCCTGGGAGACTATCATGTCCAAACCCTTGTATAAGTTGTACATGTAGATATAATCTTAGGTCCTAAGACTCGTCTAATTCCATTTTCCCCACAACTACAGGTATCTCTGGGGACAAGAATAAAAATGGCATTTGTTAAACAAGGAGAATAGGAGGTCTTTCCATTTCTGTTCCCCACAGTGCTAACATAGTACCTCAAGATTAGTTTGCACACAAGAAAATTGTAGCAAGTAAAAACCTTCTGCAATGCATGCATTTAGAGAAGTGACATTTTTGAGGACATTTGAAAAAGGAAATCGGGAAATCTCATGATATAGGGGGAGAGAAAGAAGAATCTCCAATAGCAAAAATGCTCAGTCTCTGCAACTGGAAAGTTATTATATAAGATTGATATCTGGAGAAGTGGAGAAAATCAGTTTATTTTAAAGCAGCCTCAATCTTTGAGGCTAGCAGACAGATGTTAGTTGAAAAATGAGAAGTAGGGGCTTCCTTCATGATCCAATGGTTACGAATTCTGCTTGCAATGCAGGGGGCTCAGGTCCAGTCCCTGTTGCATAACTAAAATTCCATATGCCTCAGAGCAACTGAGCCCACGCACCATGACTGGAAAGTCCGCGTGCCACAGCTGGAGAGTCCAAGCGCCACAGTGCAAGGTCCTGCATGACCCAACGAAGACCCCACTTGCTGCAACTAAGACATGACACAGCCAAACAAACAAATAAATACTTTAAAAGAGACAGAAAGAGAGAAAGGGATGTGAGAAGTAACTCAACTTGGGTTGTTTTCCTGGAAGAAGTACGAGAAACTTCTCAGGTATGCAGAGAGGGAGAGAATATAGGCAATGCATTACAAACACTGGACACAGAAGTTGAGGATTTGAGGACAATGACAACATTGGACAAATAAATGGAGGAGATATCAGCAGACAGAGGGCTAAATATGAGGCCTGAGAATATTTCTGTTTCAGAAGGACAAAAGGAGGTGATAAACAGATTATCGTGAATGATGGTGTTAGCGTAATTCAGACCATTCTTTTAGGAGAACACATATGCCGGACAGGACATTGAAATTCTAGCACTTTAAGTGATGGATGTCTACAGAGTTCTTTCAACAGCAGCAGTTATCCATCCCTCCATCTCACAATCTGGTCTAAAAGGATATTAGAAGTTATCTGTAAGTGGGAGACAGATGATGACTAGAGTCTTAACTATCTCTGAAATGAGGACTTAGTTCAAATCTCTGTGAGAGAAAAGATCAAAGGCACCTGTCAACAGCATCAAGCAGGCAAGAAACATGAGGAGGAACCAACAGTTGAAAATAAACTGCAGAATTGATCATTTCCAATCAGTTACCTGACATAGAAAAGTCCATCACAATTTCTTATCCTTGTCACTAGTCTATGTCACTGTAGCACAACAACAAAACTCAGATTAAAAAAACAATGAAGTGATTCATTCTTCAGACATATACATACAAACACAAGACCAAATTTTTCACTTTTTATCTGGATTTGACATCATTTATTGCAGTCAATCTAAATCAGCTTGAAAATATTTTATGTAAGAGATCATTGCTAATCTTTAGTTGCCTGGTATTCTGAAATGCACATAAAATGTTTAAGATTATTTTATGTCCAGTTCATATTAATTATTATTTTAATCAAAATGTTATCTGTGCTTCTGGAAACATATACTGCACTTTCTCCACTAGATGTCTCCAGAGAAATACAAGTAAATACTGGTAATAAGAAGTGTTTCTAATACACTCCCATTTTAAAATTTCCAAAAGTTTGGAGCTTAAAGAAGGACAAATAGTGAAACAATGGTTACTTAGTATAGGAGTGAAATCTGTCACTGACAGATTTTTAAAGAAAATGAAGGTCTAAGTACATTTTTATAAAAAGATAGCACACTGTCCACATTTACCACAGAAAGCCAACTGATTTCTAAATGAATTAACATTAAAAGAGAGGTCATTTAATGCTTTCTTTGGGATCCGGTTAAGTCATATCTTTCTTGGAATATGATTTCATTATCTTAAAAATGTTTGGCCAGGGCATGCCTGAAGATCTATGGGCAAAGATCTGTAGAGGAAGAAATCCACTGGAAGAAATCCAATGGGTGGATGGCTGGGGAAGTGACCTTTCTTATAGGCTTTACAAGGTGTTAGCCACCAATATCTGAATCTATAATACTGCCCTTCTGACCTCTTTTAAGTTGGCCATTAATGTTCAATTTTATTTTGGTCATGTGAGTGTTTTAATGAGGAAAAAATTGCAAAATTTAATTTGGGGCTTAATTTGAATTCCTTCTACTGAGTTCAACATAATCTAATCACTTTAAGAAAATGTTTTCTCTCATTTGAGGGAAGTAACATCTCTGGGGTCTTTGTCAGAACTTCAGTTTACAAGGCTGCAAACCCAGGTACCAAGGAAGGCTGTACCCGTCACTGGTGAATGTGCTTGGACACTGAGAATTAGGTCCCCAAGAAAGTCCTTTTAAGCTAAGGTGCTTCAAAGCCTTAAGGTGTTTTACAAGTAAGTTCTACTACTGGTATTTTACAAATGAGCCAATAGGAAAGAAAAGCAGTACTAAAGAAACATCAAGATTCCACAAAAAAAAAAAGAAGAAAAGAAAAAAGAAAACAAGACGAGATTTTAAATTATTGGATAATTCGATTCAATTATTGGATCACTCCAGATCATGCAATACCAAGGACATTCTGTTTTTTAAAAACCTGCTCTTGGCTTGAGTATCTAGGTTTGTTGAATCCATAGGCCATGTCCAATCCTAGAGTGTGCAGAATAAGTTTAATGTTTGTTACAGGCTGGTGATAGGGCTTCCTTAGTGTTTCAGACAGTAAAGAATCGACCTGCAGTGAGAGACCCAGGTTCCATCCCTGGGTTGGGAAAATTCCCTGGAGAAGGGAATAGCAATCTACTCCAGTACTCTCGCCAGGAGAATTCCGTAGACAGAGAAGTCTGGCGGGCCACAGTCCATGGGGTCGCCAAGAGTAGAACACGACTGAGTGACTACCATTTTTCACATCCTGGTGATAATAAGCACAATACTTTAATCACATCACAGTCTCCAGAGGTTACAAGGCCTCTACAATGACCCACCTGATGATTTGCAAACTGCCAGTAAATTAGCATCCTGATAGAAACAAACATCTCCTTCAGACACATTATTTTTCTTTGGTTGTAAATCATTTCTTTTTCAGTAATGACTTACATTTCCAGGTCAAACTCTGCAACCCTGAAAGTCAGACAATTGCCAAGGTTTCAATCTTCCTCCAGACTGCTAATAAAATTATGTAGCCAACACAGGGGCAGGATCTTTTCATGAAACAGAAGAATAAGGGTCCTGTGTGGAGAGAAAGCAAGAGATTAACCCTTAGTGACTTCTCTGAAAGGAGAGAATTGTGTTGCTCTCAAGATTTTAAAATCTTTTCTCTACAGCTTGGACAGTGTTTTCTTCCCATTCTCTGAAACTATTTCCTTCCCTCACCCTACACCAAGTTGTTGATGGACCATAGTTCCATTATTAGCTTCCTTAAAGCCAGGATGATGGCTAAAGTAGTTGCTTGGACTTCCTCCCACTATATAATGTCTTATAATATCGCACTTCTGGGATAAGCTCAGCATTTTAAATTGCAGTGCTTTTTTTTTTACCCTAAATGTTCCTTCTCTTGGAATGTTCTCCAACCTCTAAATTTACATGTAATTTAGATGTACAATCTGGTCCTCATTTTCAAGATCCTCTTTGATGGCATTACTCATCCTGAATGTAAATATTTGTTGAGGGCTAACATGTGTTGACATCCATGGGACTTTTACAAGTTCCAAATATAATGCTCAGGATGGCTACATTTAAGGCTCAATTATTCAAAACTCTGAAAAGAAAGATTTAAGAACCCTCTTTTTAAAATATGAACATATACCATGCTTCTTACAAAAAGTAAATCTCTAACTCCTTTCAGAAGAGAACAGTCGCCTTTTGAAATACAAATGCCTTTCCATTTTCACGACTTTTTTCATGCAATTATTTGTCCATTTGTGCCACTGAAGGAATCAGGATGAATGGAAGCCATTGATTCCCACGGATAAAATTGTGGTCACAGGAACAAATACTTCAAAATTGTTCTTGAAAATAATCAATATATTTTCCATTTATAGGCACTGTTAAGAAAGTAGGTAACAACAGAATATTATTAATTTTGCTTTCACGCCTATCTTCATAAGTCTATGTGTTATCATTCTGAACCAGATTTAAAGAACTTTTTTACTCTTGATACATATTAACCAAGTTTATATCTTCCACTGAACACCTCAGTCCTTTTTCTCCAGTCCAACCCCACTGGATATGAGTAGATTTCAGCTTCATCACAAAAGTGCTTATTAACAGTTACAGCTGTCTAAAACGAAAAGGGTTGCATTAATCGCAGAGAGCATCTCAGTAAAGAGTGATGACTATTAATATTTACAGTGATGATGTTGGAGAGGTTTCTGTATTTTGAGTTTGATCTGTTTCTCTGTAATTCTAAAATTCTACCATTATATCTTAAGATACTCAATCTACATTATATTGCCTCACCAGCCTAGAATTGAAGACTTTTATATAACTGTTATTAATAATCTAATAGCTAATATATTGATATCAGAACTTGTTTTCATAAAAGCTTTTCCATCCTATTCAATAAACAATTACTGATCACCTACTATTTAAACCTACTATATAAAGCAAACCAGTGACATTAAAATTAAAATAATTCCATTCAGAGGAACATAAGTGATAGATTAATTCTCCTTCCCACGAGGGACCAGGGAAAGCATATAATTTACTTCTTACCATCTTCTCTCCAGTTCTCCTTCTGAATTGCTCTTGCGTTTTCTGTACCTTAATATCAAGGTTTTCAAATTGAAAAGAAGCCTCTAAACATATTTTAGAATTTATTATTTTATTGTATGCTTTCTTAATAAACTAGCAGCACATTGCAGAATTATTTCAGTGCCCCAAGACAAAATCCTATAGCAAGCTTAATATAACTCTCCTGGTCCTTGGAATCCTCTCTGGCCCATTCCAGTCCCCCTTAAAAGTCTATCCAATTGGGCAACACAGTTTCATTTTCAGATTTCTCTACATTGCCAGTGGGGAATCAACTCTGATGGACCATTATAGCGGGAATACTTTGCAACAAGAATGTATTTGAATTATGCTTTTACTTTAGGATAATGTATGACTTGTTTATCCAGGGAGACTGCAGTTATTGCAGGTAATTTTTGACTTCTGATGTTCAGATTTCTTTCATCCAAAGCATTCTGAACATTTCCTGTATCATATATGGGGTGGTGAGAGTGGATATTCTCTTGGCTAGGAAATGCACTGCGTAACACTGAGACTTTAGTTACTCTTTGTAAAAGAGAAGAAGCAGAATTCCGGCAATGCCCTTGTTTCTTAACACATATTGCATTATTCCCTTTCAGTTAGATTGGTAATAGTGGTTTCCAAAAGGGCATGCTTTTGCCCTCTGGTTACCAATAGATGTGCTCTCCAGAAATGGTCAACGTCATGCCCTGTATGTAAGGAAAAAACAACAAAGCGCACATGGTTTTCCTTTGCTGCTTCATTTCAAAAGTTAGGGCAACTTGCCAGAGCTGGATGTGTGTTAACTCTATCTATGCCTCGACATCTGAAAGGAGAAGTGAAATGGGACGTATCCCCCCAGTTTAGTGAAAACATGATCCCTCCTACATGTTTCACCATCAAGTTAGAATTCTAATCTCATACTCTGTGAAAGTTTGTATCTAGACAACATTTGTTTTTAATCAGCAGTCGTTACTGCCTTGTGATTATCAGACTTACATCTACCTTTGCTTACTGGTGAAAAATAATAACCTTTCAGTTCGGCTGTGAACTGAATATGACAAGATGTGATAAGATCCAATCATGCTCTCACTGAGCACGGGGACAGGGACTCTGAAAGGTATGGATTACAGAATGATCCTTAACGTCTAAATGAAATCATTTCCCATAAAAGCCCTCTAAATTACAAATGAATAAGATGGAAATATGAACCTGAAATGAGTCAGGAAGTAAAATAAAGAGAAAAATAAATCATTCAAAAATAAATGTCTTTTGGAGAGTGAGAAGAAAAAGGAGGCTCAGTTTGCTCAGTTAACACAACTGACAAAAGCGGATTTTAGCTGGCAACTTGAAGTTGCTGATGCCTTTTGGAGAGAGTTCAGATTCCCAGGTTGATACAGAGCTCCCTCCCAGAACTCTGACATGTATATAAGCTCTGAGCTCTCCAAAGCCCACTGCCAGTTCTCTTCGTGAACTAACTGCAGCGGAGAGACTAAAGATGATTCCTTTCTTACCAGTATTTTCTCTGTTCCTGCTGCTGGTTGTTAACCCTGCAAATGCCAATGGTCACTATGACAAGATCTTGGCTCACAGCCGTATCAGGGGCCGGGATCAGGGGTAAGTCAGTGGTTTGATTCTATAAACCTTTCCCTACCCCCACCCCCTTAGCTTGTTGTATGTATAGTTCTACATAAAGTTTCTTATTTATACCTCAGGGTTTTATTCCTACTTATTTGTAATAAGAAAAAGGAACAAATGAGTAATCTGTGGTTTATGTACATGTCTTAAACTTTAAGAATTACTGTCCAAATAATTTGTGTATAATTGCTTTTTATGAAACATTGCAAGATTTTAGTCTAGTTAGCAACATTTAATGGGGCATTTCTTTATGATTCAGTTTATTTGTGTTTTATTTCCTTCTAAATTTCCAGAATGAGGTTTTCAAAATTAAAGAATCTGTAGCTAGAGGCTCTCATTACATAAATAACTTTGAAATATCTCACATTATGTTAGGGAAAATTTCATTTATGTATGAAAATTACACAATAGATAATGTAACAAGTTTTCTGAAGTTTTTTGAAGCATTTAAGAATGCTTTTAAATTTTGCATTCTATAAAATTTGCAATAACTTGATTTCATAGAAAAAACTACAACTGAGTTTCTCAAAGTTATCAGACAATTTAGTAACTTAACCAAGCATTTAGTATTAATTTTTGAAATGGATCTTGGCACTGCTGCCTGTGTCTCAGAGGAATTTTTCATCATGCTTCCAAGTTCCCTTGCCTTACAGAGCAAATAAGACTCGCATCTCTTTAAGGGAGAAAAACACTTAAAATTCTGGCAGAGAATGTTTTAATCTAATTACTTCCAGGCAAAGAAATAAATTTTCCTTTGGGCAGCCATATTATTTAAGTTAATCTTAACATTCATTTACTTCTGTGATTGCTTACCTAGAAAATTACAGAGTACAGTATCTTGGGACTTAGTAAAACTTGTCTATTTTGCTGTCTAATCTGTCATTGTTCCAGGGCCCTGAAGCCACTCCCATGCCCTACGTGAGTACACGTTTGGTTTAAAAGGGTCAGGGCATCACCTACTATTAAAAGTAATAAGAAACATATTGTTAAAATCTATTAGATTAACTTCTGAAATACTGGCATTGTATTCCCAGAAGTGTACAATTTCCTCTCCGTCTCTCACAGTTAGTTTTTCTAATGACTCAGTAGGATTGGATCAAGAATGAGATCTGCTCATGACTGGAGTCACATCTTTGAAAATCTAAGCCACATATTAACTTTCTCTTTTTCTTTCTTTGTTTTTAACCACCTGACCTATAGATATGAAAAGCTATTTGTTAATGTTATGACATTAATGTTCTTTCCTTACTTCTGTCTTCCAGTCCAAATGTCTGTGCCCTTCAACAGATTTTGGGCACCAAAAAGAAATACTTCAGTACCTGCAGGAACTGGTATCAAGGTGCCATCTGTGGGAAAAAAACGTAAGTCTCATCTGTTCTTTAATGTGCCAGTTCCAAAGACAACACTGCGATGCCCATGGCTTTCTTTGGACAGAAACACACACTGTTCTTTTGAAAATACTCTCCAAAATTGGTAGCTTAAAAAAAAAAAAAATGGATCACTGTGAATAAAGAAATTTCTCCTGCATTTCTCCCTGTGCTCATAAAACTAACTTTTTCCTTAATTCTATGGCACTGGCCCTGTGACCTGCTATAGAATCACTGTAATAGTTTGGCTATGTCATTTCTACTCCTGGTTAGGCCTCTTTTATCTTGGGGCTTCCTAGTGGCTCAGTTGGTAAAGAATCTGCTTGTGATCCAGGAGACCTAGGTTCAATCCCTGGGTCAGGAAGATCCCTGGAAAAGGAAATGGCCACTGGCCACGTGACTTGGTATAGAATCACAGAGAATTTGAATGGAATCACTGAGGGTTTGACTATGTCATTTCTCCTCCTGGTTTGGCTTTTTTTATCTTGGGGAAGTCAATTAACCTCATTATCTCAGTTTTCTCCTTTTACTAAAAAGTGGGCCAGAGGAACAGATTGATCTGAAAAATCAGGATTTTAAGGTAAGATTGTTTGCCTCCAGTCATTTAGAAATTATCTAAAATACTTCACTTTACCCCAGAGTTTTCATCAAAGATTAAAGTTGGAAAAGATTCAAGTTTCATGTTTTCATTTAATCCAGTCACTCCATCCCAAACTGTCAGATTCTCAGAGTCTCCAAAGGTGATAATGGAAGCCCACCACTATATCTACTATTTCAATAACCAAAAAAGATGATTACTCCCCAACTTAGTTATCTGTTTCACTGATTAACTTAAAATTGGAAAACATTTTTTATTACTTAATAGCTTATTGGTTTAATCAATTAATACATATTGGCAAGTTCTTCATTTTAAGATGAAGGAGCTGAGTTCTAGACAGAACAAATTACTAGATCAAAAAGGTCAGAGATGTCATCCTTGGTCAAGAAAACAGTGGAAATGGCTCCTGCCTGCTTCCTATTAATTTGGACCCCACCTTCAGTGAAGGATACCCTGAGAACCACAATATGGGAGATACATCATCATTAAACTTCATATACCCTAAATAGGTGAAAGCATTAGGGTATTGTTAAAAATATATTCCTAACTTAATAATATTGGTTACAAATACTAAATCACATCACCTTTTGGAGTCTTCAATGCTTTACCTAAATTCACCTGAAAGGTGAATTTAATTCATTTTCTGAAGGGAAAGAAAGGGAAAGAAAGTGAAGTCACTCAGTCGTGTCCAACTCTTTGCGACCCCATGGACTGTAGCCTACCAGGGTCCTCCATCCATGGGATTTTCCAGGCAAGAATACTGGAGTGGGTTGCCATTTCCTTCTCCAGGAGATCTTCCCGACCCAGGGATTGAACCCCGGTCCCCTGCATTGTAGGCAGACGTTTTACCATCTGAGCCACCAGGGAAGCTCTGAAGGTAAAATGAATGAACAAATGTGAAATTACTAAATAATTCTAATTCATAATGTTAGTCATCCTTAAGTTTAAATTATTTTAAGCAAATCGGATATACGCTGGTGGGAAAAGGAGGTATGAACAGATACTATTTAAAATGCATAGGGTTATCTTTATTTCTACTAAGAATCATGTATTCAAAACATACAGCCTTAGCTGGACTTTCCATAGTAATCAAGTTTAGTACCCCACAGGACACTGCTGCCTGTTCCCACACATTGGCTTAATGTAATTGTAACTAATGTTACTTCTTGACCAGGACATTATTCCTATTAGTTTGCAGACATCTGCTAGACTTATTAGTCATTGACACAATTGCAATGTAAGTCAGTGGTTACAAGGATACTGGCCATGATTTAGGTCAGGCCCTAGTTGGGAATGCCAAAGCTCTGGATTCTTCTCCCTTTGTTCTTTATATTCTTGATTACCATGAGGCTTATTTGGAATGCACACTAACTACAAAAGAGAGGACCTGCTTTCTGAAACATTTAAGGGAAATCTTTATTACACCCTTCCTGGAAGTTAAGGAAATCTGATATAATCTTACTTTAATCCTCTAAATATATTAGAAATGCCAAGGCTTGTACAAGGCATATGCCAAGAATCCTTCTTGCTTTCCATTAAAAAAAATTCCTGCTTTGAAGTCTGGCTTTTTACCAGAAATATAACATGTCTTCTTTGATTAATTATATTAGCTTATTTCTGTTAACTTCATTTTCACAAACACATTGACATCTGTGCTCTGGAATAAATGTAAATGCTAGTTTTAAATAACCAAAGAAATCAATAATATTGACAGGAAGAATGCCTGATTTGCCATCTGCTTGCAGCTGCTAAAAATTCCAAAGTCATCTTTAGGAACTTATGTATCAGTTGACAGAAATATATTGAATGATTTGCTCAAGGTCACACATCTACTAGGTAGTAGAACTGAGAACCAAACTTCATTCTGGCTCCACGATCCTAGAACTTTTCCACCAGCCATGAGGCTAATGAGAAATGAAACTCATATGACTACCTTAATGTCAAAAAATGTCAAAGATATGGCTTTTCCAGTAATCATGTGCGGATGTGAGAGTTGGACCATCCAGAAGGCTAAGCGCAGAAGAACTGATGCTTTTGAATTGTGGTGCTGGATAAAACTCGTTAAATTTCTTTGGACAGCAAGGAGATCAAACCAGTCCATCCTAAAGGAAATCAATCCTGAATATTCATTGGAAGGATTGATGCTGAAGCTCTAATACTTTGGCTACCTGATGTGAAGAGCCAACTCACTAGGAAAAAACCTGATACTGGGAAAGGTTGAAGGCAGGAAGAGAAGGGGACAACAGAGGATGAGATGGTTGGGTGGCATCACCCACTCAATGGACTTGAGTTTGAGCAAACTTAGGGAGATAGTGAAGGACGGGGAAGCCTGGCCTGCTGCTTCATGGGGTTGCAAAGAGTCAGACACAACTTATCAACTAAACAACAATGTCATAAACAAACAAAAGAACAACAAACTTGATATCTAAATTATCAATAAGTCATGGCAATAAATGATATGTTTTGCTAACTTAGTCAAAATGTATCCTATGCAGTGCCTCCATTTTAATATTAATTTTCTTCCAATGTATAGGACTGTGTTATATGAATGCTGCCCTGGTTATATGAGGATGGAAGGAATGAAAGGCTGCCCAGCAGGTAATGTATCAATTATAGAATTAAATGAAAAATTTGTCTTGTGTGAGGAAAAAAGAGTTGAATTAGCTTTTAGAGAAGCCAATATGTGTGTGTGTGTGTGTGTTTAGCACCCTGATAAATCCTAGATATATTCTCCATATCTTAATCACTAGTTTATCATGGCAATAAAGCATGAAAACATACATCTTGTACACTGGATGCTGGACAACAGACGCTTATTCCAAATTTAAATTAGTTCAACATTCCTTCAAGACGAAGATCCTCACTACAAAATGCCTTTTTTTGAACTTGTCTAGAAACATGGGTTGACTACTTGGCAAGGCATCATCTTTTCTGATTTAACTGCTCAACAGCTCTGATTTTATAAGATTCTTCGTACTGAAAGTTGGTTTCCTGTAACTCGCCAACTTGAGAAAAAATAGTTAATCTATTTCCTCTTTGAGATGACAGCCATTCAAATATTTAACACAAGTCATCACACCCTTCCTCCAGCTACTCTCTTTTCCCCAGTAGAATCTTCCTTTCTGTGGGCTCATCACCCACAGTTTGAATGGGATCTAGACTTTGGAGCCCTTACTGTCATGGACAGCAACCCATGGAAAACCTCTAATCCAGTCTTTTTTTTTTTTTTTTTTTAATTGGGATCCAAAACTGGTGTCTACAACCCATGTGTGACCAGGCCGTGGAGAGAATATTAAGACAAATATGTCAGTGTAGGGAGCTCCTGAACTTTTGTTGATGTCATTGGTAACCATGTTATGCCATTAGCTCATGTTGAATTTTTAATTAATTAATACAGATTAGCAGTCTGTTTTATATGAATACTATCGAATCAAGTCTTCCACAGGAATTTGTTTGTGGCATTTAACCTGTTAATTTGGACTCATTTTCCCCATTCTGTTGGGATGTCTTTAAATCCTGATTTTGCAATTTAATTTACTAATTGCATACCTGTTCTTTCTATTGTCACAAAGATAAGAATCATCTCTCCTGTGATATGATCCAAATCATACTAAACTTCAAATAAGGTCATGAAGAGTAAGTTGGCTGTACCCAACCTAAAGGCTAACATTCACATATTAATTTTCATTCTGAAGTTCAGGAGATTTCTGGAAGTGTTAGATATTTTAATCTATTTTCTTCCTGAAATTATGATGAAAAGAAGTAGGTCTACATATTTCTTTCAGGGATCCAAATCTATATAATTATGATCCTTACACCTACAAGTATTATACTACTTAGGAGCTTTAAGCCAACATGAAAAAAATTATTACCTTGGCCACTCTCAGAGAGAAGTGAGGAAATTTTTTTCAATGAAATGATCAAAGATACTTAGTGATAATTGTGATTGAACCCTTACAGACATAGCAGATTTGACAACTAAATAGATAAAATATTAAACTAGGATAATAATTTAAAATTATTTGACCTTCAACATAAAGGACAAGTATTTTGGGGCTTCCCAGATGGCACCAGTGGTAAAGAATCTGCTTGCCAATGAAGGAGACACAAGAGATGCAGGTTCAATCCCTGGATTGGGAAGATCCCCTGGAGTATGAAATGGCAACCCATGCCAATACTCTTGCCTACAAAATTCCATGGACAGAGGAGCCTGGAAGACCCTAACACTGGGAAAGATTGAAGGCAAAACAAAATGGGGATGGCAGAGGATGAGATGGTTAGATAGCATCACTAAACCAATGGACATGAGTTTGAGAAAACTGTGGAAGATAGTGAAGGACAAGGAAGCCTGGCATGCTGCAATTCATTGAGTCACAAACAGTCGGACAGGACTGAGTGATCAAACAACAGCAACAACAATAGTACTTTATCATTTGACGTTCAAAAGGCAACTTTCATAGAAAACTGATGATTCACAGACTTGTGTTGCTAAAATCATCCATTAAATATCTTGAGGGACTTCTTGTAAAGGTTAAATCATTGTAAAATAACATTTTTGACATTTTCTCCTAAGTACTTACTCATCTCTTGATTATTTCAGTGATGCCTATTGACCATGTTTATGGAACCCTGGGCATTGTGGGAGCTACCACCACACAGCACTATTCTGATGTCTCAAAACTGAGGGAGGAGATTGAAGGACAGGGATCATTCACTTACTTCGCACCGAGTAACGAAGCTTGGGACAACCTGGATCCTGTAATTCATTATTTTTAATGAATATAACTTTTCCTGTTATTGTTATATTATTTCAATTGATTTATTAACTTAGAAATTAATAGAAATTGTATATCTTTTTGTTGTGCATATATGATGATACATAAAAGGATGAGGGTATTAAGGATGCTCCTTAATTGAGGGTAAGGAAAAAGTGGCTCAGTGGTAAAGAATACGCCTGCCAGTGCAGGAGATGTGGGTTCAATCCCTGCATTGGGCAGATCCCCTGGAGAAGGACGTGGCAACCCATTCCAGTATTCTTGCCTGGAAAATTCCCAAAGACAGAGGACCTTGGCGGGCTACAGTCCATGAGGTCGCAAAGAGCTGGTCATGAATGAACATGCAAAAAAATGAACAAAAAAGGAGCAAATCATTTTAGTACCTCCATGAATGGAATAACAGCCCAGCAGGCTCATAGACTAATAACAAAAAAGGCAAACCAACAGTAGATTGAACAAGCACTTATTACTCCATTTTACTCCTTTTCTCTTTCCCTTTTGGTTGTGGAGAATTATAGGTAATTTTAGATGATGTATCTTGTAGAAAGGCAAGTTAAGAAGCCTCTTGAAATGTTATTTTTAATAAGCTCTATTAGATATATATTTATCATTTTAATTGTATATAAATGTATATGACTGTTTAAAGACTGACATAAGTGTATATGGATATTTAAATGAAGGGTTGTAAATTATGCATTTAATTTTCAGGTTTTTCTATGCATAGTCTGATTTATAGCACACTAAATTATGGCTCAATATCCAGATCTATATAACTGGTATAGAAATATATTCCTACTTTCTACTTGATATGAAGATGAACTGAAAATTACTACTAGAGTCATGTCAGTTCAGTTCAGTCACTCAGTCATGTCCACCTTTTTGCAACCTCATGGACTGCAGCATACCAGGCTTCCCTGTCCATCACCAACTCCTGGAGCTTACTCAAACTCATGAGTCATATAGTATTTGGTAAAACTTAGGTAGATTCTTTGGGATTTTACCTTGATACATTAACTGTGAGGTTACTTGCTAACAAATACAGAACTTTCCCTCTTCTGGTTGTCTTTGATCAAATCTCTAACCACCTTGCTGGCCCTTTTGGCAGACTCCTCTTCTTCCTCGTCTTAAGAATGGGTTTTATTAAAGCCTCTTCTAGGAACTCTACTCTGCAGTTCATATGCACTTCAGATGGCTTCAGCTTTCACTTAATGCACAGAACCATGAAGTCTGTGTTTCTGGATCCCCAGAAGAATATTTCTAACACCTGTCTTAATATTTCTCCTTGGATACACCATCTATATTTTTAAACAAACTGTTATCCAAAACAGATGCCACTTTCTCCCCGTCAAAAACTGCTTTTCTGCTGTTTCCATAACTGGCAACCCCAATCTCAGAGTTCAAACTTTAAAATTATGAGTCATCCTTACTTCTCCCCTCTTCAGTTCTTAGAAACTACTATTAGTCATCCACAGCTCATTTTTCATCCTCATAATACTCTCCTTCTGTTACACATTGCCACCAGATTAACCTTCTTAAAGCCCGGGCTAATTGTTGTATTCTAATGCCGCAAAAGGGGCTTAGTGGCTCTCTATTGCCAGTTTAATTTACTCTTTGCTTGGGAATTAAAGTCTTCTATGTCATTGTCCCATACACTTTTCTAAAATTTCTCCCTATTATCTGAGAAACATAAAACCACACTGGACAACTTCTGCTTTCTTTGCCAGCAGTTGGACTTAGAAAGATCACTACAACATTCCTACCCTATCTACCTATCCTACAAGACCTGTCTTCAAACTTTGGATTGCTGGCCATTTTCATTTGACCTAGAAAGCATTTATTTCCTCCGTCTGTCCTTTATCTAATCATGCTTATATTTACCAGCTGCTATAGCATCCGTGGGCTTCCTAGGTGGAGCTAGTGGTAAAGAACCTGCTTGCCAATCCAGGAGATGCAAGAGACACAGGTTTAATCCCTTGGTCAGGAAGATCCCCTGGAGGAGGGCATGGCAACCCACTTGCCTGGAAAATCCCATAGACAGAGCAGCCTAGTGGGCTACAGTCCATAGGGTCTCAAAGAGTCAGACACAACTGAAGTGACTTAACATGAACACACATAGGATAAGTACCTCAAAGATCAAGATTTCACCTTACTTATCATTGTATTTCTCATAACACCAAGTACAGTATGATATGATATTGAATAAATGAAAGGTACAGAATGGTTGAATTCTTGAATGTTATAGAATAAACATAAAACACATTAAAATTACAATATTGTATGTATACAAATATAATGCCATTTTTAATTTTTTCCACCCTAAAATTTTAAATATCTGATAATTTCATACCCCCTAAGCCTTGACAGCAAGAGCATCTCTTCATCAATATAGTCATTAAAATTTTTGTTTTGACTCTAAAAATGTCCAAATACTCTGTAAGATCGGAAAGACTTTACTGAGTACCTGTACTTATAAAATTTCTTAGTCAGTTGAAATAATATAATTTTAAGTTATTTATTTCAACTTGTTTTGACCATCTGGGTAATTCAGTGAGACAATAATAAGAGAGTATAAACAGTGTGATTACAGGCATTTTAATAATTAACTATAATAAAATAAACTTCTGCCATTTCAATTTTTCCTAGGATATCCGGAGAGGTCTGGAGAGCAATGTGAATGTTGAATTACTGAATGCTTTACATAGCCACATGGTTAATAAGAGAATGTTGACCAAGGACTTGAAAAATGGCATGATTATCCCTTCAATGTATAACAACTTGGGGCTCTTCATTAACCATTATCCTAATGGGGTAAGTTTATGTAATAAAAAGTACATTGATCAATAACACTGCCCCTAATTTTTTCTATGACCTTTATATAAGGTTTACAGAAATAATAAAATGTCAGTGAATAAACTTTTCCTTACATGTAAAGCATGTGAATTTCCAATTCAGTGACTGATTTCTACCAATGAGTGTTGGCAAGGAAGAAATTAAATGGACAGTTTGTTGACAGTAGACTTAGATGTTCTGCAAAGGGAAATTTTATTAGCTGATGTGTTTGAATAATAAGAGAAAAATAAAGAATAAGAATTTATCAAAGAATAATCAGAGAATGAGAATTCTTTTATTCATCCCCTTGCGACTATACTGATTTAGATTTTTGTGGGTTTTGATAAGCATGTTTTGATAAAGTCATTGTGGGAAACTTCCAGCAAGGTCATGGGGCTCTTCCAGTAGTCAGATTTCCAGGGACAGAAAGGATCAGTGATGAAGCAATATTCAGGAAATCACTGAAATAGAACTGATTACATTTACGTAATAATTGTTTCTGTCTCAGAACTTGGCCTACATTAGAAATAGTGTATGACTATCTCTATTAAAAAAAGTGAGCAATAAAAACAATAATTCAAAAAATGTTTTTGCCTTATGTTTCTAGACATGTTAAGTACAACTGGGTTCTCAACTGGTTCCATTTTCTCTTAGTTTTGGGTTTTGTTTTGTTTTTTTTTTTTTTAGACACAATAATTTGTAAGTCTCCATCCTCAGCATTTGTATTCAGAATGTCAGTTCTTTTATGTTACATTTACCAATAAACTTGAGACATGGGAAATGGGCTTGCAGTCTCAATGGTCAACAGACAGCTGTGATTTCTGCAATCTGATTTTCCCAAATAATTGCAGGTTGTCACTGTGAACTGTGCTCGAATCATCCATGGGAACCAGATTGCAACAAATGGCGTGGTGCATGTCATTGACCGTGTCCTTACACAAATTGGTACCTCAATTCAGGACTTCATTGAAGCAGAAGATGAGCTCTCATCTTTTAGGGTATGTCCAAGAAGTAACAGCAGATTGTTTTGGACCACTGAAATTCTCCTCTTCTCCATCAGATTCTAAAAAAATAATAAAAAGCTATTAATTAACAAAAGACTGTCAATTCTAGCAGACACATAAGCAGTATATTTCTTGAAATGAAAAGGTTTTCATTTTACACAGAAGAACTCATCTTCTCATATGAAAGAATAATATTTATGTGGACATAATAAAGAATGATGAGTTATGTAACTGAAGTGTATTGAACACATTTAGAATGTGTCCATCAGTTATTACACTAACTGCTGGATATTGCTTCAGTCACACAGGCATTAGCAGAATTTCCCATCTAAAATACAGTTTGTAGAAAGTTCGAAATAACATGGCTGTTTGTGCAAAAAATAACAATAATTTTTTTTAAAGATCTAACAAGAGTAAGATATAATTTCTACAGCTTTCTATAGGGTCAACTCTCTGGTGTCAGCCTAGACTGAGTGTCTTGTAACTTTTTTTCTGAATTTGCAACATACAAGCCTCTGAAAAGCACATTTGTGTTTCAGGCAGCTGCCATCACATCTGATATATTGGAGGCGCTCGGGAGAGATGGTCACTTCACACTCTTTGCTCCTACCAATGAAGCTTTTGAGAAACTTCCACGAGGAGTTCTAGAAAGGATCATGGGAGATAAAGTGGCTTCAGAAGGTACTTAAGTGTCTTTGTCTATGAGAAGCCTCCCAGGATTCCAAGAAAAGGAAATGAAAAAGAGATTAAGTCCTGCCAATGCTATTATTTTTGATAAGCAAAGGCAAAGAAAAACTTTTATTTTGAGGCAGATGATAAAAATCTTTGAAAGAGTAGACAAAGTAATTAAATAATTAATTTAATAATCCAAGTAATTAAGTACTCCGGGTACACTAAAAATCACATGTTTCTGCGCTGCTTTCAAGTAAATAAGTAGCAGGCATTAAAAAGAATTAGAAAGTGCTGAAATATTAGATCATCCAAGTTTAATATTATATATATTATTCAGTGGTTTTAATTCTAAATTTACACTGAAGTTAGGGGAGAAAATTCCATGGTTATCTTTGGCCACTACTTATTCATACACAGAATTTGGCTTCTTTCCAGACTCCCTTTTTATTGATAGTTTCAACTAGATTTTAAATTGTGACTAGCACATTTCTCTTATGCAGCCTACCATAAACAGGCTTAACCAATTTATGATGAGATATTTTGGTGAAAATATAGACATAATAGAGTTTAGGCACAGATCACTTCTGAAGTCTTTCAAGAAACCATCTTTGCTTTGGTTACTTTCTAGATGTTGTCTTTACGGCTGCCACAAACCTCCAATTTGAAAAAAGCACACCATCTGCAAAGCACACAAAAGTGAAGCTCAATAAAATAAAGTATGCCTGTTCAGCTGTTCTGTCATGAGTAGTTAAAGCAAGATACTACTTAGGTGTTTGCAACAGGTATCACTAACAAATAACTTTGAAGGCTTTCTGAAAGGAGAAATTATTCTTGAGTTTCCATCAGAAATTATCTTCTTATGATAAATGGAACTTGATCTAACACATTGTACTGTACAAATAATTTCATGCAGTTGATCTTCTTTTCTGCTTATTTCTTACCAAACTGAGTTAATTTTACTGGAGAGTTGATGAAAAAAAACATTCTGAGAACAAACAAAATTTTAAACCCTTAGGTCAGTACTTAGGTCTTATATATGCATTCTATTTCTGAGGAATACTTGGTTCCACAGTGAAAGACATCTGTTAAGGGTCAAATGCTATTTTCCTTGATCTGAAAGCATGTTCCTTCTCCTTCATCCTCTAGCTCTCATGAAGTACCACATTTTAAACACCCTGCAGTGTTCAGAGGCTATCATGGGAGGAGCGGTCTTTGAGACCCTGGAAGGAAACACCATTGAGATAGGATGTGATGGTGACAGCATAACAGTGAATGGAATAAAAATGGTGAACAAAAAAGATATTGTGACAAATAACGGTGTCATCCATTTGATTGATCAGGTCCTGGTTCCCGATTCTGGTGAGCAACAGTTTCCCATTCTTCTACCTACTGCTGTTTATCAATCATGATGTCTAAAGTATAGGCCTATGGGAAATAAATGTGCAGTATGAGGAGTGCCACGTGAAGCACAAACAAAGCTAACAGGGATGTGGTCCAATAAAACTTTATTTATAAAAACAAGTAGTGGGCTGGACTTGGCTCTTAGGTGATAACTTGCTGACCCCTGGTCAAATGGGCATTCCTGTAGCTGGGTCATGGCTACATAAGAGTTTACCATTCTATTCTGTCTACTTTTGTATATGTTTGATGTTTCCCTCAATAAAATATTTTTTTAAAAAATAACAACAACAACTAACAGCGAGCTGAGTCCTAAATAGGTAGCTTGTGTAGTCATGGTCATTCCAGTGCAATAGACTCTGGCTTTCCAGAGTTTCTAATGTCTAATATCGTCAAAGATTCTTACAGTGCCAGAGTTTTTCTTGAAAATGGAACGAAAGATATAACCAAATGGTTACTTTTGGATAAATGAAAGAGCTATGGCCCTCACAAGAGCAGAGAGACAAGGGATGAGCAATAGAGAACTGAAGAAAACGGCAAAGCATGAAATTAGAAAGATATTTTCCTTCTGAAATTCTTTGAAATTCTCCACCCCTCCACCCCCCCCCCCCCCCATCCCACCCCCACCCATTCCGCACCCCCCCCCCCCGGCCAAAACAAAAGGGGAGCTAGAACTTTCTTACTAGGGAAAGGCAGGACTTCTTATCACATTGTTAGCACAGCAAATAGCTTATGGAAACAGCCAAGAACTGATTTACTAATTTCATGATGATAGTAATAACAACAATGACATTGTTTGAATGGTCGTGGTTTATTTTACAGCCAAACAAGTTATTGAGCTGGCTGGAAATCAGCAAACCACTTTCACAGACCTTGTGGCCCAGTTAGGCTTGGCATCTGCTCTGAGGCCAGATGGAGAGTACACTTTGCTGGCACCTGTGAATAACGCATTTTCTGGTATGTATCGGCCACTGCCATTCCAGCTATTCCCACCCCTACACACCTTTTTTTTTTCCCTGCACTGTGACTGTCTGCTAATAAATAATAGATCTTTTATGAGGTGTTGATTAGTTTCTTCACTGGCTACATATACAATGAATTAGTACTGTTTTTATTAAAAAGCCCTTTATTTCAAAACATTTCATTATAATAGGTAATGACCTACAGGAAATGAAATTTTGTGATAAGGGTCTTCAGTTTCTCTGTGAACCTGATCATATTTCCAGCACACATAATGGATATATTAACAGATCTTAAGAAAAATAAATTTGATTTGTTTAACACCAGCATTATACATAGGTGCATTTTGCAACTCAGGATTTGAAAGTAAGGTATCAAATTATGAGAAAATAAAAACAGGAGAATATGATGTACTTCTATATTATGATGTAAACTATTATTACAAGTATTTGACCTTATACTGCTATTAAAAGACTGTGGTTAGATTAATACAACCTTACTTTCTTTTCCAGAAAAAATGACAAAGACATATGTGAATTGTTAGGCAAAATTTAACAATGAAAAAATAATCATCATTATTTTTGATGTTTTTCCAAATACTAGATTGTAACATAGAAAGTTATTAATAAGAAAATTCAAATTCTAAAAAATGCTGTTTTTCCTTTTTGTAATAATAAGGTCTGTAACTTGTTGACATCAAGCCAACTTTAAGAAGCTACATGATTCGCCAACTCTCTCTCCAGAAATTAAAGTAAATTTACAAATGATTCATTAGTTGTTTTTCACGTGACTAATGGACATCAGACTTGGCCAGCCTTAGAGTTTAAAGTTTAACCTTTATCAATAACCACATGAAACCATGTAGCCCCTCACTGAGATGTAACTATTGTCTGGACTGCTTGGACTCATGTAACCATTTGATGAAATAGCTCATGGTGCATAGAGTTTCTAGTCTTCAGTATTTAGTCAACTCATATATAAGTGTAGGATCCTTAAGATCTATAATATTAGGGATTTTCCATTTTCATGATTTTCTCTTACAGGGGAAACTGTAATGCTTTCTAAATAAAATAACATTCTTTTGTAATGAATTTACTTATAGATGATACACTGAGCATGGATCAGCGCCTTCTTAAATTAATTCTACAGAATCATATATTGAAAGTAAAAGTTGGCCTTAATGAGCTTTACAATGGACAGAAACTTGAGACCATTGGAGGCAAACAGCTCAGAGTCTTCGTGTACCGTACAGTAAGTGCATTAGAAAGAGGTAAAATATCCACACTGGCCTACATGTCAAAAGATACGCCCTTGTCAAAGACTGTCCTTATAACAAATGCCCCTCAGAATTTTACTAATATGATTTTAATAGTTCATAGGAAGATCAGAGAAGTGAGTAGCATATTTGAAAAGACTATGAAGAATGTATACAAAAGTGCTATGCATTAATAATTCTGATAATTTGCATTTGTTTCATCATCAATAACTTTTTTTAAAGCATTGTTTCAATCCCATAAATAACTAAAACCCCTTTCAGATAAGCTTTTTGTTTCATAGAGTACTGTATTTTACTGTTTACATGGTAATTTTTATACTGAGTCAAATATTTAGGATGATCTTCAACTGTACCGTCACCATTCAGCAACTAAATCTCTTTTGAATGAGTTTCATGGTTAACTTCTATAGGCACATAAAGATCTCTATAAAATGGTTCTAATGTGCCTTATCTGAGGAAAAGTTTCTAGAAGATATTGCTTATCAAAATTACAGTTTGACAAGTGATGCTATTCAGTTTCTTTCCAGGCAACCTTGCAGTTACAGGTAAAAAGAATTCATAAGAAGTCAAAGATGACCTGCAACCAAACATGACTCACAGCGTTTTCATACCATAGTTCCACAAGGTCAAGACACACTTTTTAAATGATACGGAAGGGACTTCTCTGGTGGTTCAGTAGTTAAGACTCTGTGCTTCCAACACAGGGGGCGTGGGTTCAGTCTCTGATGAGGAAATTGAGATCCCACATGTTGTGCGGTACAGGCCAAAAAAAACAAAAACAAAACAGAAAATGTGCTGCATTCTAAATGATACATTTATAAATATTAGTTTTGTTCAAAGTGCTATAACTTAACCAGTAATTTAGCTTATACTTGATAGGGTTTTACTATCAATATAGTAAATATTTGCATAGAAAATACAGCAATATATGGAAATATATGGGCTTCCCAAGTGGTGCCACTGGTAAAGAATTTGCCTGCCATTGCAGGAGACACAGGAACTGCGTTTTTGATCCCTTGGTTGGGACGATCCTCTGGAGTAGGAAATGGCAACCCACTCCAGTATTCTTGCCTGGAAAATTCCATGGACAGACAAGCTTGGTGGACTTCAGTTCATGGGGTAGTAAAGAGTTGGTCACGACTAAGCATGCACACACATGCCACACCATAGTAATATATAGTCAAGATCACAAGAGGCAGTGAAGTCACTGAACTTCATGATTAAAGAAATTTACTAGAAAGGGTCTGAAAGAATGAGTAGAACCTGGAGAGGAATGACAGAAAACACAGAAATAGAATTATATGGAATTGCTTTGGCATCACTGACTCAATAGACATGAGTTTGAGCAATATCCTGGAGATAGTGAAGGACAGGGAAGCCTGGCGTGCTGCAGTCCATGGGGTTGCAAAGAGTCAGACACAACTTAGCACCTGGACAACAACAATCGACAACACTACCTGTCCTACACATATAGTAGCTTGCCTAGTAGTAGAAAACCTGGTTGAATAAGATGAGTGAGGTCAGATGGTGTGCTATGCTTAGTCGTTTAGCTGTGTCCGACTTTTTGCAACCCCATGGTCTGCAGACCACTAGGCTCCTCTGTCCATAGGGATTCTCCAGGCAAGAATACTGGAGTGGGTTGCCATGCCATCCTGCAGAGAATCTACCGAACTCAGGGACTGAACCCAGGTCTCCCACACTGCAGGCAAATTCTTTACCATCTGAGCCACCAAGGAAGCCCGTAAATACTAGAGTGGGTAGCTGATCTCTTCTCCACCCAGGAATAGAACTGGGGTCTCCCGCATTGCAGGCAGATTCTTAACCAGCTGAGCTACCAGGGAAGCCCAGGTCAGATGGTACAAGTCATTAAAAACAGAGGAGAGAAACCGTTTCCTCTGGCATCATAAGCCTAGAGACCTTTCAGAAGAAACCATCCAGAAATTTTATTAGGGAGCTTCTTCCACATAGGGAATTTCAAATAAGGAAATGCACAGTTGTATCTTTCTTTTCTTTGCTAGGCTGTCTGCATTGAAAATTCATGCATGGTGAGAGGAAGCAAGCAAGGAAGAAATGGTGCCATTCACATATTCCGAGAGATCATCAAACCAGCAGAGAAATCCCTCCATGAAAAACTGAAACAGGATAAGCGCTTCAGGTAAGCTTCACCTCCACAAGAGAATAAGACCTTTTGACATAGTTTTATTTCACAGTAAGTATTCCAAAATGCATTCAGTATTCAGTATTGCTGAGAATGCAATTTAGAATAAGAAGCTTATACGAGTGTTTCAAAATTAAAATATATTCTTAACACTAGTTTTCTTCCATAATATGATTTGGTAAGTAAAAAACAAACAAAAACCAATCTAATAGACTGAACTACTCCTTGCAAATTTTTTATAATTATGTTTTTTAAAAATGGTAGTATGTATTAGCAAAGACTATTTTGCAGAATATTAAATGAACAAATGCTTCTATTGTGTTACCAAATGTGACTTCGTCAAGTGTTACAGGGGAAAAACAGAGGTTTGGAAATTTAAAAATCATACACATATTTAAATAATTTCCCCATGATAAACCTTTAATGTTCAAATTGCATTTGAAACATATGAAAGTGTATGAGCCATTTTCTTATTTTTCCACGTAAAGGAATTCTACTGTATTTCAGGCATGGTCGGTAGGCTTACCTAGACTAAATCTAATAAACATATGTCCTTCCTGCCTAGCATCTTCCTCAGTCTACTTGAAGCTGCAGACTTGAAAGAGCTCCTAACACAGCCTGGAGATTGGACTTTATTTGTACCAACCAATGATGCCTTTAAGGGAATGACTAATGAAGAAAAGGAAATTCTGATTCGTGAGTAGAAGTGAACACCAGATATATTTGCCCCTTGATTTCATGATCTCATTTCTTCCTCAAGTGTTCCTACCTAGATGTCGGCCCCCCACAGTTCCCTCTTTCATATTCATGGCTAGCCTTCCTCCTCTTATTCCACTTAGACTATGTAGAGGTTGCCTCATCAGTGTTCTCAAATAACTCCTTACTGTCATGTTGTGGGGCTAGATAATCACGTATGTTGTCTCTATTAAAGGCCACACAGTGAAGTGACAGAGAAGGAAATAGTCACAATTTCAAAAAAATAATTTGATTTTTTTTCCTCCAGTAAGTTGGATAATATTTTGATTGAACTGACTGAAGAGACTATGTTTTGACATAGCATTGTTACTGCCTTGAGAGCAATGACATTATGAGAAATTACAGAGTGGAAGAAAATAAATACAAAGAAATATTTTCCCCTTAGTCGTCATAATATCAAAATGTCAAAATATATGACATATTATTAAATAAATATATATATTTTTCTCCTAGGGGACAAAAATGCTCTTCAAAACATCATCCTTTATCACCTGACACCAGGAGTTTTCATTGGAAAAGGTTTTGAACCTGGCGTTACTAACATTTTAAAGACCACACAAGGAAGTAAAATCTATCTGAAAGGAGTAAGTTGTCTAGAATATATCTATGAGAGTGTTAATCTAATATTCAATTATCCTAATGTTCATTAAATTTCCAATTGACATTATCCCCTGTTTTAACAGGTAAATGATACACTTCTGGTAAATGAACTGAAATCAAAAGAATCTGACATCATGACAACAAATGGCGTCATTCATGTCATAGATAAACTCCTCTATCCAGCAGGTTGGTAATTATTGAACTGATTAATGAAAAATAAATCTTTTTCAATAGAAACCTGGATTTTTATTTCATTGATTCTTACAATATTCACTTTATATTCCTCTTCACAGACACACCTGTTGGAAATGATCAGCTGCTAGAAATACTTAATAAACTGATCAAATACATCCAAATTAAGGTACAGATGTTATTGCATAGTGCTCTCCTTGTAGCTCAGTTGGTAAAGAATCTGCCTGCAATGCAGGAAAACTGGGTTCGATTCCTGGGTCAGAAAGATCTGGAGAAGGAAATAGCAACCCACTCCAGTATTCTTGCCTAGAGAATTCCATGGGCAGAGGAGCCTGGCTATTGCATATGTTTCTAATGTGTTTAACAGATATTGCAGGTTTAACATAAAAAACTAGAAATGTATACATTAATAAGTAAATATACCCTAACTACATTGCTCTTTGTTGATTATACACCATTGGCATCATTTCTTCAATAGTTTACAATCCAGTAGGGAAGATAGGACATGTAGATAAAAGCAATAATTTTTCTATCATCAAATATTTTTGCTACAGAATATAAGGGAAAGATATTTACTTGTAAGAAATAGTCACTAATTACAATAGTTAGGGTCTCCTTAGCTGCTGAGATGGTAAAGAATCTGCCTGCAATGCAGGAGACCTGGGTTGGGAAGATCCCCTGGAGGAGGGCGTGGCAACCCACTCCAGTATTCTTGCCTGGTGAATCCCCATATACTGAAGAGCCTCGTGGGCTAGAGTCCATGAGGTTGCAAAGAGTTGGACATGACTGAGCGACTAAGCACACAGCACAATAATTCAAGGCAAAGGAATATTTGGGAATAAACACTGGGTTGAATATCAGTAGGGTTAAAGTGCCTGACAACATATGAAATATTATTTAATAAACATTTAATTTGGGATTTGCTATTTTATAATTTTTAAAACTCTGAGTAACAAATCCGACCATTTTTGCCGTCTTGCCAATAGCAAGAAATTTGAAGGTGACATGAAGACTTCATTTTTTACTAAATGTAATGGTAGTTTCACTTCTTTAGTAGGAATTAAAAATCATGGTGCCACAATTTTGTTAATACAGTGACGACATTTCATGTTACTAAATATTTTTATTTTCAGTTTGTTCGTGGCAGTACCTTCAAAGAAATCCCCATAACTGTCTACAGTAAGTACATAATGAATATTTGTCACATATATGTGGCAAGATGTAAAAAAAAGAAAATAATTTTGTGTTTACTGAGATGATTGATAATCTGGTATTTAGAATTCCAAACAATGGCAAAACTCATCCCACTTGCATCAGGGCTTGCAGTCTGGAGGAGACCTTTCAGCCTTGACTATCCTCTTCAACTCCAATGAACCACTTCTTCACTCACAGCTTGATTCAGTTGTTAGCATGGCAAAGATGCAAGGGAGAAAGTCATACAAACATATAGGGAAAAGACAGCTAAGATGCATTCCAGAGCTATTTGAAAATTCAAATGTGTGGAAATAGAAATAATATTGTTGAAACATTTCTAGCTCATTCCACTCTCAAGATCTCAGCTATCTAAGGGCAGACTGTCAGAGAATTCTAATGTTTATGGGCTGGTGGTTCAAAAAACTCTCCCCATTCAAAATTGGATGAAGGAACAAAAGCATTGTCAGGTGATAAACCTAGAGTTTCTAGATTCCAAGGTTTCTTTTATTCCTGACTCTACCAGATTATCAAAATTAAACCTCTATTTCTTAACCATGGTAAAGGTATTTCATTTGCATAAATGTTAACTCATAGTATTTCTTATTCAGTGTAGTTTTTTCTTTCTTTGTCTTTCCCTCTTTTCCACTGCAGCTTTCAAAGCAGAAATTCTTTTTCATTTTGTTTTGACTCTACAGTTCAACACTCAAAACATATCAGTAGCTAAAACGTTGCACCCATTTGTACATTTATTTTGGCTAGAATTGTTCTATTTTATACTGTGAGCATCCTGTTATTCAATTAAGAAAATTTTCCTTAAGATTTACACCAGATATGGAACAGGCATAAAGATGATGTAAGGAGCAAAACAAAATGTCTGCTGTTCTTACTGATTTCAAGTATGTGATATTGACATGGACAACCCTAGAATCAGGCCAGATCAGCACTGTTTCAAAGATTTAGTTGGAAATAGTTATACTTCCACATGGTTTAAATTCCAGTCTGGAAGTATACAGTCTTGTTAAAGATATATTTTATTTTAAAAAATCAGAAAACGTTATGAGCTCTATTCATCAGAAATGCTATGTCATCTTCCTCCATAAAAATTATGCCTGCACTGCATTTCCCTACTTTATCCATGAGAGGTTCACCATTTTCTCTATATATCAATGCACTATTTTGCTTACAATGACCTAAAATATTATAATTCCTTTATTTTCCTTTACTTACATTGGATACCTACTCACAGAGAATAATCTACATTTTATGAAATTATGCAAGTCTAATGAATCTTGTCTACCTACTCACAGCTCTTGAAAGAGCTCTGAGATTTACATTCTGATGTGGAATGTTGCTTTACCTCCTCTCTGACGTGTATGCTGTTACTTGGAAGCATAGTTGAGATAAAGGTTGAGACTAATTAAACCAAAGATTCCATTTTCATGTTCCTTTATTGACCTGTCTCTAAAATTTCTTTGTCTTATTATGTACTATTCTTGTCCCCCAAATACCTTACATATTAAATTGTATGGGGGAAAAATGCTCTCTAGTATATGTTGCCAAATATATGACATTTGAGGTGGAGAGGAATAAAATCAGTATTTAATCTTCATCCTTTGACCTGTCAAAACTATTTAAGTATTCAGAAAAGCAAAACTGAAGCAGAACTAGGAACCAAATAAATATTCTAAACTTCAAGTTCCTTAACATGAAGTGTATTTTTAAGCTAAAGCTAATTAACCCATTCTGATAGTAGCAGCAGAGACCTCTATGGATTTGACCTTCATGGAAAGGTTTCTCTGTGGCCAGACCACCTGTGGAATGGATAACTGGGCTCACCAATTTGATTTCAGAGTTTCATCATTTGAGATCTCAACATGTTAAATCTGAAAGAACTGAAACAGCCACAATTAAGCCCTGGAATCCATATTAATTCAAAAAGTTGACACAGATACAAATTTCAAACACCTGAAGTGAAAATGTGACAGAGATCCAAATGTACTCACATTTTGCCTCTAGTGTGTCAACACAATCTGTTACAACTGCACAGACAGCTTTAGTTCCTTAGCTAATGACTCCGTCTTTTAAGGCTGTAATTAGAAATGATAAAAAGTCAGTAGCTCTGGTATCTGACTCCAGAGGCACACTTTCAGTTAATCTATGCAATCAAAAGCTGACCAAATGGTTGGCTACTATTTTAAATATATTTTGCACATAATTATTTCAGTTGAGTGGATAACATACATTCAAAATACTTAGCTTTCAGTTTAAAACTGATGATGAAAATTATAGTCATTTTAGTCTGTAACAAATATTTAAATAAATGATCATATCATATTTGTTGCATAGAGCTCACGGCTGGCTGACTGAAAAAATCCATTTTTAAGTATTCTGAACTATTTTTTTTTAATTTTCCTTTCTATATCACTGTCATCAAATGCATGAAAAATATTTCAAGTCTTTTTCTTTCAATGTCTTCTTCTAATTGAGAAAGAACCCAACAATGCAATTTAAGATACTATGAATTGTATGAAATTAATCATGTTTATTTGTCTTTGTTGCTATGCAGCCAGTATTTTCAAGAAGTACAAAAGAAGGTAAAGAGCTTTAGTGCTGCAGTTCAAACTTGTAGATTTCTAGGTAGAACTCCTCACATAGAAAGTATATATTTCACTGGAACAAATCAAAGTCACTGGGCTTCAGAGTTCATCTGGACAAGAGAAGATACTAGATAATTACTATGAATTATTTCCTGTATATGACTGCCTGAACATATTACCACATCTGATACCTCAGTACCCAACAAAGACCAAAGGGGAAAAAAAGACAATTTCATTCAGGTTGTTTTTATGTAAGCATCATTTATGTTCCACTTTCTATACTTTCAGCAACTAAAATTATAACCAAAGTTGTGGAACCAAAAATTAAAGTGATTGAAGGCAGTCTTCAGCCTATTATCAAAACAGAAGGTAAAAATCAATGTATACATGGTTCCTTAAAAATCCATGTAATAAACTGATTTCTATGAATGTATCTACATTCTTTTTGAAACTAACATGCTAAATATTTCCATATCGATGGCATGCTCATTTAACAGCAGAATGCAGAATGCAAGTTTATTTAGAAGGGTAAATGTGCATTCCTAATACCTTCAGTACATTTGCTTGTATCTGATTTCATTTGAACTTAATTTGCCATTGCATTAGCACTAGTACCCAGATACTCACTAAACTGAGCTTTCTTCCCTGCACCTGGACTCTTTCAGAGAGTGTACTCTTTATAGCTGTGTTTCCAGTCTCCCCATATCAATCTCTTTCATACTGTTAGAAGGTGCTCCAAAAAAGTGCACATATCTTTTTATTCAACAGACTCAGAGAGCACAGAAGCTGTATATTGAAGAAAACTTTTAAAATGTACATCCACACATGATATACTTTTTAATTAAACCACTAGGAACAGAGGAAATAAGTAGTTGGTACAATGAATCAAACCTTAGAATCCTTAATTCCAGCCTTGAATGTGTATGTATATTTTACATATTCTTATATATAGCATTATATAATCTTATATGTATATATATATAAGATGGATGTTCCTTGGATGTTCAGTGATTAGGGCTCAATGTTTTCATTGTGGTAGCCCAGGCTTTATCCCTGTTTGGAGAATTAAGATCCTGCAAGCCATGTAGCATGGCCAAAAAAATAAAGTTAAAATAAATAAAATTAGGTTGTTTAAAGAGAGAGAGAATTTGGTGCTTTAAGAAGTTAAAATCACAGAAATTTTTGTTTAGAAAATATTTCTTGATCATTTTAATGAAAAAATAAAATGGTCCTTAATTTTAAAATTCTTGTACTATTTTTTTAAATTAGATTCCCTAAAATTGTGTATAATCACTTCCACACATCTTCTTCAGTAGAAATCATTCAGATGCACTATTTTTGTTTTCCAAGATTCATCTCTTTTCTTTCAAGCTTCTTTCAACCTATCTATCTTCCCAGTCTTTGTGAACAGGTTTCTACTGTATTACTGTTTCTTCAATTACAAACACAGTGGAGTATCAACTCTACTTGGGTTCCTCCTATGAAGGGAACTAATATGAAAAATGGGATCATGTCCCCTGTGCATTAACAACTCTTCAGTTAAAAAATTTGGAAATTTGACTTTGTATAACATAATGAGGGAGACAAATAATACTTGCCTTGGCAGCCATCTATAATTTTGTCATCCTAGGATTGCTATTGGCATTTCCTTCTCACTGTTTAAACTTTTGCTGATTCATTGGTAACTCCTGAATTCTTACTACATATATTAGGATGTTTCTTAGAAAAGGTACTTAACCAAATTTTAGAATTAGGAATAAATCAACTGAAATTCAATTCGATAAATACTTATTGTACCAATCCTGTGCTGGGTATTTTCCTAGGTGCCCACCAGAGTAAATATGAAAAAAAAACTTTTGGTAGTAAATTCCTGCCTTCATAGAACTTAAGGGTGGAGGATGTTTCTCAAATGCTAGTTGAGGCTTTTCTAAAGAAATGTTTACTTGGATATTTTATTAACTCACTTCCTGCTTTTAAACTCCTTAGCTGTTCTTTCCCTTTGAAGTTTCCACACCTTAAAAACTTGGCCTTATGTTTTGATACTCAATGTCCCTTGACCCCATGGATCAAATATTATGGTGTGAAATATTTACTGTTTGAATCAGCTGTACTCTTGTTTCATTATTTTAGATCTTCCTAGACTATTTAATTCTGGGTAATGGTGTACATTGACAATTTCTGGACAAACAAATAAACCTTCTCAAAGATAAGGAAATATAGCTCCATTCAACTGTTAAAGGGTGTTACTATATGAGTTAAATGTACTGAACTTCTCATCTAATTACTATGTAGTAATGTAGTAATCAGCTTTCTAACATTCAAAATGATTTTCTCTTGGAGCAAAATCATTTTGCAAGTCAAATGTAACACAACTTTTGCATTTGAAGGACTGTTTAACTATTAATTAGTAAATATTTGCAGCATTCACATAGAAAAGGTAAGTACTCCCATTTTCCCATAAAACCTGAAAATTGTATCTTAAAGGTAGGCATAAAGTTGGGCTTTTTTGATGTTCAGTTATGCCCAGTAGATAAAAATATAAGATACGGAGTAGTTAAAAATTAAATTTAAAATGTAATAAGAAAAGCAAGTAATAGGCATCAGTATGGTAAAGTAAGATCTACACTAGCTATCATTAGAGCAACTGAGATTTGTACATACTGTGTGATTCACAAAGTATAGTCATATATAACATTTTGTGTGAACAGAATTTATAACTATGAATAAATGGATCAATTAAACATTCATTTAAATTCTAAAGCTGATGAAATTCATTTTAGCAGCACACTAATAGACCCAGGAGTCATTTGTTCTCCTAAATACTACTCAATCTGAAGACAATGGGAACTATTTAAAACCGATTTCATAAAACCTGAAAGTACTTTGACATTTCAGCAACACCAGTGTTGAAATAAATTTCCTGTTCTGGTAAATTTAAAGGACTGCATTAACATGATAATTTGTCTCCTAAAACGACGCCTCAGGACGCACAATACCAAAGGTCAAAATTGAAGGTGATCCTGAATTCAGACTGATTAAAGAAGGTGAAACGGTAACTGAAGTGATCCATGGAGGTGCGTTCTGTTTCCCTAGCCTATTTAGGATCACTGTGAACATTTTGAAATTGTTCTGGTTTAAATATGTCGAATATCTGATGTTTTCTCTTGACTTTTATACACATTGGTGAAAAGCTTTTATTAGTTATGGATTCTTATTAGCCAATCAATTAAAATATAATTTACCTTTTAATGGATCTAGTTGGATTCGATTTTACCATTAAATCACCAGGTCCAACAAAACCGTCCTTACTCTGCATATGCAAGGATGATTATGAATATAATGAAAACAATCACATCAATACCAGATAACATGTTGGTCTTAGAAGAAAGAATGAAAATTCTATAAGACTAATAAGCCACAGCCTGGGCTTTTTATAAGGTTCCCATTCTAATGATGTGTAATTCCTTGGATTCTCCGTAAATGCTCATTGCACAGTCAGGAGACAAGTATGACATGGAGTGTTAGCTTGACAGTTGACTCTCTCCTTTACCCAAGATTCAGGACATGACTACTACCTCTATTATCTGAATGTATTTGAGATATGTTCTCCAAATGATTATGATTGATTTCTAAATGGTATTACTGTGAGAAATACATTTAATCAAATGTACATTTAATACATTTGATTAAATGTCTAGCTTATGGCCATTTACACACCATACGAGGACAAATCAAATGCATTTTTCTTCCCCAATTTAGAGCCAATTATTAAAAAATACACCAAGATCATTGATGGAGTGCCTGTGGAAATAACTGAAAAAGAAACAAGGGAAGAACGAATCATTACAGGTAGTCTTTAATTCAATGCTATAGAACACTGTGTGTGTGTGTGTGTGTGTGTGTGTGTGTGTGTGTGTGTGTGCATTCAACGCAACCCTATGGACTGTAGCCTGCCAGGTTCCTCTGTCCATGGGATGCTCCAGGCAACTATGCTTGGATTACAAAGAGCAAATCACATTTAATCCTAAAATATCTCTATAAGAATTACTAAAGAACTTTTAAGTCATTTTCATGGTGGTTACTGAAGTTATTCATTTCTTTTTTGGTAGAAATAATACTAACTCTAAATATATAATCTATGTTTTCTCCTGAATTGGAAATTTGGGAGCAAATCTATAAGCATGTGTTTTTATTATGAATACACATATGTATTATACAATATATTATCTTCACTTTGCTATTTATTGAGTTACTAAATCCTAAAAGAAAAACCATTCCCTCCTTTGAATTTTCCATTAATCTTAAGGTCTACACACCAAACTATATGCAAGTTAGTATAAAACAGTTTATAAATAATTTCAGTAAACCTCTGTATTAGTCTGCCACCAATGAATTAGCATAAAATTCTGAATTCAGCTATTTTACAAGTATTTGTCTAAACAAGCAGTCAGCACCTATGGCCCATGCCATCTTTTAATACTTATGTAAATAAAGTTTTATTGGAACATGATGTGACCATTCATTTATACAATGTCTATGGCTATTTTCACACTACAAGGGAAAAGTTGAATAGTTGCAACACCAACCATATGGCCCATAAAGTCTAAATTACTCACTATCTAACTGTTACAGAGGAAGTGTACCTACCCTTGTTTCAGGTCTTTTTGTAAACTGTCTTTCCTTTAGGTCCTGAAATAAAATACACTAGGATTTCAACTACAGGTGGAGAAACAGAAGAAACGCTGAAGAAATTGTTGCAAGAAGGTCAGTATATCTAGAAAAATAAGAACGTGACTTTTCTTAAGCTATCTATTTATATCAAATTCTAATATAATCTTTGAGGCCTTTTACATTTTCTTCTCTATCTCACTCCTTTGTTCTAGTTCCATACCAACACAAGAAAAAAATCCAAAGATAGGGAATGAAACTCAGATGATAGTCATATTGATGGGTTTGTTCTGTATTTGTTATATACTGTTCAACAACTTTGTAAGAAAATTGGCTTATCAAAAAATAGCACTAAAAACCAAGAAGAACCAAGTGTTGGTCTGGAATTTATTGTTTGGCAGATGCCATTATGTATCGCATCAAATCTCCAGCCTTTTTATTACATAAACCAACTTCTGCTGTAAACATGTATCCTCTCAGAGGTCACCAAGGTCACCAAATTCATTGAAGGTGGTGATGGTCATTTATTTGAAGATGAAGAAATTAAAAGACTGCTTCAGGGAGGTTAGTAAAAGGGAAACAACTAACCCACTTAACAGGTTCTGATAACTGAGTTCTTCAGCTTTTTAAAGACTGAGCATTCAGGTTGGTTTGTTTGTTTTTTAAGTAGGTTAAAAAATAGCATCAAGTCTGTCTTAACAGATTGATTGGGTCAATGGTGGTTAAAATAAGAGGTATAAAGAAAGAATTACTAGCTTAAACAGTCTTTAAAAAGTTCAGTGGGGAGCAATGAATATTTTTTTGCTCTGATACAGACAACTGTAAGGATATTCTTAGTATGTGAAAGAGGAATGCTTTTAAAATTGGTAATTATTAAAAGAAGCACAAATTGAAATAATTTTTCTATTTTAAAAAAATGTATTCACTGCCCCCACAACCATAATAAAAGGCATGTTTATGAATTTTTTTAAGTGCATAGAACTAGCAAAAAAAATTGCATTTAGCAATTTTATTTTCCAAAACTACATTCTCAGGAATGGGTTATCTGTTTCTTCTAACAGTTCAAGTGATAATCTGTACCTGGAGCTGTAAATTATTTTGCATATGAAATTAATTTTAATCTTTAAAATATGGAATGTTCTCTATGGCATTAAAAGGACCTACTTTTAAAAGGAAAGAAGAAAAAGAATTCAAAATCTTACACAAGCTCTCAATGGTAATTACACAAAAAATTTGACTAAACTAATTTCTAATTCATTTTATTAACAAAAAAAGTACTTAAATTGTTTTAGAGAAACAAGAATTTAAATTATCTAGAAAAATCAAATATGTTCTTTGAAATATACTGTGAATTAAGAAACACAACTTAAGTTTAGTGTTTATCCAAAGTATGGTTCCCATTAGCTTTTATGCTTAAAATTTTAAAAATTATAGTACTATGTCCAAGAAGTTGTCATTTCTTTTGGGACTGTATCTATATTTAGCAATTATTCTTTATTTTTACATAAGCAGAGTCTCTTGCATAATATTGATACTGTTCAGCAATAGTAAAAATAAATAATTTTTTTGAACCAATGATTGAATTTCCCCTCAATAGAAAAATGTGTGTCTGAAAAATACAAGACTTCCTTTCAGACTGCTGGGAGTATATGACACTCCCAAAGCCACAGTAGAACCAGTTTCCTATAAGCTATAATACAAAATTTACTCACCTACACCTAAATGCTTACACTCTACTAGAAAAAAGGTGGAGATTTGAGTGAAGAAAGGCAGATATTGTGAAAATTAAGTTGAATTCTTTTTTTTTCAGTCCTTGCCATAGTAAGCAGCTTTGTAGAATGGCAGTGCTTTTTAGAGAATGAACCAACCAGTAGTTGCACTTGTATATACTGCTTTAATTTATTTAGACTTAAACTTCAGGTAAGTATGTTTTCCTCCCCTTCAATACGCCCCTGTTATCAAGTCCATTATAAACAACGAACTGAGTTTTGAAGAATAACTTCGACCAAAAGAAGATAATACCTGTTACAAGAATAAGATAATCTAATTTTAATCAATAGAAATAGAATCCTTCTTTAATTCTGGTTTCTGTTCATCCCAGAGGTTGATCCCTGAATCTTCCAGTGTTTGGTTTCTCTACATACCTATAAAGCATTCATTTTGTCAATGTCACAACATAAATTTAATAGTTTTTTTTAAAGATGTTATATTTTATATTGGAGTATAGCCAGTTAACAAAGTTGTGATAGTTACGGATGCATACACAGCAGAGCTGTGCCGTAAATATACATGATTGAGCCACACATATACATGTATCCATTCTCCCCCAAACTCCCCTCCCATCCAGGCTGCCACATAACATTGAACAGAGTCCCATGTGCTATACAGTAAATCCTTGCCACAGCATAAATTTTTATCAAAACATTTCCAAGGATTCTTTTCTCGTGAGGAAGACAATATAAGTGGTATAGTTACTAATACCTGGACATTAACTGGACATTCTAGTTTTCTTTTTTCCAGCCCTGTAAAACCACTGGGTCAACACTGAGTAACAAGTGTCCTCTTGTCTAGATCCCAAGAAACACCAATGAAGCTGGTGTGAATAAAGATTATGTCATGCAAGATAGGCTTTTTTTTTCTTTCAGAATATTGATCTATAGCTAAACTATGGTCTTCATCTCAAAGCTTGTAGTTTTGTATCTGAACTGCTCATTTTATGGTACATACAGTACCTTTTGATGAATTGAATGTATTCCTCAATCATTTAGTTCATGTTTATAAACTTGGCTAAATGGTCAATTGGGTACTAATACTATGATTTCTAATTTAAATACTTCAGACTCCTTAACTAAAATTCTTCTCAAAAATGTGTACAGTTGTTCACTCTTATCTTAAATGCAACTACATTTACTGAAACTACTGAAGTAATTAAGGGAAAATTGCAAAAAAGTAGGCTATGGAGAAAGGAACAACAACAAAAAGCTGTTTGAGAAGGTTTTGATAAATCTGCCAGTATAACATTTGAAGATTTACGGCCTCTGTACAGAATAGAGGATCAGGTCCTAGGTCTGGCTTTCAATCTGGGCTCCCACTTGAACTTAAGTAAACTTATGTGTTTCTGTCTTGTTTTCCTAATCTGGGAAGTGGGGATGGTAATGTTACCTACATAAAAATAAACCAATATATGGACAGCACTTGGAATAATGTTCACTGCATAATAATAATGTCCTCAGTGATGTTAGCTACTATCAGGATTATGTCAATTCACACTAACATGGTCAACAAAGTAATATTTTATGCTCTACTTTAAATTTACAAAGTCATAGCTATGTAAAAATACAACAATCTTGCAGATAATTGGGTGGAAACACTTTGTGTGTTTAAGGAAACATGGTGGGGAGGGGCATTTTCGTGGGATCATTCCAATGACTGGTTTACCTTAACACTTTTGCTTCTCTAAACACAACATACAAGTGTCATTCAGTTTGAAATTGTAGAGAGCCACTGAGAGAAAATCTGATTTTCTGCATTTTAATTAAGCTTTTCTTCAAGAGATATTTGTTTGCCGCAGTGAATATTTCTTATTTTGATTTTGTCATAGCCAAATAGTCATAAATTAACAAGTTAGGTAATTAGATGTGCATTAATCAGATGCTGCCAAATTTATAAAAGAAAACTGAGTGTAAGTGCTTATTTTCAAAAGTAATGTTGAAATCTTGTTTTAAGTTGCATGATAAGTGCTCTTTGGAATTAGTAAGTCCATTTTATACAATGATTTCCATCTTTTCGTGACAATATTTCCATCTTTTCTTGACATTTTTTTTGTGGCCAAATAAACCTGAAGTTAAGGGAAATATATCAGTTGGAGCATACTCATAATTCAGACTTTTCTATCTAACCTAAACTCTCCCCTACTATCCAATCTGAGAAGGTTTTCCATAGTTCTACATTTTACTATAGTGTTAATGCATATGATAAATGGTTATGTAACTTATATCCAAGCAGAATAAAAAGACATGCTGGAAATGTGCTATGTAGACAGAAACACAATTCTTCAAAAAATACTTAATATTTCTTTTTTTTTTAATTCTTGACATTATACAGCCGAAAATACTGTTGGTGATAGTTTCATGTCTTACTTTTATGAGATTTCAGAGAATTGAAAGAAATATATTTATATATCATAGAAAAATTTTGACTTCATTTTGAGTACAGATAATATATAAAAATCGAGAAGTCAAACTTTGGAGAAAAAATAAAGAAGGTAAGCAGAGAAGCGAAGTCACTATAGGGACCATATTTATTCTTTGATCTCAAATGTCCAACAACAGAATGAAAATGTGAATTTCAGTTGACCAAGTAGTCTTGTCAATAAGTTAAAAGAAAAAATGAAGAACTGGGAAATATTTCGCAAAATATTGCATTGTATGAACACTGCATTGTTATAAACACTTGAAATTCTAAAATATGAGCTCTTATCATTTTTAACTATTTAATTTTTAAATGGTCTTGTTGGATTGGAATTCAATTCAGGAATTGAATTGGTACAAACTTCTTGAATTGCTTATTGGCAGACTTCACATATTAAAAGTTAATCAAAATTAAATTACAATGAGAATTTTACAGAGGCAGAAGTCTGATATATCACAAAGAGGAATGACTAGGAAAAAAACGAGTGCATAACTCTGGGAATATACTTCTGCTAAACTTCATAGGATGTTAGACATCCTTTCATCATAAAGTGATGTCTCTTACAAAAAGGACGAAAAGTAAGTCATGTAAGTCACTTACTCCACGCAAAAATGGAACACCATCTGGGGCTCCACATAACATAATAAAACAATATGTTTTGCAAAAATAGTAAACATTCATTATGATATAAGGAAGACAAATGTCTGTTGCCAATGCCAAAGTCTCACTACTCCAGGAGAAAATCTACATGTTTAAGTGATGATTATTTAAAACTTTACACTTTTCTGCTAAACTGTGTTTTCCTGTCTCATGTTAGTCATAATTTCAAAGTATTTTTAACTACAACTGTTTAATTTCAGACACACCTGTGAGAAAGATACAAGCCAACAAAAGAGTTCAAGGTAAATATATTGATTATGGTGATTTGCATAAGTGGCACATCTGTTACAGTAAGACAAAACAAAGGAGAGTATTTTAATATACTTTATTTTAAGCAAAGTATTCTGATTATATGAACCAGAAAATAAATCTTTCATATCACTCACTATTAATAAAATGTAAGAAAAGCAAACATTAAAGGAAAGAAAATTATACTCATGTAAACTGTTAAATATATTGAATCACTGGGGTAGATTAAAGTAGAGTTAATTTGAAAAGAAATCTTTGAATAACAAAGTTGAGTAAAAATAAGTTGCAGGTACACCAGAACTCTGTGAAACTATTATTTAAGATGAGGCTGCGGTTTGAGACAAAAATAAATTCAAAGCTATATATATTGTACACTTATAGGAAATGATTAATATATCTATGTACAAAATGTTGATATAATGTGTAGATTATATACATGTATATATCACCTATATACTATAACTTTCTTTATAACTTCATTTATGTGCATTTTCTCATCTTCCACTTAGGATATCTTATATTCTGGTACAATCAAATATCAAAGATTTCCTCTGTGAAACTTAGAATTACATACTAATAGTCAAAAGAAATTGCAAGGCTTTTCTAGAAAATGCATGTATAGGCATATCTGATTTTAATTTAGTTCAATATAGACATTTGAAACTAAAGACTCAATTGTACAAATAATTTGTAAGTGAAAACTTTATCATGGATTTCTTTTAAACATGCAAAAATCATCCAAATTTTCTAAGGAAATAAAGCATAACTTTATTATGTTCATATACCTTTGATCAAAAGATGACTTGGTTTCATCATAAACAGAATATTATTAAGAAAACATAATTTGACATTTATTATAATAAGAAATAATAGTCTTTTATAGATATAATTATGCATAAAATGGGGCCTTGCTGATGGCTCAGTGATAAAGAATCTGCCTGCAGCAGAGGAGACGCAGGTTTGATCCTTGGGGCAAGAAGATCTCTGGAGGAGGGCATGGCAACCCACTCCAGTGTTTGTCTGGAGAATCCCATGGACAGAGGAGCCTGGCGGGCTACAGTCCATGGGGTTGCAAAGAGGTAGACATGACTGAAGCCCCTGAGCATGCACCCATACACATGAGTCAAATATCATATTGTTAAACACTATAATTTCATCCAATTAACAATCTATATTCTCTGCCTTCTTCCTAATCAGCATCTAGAAGACGATCAAGGGAAGATCGTCCTCAGTGAAAATCCAGACACCAGACAACAAAGTTTATACAACCCTAAACCAACAACCCAGTCTTAAAGGAAAAATATGAAAGCCACTTTGATGTGAAGAAATGAGCCAAGACAAAAGAGCAATTGTTGAACAATTCTGAATGCAGTAATTTTTTCTTTCTGAATGAGAAACATGAGGGAGATTGTGGGTTTAGCCTCCTGTGGGATAGAATCTGAGGGAAACATAACACCTTACAGACTTTTACATCTTGACATGAAGAGTTCCAGCTGACTTTGGAATCCATGAGAGAAAATCCTTGTCACTGGATTCATTACAATTCAAATCTCTGAGTTGTGACCTGTTATCCCATTGAGAAGATTGAACCTTGAATTTACATATGGAGAGATAAAATGCATACAAGGAGTTACCTCTCCGTGGGAAATGGGTAAATAAAAATGGGTGCTCAGTATTAAAAAATGACAAAACCAAAATTTTACATTAAAAAGCTTTGCACATTTCTAATAAAATGTGGGTTTACTGGCAAATTATGTTATTTCTACAACTAATTTTGTACTCTTGAAATGTTTGTCTTATGCTTCTTGCAATACATATTTTTTATCTCAAACATTTCAATAAATCCATTTTTCAGGTATAAAGACAATTATTTCAAATGGGTAATTCAAAAAAACTCAAGGTTTAAGTTAATAAGAGGTTTGGACTTGGGAACAGGACTTTATACCTCTTTTTTTATATATAACAAATACTCATTAAAGGAGATTGAATGAATTTAGTGGTTTTTGAATTTTTAAAACTATTATGATACATAAATAGCCATTACACAATGAAGCAATAGTTAAACATCAACTGAGTGTATAATATAACCCCTGAACTGTGCTAAGCTGTGAGGATTCAAAAGAGGAATGAGACAACTACTGTTTCAAAGGGCAAAAAGACAAACCAGTAACCCACAATGTACCATAGACTGTTAGAGAAGAATTAACGGCATGACACAAACACTTCAATTAAGTATTCCTAGGCTTAGGCTAACTTAGAAGGAGCCAAAGAGATGTCTTTAATGAAGACATGAAGTCACATAAGTGTCCATTTCATGACAAAAGAGAAGAAGAAAACTATTTGTTTTCTGAGAATGATAAAGAGATTTGTTTGATCTACTCAGATCTCAATAAATGTCATCCTTATCTTGGACCAGAGATAAGAGCAGGTAGGGATCAGAATCCATACTGCTGAGAAACCAACTTGTCATAGCTTAATAAATTATACCATGTGTTGAATTTAGCAATCAAAGGACTGTAAAACTGAGGAAAACCAAAACAAAGGTATCTCTTGGGTCAGAGGCTCAGTGCTAGAGTACTACTAAAGGACCTGGAGAGATCTGAGGTAGCTGAAAAGCTTTTGTTCTTTGAGCAGCAGTTGAGGCAAGGAAGTGAAGTGTTAAGTTCTAACAGTGCCACTGACTGGAGAATTGCTAGATAGCATGGGTTTTCCAGAATGCTTTCTAGTTTAGACAGTGGTGAGATTTATGCACAGCACTTAAGAGCCCTTGCCAAGAAAGAAAATGTCCTACCAACTGAGTACTCAGATAGATATCTTTGGACTTTGATTTCAGCTGGACAGACCATTGCCATGACTTAACCAAAATGATTCAAAGGAGGTGGTTATGTAAAGTGGTGCTGGTGGAATATACTAAACTAATATCAAGATAAATGGCTGTTCTAACCAGACAGCATATTGCTAACTAACCTTTTGGAAGATCACAGGTTGACTGCATAGAACAAAGAGTACGTGGATTCATTCATTTCACTCCCTTCAGGGTTTGCTTTTGATAATGAGCTGAGTATTGCATGCAGAGTTTGCCTTTGAACATGGTCATCATAGACAGTAGAGATGAACTTGAGGTCTTTTTAAAGACTGGCACCTTTAAGTTCTAAGGCCCTGCTTTTTAAAATTTTTTTGTACCATAGAAGAAAAAAAAATAGTATGTGCTAAACATACATACAAAAATCTAGCATATCTCTGGTAAAGGATAGCCAACTGATACATGTCAATATATTTAAAGATGAAATTAAAAGATAAACTATTGATAAAATAGAAATAACAATACAAGTAAAATGATATAAGGTTAAACTGTATGAAAGTAAACCATTTAAAACCACAAAATAAGAATTTAAAATAGATAAATAATGAATAAATATCCTACCAGGGCACTTTCTACAAATGGAAACTGTGGCATAGTATATGCTTTTATATACAATATTTATTCCTTTAAAAATTCTGAAGAGTTGTATTATCTCCAGTTCTATGTGAAAAACATGAGGCTCAAGGACTTTGTATCACTTTTCTTATTTCTTTTGCACTGTACTCTTACATCTGGCCATCACTCAGCTTACCACATGTTCATTACCCAACAAGCACAACTTGAATAAAACAAACACACTTGTTTTTTGAAATTGTGCTTACTCTGCACTGCTTGATTTCAGCTCTGAATTTCAGTTAAATTTTAAAATAACCCTTTCTAGTTAAGTCTGGTGTACAAGGTTTTCTACACTAACTTTGAGAAATAAAGCTCTATAGAGATTCCTGTTGAAATCATGGTATTCAAGCAGCCACTGATCTACTTTCCATCACTACCGATAAGAGCATTTTCCAGACCTCTATATAAACTGAGTCATATAGTATGCACGGCTTCTTTTTCTGGATTTCTCTTACATTAATATATAGGAGTGAAATGGTAGGATCATAGGAAAGATGTATGGTTAAAGTTTTAGGAAACTGGCAAATCATAGTCCAAAGGCATTCTATTGTTTTGCACTCCCACCAGAAATATCTGAGAGTTCCCATTTCTCTAGCCAACACCTGCCATGGCCCATCTTTTTTATTGTCTCTATGCTAAGAGTGGTATAGTGATTTCATTGTGGTTCTAGTGTGCATTTCCCTGATGTATGTTTTTCATCTGTTTATTTAGCATTTATGTATCTTCTTCAATGAAGTATCTGTTCAACTTTTTTGCCAGTTTTATTATTTTTTCTTTTTAAAATTTTATTTATTTATTTATAGCCGTGCTGGGTCGTGATTGCTGAACAGGCTTTTCTCTAGTTGTGCCAAGCAGGGACTACTCTCCAGTTGTGTTTCGCAGGCTTCTCATTGTGGGGAGCTTCTCTTGTTGCAGAGCATGGGCTCTAAAGTGTGCTGGCTTCAGAAGTTGTGGCACAGAGCTCAGTGGTTGTGGTTTCCGGGCCCTAGAGCGCCAGTTCAGTAGTTATGGCACACAGGCTAAATTGTTCTGCAGCATGTGAGACCTTCCTGGATCAGGGGTCACACCCGTCTCCTGCATTGGCAGGCGGATTCTTTACCACTGAGCCACCAGGGGAGCTCGCCGATTTTAATTGGTTTGCTTTATTTACAAAAATAAAAAAATTCTCTTGAGTTTTGAGAGTTTCTAATATATCACATATACAAGTCCTTTATCAGCTATATAAGATGTAAATATTTTCTCCCCATATGGGACTTGTCTTTTCACTCTCTTAACATTGTTTCTGAAGATACCAACACCTACTTTATCTTTGATCTTTTTTTTGCTTTCATGGATTCTACCTAACATCTTTCACGGTGTTGTATCTAAGAAATCTCTTATTAACCAAAGGTCATGAAAATTTTCTGGTATGTTTTCTTTCAGAAGTTTTATTAGATTAAGCTTTTACACTGAGATGTGTCATCCATTTTGAATTACTTTTTGCTTGTGGTATAAGGTTTGAATCAAGGTTCTTTTTTCCTATAAAAAGCCAATTATTCCAGCACCATTTTCTGAAAAAAAAAAAAAAAAAACTATCCTTTGTCTACTGATCAGCTCTATGCCTTTGTCAAAAATCCATATATTTGTGGATATATTTCTGTTTATTTTCTCTATTCTTTTTATTCTGTTCCATTAATCTTTGTCTATCTTAATTGAAATGTCACACTGACTGTATTAAAATAGGTTTAAAATACTATTTCCTATGTTTGTCTGTAATGTGTTTTTATTTTCTATTTCACTATTTTCCACTCTTAACTTTATTGCTGTCTTTCTTCTCCTTTATCCGATTTTACTTTGATCTTGATTCTCTAGTTTTCTAAGGTAGAAGCTGAAGTCATTGACATAAAAACTTTCATTTTTCTAATACCATAGCTGAGTGGTATAAATTCCCCCACTAAGTACTGCTTAATGATATGTCATAAATTTTCACTTTTTAATTTTTATTCTACTCAAAGTACTTTCTAATTTTCTTTCTAAGTATGTTTTAAAGGTCAGGTTTTTTTTTGAAGAAATTGAAGTAATAAGAAAAATATTTATTTTCAAGCATAGTGATGATTTCTTACGTTCTTTGTTCCTTTGTGTAGATCCATATTTCCATCTGGTATCATTTTTCCCTTGGTAACATTTCTTTTAGTGCAGATTTACAGGTGATAAAATGAATTTTTCTGTCTAAAAAAAAATCACTATTTTGTCTCTGCTTTTGAAAACTATTTTTGCTACATAAGCAACTTGAGACTGTTTTTTATTTATAATGCTTTCAGTTCAGTCGCTCAGTTGTGTCTGACTTAAAGATGCTATTTCACTGTTTTCTTGCTTGTCTTCTTTTTATTTGCTCTGTATGTAACATGCCCTTTTTACCCTCTTTGCCAGTGTTTCTGAAAATTTTGATTATGATGTGCATTGGGGTGGTTTTTTCTTGTTTTTGTTCCTAGGATGTATTGAGTTTCTTAGATACGTGATTTTAGAATTTTTATCAAACCTGATTTTTTTAAACTGGTATCAATGTTTTTATTCTGTCCCCTCCCTTCTGGCATTCTAATTACATATATTAGACTACTTTTCAGTTGTTGTACAGTTCACTGTTCAGCATGTTTTAATTATTTTTTTTCTCTGTGTGCTTTTATTTTGGAGAGTTTCTACTTTCATACCTTCATGTTGATTAACCCTTTCTTTCACAATGTGCAATTTGACCCTAAATCTATCCCCTGAATTTTTCATTTCAGAAACTACAGCTTTCATCTCTAGAAGTTCAGTTTGGCCTTTTTTTAATATCTCACATGTCTCTCCATAACTTTTTGAACATATGGAATATAATTATAGTAACTGTTTCAAAGTCCTCTGCTGCTGGAACAATGCGCCAGTTCTGAGTCACTTCAATGGGTTGAATTTTGTCCTCATTATTCTCCATATATACTGGCTTTGTTGCATGCCTAGTAAACTTTGATTGGTTCTCAGACACTGTACTATTTTCTTGTTGGGTGCTAGATATTTTGCATTCTTACAAATATTCTTGAATATTGTTCTAGGATACAGTTATGTCTTGGAAACAGTTTAATCTATTTGGGTCTTGCTCCTAAGATTTGCTAGGCAGTGCCTGATCTACGTAGTCTGAGGCTAATTATTCACTGCCATGTAGCCATGGTCCTGTTGAGTACTGTCTCGGTGCCCAGTGAATTATGAGGTTTTCCAATCTGACTGGTGGGAACGGGTGCTTTTCTAGGCTCTTGTGAATGTGAGATACTGTTTCTGCTAAACTTTTCAAATGTTTTCCTCACCTCTGGTCTCTATTAGTTTTCTAATATAGCATGATTAATAATCATTATTTAAAATTAATAATTATTTCAAAAATTTTCTAATATTTCTAACCACATGCTGATGATTACTCTGCTGAATACTCGCGGACGCCCTCTGCATTTCTCTCAAGTTCTCTCTCTGTGCAGCTATGTCCTCTGTCCTGTGAACGCTAGCCTTCTTGGTCTCCCTGTACAGTCAGCTCCCTCTCATCACTTCCATGACTCAGCCAGTCTCCCCTGTAGGCTCTCCCTTCCTGCGTTGCAACCTGCAGGACAGAACTCTGCAACAATCACAGAGCTCACCTTGCCTGTTTCCTGACTCTGACGCATCACTGACATTTGTTGCCTGATGCCCAGGCCCCATTCCTGAATACCATTCTTTGGACATTTTTGTTTTTTCCCCTGTAAGTATAAGATCTACTCTAATTTAATTTAGTTATATTAATTATATTTCATAATCATAAACTATAACTTTAAATAGGAGCAGCCAACTGGAAAATGCTAATCATAAGAAGAGCCAGATGGAAATGTGTTGATAGGATGCACACAGACCTATCCTGAGTAACAGGAAAAGAATTCAAGATGAATCTCTTATAGCTACTATCATTGCTATGCACAGGCACTCATATATTAGACACTGATAAGGAACTGTCTATGGAGAAGGAAATGGCAACCCACTCCAGCATTCTTGCCTAGAGAATCTCATGCACAGAAGAGCCTGGTGGGCCATAGTCCGTGGGGTCATAAAGAGTCAGACACGACTGAGTGACTAACACACACAAAGAACTAAGAGAAAATGGTAGCTGAATTTTATTTATTGAGATTTCTTTTTTATGTTCATCTTAACATATATTTCTTTTCATTCATCACGGACTCAATGCACATGAGTTTGAGCAACTGAGGGAGATGGTAAAGGACAGGGAAGCCTGGCGTGCTGCAGTTCATGGGGTCACAAAGAGTCAGACATGACTTAGCAACTGAACAGCAACAAACACTGAGAACAGTATTTCTTAAAGTTTTAAGCACTTATTTAGGGTAACTGAAAATAGCCTCATTGTCTTCACTTCTGAGAGTCTCCAAAAGGTCTTACAAAACATCTGTTAAATATTCATTGATGAGATTTCTATGCAACATGATGAGAAAAGAGCAGTAATTTTCTAGCCAACCTAGGTTCCAAAAACAACACTTGAAAAACTTAGACCATATGTGAATAAGGCTGTTAGATGACTTCCATTTACAGTGATAAAGTCATTAACTAAAGGATTTCTTAAACTTAAATGCGGTCTCAGAAAAAGTTTTGGAAACACAGAAAAACATCTGAAATGTACAAGATAATTCTGGAACTTCAGGAAAGATAGATCAAAAATTTCCATAATTACAACTACCTTCAAGGGGTTGGTATGAATAATTAGCTTGAAAATATAAGATATATTCCATGCGAATTTAAAAACCGGACAGAAACAAGGTCAATAAACAATGTGTAAATTAAGGATCCAGCTTAGTTGAAGGAATTTTAATAAGTCCTTCCTCAATTAATTATTCCTGAACATTAGTCCCAACTTAATTCAGTTAAACTTTAGAAACTGTTTATTAGGTTAAGTCACTATTATAAAATCAATTTGGATTTTTTTCTTAATATGGCAGAAAAATACACCATTTGGTTTTAAAAAACTGAAATCATGATTTATCCTGTTCTAGGAGAGTTCAATTAAATTTTTTCTTCAGTCCATTATGTATCACCAACATCTGAGTTTCAAATATTTGTGCCACAGTTTCTATTTGCTCATCTTTTACTATAATATAAGGATCGTCTCTCACACCCTTAGATTTCTGGGGTCCAAGTACACAGCCATCAAAGTCAGCAGAGAACCTGCTGCAACCAAAAATTACTACACTGTTATCTCTGCAGACCCAAAGCTGCTCTCTGGTGTTCGTCATCTTCTTAGCCACCATGTAAGTACATCTTCAGGAAAATGAGCATAAAAAGCAAATAAAATCCTTGGGTCTTGTTTCTCTATGACAGTTGTGTCTAAGCAGTTTTATTGCCAAACATAAGAACTGTATTAGAAGAATTAATTCAAGGGGTAGGAAAAGAACAGCACTTAACATCTCTTTTACCCTATGTATTTTTTATCTCCCATAGCATTTATCAGACTCAAACATACTACAGAATTTATTGATACTATTTAATGTTTATTATATATTCCCCTTCCCTCACTAGAATATAAACTCTGTGAGGGTAGGGATCTTAACTGTTTTGTCCACAGCTAGATCCTTAATGTCTACACCTGGGCTTTTCCCATTCTAAGCTTTCAATAGCGAATTTGTGAATAAATCTACTTACAGTAAGTGCAAAAATTTTTAGAACAAATTCCTCAAAATATCAACAAAATTAGTTTTACAGATATTTTATAACCCTTCATCATTTTCTATGCTGTATACACTTTCTAACATTGATTTTTATAATCAGAAAATGTTTTTTAAATGGATATGTGTGTACATTATTGAAAAGACATTGCTAATGGAATTTGTATGTAAATGAAGGAACATGTAAATCCTTATACATGATGCACAACACATACTATACATAATAAACACATGTCACATATCCCTACACATGCCAGAGACTCAACTTTTTTTCAGACTTCTATGGACCTTCTCAAGCATCATTTATTTATCACTGATTACAGTCCATGATGATTTTAGTTATTCTTGCCTTTCCTCTCATTTTTTCCCCTCATATTAGACCTGCAATGTCTTCTCTTCATATATCCTTCTAATAATTTCTTCCTTTGAATACACACTTTTTTTTTGCTTCACTCAACCTCCTCTGCCTACACTACACAAACCATACAACACACTTCCATGCTGTAATTTCTCATCCCAGAGTCTGCATGACATAAACCATTCACACTTCCTGATCAAGAAGGAGATCTTTGTTTTAGCCACGTGTGTACAATCATTGCCTTACATAAGGGCTGGTATAGACAATATAATTACCAAAAAAAGCAAAAATTAGGGGTCATGATGAAGTGTACTCTCCTTAATTACCTGTATTTTCAACTAGGAGCTTTGCAGACCTTAAAGAAGATAGACATGCTCTTGCACAACAGATCAACGTCAAAGGGGGGATAGCCAGTAGCTATCTCTAATTCCTGGACTTAGTTTCCCAAAATGCCTTACATCATCTGCTCTGAATGAATCCTTTGTTTCATTCTTCTGGCCTCTCTGGTCATATACTCACTGCCTCTTTCACTGTTGTGTCATCATCTCATGCCTTTCTTCTAATGTTTCCACTTTTCTCAATCATCACTTGGTTATATTTAATATATATTTTTTCTCAATGAACTCACAACAGCTCTCTTATGACTTTCTACTTCATACTTATAAGCAACCACCTCCCAGACAATCCGACATTTCTACTGGAAACCAGAAGTTATACAATAATAAGAATGATTTTTAAAATAAATAACACCTATTTGGCATTACTATATGACAGAACCTGTTCAGCATTTTGTACAAATACTCCTGACAATTCTAGGAGGGAGATATAATTGTTTTCTATATTTTAGGGAAGAGGACATTGCATCACAGAGAGTTTAAATGATATGCTCAGATTAGCAAGAAGCAGAAATAGAATTTGAGTCCACATAGTATGGCTTTATAGTCTGAGCTCTAAATGATTTGATAGACTGAATCTCTTTTCTTAGTTTTCCCTGAATCTGGTCTTGAACACCATTAGTTTTTCAACTGGGCATCCTACTACTAGCATTTTTTGTCTTAGTTCATATTTAAAATTTTTAAATGTTTTTATTCCTAAAACTCAACTCTGACAGCATCACTCCATTGCTTAGCCACTTGGAGCACTTTCATTAACTATGGAAGTCTAAACTTTTATGCAGGCATACACAATGCCCTTCAAATTAACCTAACCTCACACTAGCCTTGACAAACACTAGATATACCAACTTGACTGCACTACTCCTAAATATTTATGTTTCTTTCCTCTTCATGTTGAAGGCTTAGCTTGAGTCATATACTGTCCATGGCACCCCTCTTGATTTGCCCAGCAAAATTTCTCTTCCTGTTCTGATTTCCTATACGACTTTGTTGGAATCTCTCTTTTGTCACATGTTATAGCCAACCTTGTATCTCTCCTGCATTCATTCATTCAGCAAACATAAAGCTACATATTTGTGCCAACTTTCCTACAAAACTTCAGATTTTAGAGAAAGTGCTACTCTTTTTCATAAGTGTATTTCTCATAGGTTATATCTAGTGAATGATGATTGAAATAAATGTATTTATTTGCTCAAAATTTTACTGAATACTTGTCAACAATTTCTACTAAATCAAAGTTATAGTGCTTCCAGTTGTGAATTAGTCCGATTTCTCTCCATCTTTAATAGCCATTTTTAGACAATTAAGGCTGTAAACAAGACATCTGGAGGGAAGAAGTGGTCTCAGAATCTTCCCAAGCTGCTGTTCATCTGCACACATCTGTTGGTCATTATTACTCATAGGAAAATATCTGAGTTTACAAGTTTTATTTAGGTTCTCCTTCATAGTCTCTCTGTATTAGTCAAACCATCATGGGACCCTGTGTATACTAGTTCTTCCCATGTACAAGACCTTGGCTTCCTGCCGAATCTTATTCCTCATTTTTCTGTTGATAAAGTGAAAAAATTCATGATCAATGTCAGATTGAACCCAGTTTTGGGAACTCCAGATGGCCTATTTTTTTTCCTTCAGAAAAAAGAAAAGTTTACACAAAAATATTACTTTGAAATTACCATTTGGGGGTTTTGAGAGATTATTTGTTTTTTAATAGTGTATTGTTAGTGAACAATTACATTTGGCAAAAATGATGGCCCTGTTATGAAACATATGTCACTAACACAGACCTAATCACAAATACAAGCTCCTGACAATCCTGAAGTTTGTAAAATTTTAGTCTTCAAATACTGCAGTTGTTATTTATTCATAAGAGTAAATACTTTATTTATTCCTGAGAGTAAATACTAGTCTGGTTTGTGGATAGAGTACATACAAATGCATGAACACAGAATTCAAAATGATATTAAGTTTAATGCAATACAATATGCCATTTCTTTCAATATTATAGATCACTACAAATTGGAGTTAGGAAAAAAATTAAATGTTATGCTCTCACATTTTCTAATTGAATATTTGATATTACTTTTAAACTAAATTTTTTAGTTTTTAATTTTCAGTTCTGTCACTCAGTCGTGTCCGACTCTTTGCAACCCCATGAATCGCAGCACGCCAGGCCTCGCTGTCCATCACCAACTCCCAGAGTTCACTCAGACTCACATCCATTGAGTCGGTGATGCCATCCAGCCATCTCATCCTCCACTATCCCCTTCTCCTCTTGCCCTCAATGCCTCCCAGCATCAGAGTCTTTTCCAATGAGTCAACTCTTCACATGAGGTGGCCAAAGTACTGGAGCTTCAGCTTTAGCATCATTCCTTCCAAAGAAATCCCAGGGCTGATGTCCTTCCGAATGGACTGATTGGATCTCCTTGCAGTCCAAGGGACTCTCAAGAGTCTTCTCCAACACCACAGTTCAAAAGCATCAATTCTTTGGCACTCAGCCTTCGCACATCCATACAAGACTACTGGAAAAACCATAGCCTTGACTAGACGGACCTTAGTCGGCAAAGTAATATCTCTGCTTTTGAATATGCTATCTAGGTTGGTCATAACTTTTCTTCCAAGGAGTAAGTATTTTTTAATTTTCATGTGTATATTATTCAAGATTTACTAGCTTGTAAACAACAGAAAGACCATTTATAATAAAATTATTAGTTCATATAGTAGCAAATATAAATAAATAACCTGCAAGTTTCAAAAAGAAAGAGTTTCAGACCAAAACCTTAGGAACTGGAATAAGAAACTCAATGTGAATAAGCTTCAGCTTGTACTGGATTTTTGTTTTTGCTTCTGGTTGTACCCATGGTATGGAACATGGTTACTGATAATATTACTCTAGAAGCTGCAGAAAAAAGAATGGTTTTATATTTCAGTGCCTAGGAAGGAGACCAATTGATCTTCCATGAGATGTGTTCACTCTTTGGACCAGTCCCTGTGGGCAGGACAATGTGGGAAGAAGTATGCACATAACTTCTCCCAACAAAAAGCTCCCACAGTGACAACAGTGTGCAACATGTTGGGGACTTTGGGGCTAAAGTCAGCAGAGAAAGAGCAGGGCAACACAGGGGAGTAATCAGGACAGTCCACGCTTCGCAGAGAGAGTGAGGTTTGGATGAGCAACATGGGAGCTTGATAGTGTGGTACCCTTTTAACTCATATGGTTAGGTAAAATTGGAAAGGATTAATGATAGTTCAAAGTTCTCTCAAAGGAGGAGATGAAATGTGCTGGAGGTTTCCATAGTTCCTCCCCCATTTGTCCCTGTAGAGTTTGCTCCTATCCTATACAGCAACAGCCTCTTTACCTGACATGCTTTGAACCTGCCTTCATTGCTTTTTTCTAAACAGGCTTCCTTGATTCAGGGAAGGAAATGTGAGCCATGGAACTTTTTCTTCATTCTCACATTCATTTAAGAATTATGCTTCATATCTTCTAAAGCAAAATTTAATCTTTTAGAACATAAATCACCCCTCCAAATATAAGAACCACATGAAAACATACATTAATTATGAAAAATCATCAAGGCCTTATTGAGTCCTTTTCATACCTAGGGTTCTTTATTTATACCCAGGTGATCTAAAAAAATTACTATCAACTTCTTTTATCCTTCCAGCTATAAGATATTTTAATAGATTATTGTTTCAAGAGGAAATGATCTCTTCTAGTTTAGAAAATACTTGTTGGAATTTATTTTCAACCCTCATCATCAAAAACATGAAATTTACCTTATTGACCAGAGGCGAATTTCCGAAGAACTACCAAATCTGTATTATGTCACAAGTTGCGACTCACATCAGCAAGTATCTGCTTGATAGGATATTATTGCTTCTAATGAGTTTTAGACTTTTTCCCTAAAAATTAGCACTGAAACTTATGGCTTATGGTCACCACATACCTAACACAATAGCTAATTTTCTGATAACTAGGTTAATTCTATTACAGAAGTCACAAATTATTTTAGAACCATGTTAACATTCTGTGCAAGATGGTTCTGGGTTGTTTTCTCTCACTTGTATCGTGACAGTTCACCTGGGTGCCCTCATATTCTGGTGGTAAAAGCATAAATAGGACCAGCTTTCCTAGGGATCATTTTGAGTTAGAACCATGCCAATACTTTGGCCCAGTAATTCAGCTTGCAATAATTTATTTGATGAAAGTAATCAGAGAACAATACTAAACACTTGTTAAAATGTTTGGTACAGGTTCATTTATAATATTATAAATATATATTCTAGTAATAAAGAGGAAATAACCTTCACTTCAGACTTCAAGAGAATGGTTAAATTATGGCTATTAGAATAATATCCAGGCAAATGAGGTTTTGATACAATTTTTTTGAAGAAACTGGAAGAATGATCAGAAAAATGATAGAATAATCTGTTACACAACAGGTTACTACAAATAATATACAGCAGGGATCCATTTGAGTAAAATTTGCAGCCATGAAATTAAAAGACGCTTACTCCTTGGAAGAAAAGTTATGACCAACCTAGATAGTATATTAAAAGCAGAGACATTACTTTGCCAACAAAGGTCCGTCTAGTGAAGGCTATGGTTTTTCCAGTAGTCATGTATGGATGTGAGAGCTGGACTGTAAAGAAGGATGAGCGCCGAAGAATTGATGCTTTTGAACTGTGGTGTTGGAGAAGACTCTTGAGAGTCCCTTGGACTGCAAGGAGATCCAACTAGTCCATCCTGAAGGAGATCAGCCCTGGGATTTCTTTGGAAGGAATGATGCTAAAGCTGAAGCTCCAGTACTTTGGCCACCTCATGTGAAGAGTTGACTCATTGGAAAAAACTTTGATGCTGGAAGGGATTGAGGGCAGGAGAAGAAGGGGACAACAGAGGATGAGATGGCTAGATGGCATCACTGACTCGATGGACGCGAGTCTGAGTGAACTCCAGGAGTTGGTGATGGACAGGGAGGCCTGGCGTCCTGCGATTCATGGGGTTGCAAAGAGTCGGACACGACTGAGCGACTGAACTGAACTGAACTGAACTGAACTGAGGCAAAAATAAAACTTTTGAAAATATCTTAAAAATAATTATCTTTAGTTTTAAAATTATACTTTTATGTTACAAAATTTTTACTATAAGGCATATTTTTAGCTATTTAATTCCATTTTCTAATATATTTACATGTAATCCATCCAAGTATGAAAGAATGATTGGTGATGCTTTTGAAGGCAGAAGTAAAGACAGATAGGGAATATTTCTTCCAACTAACAAAAAGGAAGGTACAAGAAGAGCAGATACTATTTCTGTTTATGAAGACAAGTACGGTGTGTGTGTGTGTGTGTGTGTGTGTGTGTGTGTGTGTGTGTGTGTGTGTTAGTCACTCAGTCGTGTCTGATTCTGCAATCCCATGGACTGTGGCCCACCAAGTTCCTCTGCCCATGGGATTTCCTGGGCAAAAATACTGCTGTGGGTAGCCATTCCCTTCTCCAGGGGATCTTCCAGACCCAGGGATCAAACCTGGGTTTCCTGCACTGCAGGCAGATTCTTTTAATGTCTGAGCCACAAGAGAAGTCCTTATAAAAGCAGAACATGGGTGCAAAGTTTCATTAAGGCTTTCTGTGGATGGAGCCGAGGCAAGAACATCTGACATACAATCTACAATATGTAAAAGGGAAAATGAACCAGTTAGAAAGCTATTGAGGCAATTCGGATCAGAAATCCTGGCGGCTTGAACAAAGGTAGTGGTAATGAACATTAAGAGAAGATGATGGTTTTAAACTACATTTTGAAGGTAGCAATGGCAGATCTTAGTGATGCATTTGCTGTGCGGCAGAAAAAGAGAAAGAAATCAAGGATGAGCCCCAGGTTCCCGGCTTGAGCAACTGGGTGAGTGATGGTGCCCTTTAATAAAATAGGAAAGTCTGGGAGAACAAAGATCAGGAGATGGATTTCGGATTTGATTAACTCTTGGGACTTCTAAGACATACAAATAGATATAACAAATAGATTCTTGAACAAAGGAATTTAGCATTCAGATCAGATACTCTTAACTAGAGGAGATATAAATTATACCTGTGTTGTCACATGCTGTTTTTTGAAATTTAAAAAAAAATGGATTAGATTAGGAGACATGTTAGAGAAAAGAAAGAAGAGATATGCACCCTGAAGAATTTCAGTAGTTGGAGGTGGTTGGAAGAGGGGGAGTTATGAAACGAGATTAATTAAGACAGAGTGGTGACAGAGATGGGAGGAAAAACAGGATGGTAGTTTCACGGGAAGCAGGTTGCTTCAAAAACAGTGTGGAGGAATGCATTGATCAATGGTAGGATGGTAATGGCAGGATGGTAGCTGGAATTAGAAAAGGTAGAGGATTGAGAGATTAAATTGTCAACATCCACTGGATCATCCAAAAAGCAAGACAGTTCCATAAAAACATCTACTTCTACTTTATTGACTATGTCAAAGCCCTTGACTGTGTGGATCACAATAAACTCTGGAAAATTCTTCAAGAGATGGGAATACCAGACCACCTGACCTGCCTCCTGAGAAATCTGTATGCAGGTCAGGAAGCAACAGTTAGAACTGGGCATGGAACAACAGACTGTTTCCAAATCAGGAAAGGAGTATGTCAAGGCTGTATATTGTCACCCTGCTTATTTAACTTCTATGCAGAGTACATCATGAGAAACATTGGACTGGATGAAGCATAAACTGGAATCAAGATTGCTGGGAGAAATATCAATAACCTCAGATATGCAGATGACACCACACTTATGGCAAAAAGTGAAGAACTAAAGAGCCTCTTGATGAAAGTGAAAGAGGAGAGTGAAAAAGTTGGCTTAAAGCTCAACATTCAGAAAATGAAGATCATGGCATCTGGTCCCATCACTTCATGGCAAATAGATGGGGAAACAGTGACAGACTTTATTTTGGGGGGCTCCAATATCACTGCAGATGGTGACTGCATGAAATTAAAAGACGCTTGTTCCTTGGAAGAAAAGTTATGAGCAACCTAGACAGCATATTAAAAAGCAGAGACATTACTTTGCCAACAAAGGTCCGTCTAGTCAAAGCTATGGTTTTTCTTGATGTCATGTATGGATGTGAGAGTTGAACTATAAAGAAAGCTGAGCACTGAAGAACTGGTGCTTTTGAACAGTGGTGTGTTGAAGAAGACTTTCGAGAGTCCCTTGGACAGTGTGGAGATCCAACCAGTCCATCCTAAAGGAAATCAGTCCTGAATATTCATTGGAAGGACTGATGCTGAAGCTGAAACTTCAATACTTTGGCCACGTGGTGCAAAGAACTGACTCATTGGAAAACACACTGATGCTGGGAAAGATTAAAGGCGAGAGGAGAAGGGGACAACAGAGGATGAGATGGTTGAATGGCATCACTGACTCAATGGGCATGAGTTTGAGCAAGCTCCAGGAGACGGTGAAGGACAGGGAAGTTTGGCATGCTGCAGTCGATGGGGTCGCAAAGACTCAGACACAACAGAGCAACTGAACTGAACTGAAGATGGTAAGAAAGAGGATGGCAGAGTGAGCTCATTAAATATTCCAACAAGATGTCATTGTGAGTCTTGGCAAGAGCAGGACTGGAA